>NC_135865.1:16869410-17576910 GCF_031162955.1 Sander vitreus
TAACCTCTGTGAGGAGGAGACTGTAATACAACTAATACATATTTTCATGTTATTCTCGCAAATACCATAATGCTACGATCAATAAAACCTCCCATAATGACTTTTATGTGGTTCTTCCAAATTATAGAGTGGCTATAATCATGATACATAAAAGTTTTAATTTCCTTTAAAGCACATTTCTAATGGACAGACTCCTCTGCCAATTTACTTTACTTACTTTACTGCCACTAAAGAAGCCTGATTTGGAATTGGCTCCTTTTACTTGATTCTTCCATGTTCTCCAGCAATGGTTATTTGCAAATTCCACAAGCTACTACTTCAGACCCTGGACTTGATACAGATTTTCAGTGTTTTCAGAATCTATTATTGTCTTCAAGATTTAAACATCTAGCCAGGTGGGGCTCAAAGTTTAACAATGTAATGAAGTGAGTGCCTCTTAAATAGATGTAGATGAGGCCGATTATCTAACTTTCTGAAGCTCATTTTAGTCTCTGCTTGGCGCAGAGGATCAAGCCAGCAGCACTGGAAAGGTTTTAACCATGGCTATAATCCCTGCCCTGCTGAGAGACTGGATTTAGAGGGAAGAGTGCTTGTGTGTGTGTGTGTGTGTGTGTGTGTGTGTGTGTGTGTGTGTGTGTGTGTGTGTGTGTGTGTGTGTATAAATAAATGCAAGACTGAGAAAAAGGGAGGACTAGAGAGGAAAGGTTGGGTAGAAAAAAAGAAGTGAAAATAAGATATAGAAATTGAGAGGATAAAGTAAACATTTTGGGCGTAAAACACTGGTTCTGTTGTTCATTTAGATAGATTTAGAGCTTGAAACAATTAGTTGATTAATCAATAAGTTGATCCACAGAAAATGAACGACAACTATTTTAACAATGTTTGACAATGACAAAGTAACATTTTTTATTTTTTTAATTCTATTCATTTAATGTTTCTTTCTATAGGGACCAGTGTATCACATGAACCAACACCACATACCACAGCATCCACAGCCTAAGCTAGTTTCCAATGCCCGTCACCTGGCCTTTAAAATACACAAAACTCAAAAAACACAACTTTCTTTGGATCCAACTTTTCAAATGTGCAGCTTTTCTTTGTCTGTACTTGTAAACTGATAATTTTCTGATTTTGGACAATTGTTTGGACAAAAACAAGCAATTTGAAGACATCACCTTGGGTTTCTGGGATAATGTGATATTCCCACTTTCTGACATTTTATAGAGCACACTGGTTATTTAGAAAATAATTGACAGATTAATCTGAAACACTTTACTTTGAGGCCCCCCTATTTAGCATTTGTAAGTATTATATACATATTTAATACATGTTTTATAACAGAGTATAATGTAGTTGTTAGCAGATATTCAGCGTCCAGAAGTCTTCCAGTGGGTATAAGTCCCATAAGTGGAGGCTGGTGTATAGTGTTATACCAGACAATATAGCAAAACACAGTTGTACTAATATCAAATATGACTTCTTAGGTGACGTTATAATTGCTGACAAATACATTAATAAATACTTGCACATTATAGTGTGTTATAAACCATATATTAGATGTTTGTATACTGCATATTACAGTTTTTCTCAGTACATTTCTCGAATCATCCTCAACATTTGCAAAACAGTAAGTGCATTTCTCAAAACAATTCGTACAAATAGCAAAACACCATGGATTACCTGCAAAAGCCAGTATCTTGCTCAAAATCCTTAGTTCATCTCTCAAAAGTAAATATCTGTGTCAATGAACATGACAGTGCCATCAGAATGACAAGTCCTTGCGTTAAAGTCGCTTGACGTCACCCATAGGAATAAAGTGGAGCGCGGCGCGACAGAAGCATCGCACGGCCAGGCAGATCTGCACTGTGAGACATGCATGTCACGCAGGCAGTGTGCAAGCTCTAACCTGTTAACATGGGAGCCAAAATAAAAACAGACACGCCACGCAGCTGACATGCCACGCAGCTGACACGCTCACGCCACGCATCCAGTGTGTAGCCGGCCTAAATAATAATAAGTGCGGTGTTACTGCACTTATTCATTGATAGTGACCAGATGGATGGATGGATGGATAGATAGATAGATACTTATTGGTCGAATGAGCACTATGTTCGATGATATAGTGAGGATACCACAATTCTAGCACAGACTCAGGATTCAGACTCATGGTTCAGATCGTGCTTTGCTTTTATCACTAATAATAACTGATAACTGCAGAGTAAATAATTCATAAACTATGGCTGCTCTCTGTTTGAGGAACCATAGCTATAATCAAAAAGTGATGCTATCTGTCAGCCAACTCTGTAAATCATTAAATCATCAAGCCTTAAATAATTTCTCAAGGAATGATCAAAGGACACTCACGTAAACACATTTTTTTTCATACAGTAAGCCATCATCTCAAAGCCTAGTCTTTTTGTGACATGAACATGTGAAATAGTAAGGAGATGGTTATCACTGTGGACTGTAAGTGCAGATGAGAGGAGTGTGGATCCCCCTTTACTACAATTCATGGTGGAACACAATCTGATTTAGAGTCAAAAATATGCTCATGGAAGAGAATAACACATATTGTTATAACACTGAAACTTTTCATTAATTTATTCTGACACCTCTTCCTAACTGGACACAACGCAAGCAAGCAAACGAGTGAATATCAGATCCTTTTCAGTGTTTCTCAATGAAAATGTCCTAACCTACTGTCAGTAATGCATCTGTAAATCGTTCTATTGAATTCTCTTTAAGAAAATGTTCTGAGGGTAAATTCAAACAAACAAGATCTATGTCTACAACTATATTGGGCAACTTATTTGAAAATATAAAATACTCATTAAAAAGTAATTACTTCACTATTAATTTATTTATTGGCAAAAGTAATTAGTTACATTACATAATATGAAGTATATCATGTAATCAAATGTGTGTTTAAACATCTCAGAAGATGTCACATCTTATGTACATCTTAGAGATATTGGTCTACGGTATTGCTTAGCACTACAGTAGTTAGAAGTCCTATTCTCACAGTGAAGCTGCAGAGTTTATGAACCCTTGAACTTCTAACAAAAACCAGGTGATTCCTGAATGTGGCTACTAGCAAGCTAGTCAACGATACACAACATTTAAATGCATTTTGAGTTAGGCCAACTTTTCCTCTTTTGGTAGAGGCTAACCGCCTCCCCACGTTTCCAGGCTTTGCACGAAGCTTACATGTTGGGGAGAAGCCATCTGGTCACCGGTAAGCTCAGAGACAAAGCTATTATCAACCCTCCATCCTAAAAAGCGAACTGACCCCCTACAATAACAACAAAGCAGCATTTATTGGAATCAGTAATAATTGTAATGTTATTACTGAATTTCAAATCCCTTACTTACTACAACTTACTAAAACAATCATTTTACTAGAACATGTTCTGCATATTTGTTTGCCAAACAATCACCACACATATTTCTAATTTACATTATGAGTTTTAGCAACCACCATAATAGCAGTAAATCAATGTTCAAAACTGTTAACTTTAATCTGCAGATTAACAACTTTTCTAAATCAGTCCCTCCCGGATTTCGTGATAGCGCCAATTCACGCAAATTCAACCAATCACCGCGAATTTGGTGCGACTCGCAAATTTGAGCTCTCCGAGCTCCTGCAGAAGCTTGTAAATTGATGCTAGAATCTTTGATGTAATAAACCTTTTTATAATCAAGAACAGTGTCAACGAAGTTCCTTCTCCACACATTGGCAACGCAGTGCTGCAACTAAATATACAACACCCGTAACTTCATTGCAACAAACAGACAAAAGACATCGCAACTTTTTACAAAAGCTCCCGCGAAATCAGGCATTTTGGGCCGCAACAATCTCAAAAGAAAGCCGCGAAATCCTGGAGGGACTGCTAAATGCAACACCAGGGATTAATTACATTAGTATTATATTTTGTACAATATGTATGTATATTGTATACACAACATCTTCAAAAGCTTGGTTAAGGCTTCGTGCTAAGCTGCCATCTTGAGTTCTCTGAGTGGGCAGAATGTGCAAGCTGAGACTCCTGCCCTGTGCAAAGTAACTACTTTAGGTCTGTATTTACAGACCCCAGACAGAGAAATCCTCTTCATTCCGTCAGAACAGCGGGTTAATCAAACAACAGACTGAAATAAATTATTCACAACAGTGACAGACTGAAGAGAGCTGGTAGTGTTGGAGATCAAGGTGCTGACATGGTATGTGTGTGTGTGTGTGTGTGTGTGTGTGTGTGTGTGTGTGTGTGTGTGAACGCATGGCTGCAAGTCGCTGTATGTCTCTTCAATAAAAGGGAAAATAGGAAAAAAAATCTCTTTTTTTGGGGGGGGGGGTAGAAATAAGTAATTTCAATCATCATACATTATACACATAATTCACACAAGAATCCTCTTGAGTTATCAACAGAAGAGATTCTAGCAGCACTGTGTGTTTGGCTCAAGTCAGTCCCTCCAGGATTTCGCGATGTCGCGATCGCGGCAATTCACGCAAATTTAACCAATCACCGCGAATTTGGTGCGACTCGCAATTTTTACCAATCACCGCAAATTTTCCGCACATTTGACCAATAACCTGAAGTTTCCCACGACTTCAACCAATCACAGCAGTCGGGAGTGAGAACGAGTTGATATGAAGACGAGACGTGTGTGTGACTCATTTACCAACAAAACGTACAGCGAAAGATCGTGCAAAACATTTCAGACCGTCGTGCCAACTTGTATACATTTTAACATCAATGTAGACTTTAACGATTTAAAAGTCGCTGAAGTTGCTGCCGTTTCCATCCTGGCTGTCGGTTCTCTGCAGCGGGTGGGGCTAGTGCTCCGTACACCCCGCGACTGACGCTTGCACACACACACACACAGACACACACACAAACAACACACACAGACACACACACACACACACAAACAACACATACACGGTGGATGCAGGAGAAAAAGGAGATGAGACGACACGATGACCTAAATTGAGGACAGCTATGCTCGTTATTGTAAGTGCAATGATAAGTTAAAGTCAGTATTATCAAACCGTATGAATGTGTGTCCCAGGCCAGCATAGGAAAATAACTAACAAGCCACTGACAGATATGTTCAAATTTGATTCATTCAATAAATTATTATTTTTTTGTCTTAAATCCAGAAGCCATTTTCATATTATACCAACATTTACAGCATCCTGAGCCTTTTTGGTAAGGTTACTAGGAAAACTCAGAGTAATTTTATTCTCCCCAAAACAAGTTTCCTTTTTATTTTGAAAGTATACATATACAAAAAAAAAAGAAATCGCAACTTTTTTGCAACTTTCACTGTCTCCCGCAACTTCATTGCAACAAACATACAAATGACATCACAACTTGTATCGCAATTTTTTACAAAAGCTCCCACAAAATCAGGCATTTTGGGCCGCAACAATCTCAAAAAAAGGCTGTGAAATCCTGGAGGGACTGTCAAGTGGATAAGAGAAGAATTTGTACCAGGGCAAGGGGCATTTTGTGAGCTTAAGGCTGACAATCGCAGCTCTGATACATTGGTAGTTATTCATTTATTGTAACACACATAACCCCCTCAATTTTTTTAAACAGACTAAACTTTGATTAAAATCAAAACCTTATTTATTCAATATTTCTGAATGTCTAAAGACACATTAGGGCTTATAGAGCAGCCTGAGAGCAATGAAACATGCACACGCAAAAAAACATTGAACAGCAAAATCCTATAAAACACAATATTCACAGTGATGAGAATACTGTTAAGACTACTCAATCATTGCAATATGCAAAGTACTGAGTGCAATGGAAAAGCAAGAGGACCTCAAGTGGTGTTATCTAATGAAATACAGATTTATTTCAGAGACAGGTTTACAGGTTTATTTAAGAGAGGTTTATTTTTACATTACATGTCATTTAGTTGACACCTATCCAAAGCGACTTCCAATTAAGTGCTTTCAACCATGAAGGTAAAAACTCTGGACAGCAAGAATCAAGTGCAAGCACATTAGCTTCAAATAGGCCAAACTACAATGAGTCACATGTAAGTGCAACTCTAACTGCAAGTTATCAGTATAATTTAAAACTCTGTGTATTTGTCGAGCACACAAAAATAGGTACTTGTGGTTAAGGCTGCAAGTTGACTGAAAACTCAACATACAATAACCAAGAATAAAGTATTTTCACAGACTCTCACCGCTCCAATAATGATGCTGGTGTTGGTTTCTGCTCATATGAAAGCTTTGCATTGGAGAAAAAAAGTTTGACCTGCAGACATTTCTGTATCTTTAATGAGTCTTGTCCCCTGCTTGTTTCATTCATGATGGGAAGAGTGTATCATTAGAAATGAAATGAACAGTTAAAACTGCTATTTTATTTCTATTTATTTCATTTTTATTTTAAAATAAATAACTGTTAGTTTACTGCTATCAGTAATCAGTAATGCGACTTTGTACCACACACCAATGGTTCAGCATTTGAAAATATATTCTGCCTGCTTTGTGTTTGCAGGTTTTGGTTTCTAATATACTAATATTACATGAATAATAATGATTATCATAATATTCAGTGTAGTGACTGTGCTTACCATAGAAATAGAATGAGAGACAGACATTGAAGTGTTTGCCATGGTCATTTGAGTAGTTCAAGAAAAAAATAGCGATTGTTGTCAGTTGTCACGGTGACAACACACGTCAGTGGGGCTGTCAAGTGCGTCACACTCACTATCATTTAATCAGTAGTGGAAGAGGTATTCAGATAATTTACTTAAAAGTAAAATTACAAGGCGCCTGGGTAGCTCACCTAGTAGAGCACGCGCCCATATATAGAGATTGACTCCTTGACGCAGCGGCCGTGGGTTTGACTCCAACCTGCGGCCTTTTGCTGCATGTCAATCCCCCTTTCTCTCCCCTTTCATGTCTCCATCTGTTCTATAAAAATAAAGTCCTAAAATGGCCCAAAACAATTATCTTAAAAAAAAGTACAAATACCATACTGTGAAAATACTCCACTGCAAGTCCTGCATTCAAGACCTTACTTAAAGGAGAACTCCGGGCAATTTTTACGTTAATCTTGATCGCTATAAGTATGTGAGTACTGTCGATAGCAACAAAAAAAATGAGCCGAATCGGTGCTAGCAATATGGAGCTGCTGCAGCTAATGCCGAGAGCTCCCACTTAGCTAAAACGACAGTTTTGGGGGCATATCATAAAGAGTGCCTTTGTGCCTCTTTAACAGACACAAAATGTAATTAAAATGTCTGTGCAACATGAACATGAACAGGGCCCTTACATGACAACAAGATGCGTTTTCAACTCAGACATTGTTTAAATTCACTTACCCTGTTAGCTGCTAGCTGCCGTCTGGGATGAGTGAGTGTGTTCAGCCAGGCTTCAGTAATAATCATCACGCAGAAGTTCTGTGTGTATTTGTAGCATATATATCCATTTTGTGTGCGATCCATCTGGCGTTGGTGAATAGTTGTCTCTGCAGTGGCGAACTGTGTGTTAGTTGCCTTAGCCAGACTAGCAGGCCCGACCGGCATCCTTCTACTTCCTCCCCGCCTGCCGCGGCCGACAACAATCCACTGGCACCCGCTGGTCTGGTGGATGTTCTCCAGAGGACAGTTCATGCTTTCGCGGCAAAAATTTTGTGGCGAAAAAAGTTTATTTCCCCCCTCAAAAATAGGTAATTGAGCACTGTAGTGGTTATGATCATATCAGTGACTATATAACTACATGGAAACGGGCCAAATGATGTCTGTTTCTTGTACAGTAATAGCGTTGCTGAAGGCTAGCTCTAGCTCCATAGTTACGTTACTCCAAGCTTCTTCCCTTTGAACACCTCCGCTCTTCACTCTTCACACACTACGCTCCGATCTGCACACTGCTGTTTACCTTTTCCTGCTACAACTGAATTCCCGCGGGACTTCAGCGCAAGACTACAGCCAGCCTCCTGTAACGCTGTTACTTTACAAGAAACAGGCATCATGTGGCCCTTTTCCATGTAGTTACATAGTCACTGATATGATCATAACCACTGCAGTGCTCAATTACCTATTTTTGAGGGGGAAATAAACTTTTTTCGCCGGTACAGTACTCACATACTTATAGCAATCAAGATTAACGTAAAAATTGCCCGGAGTTCTCCTTTAAGTAAGTATTCAATTCAATTCAATTTTACTGTTATGGACACTATGTGCACACACATATGTAACAAAATGTAGGTCATTGCTTTCTAACAAACAGTGCACATACACAGTAGATTAAAAAATACATATTATTAACATTAACATTATTTACAGGCTCAGAATTTTTGTGATTTATATTGTAAAAATATTATATAAAAGTGTAATATATTTACACATTTTGTGAATGTACTTGTGCAAATGGTATAAATAATATAATATAATGGTTGTTAAAGTGCAGTAACAGGAGGAGGAAGGAGCAGAGGGGAGGGATCTAAGTAAAGTTCAGCGGATAGCCTGGTTCTGATGGGTGACAGCTTGGGGGAAGAATTATGATATGTAAGTATTATCAACAAAATGTAGTTAAAGTACTTAAAGTAAGTAGTGATTGTGCAGTAAAGTGTTCCCTGCCAGTGTTTTACTATTAAATATGATGTTTTGGATTAATATTACTGCTGCATTCATGTGTATATTACATATTACTGCTGTAGATGTTTATGGTTGTGCTTATTTAACTCTTTTATACACGGTTGGGTAGTTTAATCTACGGCAATGCATCATATTCTATAAGATCACCATATGTTAGCTGTCCTGTGAGAACCAAGTGTCTCTAAAAAGTCAACTTTCAACTTTCAGCTGACCTAAGATGGTTTTTAAAGAGTTTATTTAGCTTAAAAAGGCCATTTTCTCAACACATAAAGAAACACTTCATCCTTCAGTTTATCACAAACATTCAAAATCAACACATCTGGAGGTTCATGGTTTTTACTGAACAGGAAGGGGATGAAAAACTGTCATCTGAAAAGTAACTAAAGCTGTCAGACAAATGTAGTAAAAAGTACAATATTTACCTTATATATTTATTTAAGTAGCATAACAAGGAAATACTCAAGTAAAGTACAAGTACCACAAATTTGTACTTAAGTACAGTACTTGAGTTAATGTACTTAGTTACATTCCACCACTGCATTTAATATATAGAATTGGATGACTTACCAAGAGGGATATGAAGCAATTAATACATCTAGCAACCCTCAATTCCTCTCTAACAGCAAGGAAACAGGTATCGTGCATAAAAGACGCCTCTGAATGCTTTATACTACTCCACTGCGCTTTTGTTGCAAAACCTCACCTCAGTGAATCCGCAACTTTCCGCAATTTGTTGTACGTAAGGTTATGTGGAAGTTAGCCCATTATAAGGTCACAGTTTTTTACAATGGCAACGGTACACATAAAAATAGCCGCCGCTCTGACCATAATGCTATGTTGATTTGAATGGGAATGTCCATTCTTCTTTCATTCTATTTCTATGGTGCACAAATCCATGATTGAGAAATAATTGAGGTAATGTATGTGCATGCAATCCTGCGTGTAATGTTCAGGTATTCGCATAAGGGTATTATTACCACACACTGTAGGCTGATTTTGTCACATTGATTAACAACTGAAGATGGTACTTTCATGAAGAAATTAACTGTGGCACCAATCTCTTGTTTTGCAAATGGGATTCTATTGATTGTAAGAAAAGTGTTATCAGGGCTCTAAATGGCCTCTCTTTTTGTTCCTCTGCCTCACAGCTTTTTCAAGACTCTGCAATTGTGAAATGAAGCCTGTGAAATCAATATGTGCCACAGTCAATTTTTACTCATTATCATCAAGATCCTGGGAATTATTAGGAGTCAATGCCAGGAAAATGCCTTCATCAACAAATACAGGAGTAGCAAACTGTAGTGTTCAACTCATAATTAACACACAAGATCTCTTCAAGATGAGCGCCCATGGTCAAATGAGAGTAAATGAGAGGAATTAATCTCAATCTGTCATATAAATGTTGCCAATGACAGAAACTTTATCAGTACTCATACATTTCAAATGTGCAAATATGGACTTTCTATTCTAATACATTTAGGAGAATAATAAAGATCCAAGGGAATGACTTCAAACTGAAATGAGAAAAATAAAATGTTCTCACTTAAAATTGTCTTTTCAAAGACATTGCTCCCATTATAAACAGAATGGGCTGTCAACAGTTTTCATATGGACTGTCTCTTCAGTAGAAAGTAGTTCCAATTTTAGTTTTTCTAAATGTTATTTTTCAATGCTGTTCCCAATTATGTCGGGTGGAAGCAGAAAACCCATATCTCAAATAACAAATACTGCCAAAACTATCTGCATGGCACAAGACACCACTGAAGGTACAGTAAGTGAGAAGTGAGTGTTTTGTCATTTGCTGAACTGACTCTTTAAATGCAGATGAGATGAGGTCAACACTGTTTACATGCATAACCTGTTCGTGTGTGTGTGTGTGTGTGTGTGTGTGTGTGTGTGTGTGTGTTTGTGTGTATAGAAACACAATCTTTAACCTAGATAGGTAGATTATGAAAAGCTAGAGCTTTTAATGCTCATTGTTCCTCATTAACACTGCAGAAAGTCAGACAGCGTTCATAAATAAGAAATTTATGTATTACTGTATCCCATTATATGCTTGGAAGTTAGCTTAGCATATAGCACTAGTAATTCTAGTGTATGACATGTGTCTATGCATTTTATGATTACAGGATTTTTTTGAGAATCCGAGAATCCTTTCTCTGTTTCATTATTATGAAGCCAAATCACCAGTAAACACTCAATAGCTACTTGTTAATTTTGTGGGATGATGCTTTACTTTACTTTGGGCGGCACAGAAAAAGGGAAAGTAATGCTCAGATAATCATGAAGTGATGAGGTACTACTTGGTAACTATTCAGTATGATGTATCACTTTCCATGAGGAGTCACAAACAGAGTAACTAATGTAAGTAATTAGTAAGTCATAGTTTGCTCCTCACTCATTCTTACTAACGACTCACAATTTTATTTATTGAAATTTATTGAAAAGGTTTCTGGTACAGGATATACAATCCTCTATCCCAGACTCTAAAAGACACAAAACAAATATATATATACACACATATACATACACACATGTACATACACACATGCATATACACATACATACACATATATATATATATATACACACACATACACACACACACATATACACACATATATACACATCTATAAAAACACATTAATTTCATAATTGAAGTTTTCTAAAAGTTCATAAATAAATGACATAAATTTATTACATAAATTACTGACAAGTTTTATATTTATACATTACACCTTTTGACAAGCAAAATGCATCCAGCCTATTCTTAAAGGAATTAATGGAAGGGGAACGCACAACTTCTTCTGGAAGGTCATTCCATGATTTTACCGCACGGAGTGTGAAAAAGTTCTTTCTCTTTTCAGACAGGCATGTTCTAGGGTAAAGTTTTAAAGAATTCCCTCGTCTCGTACCTATTGTTCGAAAACTGAAAGATAGGCTCAGCTGTTACATCATATATTCCCTGTACAAGCTTATACACCTGAATCATATCTCCTCTGTATCTCCTAAATATGAGAGTCGGTAAACTTAATTTCCTCAATCTATCTTCATAAGACATGTCCTGGAATTAATTTAGTAGCTCTTCTCTGGACCCTTTCAATTTTTTCTACATATTTTAATTTATATGAACACCAGTCAATTTTTATGTAGCATATTTTTTAAAATGTACAGATCTTTTATTATGTTTGAGGACTTTTGGAGTCTTTGTTTCAGGCTATCAACCCTCTGTCGGGCTGATCTCCATCATTGGGTTGACTCTGCCGTCACAACAACAAAACAAAGCCAAAGTTGCGACCTCTGGGTCCTGCTGTTTATTCTTGTTTTTTTCCAGGGCTGTCAGCTCAGGTCAGGGTGCAGGGGAACATGGCCGCAGCACGGTCAACTGCCACAAAAGTGGAAAACCTATCAAACTGCTCTGTCTTTGAGAGTTTCAACAGAGTATTGACACAATGGTCTTGGCTATAATGTAGTGTACTGTATATCAGAGTGGAAGCACTTACAAAAACTATTAGAGGTGCTACCTTCAACCCATGTAGAGTGGCAGAGTAGTTTATATAGTATATAGTATATAGTTTAATAGTTTATATTGACTCAACTCAAAAAACTGGATGCCATCTGAAGCTCAGTTTAACCGACAGAAAGAAAAAATATCCTGCCACAACTCAATCTGCATAAAAACTATCATCAAAATCTTGAAATAACTTTTAAACTTTGGAAACTTGCATGCATGTTGCTTTAGATATTTGCAGGTATGGATAAATAAGAATGAGAGCAACCTTGGTACGCGATATTCCAATATTCCATTATCAGAGTTAATGAGTCCAATAAACCTTTGAAGACCTGTTTCTAGCTGTATTATTGATGTTACAAATATAGCTCTGCCGTGCTATCAGTTAATAAGCGATGTGAGCTATCTGTCACAGCACATTTCCCAGAGTTAAATTGAGTAGTAGAGGCCAGATTGATACAAATAACTAGTGTTTTAATTATTTAGAATCATCATGGTGAAATGAAGATTGGTCTGTCTTTATTGCATTGCAGTGAGACTGATGAGCTCGCACGAATGACAGAATGCATATTTAAATGTCTGCATATAACGTTTTTTTTTCTTTCAGCTCTTTACCTTAAATTGTGTTCAAGGATAATTCCTCCTCTGCTAAGTGCTATGGAATACATAACAACATAACAAACAGATTCATTATGGGTGGATTATTATACTATTATTTTACTTCAAGCCTTGCTAAATTATCTCCCTCTGGTTTGGGGAGGAACTAGTGAGGTTTACCAATGGCAGAGCTGTTTTCTTAATCCTGAAACTCAACAGGAGGCACTAATCCTGCTGTAAACTTGTTTACTGGGTAGTATTACTTAGCCGTCACCATGAATGCCAACGTACACTAGCGCAAGACATATTGTTTCAGGGGCATTGCACTGCGAGGGACACTGTGCCCTGATCATGTTGTTGAATACTTATTTGTAGAAAGCCACATTTCCTTCATTTTTCAGCTTTGTTCGAATCCTGCAAACGCAATATTAAAGCTTCAGACGCATTCACTTAACTTTCTGATTATTTTCACACAGTTCCCGTTTTTCTTTTCACAGAACGATTACAAAGAAAGTCACAGTCTGTGAAACATTTACCACAAGTGCAGAGACTTAATATTCTCAAGTTTTATCACATTGATGAGAAATCTGCTCCTGCTGTGTCAGCTTGTTCTCTGTGTAAAAATATGCACAGGCACAAAATGCTTGACTCCATAAACAGTATGAAGTCACATGCCAAAACACGCACATGTACCAGGCTGGTTACCTGTGCAATGGGTTTGGAATATCAATGGTTTATCCTCAATGAAAGTGAGGATTGTTTTTGCAGTAATGCTAAGGCTGTCTTTGTAACATTGTGTAAAAAATGTTTTATCCAATTACTGCAGGTGTCTGGCCAGATAGAATACTGTAACATAGATCATGAAAATCAATATCTTTATATACTTCACAGACAAGATATATGAAGCCAGCAGTGGAACGTCTCCCTACAGTCCCACTGTAGTTGTTGGTATAATATATAAGCAGCCAAATCTTTCTTTGTTTCATTTCACATCTTCCCTGAGAGTTTTATTGTTTAGTAGTGTATGTGATAGTGATTCGCAAACAGTAGTTATCTGTGCCTTGTGGTTATAGCATTAATCAATCGTGTAAACTAACCACATTTTACCGTTTCCTGTGTTTTTGTAGGAGTAGGAATAAAGGTGGATTTTTTGTCATTTCTAAGCATACACTGATAATCTAAATTTGTCCTCAGCCCGGGGACCAATTCAAGTTCTTTTTGCCAGTGCCTTTTTGGTGGTGGCCAGTACTCAGCAGGACTGTGAGGCGACAGTGCTAACCACTGTTACTTACCGGTGACAAACTAGACTGAAGTCATATATCAGGAGATACATTTTCATCCACATCACACAAACTGTAATATTCACAGACACCTTGGATGAAAAAAAGCTTTGCCTGTCTACCATCACCACGTTGTTTTTGTCAATTTCCTAAGTGACAAAAGTGTCTCCTGAGTATGATGATAGCTTACAGTTTCTAACATAACTGTAACAAAGTTATGTACATCTATTAACACATCCCTGTGCTTCACAGTTGCATTTTTCTCTCTCTCTCTCTGATACAATTTTATTAAATACGGTAATACCGGTAACCAACCAACGATGTGTTTGCTCACATGACATTTCATCCTGATTATGGAGTCAAAGGTTTTGTACCTTTTCATATTTTCACACAGTTTTTTTCTGGTTAGCACTTTGTAACCTTGTTAAGAAAAGTGCTATAGAAATAAAGTTTATTATTATTATCATCATTATTAATAATAATAATAACAATAATATAAGCTAATAGAGCAGGTCAGAGCAGTTTTCTCTTCATTACAAACAAGATTGTGAACACTGTGAGCAGAAGACTTTCAGGTGAAAACTGCAGTCAGTGCCTTCACCGTGGAAAACCACAAATCATTAGACACCAAGTGAAAGTATTTGAAGTTTCACATTTTTACGGAGTAAGAGCACAGTTGACCTTGGATATAGTAGCTTGACAAAATAATCTTAACTCAATGTCTACTTAGTCACTTTTTCCAGTAAATCCACCAAATAATTGGAGGTACTGTCCTTCTTGAGAAAGGCATTTTTGTCACGTCATTTACACCATAATGTCATTTTTGTTGATTGTATGAAGAGGTTTGAGAACACGACTTAAATTGGAGCATGCATTTAAAAAGTTAAATGCAGTTTAGAACGTTATGTCAATTGTTCCGTAAAAGGGGGTCTTGCGTTTCTCACAAAATACATCCGAACAATCACGTTAAATTCAACATCTGTAAGAAAAACCTGAATATTTTTGTTCGGCAAAATACATTTGAGCAACAACATGACACTTGGAATCTGAGGCATACTGAGCAAGGCTATATTTAAAGTGCTCATATTATGCTTTTTGGCTTTTTGCCTTTCCTTTATTGTGTTATATATCTTTTTTGTGCAGGTTTACAAAGTGAAAAAGCCCAAAGTCCACCCCAAAGGGATTTACTCCATTATCTCCAACAGAAAACACTTTTCACAAACTGCTCTATTGTAGTCCAGCTTTTACTTCTGTGATGAACGTGCGTCACTTTGTAACACACGTTATAATGCTCGCCTAGCTGCTAGCATGGCACGACCTCATACTCTGCTTCTGATTAGCTAGTAGTCCTTACCTAGCTACTGTGCATGTGCGACTCCCAACAAAGATGGACAGAAGTGTGATGCCTCACTCTGTAGCTAAAACAGAGAGCTCAACACACAGGGTGAAAAGAGGAGCTGCAGAAATGTGTGGTACAACAAAAATATGGTGTTTTTTGAAAATTAAACCATGTAAACCTATTCTGATATAACCTCTAAATACAATTATGAACCTGAAAATGAGCATAATATGAGCACTTTAAATCAATTGTTGACATATTCTCTTTGCCTCTTTGTACATGTTAACTTCCTAGGACTGGAGGTAAGGGACTAATGAGATTGGAATAATAGCTTTGACTGATTACCACCTTTCCACCTCAGCCCGCCCTGCCATATAGCATCTGTGACCCCTCAGCCAATTACTACTTGTGTACCACTGCAATCTCTGGGAGGAAGTGAGGTCCCTGCTAGCCGTGGCTCAGGATGACTTTTTTTGTGAAGCTGAGCATCTAGCTAATCCATCTCCTCAAGCCTCATCTTTTCCTCAGACTACATGGAGCTCAAAGAGCCCAATGCTCAGTCATATTAGAGCAGTCCTCCATGGACCAGAGGCAAAATGAGGAAATATTCCGATGGATTGTTTTTTTGATGTATGTGCTGCACGCTGTATCTCACCACATCCTTCCTGGAGAGAGAAGTTGTCACCATATTCATGAGAATGCATGAATTCCTTCACATTAATCTTATACTATCTCACTCCGTTTTTCTGTTTTCAGCCTCAAAAGTCAATTCAGCATGTGCTTTGAATATGTATATAAAGCAAAACAGGATATAAGGTGGGTTGTGGGATGAAATGACCTATACTGTAATGTATCACTCATTTCCTCTGTGCTGCAGCGCCTACATGGAGACCATGGAGATCCAATATGGACTAATGTAGCATTTAGATAGAAATCAGAGAATGAAGCTCCATTTCACAACAATGTCCCCCAGGCAGCATTCAGTGAGAGCAATGGAGGCGTTTGTAAAGGTGGAAAGAGAGAGCTGTCGGTACTGTGAGAACTGTGTCCTTGAGTTAGGTAGGGTTATAGACCTCCGTCACCAATTACCACATGCTACTCTGTTTGCAGTGTTGGGGAGTAACGGAATACATGTACCGGCGTTACGTATTCAGAATACAAATTATGAGTAACTGTATTCTGTTACAGTTACAATTTAAATAGTTGGTATTTAGAATACAGTTACATTGTTGAAATCAATGGATTACATGACGATACTCTGTTTCACGGGTTTATTCACTCTCGCAACTCCATGCATTTCCCAGAAGCCCCAATATGAAAACGAAAAAATTAGCTATTTGTGTGATCACTGATAGAGGTAAAGATGCCAGGGCAGGAATGCGAGCCAGGGCAGGAATGCGTTTCTATCTTGGAAATTCAAACAACATTTCACATTAAAGAAAGAGACGAGAGAACGAAATATAACTGTGCACTGCAGTGCAACTTCTGCTTGCCAGCAACCAACTTCCTTTCAGCAACCAAATTACTCCACCTCCAACCTGAAGAAGCATCTTAAAGTAAGTTATTTTTAGCCAAGGGTAGTCGTCTGCTGTAGTTTTACTGGTCACCTTGCTATTTTATAGTTGACGTGCGACTTTACATTCTCCTACATGCTGATTTACTAGCCCCAGAGCCGTTGAAAGACTAGCCCCGTTTGACATGTTAGCTAACGTTAGCTAAAATTAGCTCATGGTAGCTTAGACTACGGTTAGATTTTTGTAGTATGCAGTTCGGGACTACAAATACAAAAATCTATCTGCTTGTTTAGGTACACATTCAGCCAGTTGGAACAGAAGAACACACCAGAATAGGCCTGTTTAGTAAGCTGTATGTGATGTCCGCATTCCTACTTATAAAATGCAATTCAATGTGGAAGTAATCCAAGTATTCAGAATACGTTACTCAGATTGAGTAACGTAACGGAATACGTTACAAATTACATTTTTGGGCATGTATTCTGTACTCCGTAACGGAATATGTTTTGAAAGTATCCTTCCCAACACTGTCTGTTTGACACTTCTCTTTGCAACATGCTGAGATATCAACACAAACACTGACACATTCAAAAGGTTAAAATAGCACTATCATTAAAAAAACGCAATAACCCAACAATAATCAATAACCCAGGAAACAAGTTGTTTCTGTGAGATTGTATCACGATACAGTTTTTATCGTTAATGTTACAGATTAATATCTTCTGCCGACTCTGTCTCCAAGAAATTATTATATGGGCTACGTGTAAAACGACTTTGCTGACGTACAGCTCTAAGTCACAGACCACAAAGAGATGAGGGGCACAGCAGGCTAGGTATCTCTGATTCAGCTTCTCTCTGTATCCTACTCAGGCCAAGCTGAACCCCACAGCTTTCCTAAAGCTCCACTTTGCCACGAATTAAGCCTTAATGCGACTCTTCTGTCTATTGATTTGTTAGCCATGCATTTCCTGTCCTGCTTTGATGTCATTGTGGTGTCAGTGGATGGAAGATTCCAGATAAAATTATGGAGGGTTTTAGCTTTTAAGCTTGTTATTTCAGGGGATTATTCGGCCGCAGTTGAATTAACATTTTTATTCTTTTTTTGGCCACAAACTGGATTATGTGACACTGTTCTGCAGAGGCGATATCAAATGCCCATCACTGATATGCTACTGCCATGAACCCCCACTAATGCAGAGGAGACCAGTGCTGATTGAGTCTGGGGAGAGCTCTGTGTAGAGGATTTCACCAGCTTGGCCTACAAGCTCAGCAGCACAGTGGAGTAAAAACTGGGCCGTAGAGCCGGGGATCTGAGCAAAATAATACACACGCACTAAATGCAGAACAAAGGGATCTTTATGTATTATAGTGGAATATTCACTGATGCTGCAATTCTGCAGCTCTGTGTATTCAATATTTCTATGCAATGGCATTCATATTACTTATTGACTGAACTAACCCAAAATGTCCTGTTGTTTTGGCTCCCTGTTTGAGTGGAAAAAAAATGAGTTTTGGTTTCTTTGACCCACAGGGACACTGTCACAGCTAGCTGGAAGGAGCTAAACTTCTACAGGAAAATAACCCCCGCCTGTTTTCAACACACAGGGTGTGGTCCACTGGTCTCTCTGCAGAGCTCAATACACTGCATGGGAACAGAGTGAGCCAAAGTGCAAAGCACCAGTATACAATACAAACAAAAGGCAGATTAATGGCCAGGATAATCACAACGCAGAGATTTGTCCCTATTTGTGTTTGTATTTTTCTGACTCAACAATTTCTCCCCAGTACTGAACTTTTCTCAAAGCTGTGAACAGTGTTGGGGAGTAACGGAATACATGTACCGGTGTTACGTATTCAGAATACAAATTATGAGTAACTGTATTCCGTTACAGTTACAATTTAAATAGTTGGTATTTAGAATACAGTTACATTGTTGAAATCAATGGATTACATGACGATACTTCTCTGTTTCACGGGTTTATTAACTCTCGCAACTCCATGCATTTCCCAGAAGCCCCAATATGAAAACGAAAAAATTAGCTATTTGCGTGATCACCGATAGAGGTAAAGATGCCAGGGCAGGAATGCGAGCCAGGGCAGGAATGCGTTTCTATCTTGGAAATTCAAACAACATTTCACATTAAAGAAAGAGACGAGAGAACGAAATATAACTGTGCACTGCAGCGCAACTTCTGCTTGCCAGCAACCAACTTCCTTTCAGCGTCCAAATTACTCCACCTCCAACCTGAAGAAGCATCTTAAAGTAAGTTATTTTTAACCAAGGGTAGTCGTCTGCTGTAGTTTTATTGGTCACCTTGCTATTTTATAGTTGACGTGTGACTTTACATTCTCCTACATGCTGATTTACTAGCCCCAGAGCCGTTGAAAGACTAGCCCCGTTTGACATGTTAGCTAACGTTAGCTAAAATTAGCTCATGGTAGCTTAGACTGCGGTTAGATTTTTGTAGTATGCAGTTCGGGACTACAAATACAAAAAATCTGCTTGTTTAGGTACACATTCAGCCAGTTGGCGCAGAAGAACACACCAGAATAGGCCTGTTTAGTAAGCTGTATGTGATGGCCGCATTCCTACTTATAAAATGCAATTCAATGTGGAAGTAATCCAAATATTCAGAATACATTACTCAGATTGAGTAACGTAACGGAATACGTTACAAATTACATTTTTGGGCATGTATTCTGTACTCTGTAACGGAATACGTTTTGAAAGTGTCCTTCCCAACACTGGCTGTGAACAGCAGCTGGGCTTCAGCTTGTCATTATTGTCCTTATACGATGCAGCAGCTGCAATTCACATTGTCATCAAAGCACCACTGAGCTGCAAAATTTACATTGAACACAATCATATCAGTTGAGGATTATTTTTTGGCAACATACAAGGGACTGTATGTTAATTATTAGGGGGGAGACGGAGTCAGAAAAGGTGGAAGGTTTTTTTTCTTGTCCTAGATTTATATTTTATTTTATCATTTTTGTGTGATATGAACAAGACCTGAAAACAGTCTGTTAATGAAAAACTAATTGGAAACTAACTACAGTATTTTGATAATCAATTCATCTAATTTCAAGTATTTTTTCAGAGAAAAGGCAAAACATTCTTTTGTCTCAGCTTCTCAGTTGTGAAGATGTGTGGTGTTACTTCACCTCGTGTGATGTAGTTGAAAACCTTTGGGTTTTGGACTGTTCGTTGGACAAAACAAGAAACGTGAAGATTAAAGTGAGAGACATTTTTCCCTATTGTCTGACCTTTTATATGAAAATAATCATTAGTAGCTACCCTAATATAAACATAATAGTTCTTGGCATTACGTAACACCTTCATAGCTGCTTATTGTCTGCTTTAGTGTGGTGGTACAGTATGTCTGAGCTCTACAGTCATTCAATGTTTATGAATAGACCCTTACTTCACTTGAAGCAGTCAATGAACTGCCATAAATGTTTTACGGCAAGCACAGTTTCCCTTCATTACAGCAAAAGAAAACACCTTTACTGAAATAAAACCTTATGACCTTTTATGCTACATGGGTGGAGTGATGGGCAACTGTGGTACTTAACTATGTAAAGTATTATACTTAATGACTTTTAGGATACATCATACAACTATGAAAGCTTACAGCAGAGCTATATACTCAATTGAAAGTGTTACTTTCATTCTTTGGAACTTGATAAATAATTGATTTTCAAATCAACCATACTCACTGGAGGTTTCTTCATCGATTATTGGTGTCCAGTTAAAACCATTTCAGCTTGAAGAGACTTTGAACTATACTACTGTATGCAGTATGTATGGGAGAAATATTGTAAAATTTCACTATTTTGTGTTAGGTGTGTTTTGATATTTCAAAGTAAGAGCAAAGATCTCCGGAGCTCTTTTTATGCAGGTTTTGATTTGGGTTGAAACTGGTGCTTTTGTGTATCTGCAATTTTATGTTTATCAACATTTATGCAAATTTGATATTTTTCACCATGAGTTGAATATAAAAGCTCAGTGAAAACACAAAGTGGAGAAGATGAAATGAAATAAAAGAAGGGAAATGAAAAACACTGATGAATGGAAAAATAATTTCCTCTGGGCAGAGCGTAGTTAATTCTACACGAGTAAAAATAGTTCCTGCCATCACCTATTAAACAGTCACATTTTCATCAAAGTGATAGACAATGAGACTGGCAGGTTCATTTCTCATTCTTAACAGCATGATGTTTTCAGGTACAACCTTTAATACACATGGAAAGTTGTTGAGGTGAAAGGTCAGAGGAAGATAAAATGTTTTTGTATTTATTATTGCATCATTTTCAGCTATGTGGCTCTAGGAATGCCAGTCTATCAGTCACAAGGTCGGTCCACCATTTTGCTCTAGACTGAAATGTATTATTAGATGGATTGCTATGCATTTTGGTACACACATTTATGATCCCCAGAGGATGAATCCTACTAATGTCAGAAGTAGAGCCTCACAGAGTCAATAGCATGACTCAGACATATATAATGAGTTATGTAAAAAAGCTCAACTGATGAGCTATTGGTGATTAACAATTAACAAAAAAAGCTCCTTGGTGGACAAATTTTGCAATGGCATCATTGTTTTAAAACTATTTTTAAACTTATATTTGGCATTTATGTGCTGAAATTTTATGTTCCCTCTCGTCAGACATGTACACCTATACAATTAAGTCATGATATGCTAATGCTGGCCAATACATCAGCCTGGCCAATTTATCAGGTTAGGCTCCATTATGTGACAGAAAAGACAAAAGGTTGCAGTAACTCTGACATCAAAGCCCATATAGCAGAGAGCTTTTTGTACCTTTGTATAAAAGGTGTAATTCATCACACATCTGCTTGTTGGGCACCAGCTGTCTTGCTTTGTTGTTGCTGTGTTAAATGCACAGTTACTTTTGTGCATGTTCACAAACAAAATTTAACCAATATAATCTGCTGCTTAACAGCTTGTGTTGTTATCAGTGCAGGTATGTCTGATACTGACAACCATCATGTAATGCCCTTGGACTGAACTAAAATGCCATTATGTTTTGTCCTTGCTGTGAGAAGATTGGGTCTCCAGCTTGCGCTCCACTCTGTGTGAGGTAAAAATATGAGACTGTCAAAATGACCTTTCCCTACGACTTACAGGGACTGTTCTAATTGGCACTTTTTATTGTTATCAACAAAAATGTTCTCCTGGGCACTGCTATGTCGCCATTTCATAAAAAAATAAATAAAAGAAAGGTATTCTGAAACGTCTGGGTAAAGATGAAATATAATATTATAAGTTGCTCTGTATCGACCCACGTAATGTCTCACAGATAAAAATCCTCATAGTGGTTTATTTCACTACTTTGTCTTGAAATGATACAAGATCAATACCAAAGGAGAAAAATAAACGGTGTTCTTCATTGATATAATGTGTAGAGCTATAACCGATTTCATCATGCAACACTATAAGAAAGGTCATGCCTCGCAAACAGTGAAGCTTCTCCTCAACCGTTCAATCAATACTGACATTTTATTCACAGAAATAGAGTTGGGAGACAATTGGCTTCTGCAGTGTAGCTAGTCAGCCAGACTTTTAACATTTACACATAAGAAAACACACTTCCAACCACAAACAAATTCAAAGCATAATCAAAAAAGGTAGACTTCAACCACATATCTGCTACCTAAAATTGTGTTGAAATGAAATCTGTCACACTTCCAACTTAGCTATTCTATTGTGTGTTTTTCTGCGCTCATCTCATGTTAGGTCATGTCGCATAATCTTGATGGTGGATTCTGCGTCCTCAATTAGACGGCTGCTCTTTGCTGTGCTTTCATTCTCCGTCACACCAGATGGACCCACAGATGGACACAGCGACGTTCTCAGCCAGCACGTCATGCTTCAGTCTAACATATCTCTCTGTCCAAATCCCCAAATTAGATTTATATTTGCCTGTAAATCACAGATTCGTTGTCAACTCACATATGACAAACAATAAAACTGAAAGAGGCAGAGCGTGCTGTGACGCTCAGCAGATGTCTGACACCTCCAGCATAGCACACAACAGCCACAAATGGATCCTATTTTGTTTTGATGGCTATGCTTCAGATGCTTGTTAGTGTAGTGAAGCTGTGGAGTATGTCTAGGGCTCTGACAGGGTCAAGCGAATCTCTCTCTCACTTACTTACTACTTGGAGCGATGCCGGTGTCAGATCCCCCCTCCTGCCTCCTGCTCTGCTGTGGACAGTTGGCATCTGCCAAGAACCACTGGAGAGATAGGAGTTTCTGACCACCATTATGAGACAAATGTAGCCAGGGCTCAGTCTTGCGTTGCGGCATTTGATAGCTGATTTTGCGTAGTGCCCTGTAGCGTTTATAGCTATCAGCTTAGGGCATCTCTTAGGAGCAGGGCTGTTCAACTTCCCTGAACACCTAGAGAGCAAGGGAGCACCAGCGTGGCCCCGGATCTTAACCTGATAACATCCATGATTTATCTTCTTTGTGTCATGCTGCTATAATACAGTCTAGAGGGAGACAGCAGCCAGGCCATGGGCTGACAGCCCCATAGCTCCTTCGGCTTCTGTTGCTGCCCGATCAGCTCTGATTACAGGGGGGGCAAAGAGCAAAGAGCATCCCAGACATGTAACCTAAACTACTGTACGGGTAAAAAGAGGATAGCATGGTTGAGGCAGTTAAATGTAAATCTTAATCTAAATCTTAATCTAAATCTTAGTCTATTTAAACCGTCACAATGTCCTACAAAAGAAAAATAGCAACACTACTTTGTGGTGTACACTGTAAATGGAGTTCACCTTTGTTTCTCAGTTGGCACATACTACAAATGCAATACCCATGAGGCCATGAGTTAATGATACCATACCACAATTTTAAGCTCTGTGATTGGGTGTTTCTTGTCAAAATGCACCTTGGGAGTCGTTAACTTGTCTTCGGATGTTTATAGGTACCTGTATTTTGTAACGCAGCTGTTCATATGTTGGACTGATGATTCAACCAGGTGAGTTTCATGCCCATCCAAGATTTGTCAGTCATATAACATGGTCTATGGGAAAAATGAATGGGACTTTGACTTTAGGAACCAGGGTTAAATTAGTCCCTTTCACTTTGCAACTCTATGCCACTGCTATTATGCTGGTGTTCATTTGCTACTTAGCGTAAAACACAAAATAAACTGATGGGAATGTCATTCGTAAACCAACGTATTGGACAGTTTAAAATTTTAAGTAAAGGAATCACCAATGTCTTTACAATTTATCCAAAGGGGGACATGCATATCTGAACCAAATTTAATGGAGATCCATCCAATAGTTACAGTAGAAAGATTAAAGATGTCAAATGTCAACCTCATGTTGTAAAGAGGAAAAGTCAGGGGATCAATAAAGTCAGTAGGGCTCATCCTCTAGGGATCATGATTGTCTGTAGCTACAACATGTCATGCCAATCCATTAAGTAAATATTTCAGTCTGGGCCAAAGTGGTGGACCAACAGACAGATCATTTTAACTAACACATAGCTACTCTACCCTGTATAAAAACCACAAACAAACTCAAAAAAATATACAAAATCCAAAATAACAAAGCCTTACAGAAATTACCAGTAATAATGCTACAACAGCACAACAGCATATAACACTATTTCACCCAGCTTCATAAAACTGGAAGCCTCACAAAAATTCCCTGCTTTGTTTGCCACCTTTGAGAACACTTTGACATAGATCAGTAAAAGATTTTTATTTCAGTATTGCATGTACGCACAGTACACAATTTAATGTCTTACTCCTTAATACCTGCTACTTCAGTCGTGCTGCAAATGTCATGAATACCAGTTAATAATCAAACCCCCGCGGTGTATTCTATTCAATAACAAGGTAGATTTTGATTCGTAGGCATATATTAATGACATGGCTGGTTCAATTAAAGTTCAGGTCAAAACGTCCAAACGGCTAAATATTTGTACTGCTCTACCTGCTCAACACACATCAATTATTTCACAATGAATTACTCATGAATAGTTGAAAAGAGCTCACAACTGCCCCCCTATAGCCTCGCTATCATAAAGGCAGAGTGTAACTGCTGTGTCTGACAGATGAGTGGGACTTTGAGTGCTTAGCTTGCTCACAGACACAAAGTTTCATTCACAATCTGAGTTGAACGACTTGCGCAGTGAACAAAGGCGTCGGCAGTGCTGGCAAGCTGATCACAGGGATGCGGGGAGAATAAGACAGGAAGGGACACAGAGAAAGAAACAAAGACAGAAAGAGAGTGAAAGAGCAAAAGAAGGAGACTGACATGTCTGTATAATATCTTTGTTGCTCACTTGTGTCTGATCCTCTCGCTGTTGCTCTACAGATGATGAAACTTCATCATCTGTAACAAGTAATGCAGGACTTGCCATCTTCGAAGCAACCGGGGAACACTGACACTTTGGTTATTGCCATTCCCCAGTGAGGAAAACCGTCCCCTCCATCACACTGCTGTCTCAATTATACTGCACATCACCTCTGCAAAGCTCTCGCTTAGTTCTTGTGAAGCAAAAACTGCTCAAAGTCTGATGTGTGCAGTCGTAACAGTTCAGGAGTGCTGAACAAACAGCCGGGCTGATAGATATAATACTGTGAAGGGGGCATGAAACAATCTTTGTTGCTGTTTTTGTGACACTGCACATGATGAAACACAAAACAGAAATGACTCGTCGTTCCTCCCTATTCCTCCCTTGTTCCTCTCCAACCCGAATAAAGCTATGGAATACACTCACACTTCATTTAATCTACTGTGGCAGCACCTTTATGACTCTTATAGGGCAGTGCAATGTTGTTTTTTGCAGCTCAGCAGAAACTTCCCTGCATTTTACTGCTCCAATAGGCCTTTAATCCATAGGTACCAGGGTCGTATCAGCAAAACTTAATCTGCAACTATTTGGCTAATCAATCTGTGTGATTTTTCAAAGAAAACCTCCGGTTTCAGTTTTTGTAACATGACGACTTGGAGCTTTTCTCTGTTTTATATCATCATAAAATTGATATTGAATAGTTTCCTAAACTAAAGGACAGTATTTTAAGTATTATCAGACATAACAGACTTAACATGTTATAGAACATTTTATTCTGACACTGTAAAGACCAAACATTTATTTGAAAATGGGCTTGTTTTTATAATTTATTAATCTGACAATTCCTTTCTTGATCGAACCAAATTGAATTGTCCGAAAAAAAGAAAAAAAAAGCCTGTCACAATTACTTCAAGCCCAAGACGATGTCGTTAAACAGCTTGTTTTGTCAGAACAACAGTCCAAACCCCAAAAATTCAATTCACTATGATGTGAAACACAGAAAGGCAACAAATCATCATCATTTGCTTAAAAAATGACATAATCAATTATCAAATTAGTTTTTAGTTTTTGATTGAGTAATTGAGTAATCGATTACTCAACTAATCGTCACAGCTCTAAATGAAAATGTTTATTAGTTGCAGCCCTACAACACATACATAAAAAGTTGAGCAACTTCAAGTGTTTGTAGAACACAGCCCTACCTAAAATAATTTCATGGCTCACAGGAGAAATAAGGAGGTGTATACAGCTGGACCAAACGGCTGTGTTTCCATGCACTGCATGTTTTCATTGTGAATTGTAGAATAGTAAGACAAAGTGAGCTGATTTGCTGCATCACTGTTAAACCACAGCTGGCTAGGATGTATACTGAGGCTACCAACCTATTCTAATCACGCTAAACTAAAGTAATCTGTGACACAGAAATAAAAGAAAATCAAAGGCTGTAATATTTCTGTATTTCTGGCACACCTCAACCAGTGTGCCAGCTCTGCCAAAATACCCGAACCATGCCCCGGCACAATATGCCACAAAGAAGCAGAGCCAAATTGTTTGTCTAAACTGTTTTCAGTAAAAAATGGAGGTTAACAGTTAAAAGGCTGTTATATTTTGACTTCTATTCAATAATGGACCACAGTTTTGCCAGTTAAGTGGCATATGAGGATTTTAGGACAACATCTTTACACTTTCTCCCCTCTGGCATTTCGCATGAAACACACTTCCAAGCACATTGATCTTGCCTCACAGGGGAGACTTTATGGTACCTGCTTCCCAATTACTTGCATAGGCTTATTCCTCTGACACCGTCTCAGGGAAAACACACTGGATTGGCCGCTAGTCATGACAAAAAAGCTTAGTGGAGGTAAATTTGTGGGCAGGGTGGAAGAACTGCCAGCTTCCAAACATGCAGTGCACTCAGAGAGGCAGATTTACCGCCTGCGCTCTTCTACAGGCCTCTGTGTTTGTCCTGTCTCCAGTGGCTGACTGAAGACCTTGCTCGCCCAACAAAAACACTGTCAGAGATAGCTCAGCCAGCCATGAAATTGATTTTGTATTAACAAACAAGGGGATCTGTTTCTCCCATGCTGTTAATCAAATCATTTCGAGGAATGAGGGGAAGATGAGAGTAAAATCATTAACTTCCAACAGTAAATCAGGTTCACTGCCAACCTGTTGTCCCATTAACCCTGAAACCTGTTCAATAGCTAATTAAGGCAATTACTTCAGGCATGACACGCCAGTTAATCATGAATGACTAGCCCATTTATAGTGGTGGCTTCATTACCATTGGCAGCACTCCCCCCTCATTCTCCACACACGCACACGCACACGCACACGCACACACAGCAAGAAGACTGAGGATAAAAGGTGACTCTTGGTCTGTCTCCCACCCATTTACAGGACTATTACTGGAATGGATGCATCAAAAAAGAGCACAGCAAATTGTGTGCTTAGATTCCCGTTGCTCTATCTCCCATCAGGTTTAGTCTGTGATATTGAGCTTTAAAGGTTTTAATGTCAGTTGTGATCAGACACTTGATTTATTACCTCAGTAAACATTTTCTAAGGTCTCAATCGGTAGTTTAAAGTCTTCTTCTTGTTTTTGGGTGTCTGGTTTTTCGCCTTAGAACTTTGACCCTTTCACAGTGCGTTTTCAGTTCATAAAAGATTTTTGTCACCTAAAAATGTCTTGTTTAGCAATCGGTTGTAAGGACTCAACTTTTGTTTTAAGCCTCTTTTTTGCTAGTCAAAATTAGCATCCTAATTAAGATTTTAACGTGAATTACGGATGCACCTAACTAACCAAGCTAGTTAGCTAGCGTTAACTTGTAACTTTGCATTTAGCTTAGCACTCCTCCCCCAGCTCCACCATCTCATCCAAATATGGTAATTTCTTGTTACAAAACCCCAACATGGCGATGACCAAAATACCTAAATCCACAAACCAATGGGTGACGTCACGGTGGCTACGTCTACTTCTTTTATATGGTCTATGCCTAGGGCCAACATTATGCCTAGGGCCAACATTTTGCCTGAGCCCTTAGTCTGTCTGTCTGGAGCAGTCCATGGTGCTAAACAAGACTTTAGTCGCTCTCTAACAGTGTGATCAGTGTGTTCTGACACCTTCCTTGTCAGCAGTTCCCATCACCATCCCGCTTGAGGGACTGACTCTGACAGATAGCTGCATTGAGGAAAGGCCCTTGTAGTGAACTGTCCTGAGTGTGAGTATTGATTTTCCTGTTTATCTCCCCTGACTGCGGCAAGGCGAAGGCTAGCTGAAATGATTCCCTCAGCTCTGGGGCCCATTCCTCTCAGCTCCCCTCAGTTCCCTGTAAAGACAGGCTACAGTGTACTACAGCCTGATTCTATATGTGCCAGGTCATCTGCTGCAGAGTATCCAGGCTGGTCAGAGACTGCTCATCCTCTTGCTCCTAAATATCACTCTCTCCACTCCACTGCACATCAATAATTGGCCCTGGCAATGCAGGAGATCCCTCTTGGTTGTTCCATTTCCATTTGCAGCCATGAATACAAATTTCTGGACGACCTGCCACACTTGTCAACACAAGGGGAATTTCATTCTGCTACTGTCCCACTGAGCGGAGGCCTCCCAATGCTGGGTGACATTAAAAGAGCTACACTGTATGTTTCCCTGTAGCTCTCACATAAAAAAACAAAACAGCAAAAGGCTCAACTCAAATTCAAACTGCTGGCACAGCTTTGACATTGATCTACTTTCACCAGACAACAAAGCAGACACATTTATTGCTGTGATTGCAAGTGTGGTGCGTTAATTAAAAATGGCAGTGGTTACCCTCGCTTAGACGTTGTTTGTCTTCTTAACGTGACAAAACACAGCCGCTCATCAAAGTCGTGTATAAACAGGCGTCTGTTTGCTCCAACTTATCAGGCATCACCGCTAAGGTCCTGAGGGAGTGTGGTTCTGTGCCTTCACTTTTAAACAATTACACCAGGAGTCAGACATGCAACCTCAATCGGTCACACTTTCCATTTCAATGTAAATGTCAGACTGATACATCTTGTGCAAAGACTCCCTGTGGACAAACTTGTCTATAGTGCAGTTTTTCTTGTTCTGTTTATACCACACGCAACAAATGCAAAAAAACACTAGCAAAGAGAACACCAGGCGTGAAGTGAAGTTAATTAACAGACTAGAGAAAATGCAATAGCCTTGGTATGGCTTCATCTGAGAGGAACCAGCAGACCCACCACCAGCTCACACAAACTGATCAAAGATGAAGCTGTAAATCAACGACCTCAAGGGCACCATTTTCCAAAAAATGTGAACATGCGTCCCAATTGAAGACTTTAACAATTGTAGCTTTTAGTGTACATACAAGCTTTTATGTTAGCTTTCACTCAGGACAAAAGGAGAGCCTGCTGCACAAACTAAAGGCACATTATTTCACAGCCTTTAAACACAACCCCCTACTGGGAACACCATTATCATGACAGTTGTTAGAGGGTGTGAGTGTAGCCTGTACATGTGGATCCTGGGGGCCAGTTATCAGCTAAAATGTGATGTGGAGCTGTGGGGGGGAAGATTAAAAACCCTGTGTCCATTGTGGAAAAAATAGCTTTGAATTTAACTAGGAATAGGCAAGGCAGTTTTATTTATAAAGCACATTTCATACACAGAGGTAGATTCAAGGTGCTTTACAGAGAGGTACAGAGGATAGGGATTCATGATCATGCATCATGTGCAGACGTTGGATGCAATGCAAATTATTTCAAGCAGACCCTCGTCCTCTACAATGTTAATCGGCCTGCAAGCTGTAGTCACCCATTTAGCTATCGCTTTCACTCCACAACAACAAACTACCGGAACGCCTTTTTCCCGACTCGCGTTCCACTCCCCACACCTCTGTCTTTGGACAAGAAGTCATCTCGTGAGATCTATGGTGTTACAATCTGAGCTTGTCAATGGCAAAAAAAAATCATTTTTAGTGGACAAAAATCCAGGGTGCACAATTGCCTCATTTGGTTACATTGCAGCTCAGTCCGTGCAGGCCCGTCACTGCTTTCTCGCTCAATGCTGGACCAATTTCAAAGCTTGTTGACATCAGTCACATCCGTCTATTAGACACAAATGCATGGGGAAATGTGGTCCTGTTTTAAAAAAAAACGAAATTACCCTTTAAAAAGGAATTTGTGCTAACTCGTTATTGCATTAATTTTGACAGCCCTAATTTCAACACAAAGAATTTACATTTTCATCCCATCTTGTTATGTCTTGAAACAATATATCCAGACTAGAAAACCAAAACAATCCTTGACCTGCCATACAGATGGGTAGACAAAACACACACAGAATCAGTGAATATAAGATAAATTCAGGTCAATACTGCTGGATATAGCAGTAGAGAAGCCTTTAGTCATTCAGTCCAGTGTTGCTATGTAGTTCAACTATGATTTATGAACGTTATGGACAAAATTACAACATTCCTGGTAGAATACTTTGCAACGTGAACACCGTATTTCTACTGTTAACCTTTGTTGCAACAAAATATGTAATGAAAAGTATTTTAACAACAAGCCCCCCACCACCTGTTTTAACAAGATGCTATGCTTGCACTCCATGATGTGACACATCACCACACAAGGCTGTGACATTGGATGAGGATAAAAAATAAAAAACACACACATAGGGCTTCCCAAGGACTTATCCCAAAGGCTCTTCAAACCCCTCCTTTCCTCTCTGTTCTTTGCCTCCTACTTTTTCTTTGGAACATCCCCCTCTTACAGAGAAAATGGATGTGGTAGCGCTCAACAAGGCTGCTTTTCGTGGACCTGGATGGATTGCATGTAAGCGATGAGATTGGTTTCAGTGTTCCCCCTGGACTGAAGCCTTTGGTGTTTGGTGATAAATGCCTCCTGTGTGGTAATACAGTGTGATTAACGGACACAGCCCAAAGCCTGATCCCTCCTCTCCCTCCGCACCGCACCTGAATCAATCATCTACATGGAAAGGCCACAGTCTTGTGCTGGAACAGCTGCTTAGAGCTCAGCACTCTTCTTCCGCACTTCAGGAGAGCAGAGATGGCTGTAAGACTCATTTTGAAACACAGTGAATACAAATAGATGAAGCATACCTGCTGACGCCTACGTTGTTGAGCACGTACGCAATTTCAAAAGCATGTTCAATCTAATAACAAATTAAAAAGGTTGATGTGACTCTTACTTACTGCAGTTCTACTTTAAAGGATTGGTGGTACCCCTTTTTATTCATATTGTGAGTGCTGATGAAGTTCCATGAAAAACTGAAGTAACCTGACCACTGATATTTATGAGGAAAGAATAAAATGCTATCAAAAAGACATCCCAGAGAGACTTTGACAACTTGGAAAATTGTCTTGGAAAATCTTGGCCTTAATGTTTTTGCTTGTCTTCATATTCAATCTTTTGTAATGATGCTACTTTCCTTTAACTGTGTGGTCAAATAGATACAGTAAGACCTATAATATAATAAAATAAAATAATGCGGCATCCTCAGTAATCATCATATACATTATTTTATGTGTATATTTTGTAGTTTGTTAAATCTCTAAACCCACTTCCAAAACGCCCACAGAACAAATACATCCGTCCAATCTCGTAACGCTGAGGTGACAAGGCAGGTTGAATTTAAAAGCGTAACTCGACACATGGAGCAGCCGACATGATCAGATTTGATATCACGACCGACATTAAAAAAAAAGGCTGCAGCAGCACTTTTACAAAGAGCTGTGAAACCATATCATTGGAGGGGAGATTATGGCAGTGGCATAAGCAGTCAAATCAATCCCCGAGTATTTCTGTGCAAGTCGATGGAGGATCCAGGTTAGGCCCATTAGTCATGTTGGCACCATGCATTGCATTCCCAGGCCTGAAACGACCCTGCAACTTCTCTGCACATTGTTGCTAAAAGCTCTCAACACACCCAAATTGGCATTCGCAACACACTGGCTTTTATAGATGTGTAAACACTTGGAATCAATGCTGATTTATGTCACATGGCATTAATATGCATTGGTTTATACTCCATCTTGAAATATTTAACAAAGGCATAATCTGCTTCTTGATGACAGCGAGAGGGCAAAGACATTTGCTGATAATTTATACGTACTGTTCAAAAGAAAGCACTCAAAGACACATATTTCCTTCCATTTCCTCCCTCTGTAACTTGTTATGATTCACAGACATGCCTTGCATTACAAGTGAAACAAATGCCTTTAGTGTTAGGACAACCACCCTCGAAGTGAAAGTATAAACAAATTCCCAGCACAGATTCCAAACATGAGAGGGAAGGCTAATGAATGAAGCAAAGTCCAGTATCCATAGCAGAATGGGGACTGATGAGAAGTTAAGTGATCTCTGGATTTGCTAGTGGGATTTAAAGCTCTGTTTGGTAGCCATTCGTCTGGCACCTCGAGAGGACTCACTCCCATTGAGGGACATCGGATTCCAATGATGAGGTTGATGTGCTGTATCACAACACGAGCAAGGACATAATGCTATTTGTTCCACACCAGCACTCTGTGATGCCACAAGATGTTATTCTACTCTCTAGTGCCGTGCTGTTGTTAGGATGGCTTTCCAATCCATACTTATTATTACACTGTGGCCTGGGACCCAATTTATACTGCAATATTGTAGGTGGCTGTGAACATAAATTGATCTAAAGAGGGAAATCCTTTTCCAGTGGGAAATAAAATATTGTTCAGTCAGCATAACATACAACAAAACACATCAGACCTGATGTTCTTTGCCTTTGTCGTAATCAAAGAACATAGACGATGTAAAATATATAACATAATAGTCAAGTCAGGCATAATTAAAGATTTCTTAATTCTAGAGAGTTGTTTTGTTATGTCATTAATATTGTTTCATAAGATTGTTATATATGACATTATATATTGACCATTAATGAAAACAAGTTTCTGCTTTTAATCATGTGCAATGCTGATCAAATAGCTATAATGATTTTTCAAAATAAAACCGAGCACCTATTTATAAATGCAGAAATTTAAGAGGCAATCTGGACTGCAATCTGTTGCAGTCCGTGAGATTATTCAAATATCTCTCACATCAAGTCTGACTGATGCTGCAGTACAGGGAAGATTCAGACGACACCAGCAGTAAAGATTTAATTGATTGAATAGGCTTTATGGATTACCATTTTATTACATACATACATGCCGTAACTGATTTGGTATATCTTTAACTGAATGTTCCTTCTTCTTCCTGTAGTGAAGCTATTCTAAAGTGTTTAATTTTGACATATTTCACCACATCACCAGCAGACACAGCCCACAACAACATCAAAACATTGAGAGCTTCATCCCATCAAACGATGTTGGGGTCGCACACTCTTGCAAGCGGAGATTAGTCTGTGTGAAGGTGACTCTACCTGTGCTTACACTTAAAGTGTGCCAGGTGCTCAGTCAACCCCTGAATCCAAATTGGGGAGCGGTGTGAGGCAGGCAGCCTTAGCTAGCCTCCCCACAGTATAGCTTACCTATCACCAGCTCGCCCCAGATAAGGACAGATGACCTTTCTCCAGGTTGTTATAATAAATCAACTCCAGAGGCGGTTATTCCTGGCACAGTCGGCATCAATTGAGAAATAAAACCAGGCACCTCTGCTGGCATTTTCCACGTTACTGTTTGATATGTCAATCTGTCAAGTACACGAGTATCAACAAAACACATGCACACACACACAGGCAAGGAAGTTCCCCTATTAATTAACACAGAGGCTAACCTGGTCTGCCTGCGTTTATATGATTGTCGAACATTTTTGTGTTCTCTTGCAGTGATTATTCCAAAAATACAAAGTAAGCTTTAATCATAATATAATGCACACATTTTATTGGGTCTTGCATTTAAAAAGGTGTGACACTTAAAGCTAAATTGGTAAAAAGAGCCAGCCAAATATTTTTGCAACACAGCACAAAAAGCTGTAGCAGCGGTATAAGGCCAACATCCAGTGTCTTCAAAGCAATATTCACGAACTTGCTGATCAGGCAGCTCTTGATCAGCAAACACTAAAGAATTTATGGTAAAATTCGTTTGCACAGTAGTTTTGCACAATTACTTTTTATATGGACTGTTTGTAGTAGAGAACTAGCATGCTCTTTCTCAATTAGAGGGAAAACAGAGCCAAAGTTAATTGTCCCTCTGATAATAGAAGCATTTGAGCAGCTCAGCTACCAAACAGGCCTCTTGGGGACATTAAACAACGAATCTCGGAATCACTGCACCAGCTGACTCATTCTTATCACACTGATGACTACATTTAACTAAATCAGTTGTGAGGTGCTTTGCCTCTCTTCTTTTTTACTTCAGTCTAGGGTGTGATCTCACGCTGATCAAAAGTTGACTGGGAAGTAGGAGTTCAGCTTCACGACAGCACGTCTGGGATCTGAGAGTTCATAAAGGCAGGCGAATCAGAGTTAGAGCAAGGTATTCATCATATGTGATGGCATGGATCAAATTAAAAAAAGAAAATTTCTGACTCAAGCTACAACATTTTAACAGCATAATCTTCACAGAGCCATTGTTTTCAGTGAGGAAATGGTGCCATAAAATTAAAGCAAAAATGTGCTACTTTGCAGTGATTCAACATTTCTTACCAGAAGATGAGCTAAGTCTACTCAAGTCTTATCGACTTCCAGAAAACTGTGACACGAGGGTCCTTGCCAGTCACTCAACCAAATGCCACCCTTTAATCACACTATAAAAGCTGAATCAGACAATTGGAGAGCCATATTTGCCGAACCAGCAAGTATTTGACAGTAGTATCAGAGAAGCTGCAAGCCTGCTCTGGCAAGCTGCATGGCTTTCATTACCTAGAGTGGCTTTTAGAGAAAGACGGTAAGCTCCATCCACACTACATCTCGAACAGTTCCAAGCCAATTGGACAATGACAAATATCCATAACAACCCAAACACATGCAAGGCTTTACATTTTCTCCAAATGCTAATATTGCAATGGTCTGTAAGGGCTCAGTTATTTAATCAATGTGCACTGAACAATAATGTGCAAAGACAACTCGGGCCTCCCTGTTTGGTGAATCATGTATCAAGCAGCAGATTTCCAGATAGAACTGGGACACTAATCCCCTTTCCAATACAAGAGACATCATAGAAAAACAAATTATAATCTTACTAAAAGTGATTAAAAACTTCTGAAAACCTGCTACACACGCAAAGTACAACACATCTTTACTAGGATAAAAATTGTGTGACAAATTGAGAATTACAGAGAAGACCCTAGAGATTGTAGTCAATGGCAAAGCTTATTTTAACTCAGGGTCTAAAGTTTGTCACAAAATTTCAATTTAATGTTTTCCGTATTTTACTGAGTATGCAGAAAAACAGACAAATTATTTTCTCCTAAAAGAAAATCTAACCCATATTATACTTTCAACTTCTACAATGAACTTTCTGCATTACTTTCTGCTTTATTACTTAAATGAACTTTTTTATTTAAGATGATGAGTGTGATAGCAAACAGTTACACATTCATCAGATACGGAGCAACATTTATTTGTTGTATTTGAGTTGTGTTTCTGGCCATCTGATGGATGTATTCACTCTTTTTTTAGCTCTGGTTTTGGTCTCCACCAACTATGGCCAATATTCACTCTTTTTTTAGCTCTGGTTTTGGTCTCCACCAACTCCTGAGGGAAATATCTGGCTCTTTAGCTTATAAATGCTCCAACTTAGTATAAATCATCTTGAGCATTCATTTCTGAACCCTAACCAACAATCTGAGATGGTTGAGTTAAGCCTCACCTCTGTCTCTCTCTCTTGCAGAAATATTATATCAATATAGCATAATGACAACTGACATCAGTAAATGTAATAATAGATCATAGTATTATAACAATATTTTTAATTGGTTGTTAAGAATCAAAATGAGGGTGCCCAGGCAGTTAAGTTGGTAGAGCAGGCACTCACATAGAGGTTTACTCCTTGACGCAGCGGCTGCGGGTTCGACTCCGACCTGTGGCCCTTTGCTGCATGTCGTTCCCCCTCTCTCTCCCCTTTCATGTCTTCAGCTGTCCTGTCAAAATAAAGGCCTAAAATGCCCCGCCCCCCCAAAAATAAGTAGAATACTGCCTGTAGGCTTTATAAAATGTTCTCATGCTAACTACATCTTTCTGCAAGGACACTTAAAAGTTTCTATTGACAAATAAAAAAAACTCCACATTTCCTTCTGCATAGTCGAATTTGAATCACAGTTAATGACTTCCTTGATTGTTCTCATTTTCTTTGTCATCACGGTGAACAAGTGCTTGACATATGCTGTTGCACTCTCTGTAGAGGTAGCACTTAATTATCAAACCAACTGGATTACTGCTCAGGCCTGCCAGCAATGACTACTTGAATTAATGACAGATGAAAAGCAATCTCCACACCCTGGAAGTCCAAGGCATGCAAGGGCACCCACACCTCTGAACATAATAAACATCCCATCATTGGGATGAGCACTTTGCCTCCTACATCTAAAGATACGACCAAAACTGTAAATCTGCTCAACTTTCCTCCTTCAAGTTCATCTGTGTCTGGAAGGCATCCATTACCCTGCTGCTTTACTGTGTCTAATGGAGGTCCTGTGCTTTCTCTTTTTCACTACGCAAGAGGCTTCAGAGAACACAGAAGATGTCCATAAAGTGCAGCAAAATAATGTATAAATTTACTGGTATTACTGTATTGAAGTTCCAAATGTTAGATATTCTTTCAAATCTTTAGAGTCTGTAAGAGTCATATTTTCTGACTGGTTCATTTAGAGTAAACTTTTGAAATTAAGTTACTGCATCTGAAGATTCGTTTCGTGTCAAGCTTTGGAAAAACACAGACTTTAACAGTAGTTGTAATGTGGATTACCTAATCGAGATAATGTTGCCGCTACAGAGTCTTTGTTCAATACACATTAGATATCATCAGAAAAAAAACTATTAATACTTGTAATACATTCTTAAACCTGCAATAATCTTTTTGGCCACCTGGGAGCAGTGGAAACAACTTGTGGTAAACATGGACATGACATCACCTTTTAGGTTGATATTGTGTTAGTGTTAGCAAACAGTTGCTCATTTACACATCTAGCAGCAACATTATCATTCATTTGGAGTCGTGTTTGTATCCACCTGATGAATGGAAGTCCAATATTGACTCTCTTTTAGCTCTGTTTTTGGTCTCCACCTACTACTAAAAGGTAAATATATGGGTCTTCAGCTGCTAAATGCTCCACTGGTTACTATGTTTGGTGCTGAGCAGGTAGTCTACAGTTAGTTAGTTTTTTTAGAGCATTATCACTGTAAACTGCTGCCTGCAGCAGCCGAGAACAATGCTATGAGAGCAGTGAGAGGGAACCAAAACAGTAAAGCTAAACAATGACCTTAACGTCACTATAAAGCTCTGTAAAGTCGAGAGGAGCTGCAGATTCAGGTGACAATCCTCTGGAGCTTAATCACTACAAGCTATGCTGCTTACATTACACACTCATTTGATAAATTGTCATTATAAAAAATATTGATTAGTTGCTTTTAAGTGCTCAGAAACAATTCATATTTCTAGAATTTTTATGACAACTGGGCTAACTTTATCTGATGAACATGTGATGTTCATGTGATTGAAAGCTTCAAAAGAGATTGTTTTCTCAACTGCCATTTCCAACTATTACCTCAACTATGATAGACTAAAAACAACATAATAATCAAACTGAGAAAGTGCCCACATAGCCTATCGTGTAATAAAATGAATTTAATCAGTAATGCCAAAATGAAAAATACCAGTGATGTCTGCAAGTTTAAGTTCATTAAGGTCGGGTTGGTAATGACTCCCTCCCACATGCTGATACAGGGAGATGCCCAACACTGTCATGCGCAGGTAGTAGATAGAGTGAAACATGCACGGTTCAATGATCTGAGCTGTAAGTGGTAACATCCACGCATTAATTGCTGCTCTCTCTGCATCACTTATTATGAATAAAATATGACGTGGGGTGTTATTCAGCAAAGGATTAAGGCATGTCATTGCCATGCAAGTAATAACAGTATATTACTCCTGTAGGATTGTTGTAGAAACAAAGGGAATGTGAATATGTCATTTTTATGACTGGTGGAAAAAACATACTGTAGGCGAGAGCTTTATTTGGTTTTGCAGAACCCGCCCTTCATTGGTTAACCATTAATGGTAATACTGGTGACTTACAACACACTGGAAGACAACCACATCAGGCCATAACGCACACAGGACTTGTCCTTCACCTTTCAGACTGACAGCAATTACTAGGTATATGATCACTGTAAAGTAGCATTTAAATAAAATATACAGCAACTAGGCTATACAGTATAAAAACGGTTAAGATAAACATCCATCAGTTAGCGATATCATTAAGAAAGCAAAGAATTTACAAAAAAGTAATTATTAAAAATCGAAATACAGTAGTTCCCAATTTTTGTTCACAACTTTCAAGACAGCTTTTCAGCGCACAAAACATACAAACCTTGAGGACACAGTGAGCTAAACATCATTATCCAGAATCACAGCAGAGGACATCCTCTGTCATTGCTACATAGGCACATCTCTCTCTCTCTCTCTCTCTCTCTCTCTCTCTCTCTCTCTCTCTCTCTCTCTGTGCTTCATCAAAGGAGAATATCGAAGAGCGTCTGTACTGTACTTGTGTTTTGGCTTTGGTCTCTTTGTACTTCTGAACGGAGCATTCATTATGCATAAGTAACAAGAAAGCTGCTAATGAAGATTTCATAAATGGATAAAAACTGCAACATCAGCATGCATAAAATTACCATGAGGCCACAGTTAAAAAGGGGAATAACTAACATGAAATGGACAGGAAAAAAAGCTATACATACTTAACAATTGTAGATTAAACCTATTATTTATTTATTGGTTTGAATGTGTATGGCCTATATAAATTAATGTACCTGCTAATTATGTTACAAACGGATGAGGCAACAAGCAAGGCTCAAATAAGCATATGTGCAAATTAACTGTTAACTCAGTGTTGGCTTTCACAGCTTCATGTCTTGAAGTCAATTTTGTTGAAACTTGAATTTCTACCAACACATAGTGGCAAGATAGGTTTTTGAAATAGAGCTGAAGGCACAGAAACAAGGATGATTTGCTTGTTTGCAACTAGAAAACTAGGTGTGCTTATTATAGCTGTATATACTGTGTACAATTGCTTTCAAGGATAAAAAAGTTGTATTAAATTAAACTGAATGTAATTAAGAAATCCAGGAATAACAAGACTTTAAAGAACTGAATATATTCTGAAGTGAATAAAAACGGGCTGGCTCTGGATCGTTCTTGAACTCAACAAATCTGTATAACAGATGTTCCACCAAAGTGAGACATCAGAGAAATCAGTTCAAGCCTAATTTAAAGGCTGGCCATTAAATGTCACAAAATACAATAAATATGAAAGTGAAACAAAGTCCATAGACAGATATTGAAAGAGATGCTGACATTGTCAACAGCAGCATCACATTACAAAAAGAATAACTCTGATTAATTTTATTAATTTAATATATCAACAAAACATCCAGTTTCAAACTCAATGTTCCAATGCATGTCAACCACCAACATGTATGAAGTATAGGCTTTGGATTGCTTTTAAGGTGCATTTTCATGGATTTTTAGCAGGTGCATTTTCATAGATTTCAAGGAGTATAATGTATGCTTCGCTGTAGGGCCATCTGGCTGTATGTTTGATAATCAAATTTCCTCACCTTAACCTGTAGCCATCACAATAAAGCTGTGTTGTTGTTTTATTAATCTCAGTAGTGACAAAGATTCTCACTGCACACGGATGGAAACCAATATTACAGTAGAGTGAGAAACCGCATGAGCTCATTTTTATTTCAATGGAAAGCAACATCAAATGTGTCTCTGATACAGACCTACGACCTTATATTACACATGCAAAACAATTCTAAAGACACAGTCCATTCTTTATGCAAGTACATTTAGAAAATTAGCCCCTTGTTTAGTCATATTGACTATATCTACCCGAGTAACTCCAGACCAAACAGTTAGCTAATGAACATGCAACAATCAGAAATAATTCTAGCAGCTGTCCTCAGTGCAGGGCCTCTGAAATCGCCTGAGATGAAAACAACCTTCTCAACAAGCCATCTTCATTCAGCAGACAACACAATGCCATGACGCTCTCCACAGAGCAACTTAAGAGGACAGCACTTAGAGGTATGTTTCTCCAAACAGCCCCTGAAGAGAGGCAGGCTTGCCTGCTCCACTTCTCCCCTGACTGACAGCACACTCCAGAGGAGCCACACCGCAGGACACGCACACTGATCCAGTCTGACACGCCTGACCTTTCCTGGGCCGCACGGCTGGCTCACCATGCAAGCATGCCCTGCCCGGCTGAAAAGGCCAAAAATGCCACGGCAGTGCCATGGCCGCCTACCCCCCCATACACACACACATACACCCCCACCCCCCACCCCCTCCCTTACTGCCATCTAAAGATCTGGCAAGGTCAATGCCTGGGACAGCGGGAAGACAGCCACTCAATCTGAGAGGCTCTCGACCACAAAACAAGGGTATGCCAACTGAATTTGGCAGTGATGTACGATTGGTATTTCCCATTGCACCATTAGGTGGAGTTAAGATTTTTGTAACAAGTGGATTATATATTACAAATTACGCATATTATTGTACAAGTGCACTTTTTTACTAATACCATTTAATATATTTCAATTAAGGAATATATATATATATATATATATATATATATATATATAGTATTATATAATAGTATTAGTATAATAATAATACTATTAATTATCTCACTTAGTAAATGTGTTGTGTGCAGTGGCTGGTTAGTGAGGGGGTCTAACGTAGTGTGTCTGCCATCAGTCTTGGTCGAGGCATAATAATCTCAGAATAGATGCTGCGGGAGCCCGCTAAAGAACAAGGGATGGGAGGACCAGTAAGTGCAGAATACATGCTGCAGCTGTGAAATGAAGAGCTGTCACATCCAGTGAGCACTTTCCTGAGTAAAGGAAACACTTGCACTTCTGCACAGCAGAAATAAATCATGTGCTCGTGTACTTAAGTGTAAGACTGTATTTTTCCAAACAGAGAAGGGAATTCTTGCGTGCTTGTGTGACACTACATTTGGTCGGTGCTTTTTCTACATGCGAAAGTATATTTGAAAATGTCCTATAACTGGGTTATCGACTTTTAATGTGCAACAATTGATATGTCTGAAGGTCAAGCACATAAAAAAACAAAACAAATGTTGTTATAGCTGTTTATACTACATTATCTTCAGTCTAACACACTTGTGTGTACACGCCCACCTATTATAAGTGAGCTGATTGCTGGGTGATTGGTTGCAATTATTTGCCTTTTTACAATCATTGTATATTGTTCGGTCCCATCCACCACTGCTCACTTAACTGTCCATGACAAAAGGCTATATGCAAATGAACACCAGGAAATTAATTAAACCTTTAAGTTGATCATGAGGCTCCAGTGCATATGTATTGTTTGTACACACTTGCTCTTCTGATCTTGGTGGTTTGGGGGCCACATAGCTTGTTTCAGCATACCTGCTCATTAACACAAGAAACACACACACGCACGACACACACACACACACACACACACACACACACACACACGGTGAATTACGCATACCTTTTATTTCTCTGGGCCTCCTTTTTATCCATAATGACAGGTACACAGTTCGAAAGCTCGGTCCAGTCTGCATGAAGTCCGCAGCTCCAGCCAGTGGAGAACCGGGAGAAGAGCCAGGACTCCTCTTTCCCTGGTCGGTGACATGTGCATTTCTTCTGTCCGGGCTTGCAGTCGCACGGCTGCTCCAAGCGAATATTCCTCACCAAGTGTCTCCCGAAAGTGGTTCCCCCGGTCTTCTGGATGTGCAAAAACACTATCACGTCGTCCCCTTTGATGTTGAACTCCACGTGTCTGTCAAGGTCTCTTTCGGTGAAGTTGAATTTTGACGGTAGTTTAGGAGGGCTGTCATCCTCCAGGTCTTGATCTCTGTAGAAATCATCGCTTTCCTGGTACGGGGTGGAAAGTAGGCTTACCCCTCTTAATTTCTCCCCAGTCTTAAAGTGGCACGAATTGCTGCCAGCGGGACATATGTACTGATAACCTATCATAACAAAAAGGACAGCTAAAATAGGAACCAAGATGAGCTTACTGGACCTATCATCCATTATATCAAGATATTGTCTTCATTCCATTACTTTGAATAATAAGTAGCACCTTGATGGGTTCTTCGGGGATCAATAGCTTAATGCTCCATGCCTCAGAAAAGACTAAAGGTGCCTATGATTTAGGTGCCACATGTTGATCAGATAACACCCTCCGGTAATCTGGACAAAAGGAGAAGTCCACCTTTTGGATTCTATAATACTGTCGTCTGCACTGCGCTGGAAATCTTGTCCAAAGTCAAGAGTCATGGCATTCACATTTCTGGCTGTCCAACTTCTAAAGCCGGTGTAGAGGTGCATCCATGCCGACGACTCCCATACTCCGGTATCAAGTTCAAAATTAGGCAGCTGATGAGACTTTATAGTTTTCCCCCTTCTTTATTTTTTTCTCTCGTGCTGACCCCAGTCTAAATCGCAGTGTGTTTCGTTTTTGGCGATAGACTTACTTCAGCAGAAACGTGTCACGGCTCGGACTGTCGGGCTGGGTCCTCCAGCAGCATCCTCGACGGGTTGGGCGGTGTGACTGACTGTGCTGAAGCAGTGCTTTTGAGAGGATGCTGCTGCATCCGAGCCGACAAAATACGCGTTATGCTCTCGTCGTGGTTGGGCTGGGAGAGCTCTATCCCATTCCTGTCCATCCCATAATCGTGTTAAACACTGCAAAAGCCAAAAGCCCACACGGACACTGAAGACAACATGGAGATTCAAGCACATATGGGCTAAATACCAAATCCGTGTGTAACTTTATGAAGCGCATTCATCCGAGTGTGACCTTTGATGATACAAGAGATGGCACACTATCTATAGTTGCAGTGTAAGGATATAGCCATATAGCCTAAATTAATGTATAATATATGCTCAAAGACAGTAGGTTATTGTTAGGAGAGCCAATTAAAAGTGAAACAGCGGGTTTCTGCAATAATGGTTTCAGTCACACATCCATTAACACCATAAAATAGGCTATGGTGCACCGAAATGCGAGGCATTTATAGAGTTGAGTATGGTTTTGATTAATTAAGAGCAAATTGTGAACTAAACACGTTGGTCACAATACTTTTTTATGAGTTCAGTTAGGCTATTTTTTGATTAATTGATCAGTCATTTTGTCACTTGTGCCCAAAGTTTCAAAATTGAGAAAGCTTTAACATGCAAAGTGATACCAAAATTGAGTTTAAAGGAGTACTCCATCCATTTTACACATGAGGATCAGTCTACTGCAGGGGTCGTTTTTTAAGCCAAGACCTCTTAACTGAGGAGCAGGGACCCCCTACTGCGAAGGCTATATTGTAGAAATTAAGTTGCATATTAAACTTGGCCTAACATGTAGGACGGCCTTCACCTTTTTTTGCATAGAATACTAAGCTATTAAAATAGCCTAATAATTGTTGGCATGATTTTATAAATCATGTTTTAACGTTAAACATACATGTGGCACATTAAATCCTTATCTGTGGATGGATATCTTAGTGACTACCTTACCTAGGCTACAGGCCAGTAAGCCTATCATCAGTGGGGATTTTTATTTGCAAATAGTATGTTTGATTGATGTTAAATAAAAAAATAAAATAAAAATGTGGACGCCCCCCTGCATTGACTCTGAGGACCCCCTAAGGGTCCCTGACCCCCTGTTGAAGATCCCTGGTTTACTGGTCATGGGAAGCACTCATTTTTGTCCCGCTATCTCTCACAAATAGCCTATACCAACTTTATGGAAGTCGGGCAATAAAATGCTACACAACACCTTTAATATTCTGTTGACTGACTGATAGATTGACATAGCCTACACATTTTTTATCAATAACTATGATTCATGTTGCATATTGTTATAAAATAACTCATCATAAACATAATGCAACATTGTAATTATTAAATATTTCTTTGATACTCGTGTAGCCTCCCATACAGCTGCAACTGTTTGGCTACACTGTTTCACACACACATAAGGTTACTCACTCAGTACCATCAGTACACAGTGCTGTAGCTACAACATGCTCCAGTGTTTGATAGGAAAAGTGTTTGAGCGTCAGCCTCTGCCTTTTTAGCTGTCTAGCGCTGTGCCAGATTAAATTACAACTTTACCACCAGGTTTGTTTAAACCTTACACTCACTGTCACTAATTGTGTCCATGCGAACACGTTGACAAATTGTGCCCAAAATTATAATACGCCATGATTTATTTTTCATTTAACGGTTGTTTCAGACACGGATAACGGTCAGCGCCAGTCATCACAATACGCGGCTACCCCGGCAACTTGCTGTTAGCTGCCCGAAATACCTACCCGAAGAAACCCTTTGCTTTGTATGGAAGCGGTCAGCATCACTAACGGGGTGAGGGATATAATATTGGCAACACAGTGACCAATGTAACGTTATTCATAATGTAACGCTACACTGTTAGCTAGCTACATGTTTGTAGCAAGCGACCTTTGTAGACTTCGTTCGTTAAATCAAGCTAGTGTACCGTTTTCATTCTGGGCTGTTTACTTTTATGCTACAGCTAAGTTAACTTCAGTCTGACCCGTTTAAACGTTAGTTATTGTGTCCCTAACGTTAGGCACCATGTGCAATAACTAGTACTTTTAGTGTGTATATTTCTTTCTATTTATGATTGTATTGTTTTATTATTTATTTCTTGTCTTTTTAGATTCATGTTTACTGGGTGAACTTCTGCTAAGAATTTCGTTGTTCATTTTTGTAAAATGACAATAAATCTTCTAATTCTGATTCTGAGGTCTAGCTGACAAACTTCATGTAACGTTAGCTATAGCATCTCCTGCAACGGTGTAACGTTACTCTGAATTTCTGAGGGTTGCACCGGTGTTGTGGTTTAGTAACTTAGCGTTAGAGTAACTAGCTAGCTAACTACGTGGCACTGACTGGCACTTCTCAATAGGCAAATGTACAGTACTGACGGTGTTTGCTCTCTGCCACTGTAGGTTCATGTTACGTCTCGCCGGATAATGAGGAACGTTATTGTGCTGTCACTGCTGCTGCTGAACATACATCATGTCATATCGGCACCCAAAGGCGTCACTGCCAGTCTGAAAGCAAAGTGGAGCATGACGCCTTTCCTCCTTGAGACAAGGTAACCTACTCACCCCCTGGATTTTAATGTTGAGGTCATGAGTCTAAGCCCCCCAAATTCACCCTTGCCACTTGCCACTAAACAGGAAATAGCCTATTCTTTCTTTCTTTTTTTCTTTCTTTCTTTCTTTGTCTTAGAAGTAGTCTAACAACCAAGTGTATGTTTTAATGTTCCCCCGATGTTGTTGTTGTCGATGTTTAAATTCCCACTTAAAATACAGAAAACATGTCCTTATTGTCCTCGATGGTAGCTATGGCCTGGTCAATACAGACATTGTTCAGAGTGTTTGAACATAATAGTTTCTTGTTAGTTGCCTCAAATTGTAGTGGCTGGGAACAACTGAAGACTGTAAAAATGTATATCCATTGGAGGAAAATTATTCTTAAATTGACAGATTTCATCCTTAAGTCATAACAATTCTGTAAATAAGTGCCCTTTAGTGGATCATAACTTTAGTAATCATACATAATGGACTCCATCCATCCATCTTCATCCGCTTATCCGGGGTCGGGTCGCGGGGGTAGCAGCTCCAGCAGGGGACCCCAAACTTCCCTTTCCCGGGCCACATTAACCAGCTCCGACTGGGGGGGATCCCGAGGCGTTCCCAGGCCAGGTTAGAGATATAATCCCTCCACCTAGTCCTGGGTCTCCCCCGAGACCTCCTCCCAGCTGGACGTGCCTGGAACACCTCCCTAGGGAGGCGCCCAGGGGGCATCCTTACTAGATGCCCGAACCACCTCAACTGGACTCATGGATGTTATTACCAGAAAATATAAAATTATTTACTTTAACTGTTGGGCAGTAAGAAAAAGGTTGCTTGGGTCCTGTGGTTACTGACTAATGCTGACTAATACTTTCATTTTCTCTTGTGCAGTGAGTTTATTGGAGAAGATGGGAATGAGAAATTCTGGCAGTTTGTTGACACTGTGAAAGAGCTCACTGTATACAAGCAAGGAGGTATGTTGTTTGAATCCAAAATACATTTGAAATACTTTTACACCTCAACAGGTGTGCTTCTCTTCTAAGAAACCTCATTATTACTAATGTTGATATGTCTCACAGAGTCTGTGCGCTCGTACTACAACTTGATCCTGAAGAAGGCTGGCCAGTTCCTCACAGATCTTCAAGTTAATCTCCTCAAATTTGCTCTGGCCCTACGCTCGTACTCACCAGCTGTTCATGCATCCCAGCAGGTATGTTGTGATCAAAATAGTATAACTATTTCAAAACCCTCTCAAGAGCAACATGGGAATATTACGATATGCAAGAGAGCCAGTCCATTTCCTATTAGAGGTTGTTGTTCACCCTATTCTTGACTCAAGTTGCTCTGCAGTCCTTTCTTACAGTTTTTCTCAATTTCTTTAGGGCAATCTTTAAATGACAGTCATTATTCTCAAACTGTAAAATACTACACAATCAATAAAAACAATTTTCACAACAGTATTTTTATATCTCCGTGGTTTCTCACAGAATTTAAATGTATAAGGTTAATGATCTGTAATTGATCTAGTGACATTGGCTAGTGAGTTGGCGTTGGTTATCAAAATCGATAAGACTGCTTTTTGTACTGTATAACTGATGCATTTATCAACATGCACATTGTGCATATTCTTATATGGAAAATATTGCATATGCTGTCTAAACTTTCAGACATAAATGTTTAATACATGTCAAATCTGGCCCATAATTAACAACAGATCAATCTTTCGAACCATTATGTTCATTCTGATATTTTAGTTCAGCCTATCACATGTTGTCAAATGTAGATTCATTATTATTATTATCAGAATTAAGTGAAACATTTTACATGTATGCCTTCCTTTGCTTGATACAAGCAAAGTGAGTTTAACTTGTTAAGATTTTCCAGGCCAGGATGTCTAGCTACCAGGAGCTTTAAAATAAGATCAAAAGGCTCACTTCAAGGAATTCTTAGTGTGAATTCTTATGATTATTATTATTAGTATTATTATTATTATTATTATTATTATTATTATTAAGGCAAAACCTTGGTACAGATATTTGTAGTCCTCCCCAGAGGGTGAATCCCAATGACTGGCGATCTCCTGACCTTTTCACTAGCATCATTCTCCCAAACTGAGATGGTAAACATTAGGGGTGTGCAAAAAATCGATTCATATTCGAATCGCGATTCAAGCTCTACCGATTCAAAATCGATTCATAGAATTCCAAAAATCGATTTTTATATATATATATATATATATATATATATATATATATATATATATATATATATATATATATATATATATATATGTATATGTGTATATATATATATATATATATATGTGTATATATATGTGTATATGTGTATATATATATATATATATGTATGTATATATATATATATATATATATATATATATATATATGTATATATGTATGTGTAATTTTGTTTAATTGTATGTCTACTACAATCACATGGGAAAAACTAACAACATTTACATACTGTGAATCATTTTTTGAATCAAAACCCGATTTTGAATTGAATCGTGAGCCTAAAAATCTAAATCGAATCGTGACATTTTTCTGAATCGTGCACCCCTAGTAAACATGGCACTGTACACATTACCTGCTAAACATCAGCATTGTCACTGTGAGCATGTTAGCAGGCTAACATTAGCACTTAGCTTAAGGGAACACTGTGCTAATGTACGTACATGGATCCGCAAGCATGGCTGTAGCCTTATAGTCTTGTTTATTAACAACGGGCATTGTGAAAATATCTGTAATCATTGCTGTAGATGTACAATAGCATGCACTTTTCTGTTTTATATTATTTTCAACAACAGTGTGGGGGTGTTAGGTCTTATTTTTGAGACTATAGTTGTGTTAGTTGCATAACTGAATAACATGACATGTCCCTTATAAACATAACCCCAAACAAGATAAAATTGCCAATCAAGACAAAGCAAGTGACATTTATTTGAATTAAGTCAAACTGCCTTGCATAGCCAGCACTAGATAATCCAATCTGTACTCAAAATAAAGATTTACATTTTTTATTTGTACAATGGTTCCTAATTTCTGTGACTTTATGATAGTGAGATTTTCTCTTCACTGTACAATGCAATAACAGTTCAAGTTGTTATTTAACTTTTATATTACAGTTAAGTGCTTACTGTAAGTAGGGGGGATACACTGGTTATATATACTGAGAAGTCTAAATCGACGATGTTTCATTTCCGGGACGGTGCCGCCAGAAATTCTGCCAGATGTCCGTCACCTTGCACTTTCTTTGTGTTGGCATTCTAAACTCCGGTTGATTTATGAGGACTACCGCTCCTCAGATCTCTGCAGGGTAAATTGAGACACCTAGCTCTGTCCTGAGTTTTCTGTTGCACGACTAAAACAACTTTTGAACGTACACGTTCCACCAAGACAAGTTCTTTCCCGAGGTTATTTTGCAGCGGCGCCATTGCTCTGTCCGGAGCTTAGCACCACCCATGACAATTGTGTTTGGTTTAAAGAAATGCCAATACACCAGAGCATGTTTTTCTCCCATCCCGGAATGCTGTGTGGACTAGCCAGACCCTCCTTCGCAGCGCTGTGGAGGAAGGTCTGGCAATGCGAGACTGTCAACTGAGAGACATATAACCCCAGTTTGAATAACATTTTTTTCACATGAAATAAATTCTAAATGGATACTACAGTTAGCTTTGGATTAAATTTGACTTTATTACTGTGCAATGTCAGTGCACTCTGTGTACACAAATCTTTCCAGTTGTTGTGGTTTCAGCAATGATAAGGAGGAATTTCATTTTGGTGACAGTGATACACCGTTGATGAAGTTCTCTAATTTTAAAATGTGTTAAACATTACAATGAATAATGGCCTTTTGCAGCTGAAATGAAGTGTTTTGCTGCACAGTATGACTTGTTGTGGTGATTGCTGCAGAACACTGAGAATAAATCAATCACGTAACTGATTTATCTATAATTAATTTAGTCCCATGTTAAAAAGTGAGGGTTCTTCACTAGATCCTGGCAGTGATAGCGTCATGTTGTGGCCAGTCTTATAGAACATTCCTGCACTCCTCCATGCATTTAACAGATAGCCAGTGATGAGCCTCCGCCTGAGGCTTGCCCTGCCTTTGTCTCCATCCATGGTCAACGGAGCTGCAGTACCAAGGACATCAAGAAGCTCCTGAAGGCAGCTGCAGGCAGGTAACACAGAATAGCACCATCTTGTGTGAATAAACTCAATCTGTAGAGCAGAACGAGATGATAGTTTTACAGTATTTTTTTCATTAAAATGTTGCTTTCGCTGACTGCATTTTGCCTGTAATCAACATAGAAATGTTTTTGATACAAATCATTGTATTTCAGAAATCTCTTTAATAACATATCCAACTGTTTGCAGGCCAAACCCATATTTATTCAAGAATGATCACACATATCCAGGGGTCAATAAAACAGATGTGCCAGTTGTGATCCTCTATGCTGAGATTGGAACCAAGAAGTTCACCTCGTTTCATAAGGTGCTTTCAGAGAAGGCTGGAGAGGGCACACTTATATATGTGCTGCGGCATTTTGTAGCGGTGAGTAGCAATGCTCTTGCAGCCATTTTAAAGTGATGTTCCACTGATTAAATGTTTTAATGAATAACGTGGTTTCCTGTTAGTCTCAGTGAAAAGTTATCACATAATCTAACTTGTGCTTTTATCTTTTGGTTTTTACACCGAAGAACTGTGTTAGGTTTTAGATAAGGCTTGTTGTGATATTCTATATTTTTCTTATTCAACAAATCCCATAAAAAGATCAGAACCAACATTAATCTGTCCTACTGACAAGTATTGCCTGCCAGCTTATTCCTCTGAGCCATGGACCTCCATTGCTTCATCTTTACTTTAGATGATGGCACTATTGCATTGATAAAACCGTGACATATTATTCATTTTAGTAGACTCTAACTGAAAACTCCAAAACTAACCGAGATACAGATGTATTTCATGGAGCAAAAGGTGATTTTCTTTAAGATGTGTGTTGAAGAAAATACGAGTGTGGGTATGAAGGACTTCTGATTGTGCCTGTGAAAGCACGAGGCAGTGCTTTGAATCTGACATGAGTGTCAAGGTTGAATGTCAGTGAATGTGCTGCCATATGTGGCGGCCCATGTGCTTCTTCTTCCCTCTGGTAAAATGTGTAATAGATTATAACTTTCACTGACTGTCTAGTATTGAAAAATCCCTTCTTGTAAACAGGGGATGTACACATTGAACACAGTTTGATGAAATGGTGTAAAGAATGTGGACATCTGAACATTACAGCCACATGTAATGCACTGGGCAGTGAAGTTGGCTGAAAATGTCTGATATGCAAACAACATTCTGACTCAACGAAAAGGTGTTTGATGGGGTTCAGGTCAGGGCTTTCTGCAAGTCAGTCAAGTGTTAACACTTTTCTCAACTGGAAGGAACCTAGCCCAAACAATGAAAAGCAAGCCCGGACCACTCCTCTCCACCAAGTTGTGCAGGTGGTATTGTTCAGACCAACACATTTCCTTCGCTCCAGAGTCCAAAAGTGTGTGTGTTTAACACCACTCTAGCCGACTCTTGGCTTTGCACATGGTGATGTTAGGCATGTGTGCTGTTTGCTGTTCAGCCACGGAGACCCATATCATGAAGTTCCAAAAAAACAGATAATGTGCTGACGTCGCTTCCCGAGGAATTTTGGTACTCAGTAGTGACTGCTGCAACTTGCAAGTGAAGACAATTTCCCAGGCGTCAGCTTTCAGCCTACTGCTGTGCAGCTAAGCTGTTGTTGCTCCCAGGCGGTTCCGTTTCACAATAACAGCACTTACAGCATACTGTGGCAATATCTAGCAGACCAGAAATCTGATTCATTTATTGGAAATATATAACTATCACAGTGCCTTGTTCAACCTCTCTTGTCACCCACTCTACTCCCAATGTCTGTGAATGGAGATTACAATAGAATGTTTGCATGCTTGATTGTATTTGCCTGCTAGCAATAAGTGTTGCTAAGGCAGCTAAACCCACTAATTTCAATGCATGTCCACCCTAATTGGCCAAGTGGCCATATATTGTATATAGGTATTGGCAGCCAGAAAGCATCTCCCATGGGATGGATCTGCAGTCTTGATGATTATTATCACAGTGCTGTTGACAGAAATGTACATGTAAACACAACTCTACACTGTTTTCCATTTAAGCCATTACTCTGCTTCTGACTGCTTGCAGAATCCAAAGCCTCAAAAGATGCTTTTATCTGGCTATGGTGTTGAGCTGGCTATCAAAAGCACAGAATACAAAGCTGTGGATGACACCAAAGTAAAAGGTCAGTTTGTGACTTATTAAACATTCTGTGCTGGACTTTGCTGTGTCCACGGCAATAAAACACAAATCTTGTGCTTTGTAGATTCAAAGGCCGTTATAAACGCTGAGGATGATAATAATGATGAAGTCCAAGGGTTCATTTTTGGAACATTAAAGTAAGTAGATTAAATGTAACGTGTCATTTTTTTTCCATCTATTGTATTTTTTGTTATTGCTGCTGGGCATCCTAGGCATTGTGTGACTTGATAAGTCCTTGGATTGTATTTGTATTTGTATCTTTCTCTTTTTCTTTTACCTCTCTTAAGGAAATTGCACCCTGAACTCCAAGAGCAACTCGTCGAGCTTCGCAAGCATCTCCTGGAGAGTACCGATGACATGGTCCCTCTCAAAGTGTGGGAAATGCAAGGTATTGCTGTTCTATTTCAGCTCATTTCAGAAATTTTTATTTCACTTCAGTTGTTCACTGATTATTAGAAAAGAAAATCAATACAGGAATGTACAATTACTGCAATGTGGATTTTTGTTGTTTTAGCTTTCAAGTAATATACCATTTGTGGAGATGCTGTTATTTTGTATTGTTGTCTTTGACTAACAGTTCATAATCTCCTGTGATTGCCTTACATGTATTTAATTTGTCTAGATAGATAAATGTTGACGATTTGATCTCCACAGATCTTAGTGTCCAGGCAGCTGCCAGAATCATGTCCGTGCCAAAGTTTGATGCCTTGAAGCTCCTGCAAGACCTCAGTCAGAACTTTCCTAGCAAAGCCAGGTCAGAATATTATTTATTATTGTTATTTTCATTTTCTGACTGACTGGCTAACACATTTGAGACCATTTCAAAATCCATATTTTTAGGAGCCCTACTCTGTGTGGCAATGTGTAAATCCAGGCAACAAATGTTAATAAAGTGCAGATGAAATGTCTTTTATAAACCCATTAGTTTGAGCATATTATCCACAATAAATACAACTTTAATACAGAGATCTAATCAGCTTTTTGACGTTTGCTTATTTTGGCTCAGGCAGCTTGTAATATCACCAGAAAGTGCTGAGTAAGAGTCTGTGTTTATAGGGAATTGACTGAATTTACCATCTTGAAAGCCCACAGGTTTTTGGAGATTAAAACTGGCATTTTACTGCCAGCTTGGGATGTGTTAAAAGCTGGTGGTGACTGTACATGTTTTACTGTTCCCACAGATCACTGACAAGAGTGGCCGTAAAGCAGGAAATGAGAAAAGAAATTGTGGAGAACCAAAAGGTGATATAATAAGCAGTGTTTCCACATGATAGTGCAGGAGGCTTTCTTTGATAACATACTTCATTGCACAGGTTTTATTTTAGACAATGAGTTTCTAATCTGTATTTGAAATATGTTCCATAACAACATCAAATGTGACATTTTATTTTCTTCTAGTCTCTGTGCACTCTTTATCCTTTCTACTTAATATTGTAGGCTCTGTTCACATCTTTTCTTGTCGAAAGATCAGACCTTTAAAGGTAGAATCGCTCATTTAGGGGTTTTGGCATTCGGCTAACACTTTGAGCTCGTTCTTTCAGCGTCTCAGTGAGACCATTGGTGTTCACCCAGGAGACGGGGAGCTCTTCATCAACGGACTGCACATTGATCTGGACATTCACAACCCTTTCAGGTACGAGCAGGAAGGAGCAGTGGTCTACCAGTGGCTCTCCACAGGAAGTTTGGTGCACCGCAAACCCACTGCCAAACAGCTAATATGTATGGAAAAACTAGCCTGTGATTTTGTATTTACAGCATTTTAGAAATCCTCAGAGGAGAGGCCAGGGTCTTGGAGGGGCTTCATAACCTAGACATAAAAGGAGAACATCAGGGGAAGCTGCTGAGGTTGCCTGTGAACGCTGTGGATGACAGCTATGCCTTAGATATCAGACATCCAGCAATAATGGTGAGTCCTGTCCAAAAGCATTATTATTCTGGCCCAGATCAACACTGCAGGTGTTTTTCTTCTTTGTGTACCAGGGTTTGAATTAGTGAATCAGTCATCAGGCGATTGCAACAGTTTTGAGCCTGCCAGAATATTCAGGCAATAATTGGGAATTCAGCCAACAAAAGCTATCAAATTAAAAAAAGTTTTCATTTTGGCCCCTTGGGCCATTTTAATATTCTAGGTTCTATAAAAGTGCCAAAGAAATGAAGAATTTAAGCCTTTTCACATTCAACAAGAGGTCTGTCATTTCAGCTTGCCTCTCCCCTCTAGATACAGAATGTATGTGTAGTATGTGTCACACACACACACACACACACACACAGACACACACACAGAGAGAGAGAGATAATTATATTGTGGCAGCAAAGGGGAATGTTTGCACTGTGGGGAGGCTTGTACCGTGAGTTACAAAGAGAAAGACCACTGTTGGTGCCAGACTGGCCAGCAATGATGGATCGTTTTGCAACAATGATTATGGTCATTTATCATAAAAACGTAATATCTAATAGCTTACTGATGATGGGCAGTTGAGCTTTATAACAAGTGTACATATTACATGTTGTGTAGATCAGATCCAGCATGTTTCTGTACACAGAAGTGTGTCATGTTAATGTTCCGTGCAACAGCTTTATTCTTTTACATGCATGTAATTATGTGTTTATTGATTAGGTTACTCTAGTTAAAGCAATACCTTAGTGCTCTTGACAAATAACAAGATACACTTATCACCACACTCATTCATGTCAAGTACAAGGTGTAGTTGCTGTTGGAAATTCAGTGATTCTAGCATTGGATACCCAACATTTGTAAATGAAAGTTTGTAAATTGGAATTGTGGGAGAGGTTGCTGGTGGAGGTTACAGAATGTAAAAGAGTAAGGTATTTATAGTCCCTACTAACACATTTGAGTTCAGATTAAGCAATGTTGAGTGACTTAATATCTACCTTCCCCAGGGCTGCTGTTCTGTTAATTGTACTTAAAGCAACAGTATGTAACTTTTCCCTCTTCGGTCCCCCTACAGGTTGTCTCAACCTAACGTAGAAACCAGCGCAGATATGACGACAGATTTACGACAGGCTTCACGTGTGATTCATGAAACGTTCGTATCACACCAATCAGAGCGTAAGAATGGTCGTACATTGATAAATGCAGCGGCTGGAAACGATCGTAATTTAAATATCACGCCCCAATATATTCTCGGTTTTGAGGCCTCGCCCCTACTTTGAGGCCTCGCCTCGTCCCTATTTACGACATGGAGACACGTAATCCGGCTGAGAAGCGGCACTTTTCAGAGGTGGAGATTGAAACCCTGATATCTCAGGTTCATTTGCACTTATGTTTGTAGATTTGGCAGCCTGAAAACTGTTATTAAAGGCTGTAGAAAGAATGGGGAATGGAAAGAGATCACTGATGCAGTCAACAGTGTTGCCGTGGTAAATGTGTACCAGGCGAATAGAGGTCTTTTAAAAGAGCCAGATCTGCCATTGCTGATAAGTGATCAACTGATGACTTCTTCTTCTCCTGTTAAACTTTTTATATGCTGCACCACAAGTCCACACTGACTCGAAAACTTGCGTACACGAGTTCAGACCAGACGTGAGATTTTATCGCAGCCTACGCTCACGTTCAAATTGATAAATCCCTTGGGCGTAAATCCCTAGGCGTAGGAATCGGCGTATGCCCGTCCTACGCCTGTTTTTGGTCGTACGCACGTTTCATAAATGAGGGCCATTGGAACTACAGCTTGCACGGCTGTAGCTCCAATGAGTCAACCTGTAGGGGGACAGAAGAGGGAAAAGTTACATAGTGTTGCTTTAACTCATGAATATCATAATTTTCACACAAGCCATCTTTTTGTAATGCACTTTACAGTGGATAAATGACATAGAGAATGACCCAGTGTACCGCAGCTGGCCAACAGGTGTACAGGAGCTCCTCAGAGCCACTTTTCCTGGAGTCATCCGGCAGATCCGACGCAATTTCTTCAACCTGGTGAGTCTCCTGAAGGCCAGAAATGATGCAGGGTAGTGGTGATAAAGAGAATGGAATTGAGGAAGGTCGCCATTTCAGTGAAACTCTGAAACTTTGAACTCTCTTTTCTGCTGGACTAGATTAAATAGTTTTGTGTCAGACTGTGGGCTGTTTGCAATCAGAGCGTTTCAGTTAGTACAGTCAGACACACTCTTACAAAAGAGAGCCTCGGTGATCATCAGAATAGCCTGGGACTGGGTGTATTGTTGTATCTGCTAAACTCTGATATAGCCATGATCCGAGTCAGATGATGTGTATTTGTAAATGTATTATGATTCAGATTTGATGATGATGCCTTTGTTGTTAGGTGCTGATCCTAGATCCAATACAGGAAGAAAGTGTTGAGCTGGTGAAACTAGCAGAGCTTTTCTACAAGCACAAGATCCCCCTGAGGTTGGTGCTGTTATTTCTCACGCCTCCACAGCTGTTTATATGGCCCACTCTTGGCATTTATAATCTTAACCAGGTAGTGATTCTCATTTCACTTGCAAATTTAATACTTGTTTTTGCCCCCTTTCTTTAGAATTGGATTTGTGTTTGTTGTCAACACAAAGGATGAGATTGATGGCTTCTCAGATGCAGGGGTTGGATTTTACAGACTGCTGAATTACATTGCAGACGAGTACGATTTATCCCAGGCTCTGATGTCCGTGGTCTCAGTAAGTATGTCACATGTATAAATCTCTGTTGTTTTAGCAAGCACTTCTTGAAGAATAATTAAAGCACACTTCTCGCCAGCTCATCTCTTCATGCCTCTGAAGTCAGTTGTTTTATTGTGCCGTATGTTCCCATGGTTTGAGACATTATTGGACTAGATAAGTCAGTGGGATTTTGCCTCTGGTATTAGCTCTTTCAAATATAGTTGGGAATTATTGACAGTTGCAGAGATCTGAAGACAGTTATCAAATCTGATCTGACTTGCCACTCTCTTGCAGTTGTACAACAAAGTAGATGCCGGGAAGACGCTGTCTGCTGATACAATTTCTGCTTACCTGAAGAGAAAATTCCCTAAAGCCAATGCTGAAAGGATTCTTGGTATAGAATCCGAGTATGACGACAAAAGAAAGGTAAGGAGATAAAATAACTCTCTCCTGTTTCTTTCCGTTTATTGGAAGTAAGAATAATAAATATGCAGTATAAATAAATAAATTAATTAATTAGGAGCAAGGATTCAATCCATGTCTTGTTTGCTCCAGCACGGTGCCCTCTTCTACAAAAAGAGTGGCCTGGGTGCCCTACCACTGGCTTTATTTAATGGAGTCCCTCTGAGCCCTGATGAGATGGACCCAGACGAGCTGGAAACCATCATCCTGCAGCGCATAATGGACACCACCACCGCCTTCCAGAGAGCTGTCTTTATGGTACGACATGTCTGTACTCACACTTCATATTCAACATGCCAAACCTACCTCTTTTTTGGGCCAGGAGTAGAACGTTTAGATTAATATACATATACACATTTATGAGTGAATTGACGTAAAGAAACCCTAGAAAATTGCACCAAAGGCAGTTCATCCATGCTTATAGTATGCATACAAGTTATATTTCGCATACTAACCTGGGGTTACAAAAAGCTTGATATTAGATAGTGGTTTATTATAGCAGCAGAGTATATGAATAAAACAGAGCCAAAACTGTGTGCGTTTCACACAATGGGGTAAATCATTAGAAGCATTATAGCTAATTGATCAATAGCAGCAACATTTTTGCTAGATAGCGGGACATTGCAGTTTGCGGTTTTACAGTTTATAGTGTATGGATATTCCTCCCTGGCCCTCCACATTATTGTATTTTTTAGACACGTTTACACTTCACTGTTATCAGTTCAGAAATATGGCATACGAAAGATCCAGTATTTCCTTATGAATTGGTGTTCTCAGGGACTCACTGTCATCTGTTTTGTCCTATGCCTACAGGGTCAGGTGACTGATGGCTTAGATGTGGTGGACTATCTAATGGAGCAGGCCAGTGTGGTTCCCAGGATGAACCCTCTTATTCTAAGCACTGACCGGAAGTACCTCGATTTCACTGCTCACCCAGGTGACCTGTGCTACTCATCTTAAACTATCCATTATTGATTCACTGTCTATATTCCTCTCTCTTTACTTTTTCTTTCTTGCTTTGCAGTTGTAGATGACTGGGAGGATGCAACTATGTTTTCATACTATGACTCCAGAGACAAAACGGCTGTGATGGCTAAGAGAATGAAGTACTTTACAAATAGTGGTAAGAAGTCACTTATTATTGTATGCCTTGGTTTCCTAATTAACCCAATTTCAGATGAATACACACCATTTCGTTTTCAGCAACACAATGATTTGCAATAGAAATCCCTTATTCAAGCATCCCAATCTTGTGGAACAACTGCATTTACTTCTGTAAAATGAGCAGTATTGGAAAAAAATATGAATCCTGCACTGCTTTACTGATCTATGAAAGTGTGAAATTGACCTTTGTTAAAGCAGACAGGCTGAGCCTCAAGCAAGATAATTGCTGGGTCTGCTGACTGGCTTTCGGCCAACAGTCTAAATGGTCGTCAGAGCTGCATTTCACTGCTCAGGCCTGGAGTGTAGCTGTCTCAGTGAGGCTGAGGAGGCTGATTGCCATCCTCCCTCTGTGGACTAGCTGACCGGCTGACTGCCTGCTTTTCTGACTGACTGAGTGACTAACTATATACCAGTTTATCGTACAAACATCAGGAAATTGCAGTGGATGGCAGGGCAAACTGGTCAGAATGTATTTTAAAATAATGCTTACATTGAAATGCCATGTGATACAGTGTGTATGTTGCTCTTCTACCTTAGATGAGGATGGGATGAGTGCTGTGACCGTGTGGATAGCTGGAGATTTTGAGAAGGTCTCAGGAAGAAAACTGTTGTTCAATGCTCTGAAACATATGGTGCGTATCATCTACTCTCTGTCCTGTTCACTTCTCTTCATTCTTTCAACCCATCATTTACTTTCTATATGGGAAGACTTTGAAAAGAATGATCTACAAATGTATTGATATGTGTCATGTGTTTGTGTGTTGTTGTTGTTTATTATGCGTTAAAAGCATAAATACTGATCTTATTGTAGTAAAATTAATCGAGAATCCCAACACCAGTAGCAATTTTTTTTAATGTATTCTTGACAATATATCACAAGCCTTAAATTCTTAGAAGTAATGAATGTTGACTCAATCAGTAACGTTTTTTCACATTGACCTGTCTTTGACACTAATCCTGCAGCTGTAGCTACAAAACTGTAAATCTATACCTCATTATAAAGCAGAAGAGATGAAGTACATTGAGATACCTTTTTACTGATTATTAGGGCAGGTCCATAGACTAACAATAAGGGCAGGCCTGCATGACCTTAAATTAAGTAAGTTTATTCTGAAAATATAAATGAATTTGCATCTGCTTGTGTGCCCTCCTAAAAATCATCAGTACAGATGCCTCTAAAATGAAATAGTCACTGTTGATGCACTACAGATGAGTAGAGTGTAATACAGCAAGCAGGCATTTTGTATATGAAAAAAAGATTCCTTGCTGGTATAATAAGCAGGATAGGACAAACCTGTTACTTTCAAGCAATCAACACTCTCTTCTCCCAGTGCTCTCTGTCAGTGACACCTGCGGTCTGTGGAAATATGTGAATGTGGGATATTTGTGTGAATTATACCAGTTGTGTGTGTGTGTGTGTGTGTGTGTGTGTGTGCGTGCGTGTGTGTGTGTGTGTGTGCGTGTGTGTGTGTGTGCGTGCGTGTGTGTGTGTGTGTGTGCGTGCGCGTGTGTGTGCGTGTGCAGAAGGCCAGCCCTGGAGTGCGTGTGGGGGTGATAGATAACCCCAGTGGAAAGCCCAGTGAAGATAACACTGTGCTGTACAGGGCTATCTGGGCCTCTCTCCTCACCCAGAAGAATAAGGCTGCAGCAGAGTTTGTGCAAAAACTCCTGAAAGAGGAGAGCAGCCAGCTCCTCCAACAAGGGACCAAGATGAAGGACTTACTAATTCAGGTAAAGAAGGGGATGCAGTTCTGTTTTTCATTTTGTCAGATCAGAGATAATCAGATTCCAAACAATTGATTTACATTTTTTACATTGCCATCACAGTTATTTATAAATGTTAGGGGTGGGTGATATGGATAAAAACTTCTTTCATGGTATGTGACATTCTTTATTACGATATTGATATATATGGTGGTGTAGTTAATTTTCTGTAAATTCGATCAATAAACTATTTAGACATAAAATAACCAGATGGAAATGTCTGTTTTAGGCTAAACCAGTGTAAGATGTACAATACCTGAGGTACTTCATCACATTGCTGCACAATCCTATAAATCCAATGCTGCCATAAAACTGTCCTGCTCATTGATTTGCAACACTGCCTCCCATGGACTAATACAACCAGAGGTATTAAAGGGATAGTTACCTAAATCTAAACAGTATCATAAAATCTCTAATTGCTGATAAATTTATATTGTGTCATGATATAGTGTCATATCATCCAACCCTAAAAGATATGCAGGACTACAGTGCGAGTGTTACTGTGTTAAAAGTAGGAATTTAAGTAGTTTGGGTTTGAATGTTTGATTTGGGGATTTTAGGTTGCTCTCCTTGATTGTGTCAGTGAAGGGTGTATCTGTGAAAAATGGGAGGGATGTTATTTAACATTACACGATGTGATCTAATTGATAACGTTTTTTGGCAAATTTGATGAGCATAATGGCAAAAATGAGAAAAACAAAGGTCGGATACAATCACTTATAAAGATTTGTCTGCTACTGATTCAAGTGCACAGTCAAGGAAAACGGTGATTGATGAGCCCATCTTCTCCTTCCCCTCCTGAACACCAGCTAACAAAATACATTTAGAGCAGGCATGGTGCTCCACAGCCTGTGGATGCCAAGGCAAGCAGTCTAATCACTGTCAGTTCCACTTGATCTGTCACAGGGGCTAGCACAAGGCGGGACCCACACCCTGAATCTTTTAGCTTTAAAATGCTAGTGGATACCTGGTCTCCAGGGCCTGATGAATAGCCCAGCTCGTGCTCACTGTTCACGGTTGTGTGAGCCACATGTGTTCAGCCAAGCCTTACAATCACTCTGCTGCTGTAAGCAGTCTTCAGCCACTAGTGTTCTCCATGCTGTAGTGTGCACAGTATCCACCCACACAGCATTGCACACAAGAAAACAAATTCTCAGGCACTTATCAACAAATCAGCTGACAGGAGAGCTCCCACCAGGAATAACTCATACGGCACAGGTTACATTTGGGACCAATCATAACAAACTGCCCTTCAATTATACCAGTCTTAAACAATGGGGAGAGGATGGGCTGTAAATTGCAATGGAAAGATGGGTAGGAAGTGGCTGTGTGAGTTGAGACCCAGAGTCAAGGGATATAAGTTTATTATTGGCTGCCAGACAGACTTGCTGACTGGATTGTGCTGACATTATTGGTATTTCACCTGTTCTCCTGTGGAGAGATGTCGGAGAAACTAATAACCTGACTCCACAAACCCTCCACACTCCCACATCTAATGTGTTACAGACAGAAATTGCAGAGACTTAATTAAGAGTTTGTTATATTAATTACAAATTGATTAATCTCATTTTCACACATGGATTTCTGACAGCTCGGTCCTCTGGCTGAAATATTTCATGTTTGAAAACTGTAGTGATTGCGCTGATGCAAGGCATCAATGCTGTTGTGAATAATCTTTTTGAATTTGCCTCATTCCTCACGCCAATGAATCACTCAGGTTTTGTTTCGGACAGGCTGTAAAGGGAAAAAGGTCCTTACGCTAGTCTATTGGATCTTGCGGTACATTGCAAATTCAAATGTGAGCCAACAATGCAATCAATTTATCTAACATACTGAACTAACATTTGTTATTCTGCTCTAGGGCATGGACAGAGATTCCTTTGAGAAAAAGTTCAACACACTGGAAGTGGATTTTATTCGTAGTCAGCAGCTGTTTTGTCAAGACGTCCTGAAACTGAGCCCTGGACATCAGGCAGTGATCAGCAACGGCAGAGTGAGTGGACTTCAACCCCAGCTCAGTTAGCATCTTCTCAGTTATTTCAGAATATTAACAACAATTTCTGCATAAAAAGTTGAATAGACCACATTAGTTGTCAGTAAGCTAAAACATTTGTTAAATGTTGCTGCTATTATTTGGTAACAGTGGAGTAGGATCCTCTAAGCCGCTGCACTTGGGAGGATTCTCCCTCTTGTGTTTTCAGAGTGCTTCCTAAGTACTGTCAAATCAGCATGGATGGTTCTCAATGGTCACAGGTGGCACAAACTGCGCTGTGCATGTGTGTGTCTGTGTGAGTGTCTGTATGTGCTGACTGTTTGTATATACGGAGCTGATGATTGATGTCTCAGCAGCAGTGATGCTGACAGCCACGGATGAAGAGGCCGATGAGATGGCAGTAACAATTAATATCATTTCACATCCTTCTGCTGCAGTGGCAAGACTCCCAAAATAGAAAGGAGGAAAACACAGGCGCCGTCAGTCACTGAATACCATGACTTCACATTGCACAAATCACATTACATTTAACAGCCCCTTGGTTCGTAGTAAATAATAACATGCTGAGATAAGAATTGGAAAAGTTGTGTTCTGACTGCATTACTGTCTTCATGTTAGATCCTCGGTCCATTTGATGAGCAGGAAGAATTCACTGTGGAGGATTTCCACTTGCTGGAGAAGATTACACTGAGCAGTTCTGCAGAGAAAGTCAAAGCCAAAGTTAAACTGATGGGGATGAAGCCAAAGCAGTACGTTTTATACTTTTCTGTCTTGGTTTGTGAGAGAAACTGCATCTTTATTTAACTTTGATAAACATTTGAGCCATCCCATCATTAGAGGATAATGGAAATAGTTGTTATAATGTGAAATACCGTTAGCACTTTTCTCTTTGTGCCACTTTAGTCTTGTCTAAAAGGTTCTATAAAGAAACCGTCCTCATATTTCCCTCTGAAAAAATCTTTAATCTTCAGCTATAATAAGTGTTCTGGAATGCATGTTTTCTCACTCTGAAGGTACAGTAGGCTTAATTGATTTATGAGGCTACTTGTTAACGCCTTGACATCACATTATTTGAGCTCTGTTTGACATCTCTCCTAAAACATAGCATTAATAAATGATGGACTGACCCTGCTACACCTCCTTTTCCTTAGCGCCAGTGACTTAGTCATGAAAGTTGATGCCCTCTTAACTGCAGCCCCCAAAGGAGAAGTCAGGAGGGATGTCCATTTTATCAAAGACAGCCACAGGTAGGCAACGTTTTTCCTCTGTTTACTGTCTTATTGCACTGCAGTCTCACAGAAAAGTGTTTGCTCTCCTTTTGTTATAATGGACCTGAAAATTGCAACACCGTCATTTCAAGCAGTGCAGAAAGGCACATGTTTTGATTTCAGTTCTGCTGAATAAGGGTTGTATAACCTTGTGTTGCTGAATCCGCTTTGGTGTGTTGTTCTCCTCCACAGTGTGCTCCATCTCTCCCCACGTGAAAATGAGGTGTTCTATGATGTTGTGGCCATCGTTGACCCCCTCACTAGGGAGGCACAGAAGATGTCCCCTCTACTGATTGTAAGCTGTATTCTTCTTTTGGATTCTTCTTCTCTCGTCTCCATCGATTCTTAATATAGCAGGGACACGTTAAAATCCCTCTCACTGAAAGCAAGGGTCCAGAAACACAAGGCTTGCCGAGGTGCAACATTTCAGATATAGTTTTTCTTTCTTCTATCCTCTATTTTTTTTTAAAAGTCCCATTCTTTATGAGCTAAAATAAGTATGCTTATCTGTATAAGATTGTTTAGAAACAGTTTCCTTAGGGGGCTTAGTTTCACTGAAGCCTGTTAGCTGTCTGCTGCATCTTGCCGGAGGCTCGCTGTGGTGAAAGATTTCTTGGTGAATGGGTGAATATGAAAATATGACTCACCATGCCGTCACAGACAGCCAGTCAGACAGCCACCTTCAGTAGCTGTTGTTTGCAGTATACACCTTTCAGTAGTGCACTGCAGTATGCAGTAGAATTTATGATGCCAGTATTTCAGAATCTTAGCTGACTTTAATGAATAACCACTATTTTTTGGACCACTAGTATATCAAGAAATATCTTATTTAAGGATATATGTGCTTTGACATTTGAGAACCGCTTAAAAAATGAGTGTAGTAAGAGTAGTGGCCTTCAGCCCTTTTGTTCTGCGAAGTGTGTCTTGTACCTCTCTGCTGGGCTGGGCTCTACTTTGCTCCTGTTTTCTATAACTGGGTCTTCTGTGACTCCTGCAGGTGCTCAGTCAAGTGGTCAATGTGAGACTGCAGGTGTTTATGAATTGCAGGGCCAAGTTGTCCGAAATGCCCCTCAAGAGGTAAGCTCCAGCTCCAACAGTAATTACATTTTCCTGTTTGACGTGTTTGTGTATCCTCTGACCACTGCAGATTTAGCATCTCTGCCTCGCTCCTTCCCTTTGTAAGATTACACTGCACAGATGCAATCTGCTTAATAACACCACCTTATTGCTTTGGGCCTCCCCTTGCATCTCTGGGCAAATTGCTTACAGCTTGAATTGTTGCAGTTCAAGATATGCAGTAAAAACAAAAACAAAAACAATTGAAAGGTTTAAATTGCCCACATTAACATTCACACTGCTGAGTGAATGTTAGTCATTATGTAATCTGGGGTGTTTTCTTTTTTAATTTGTTCCATAATGGGTTGAGTAATTTGTAGAGGTAGTATACTGAAATAGCTCTGTCTGTTTTTTTTAAATACCAAATTAAAGAACATTTCCCGTTTACCCGAGGGACAGTTTACTGTGTGACCTTTATTGACTTCTGTCAGAGACCACACAATTCACTCACAAGTCCCCCCCCCCCATCACACTTCCTGTCCTCCTGAGTGACAATTGCCTGTAATTGTCACAAATAGCTGCATAATAATATATTCACATGAGTGATAGATGGGCTGGATGACTGCTGTCAAGCTGTTACTAGCTGCTCCACTTGTCCAGTATATCACAATGCAGAAACATTTAATGTTACTTGTAACATAAATGTTTTGTGTTGCTGTTTCCTTTCTTAAAGTACCGTCCTCGCATTCAACCACTGAAATGTCAGTACCTGGGCAGAGGATAGACTCTTAAAAGCTAAAATTGTGAACAACTGGCAATATAGTAAGTCACTAATGTTGATTAAGATTATAAACTCTAAAAGCCTTCCTCCTTGGGGAATTGATGACCTTTTTAAATGACAAAAATGTAATGTAATGAAATGTACTGCGAGGGTTACTTTGTTAAAATATTGCAGGGGGGTATAAAATAGCAAATTTCTTACCAGTGCTGATGCGTGTTTTGGGCGTTTTGTGATTCATTTGGCAGAATTAATAATCCTATCAATTTCAATAGGGCCTTCACCAACCGAAAAAAAAACATTGGGAAAAATGGGACAATGCAGCTTTGTTCTATTTTTTTGTATCCCATCTCACCCTGGAGTCAGGAGCCCCCCTGTAACTGCTCTGTCCTGGTCCACAGAAACAAGGCTGCTGTGGCGGCAGTTAACTTTTTAACAAATCTCCCTGTAAATAACAAATGTGATGGTCTACTTTTGAAAATAATTTTTGAATGACATTCAAAATAAAATAAATTAGCATTGGTAGTGTTTATCATCTGCCATCTTATCTTCACTCACTGATTCTGACTCCTGCACATATTACTGTTATTGGCAGAGCAGGGACACTGGCAGAAATAGTATTAGATTCCCAGCTGTCACAACAGAGCCCACCTCCCCCGTCCTAGAAAGGAGGCTATTGCACAACATGTCATAATTTTAGTGCTTGCTAAAGAGGACAGTGCGTTTGTTGGATAGAATTGTTGACTCAGTCCGGTGGTAAAACGTCCTGCATGATATCCACCATTTTAGGGCTTTCAATTTTCTACTATATTGTTAGATATGATGTTAATTTCAGTTTTTTTGATCATCTCTGTTTGTCTGTCTTTACAGCTTTTACCGCTTTGTCTTGGAGTCTGATGTGAATTTCTTGGCCAACGACACAGTGTCTCCAGGACCAGTTGCCCGCTTTATGGAGCTCCCAGAATCTCCCCTTCTCACCCTTAATATGATCACACCAGAGAGCTGGATGGTGCAGGCTGTCCGCAGCCCACATGACTTGGATAACATCCACCTGCAGGAGGTATCCTGCTCCTTAGTCATTGCTACCAGCAATCATGCTGACCTCTTTCCCAAATAGAGCCATGGTGCATTTTATTAATCATTCCCCCATTGTTTTTTTTGTCTTCTGTATTGTGTGGTTTCACTCCAGGTGAGCGGGGTTGTGACAGCAGAGTATGAGCTGGAGCACCTCTTGCTGGAGGGCCACTGCTTTGACCTGTCAACCGGCCAGCCTCCCCGTGGACTGCAGTTTACCCTGGGCATGAGTCGGGACCCGCTGATGTATGACACTATTGTCATGGCTAACCTGGTCAGTCGCCTTCTCTACTCAACCCTACCAGAGTTACTAAGACAGTTTTCTTGCACTGTGTTAGATATATAGTATGACATGGATATCATAGTAGTAAACTACTGTAGTAAGTTTGGAACAGAAACTGTGATAACAAGTGTGAATTTAATGCTTACAATAAATACTCAGACTTCTGCTGCTTCAACCACAACAGGGATATTTCCAGCTGAAAGCCAATCCTGGTGCCTGGATCCTGAGGTTACGTAAAGGGAGATCAGAGGATATCTATCAGATTCTCACGTGAGTATTCACCAGTGTCTTCAGGGTATTTTTATTACCATTGTTGTTTTTCCCATGTCATTCCTTACAGACATTAATGTATTTTGAAAAAAAAAAAAAGTTAGGTAATGATGCTAATTAGGCGGCTTCATCAGTAGCTCAGCATGAAGGTTGTTTTCAGCTACCTCTCAATTTCATACCGGTAGCTATGAAACCTATCACTATGGTAACATAGAGAGCTGCTGACACCGTAGCAGCTCAAGGTTTTGATGAGTGCAGGGAATTCTGCTCACTACAGAGGGAAGAGAGACAAGTAGGAGGAGAGGGGTGCTATTAAAGAGAAGACAGAGTGGAGGGATGATTCAGCTGGTCACCTGCCATGCCATCTACCTCAGACAGCAAAATATCCACAGCAGAATGTGTTTTAGTTAGGACGGCGTAGATGTCAAAGGCTGAATATACTAGACAGAGTGCGTTGGCGTTGTCTAATTTCCTCGGACAAATAGAACAGTATTGTGCTTTGGTTGCTTTGATGCATTTTTGAACAAAATACAGTTTTTCTTTTTTCATTCTGCACTTTTACTTTAATTAAAATATACTGTTTTACTTTATTTATTATATTCCTCCTTTGATGTAAAACAAATCAAATTCTCCTTTTTCAAAGGAATTCTTAGCTCATCATATCATTTCTCTGTAACATAACAAATACATCCCAACCATGTATGTGAGTCTGCACGGTCAGCTGTAGTGCATTACACTAGATGTCCCTACAATCACAGATATTGTCCTCTCTGGCTATCCTCACATAATATTTAGGACACATACAGCCCTTGGTTCCTCTGGAATCATATCAGACAACCAAGATTTATTTCCCAATCCTCCAGGTGACGCTAAGGGGTGATGTCATTTTTCACCTTGGCAGTGTCATTATTCTTGTGGTTAGCAGCACTCTGCTCTGGTTAGGTGGCCGATCAGAGTCTAGTGGGAGTGTCTGCGCTCTCCATTCCCAGAGCCTGCGTTTTCCTCTTCCACCCTGTCCTGCCACTGCGTCTCGCCCTGACAGCGATGAATGAGATGGCCAGCTCTCCTCTCCTCAGAGCAGGGATACAGATTGATCTCTGGTGCTTTCTAACACAAGCCCTACAGGCTGAGTTGCATCAGTGACAGCAGAGGGGGCAAAACACAAGCAGCACTTTGGGCCCAATGAGGAGGGAGCATTTATCATAGTGAAAGGGTTAGTTTTTTTTTTAACTTTAGTAAGCACTGGGGTCATAATGGCTTGCTGTGCATCATAGCCTATTGCTCATCTCTTTCTGAAGATTGTTTTCTCTGGGGTTTCACCATGAAACCCTGCAGATCCTGCCTGCCAAAACACATTGTCCACTGGGCAAATCAGTCCTAAAACAATCACAGTGAAAGGCCAGTGTTACGCAATCAATACCGTACAGACTTTCTCATTAAGTCTACCAGTATACATACAGCATGGCTGGGAAGTAGTGGTGGATAAAATAATGGGACGGTGATTCTTAATGATGATGGAGGGTAATGAATATGATCAGAGTGTGACCCTGGCAGCTCTCTCAGAATCCGCTTTTAAGTGGATGCTCTTAATGTCTGTCAGTGGTCTGTCCATTAGCTGCAGTTGTCTCCTTCATGAGAGGAGCCTTTACTGTACATGTTACACTTGCAGTGTTGCCATGGCTAAAACATTTGAACCAACCTCAGTCACTGACACAACAAATGTGTTTCACTCAAGTACACCATTGATCTAAGACCGACTGATTGGTTAAGTAGTTCTGCTAATTGCTGATGTAATTTATAAACATTAAACAAAAAGTGGTAATATAATTATTTGCAGCAACAAACAATGACTAATGTAAATACTGCAGTTAGGTAGTCACATTGAAATGTCTAAATATATCAGCATTGGTTGTTTTTAGAAGCTAATTGTTCTGATCCCTACTACCACTGCTAAATACTGTCTGCCCTTGGCATGTGAAGTCATCACCAAGAATGATTTCCAAAGATTCTTTTTTTCTTTCTTTTATTAATAGAACATATAACTTGTAAATTAAATTAAATTTGATTAACCAATAGAACTTAAAGTTATATGATGTTTAATAGTACAGTCAATTGACCTTTATGCGGACAGTACTGATCGCTATCCATGGCCAATTCATTTGCTTGATTTAATCTACTATTGATTTATTGTTCAAAAGATTTCTAAAGATTCTTCAAGAACTAGAAATTATTTTGTCTCACATAAGTCATGTCTGTGGCTTAGCCTTTATATTTGGATTCAGTATGAAGACTATGGTCTAATCAATACCTCTCTTTGTGTCTATCTTACATATTAATAAGGCTGACTCATCTAGGCAGTACTAAAATGTGTAGAATGCTGAAAATGGTCATGATCAATGAGGAAATAAAGATGATCAGGGTATACTGTATTACATGTTTTGGAGTATAGACTAACTAGCTGCATATCCATTGTCCAGATTTCGCAATCATTGATTTCCACTCTCGTGACAGTAATCACTTTCTTACTCTTTATCCATGATTTCAGGCATGATGGAACCGATTCCCCTGCAGATGCTGGTGATGTCATTGTTGTGCTGAACAGTTTCCACAGTAAGATCATCAAAGTCAGAGTGAGTGTGTTTCTTTGACATTTGTAAATTATATTAGATTTCTCATGGCACCAGACATTATTTAGCTTACAGTAAAATGCGCTTCAGCCGGTCACACATTGAGGCTGCTGGAATAATTTTACACAGTTTATAATGAAATCACTGATACAATCATTGTGTTGTCTCCTTTCTCATTATAGGTGCAGAAAAAGGCAGAGAAGATTAATGAAGATCTTTTAAGTGAAAATAGTGAAAGCAAAGGCTTATGGGACTCCATAGCAAGGTGTGTAATCAATTCTCACATATAGCTAAAACTTTTAAAACCCTCCACCAGCTGATGGGCAGTAACAACTTTGAGCTCATTGATTGGTGGGTTTGCTGATGTGTTTGTCAATTATACATTGTGGTTTCAGGATATCTTATTCCTCCCCTCGACCAAGACTGCAATATTATGCTGTAAGATCTAGTCTTGCAAAAAATATGTGCTTCTGTAGGTATGTGTGTGTGTGTGCGTGTGTGTGCGTGCGTGCGTGTGCGTGTGCACGCATTCATTTGTGTGTTTTCCTCCAACACTTCCTAACTGTGTGTTCCTGTCTTCTCACTTAATGCTTGCTGTGTGAAGTGTTTGGAGCACTTTTGAGAAAAGGTAGGCAGTGCTGCTGCAACCCATTATTTAACACCTAAAACTTCTTCATATTCATTAGCATGCAGTGGTTAATTGTTGGATATGGTAATAATGTACAGTCAGGTCCATAAATATTGGGACATCGACACAATTCTAATCTTTTTGACTCTATACACCACCACAATGGAGTTGAAATGAAACGAACAAGATGTGCTTTAACTGCAGACTTTCAGCTTTAATTTGAGGGTATTTACATCCAAATCAGGTGAACGGTGTAGGAATTACAACAGTTTGTATATGTGCCTCCCACTTTTTAAGGGACCAAAAGTAATGGGACAATTGGCTGCTCAGCTGTTCCATGGCCAGTTGTGTGTTATTCCCTCATTATCCCATTTACAAGGAGCAGATAAAAGGTCCACAGTTCATTTCAAGTGTGCTATTTGCATTTGGAATCTGTTGCTGTCAACTCTCAATATGAGATCCAAAGAGCTGTCACTATCAGTGAAGCAAGCCATCATTAGGCTGAAAAATCTAAACAAACCCATCAGAGAGATAGCAAAAACATTAGGTGTGGCCAAATCAAGAAAACTAATTTAAGAAAACATTCTTAAAAAGAAAGAACGCACCGGTGAGCTCAGCAACACCAAAAGACCCGGAAGACCACGGAAAACAACTGTGGTGTCACTTTGGTATGCTTGTGTCAACGCAGGATACGACTCCCCAGTAATGCCAAGGTGCTGGAAACTAATTGTTGAACCTCACATTTAATAGGAACAGTGAAGACTCAGTCCTGGTCATGTAAGATGGACCAGCTCTGTACTCCTGCTATGATTTTCTTGGGAGTACAGTTAGTCTACATGTAATTTAGGGGCATTGGAAGGTCTATGTGTAAATCGGGGTGTCTGGTAATATTTGGTGTGGCTGGCCATTGCTACAAGCCATTCAGTCCTTGTGTAATTGCAGGAAGAGCTGTGTTCTCGGCAATAGATCAAGTGCGTTCTTTGTGTGCTCACGCTTAGGGATGGGCTGAGGAGCTCGGAGTAGAATCTCATTCAGATTGTTAGGCTGTCTGATCAGGATGCTTTCTGTAGAGGTATACCAGGCTTGTCCAACTGGGAGGACGCCCCAAGGCAGACCCCGAACAAATTGAAGGGATTACAACTCCCTCCTGGCCTTGGCATCTGTTATTAGGAGCTCTAGGACGTTGTTGGGGAGAACGACTTTTGGGCTACCCTATATAACCTGCCTCTGCCATGACTAAGGAAAAATAAAAAGCTGAAAGTGGATAGATGGATGAATAGATTTATAATTAAATTCTAATCTTAAAACCATTTCCCATGGTATACTTGCATTCGAGTAATGAAAATACTTGTAACATCAAAAGGTTAAAAATAAGGTTGAATGAGATGGTTTCAAGAGACATAACTGCTCCTTAAGTACCTGTGATGTATCAGATCTAAAATGTATTTAAATTTGACTGCATTTGGAGAGAGAAGAGAACTTTTATTTTGGCGTGATTCCAACGCATTCTTCTTTCAAAACAAGGGTACATCTCAAGACTTAGAAGCCACTCATCATGTTGAGCAAAAAAGTCTAACCATACAGTACATCTCACACTGTCCTTAAAGGGGCGCTATGCAGTTTTGGCAATTTCTTCGCTGTTTTCTCGCTTTTTGCTCGCTGGTTTCTCTATAGAGCTCCCCCTACAGCTTCGGAATAGATATTTGGCAACAATGTCGTAAAAACTCGTTGGCAACTCTCCCCCATACTCCCCCCTCCCATCTTCTCCCTCTGGTCATGTGCATTTGTTTTCATAGAATGCACGGAGCCATGTCCACCGAGGTAGACAGCTAGTAAGCTAGCTAGTAAGCCAGTAACAGACAGCGATCATAATAAAAACCTTTACAGACAATAGCAAACAGCCTGAGGTCACAATAACAAGAAATACAAAGATTAAACAGAGTTGATCCCATACTTAACAAATGCAACAGCAAGAACGCCAGGTCAGCATCGAATTTGCAGGCTTCTGTTTGTCTCAGTTCTCGCCATTCTGAAAACGCAGGTCCGATGTTTACCGGTGTCTGACTCCTCGCTCGGTCAGTCTCTTTCTCTGTTCCTCCGACAGTGCTTTCCTAGCTTTCTGCTTCTTTTTTGCCAGCTCAGCCATGACGATAGTGTGAAAAACTCCATCGCTACCTTGTTAGCCGGTTCCTGAATGGGCGTATGTGTGCAGTGCCGTGAAGCAATTGAGTGGTGAAAAGGGTTTTTTCCGCTCACATGCGCTAGGGGGGAACGAGACGACCACCATTCAACCCGAAAAAAAGTCATTTAACCATTCCAATGACTCCAAAGCTGTTCAGTTAAGGTAAATTAAGCTAAAAAAAAAAAAAACTGCATAGTTCCACATTAAATATACTCTGTCCAACTTACAGAACCATAACTTTCCCACTCTATCCTAACATCCAGTGAAAGTTGGAAATGATGACTATTAAAAGACAGGCAAAAAGAAAAGACTAAAAACCACCAAATACAATTTAGTCTGAGTAACAGATGACACAAAATGTTGAAAAGATACAGTATTTGCTTGTTTGTTAGCTAAACCCCAGACAAGAACATAATTGTTTTCTCATTGATGGAACAGATGGGTTTTTCACAAGACTCGTAATGATAATTTCAGAAAAATACATTTTAAGATGACTGCACAACATAATCATAGCGCCAGGTTTGCAAAAGTAAAAGGGTCTGAATTATTAACATTGTGTAGACCAGTGATCTTACAAAATATTGTAGGTTCCAGAGTAAAGACGTCTTTATTCCCATTACTTCATTTGTAACTTCAGAATGCTTTGAGGGATTCGTTGTAAAGGCAGGACTGAAGGCCATGTATTGATCTAACATATCTGAAGTATTAGGGAGGCGGGTCCATGCATCAATAAGTATAAATAACAGAGTTGTTACAAATTCTCTCATCTTTAAAGAGAATTTGCTGACACTTTACTTGAAGGTATCTACATAAAAGTGACATGACACTGTCATGACACATGAACCCTAACCGTAACTCGAACCCTAACCCGTCATGACAAAAACCGAATGACACTTAATGACAGAAGCGTTATGTCATAAACGTTTGACTTGTTTATATGTATATGAAAGTGTCATGTCACTCATATGTAGATACCTTCAAGTAAAGTGTAACCGAGAATTTTATCTCTGTAGAGTAATAATGAGACTGAGTCAAAATATATTTTTTAGGTTTCCTTGCTTTCTTTCTAACATCCTCTCCATCCTAGTTTTGTGAATTTTTTTTCTTTTTGTGCTTTGCTTGTGAGAATGCTTTCCATGTTAGAGAAACTGGTTGTGGTTTTGTCTGTCATGGTGTGCCGTGTGGGTAAAGTGTAAGGTATGTAGTTGTGTTGGTGGTTACAGTGTGGGAAAGGAAAAAAGGGTTGAGCTTGTTTTTTTCTGTACATGCAGTGTAGCTGTTTATTGTTGGTGGACATGTTTCCCTTTTGCTTTCTTGGCAAAATATTAAAACTTTGCCTACAAAATAGTAACCAGCAATAACTCAAACCCTGTATGACTTAACAATTCATGACCTGTCTTTATGACTCAACTTTGTTTTTGTTTTTACATCTTTACACTGTAGACTGGATGCCATGACCAGTGCAGTACCCAGACGTTGTGTTCACTCTGGTGGTCTTTTTTTGCTTTGTCATGGTTTTGAATGGTTTGGGATTTGATTTTGAGACTGTCTGTGAGGGACCCACACCCAGGCAAACAGCAAGCAAATAGCCCTATAAATACTGAAAAACATGGAAAACTAAAATGCAAATTAGAGTTATGCTTTACAGTACAATACATTACATCAACTGTCTTTTTGTTCATTGGCACACATCCTGTTTTATGTCTTTGGATGATCTCGACTAGAGATGTTCCGATACCGATACTGCCTAAAACGCTGGTATCGGTATCGGGGAGTACTGGAGTTAATGCTCCGATCCGATACCACGTAATAAAGCCCTGAAGAAAATCTACGTTAAAGTAGTTTATTTATGTTGTTTTTCCGTTATAACTGACTGTCAAACTGCAGAATAAAAGAACGTTCTGTGGCATTCATGTTTCACAAAGAGTTTAACCTGAGCCAGACCGACAACAAAGATAGAAATCATATCACATCCATACAGGGATAGCAGTATACAGCTGTTATACATCATATCATCCATACAGGGATAGTAGTATACAGTTCTTAAAACATAATCAAATATATGACACACTGGTATCGGATCGGTACTCGGTATCAGCCGATAAGCAAGTTCAGGTATCGGAATCGGTATCGGGAAGCAAAAAATGGTATCGGACCATCTCTAATCTCGACACAGATGTTGGAGAATGATTCAGAAGTAGAGTTTGTCCGGTTAGCGTTGTCCACTGCTCAGGATTTACCCAGAGCATTGTGGATCCTTCCAGAGGTCCAGATTATCTTGAGTGAGTAAGCCAAACACGTTCCCCACCTGACTCTCTAAAGATGCTTATCTGGGGGGGGGGGGGCACTGTAGTGCTGTAGTGCTTCATAATGGCTGGCTTAGTCATGCCAGGCAGTCGGGATCCCCAGACCCTACAGATGTGTGGTGACTCAGCTAGAGAGAGCAGTGCTTTGAGAAGGTAAAGAAATGCACAAAATGTTTTCAGAAGGACAGACAACAAATGACCGTGAAATGGGTAAAAAAAACAAAACGTGTGCAGCATCCTTGGCCATCATTGAGTTTGTGTTATATGGATGTGACTTACATGCCAGCCAGTCTCTTGTGCGTGTGTCAAAGTTGGTTTTGGAGGACATGTAGAGACAAACAGTATGCTCCCTCATCTCCCTTCCCACCTCTCTCTCACTCACTGGTGTCTTCCTGTGGCCTCAGGGCTGAGGCTGTGGTTGTGATTGAGTGTGGGAGAGACACTTCTTCCCTCATCAGCAGTCTGTTACAGACAAGGGCACACAGTTTGACTGCAGACACATCTAACCCTCCAGCCCAGGTCCAGATTTCTGTCTGCTTTGCATCATGAGCCACTGCTCTCCAATAGCGGTCAGGGTGTAAAGAGTGTCCTTTAGATGTTAGTGTCGTCTTTGCTGGTATCTTAACAAAACATTTTAATGAATCTAGTTTGGTGACCTAGATTTTCTAATGTGGATTAAATTGTTGCTAACACTTACTTACATAAATCTCATTTTATAGTTTAATTCAGTCTGGAAGTTAATGGACTGATTTGATGGGCGTTGTCTTTTAGCAGGCAAGTTGTGTGAAGTGATGCTTTTGGCTATTTTCCCCCTAAGGATTTTTAAATGTTTTCCTTGCCTGTCTGCCCATTTGAGAAACAGGAGGTAGCAATTTGGCATTTTGGCCTGATTAACGACTTAAACAAAGAAAATAATTATCCAAACATACGCCATGGTCGGAGGAGCACTGTTCTTAAAGGGGATGAGAGAAGCTATTGTGATTGGGCATGATTGGTACCAACCCCTAACACAATTGACTGTATTATATAACAATGCATTTTTGCAACCCCATGCACTCCTGGTGCAGCACATGCATTCAGCTAATGAAAAGTGTATGGCAAAATTGCACACTGTGGATAGTGCATTTGACTGCACTTTGAGCTCTGCAGCTTGAGTCACAAAATGGTGCCTGGTGTGTTTCTGATGATGATTTCACCTCTACTGTTACCAAAAGCATAGATGTCCACGACATAAGGCTCCCACTAAAAACTTAACAGTGCATCTCTGGTTAGCTGTGAAGTGATTTGATACAAATTAATCATTTTAGATTATTTTCTTCATATTATGGGCTCTCTATAAGCTATGTGGGAATTTAAGAATAACTTGTGGTTAAAAATGTTACAGCTGCTTTAACTGTGTCTGTTCCAAGTCATTCATTATTTAAGCTCTCTAGAGGAGTTCCAGCAGGAGAACTGAACTGCTGTTAAAATCACGTCACAATCATGGCTTTCCTTTATCATTGTTTCATTTAAATAAAACACCAGTTTGCTACACAGTATTGCATGGTTTGTTTGAAGATGTTTTCTGCTGGCTGTTATTGTTATTGTTCTAAAACAAAAGCATGGTGGCTACTGGCTTAGTTCCAATTTACTGTCACTATATGAAAAAAACCAAGAGACTCTATATTATGTATTATGGTCTTATTTACAGCATCACCGGTGGTGGCTCCAAGAAAGATGATGGAGAGAAGAAGAAAGAGGATGTTCTAAACATATTTTCTGTGGCCTCAGGCCATCTGTATGAGCGCTTTCTGAGGTGGGTCACTTTCAGTTCACCCACACTCACACACTTACTTTTTTAGGCCCTACATGTTACGTTTCTCTTTCTGTCTATTTCAGAATAATGATGCTGTCTGTCCTTCGGCATACAAAAACACCCGTCAAGTTCTGGTTCCTCAAGAATTACCTCTCCCCGTCTTTCAAGGTACTTCCTTCACTTCATGACTCCATAAAAGCATTATTTTTACCTGCTTGTTCAAAATAACTTGATGCCAGTTCTTCAGAGCTTTATTTATACGAAGCAAAGGAAGTATATGTGGGTTGTTCTCTTCCTTGTAATGGTCTGTGTTTAATCTCATATTTTCTATAGAGGAGAATCTACATTCTGTGACACATGTTGAGTTGCAAAAACAGTTATTTCAGAGATGGGGACTCGAGTCTGAGACTCGAACTCGAGTCGCACTTAAGTCGCACAAACAGCTGACTTCAGACTTGACTCGGACTCGAGCTTCGAGACTCGTCAACAACCTGTTTTCATGCAATTATTGCTTTTTAAATCAAAATGTATTCATGTATTTCTATTTTCTTTTATTGGCGCATATACGGGGAAACGTATGACGAGCTGCATGTCCCCTGCCCTTTGCCATAATGTGCAACGTAACGCATGCGCCTATGTGCGCGCACTCACATCAAAAAATGCATTGCCGATGGCGACACCAAATCCTCCTGGAGTTGTGCCTTTTGTCATTAGTTTTGCTTTCAATAACTTGGTAAACAGAGGCAGTAAGCCAACAGCTACATGCAAGGTGTGTGGCACCAAGATAAATGATGCTGGATCAACAACGTCGGACTTCATCAGGCATCTCAAAACGCACCCAAATAGGTCAGTCACACACACACTAATGTGAAAAGAGACGTTACATTTAACATATATCGTCACAGGTAACAAGCTAACCATCGCAAAGTGTTGTGCTAATGCTGGGAACAGGCAAATTGTATCTTATAATTAGTAGTTGCTGAGGCTCAGACATCCATGGCGCACAGGAGGCGGGACGCACGGATCCGTCTCCCCAGGAACAAACGCTGTGTCGGTGGGCAAACTCATGTGATGCGTAAATGATCCCGTGGATGATTTTTAGGCTATTAAGTGAACAAGGTGTACCTGGTCCACCAAACACTGGGCCGTCTTGACGGTCTTAATTCTGCACATATTTCTGTTACTGTAGTCCTATTTACTATTTCATTATTTCATCCATGCGTGGCGCAGCGGATCCGTGCGCACTGTCACCTGCCGTGGAGACGCTGGCCTCACCAACCTCTCCTCTTCTGAGTCAGGTCTCCCTCGCGCTGGACTCAGTTTCACTGAGCCTACTAACACTTAGAAAATAAATGGCATTACATCAGTGAGTTCAAACTGCTTATTGTGCGTAATTTGGACTGACACTGAGATGCATGTTCTGTAACTGGTGTGGCGCTGCCACTATTCTCTTGATTTCCACTTCGACATTAGACATGTTTTGAGTGAAAGAGACGTTACATTTAGCATATATCACCACAGGTAACAAGCTAACCATCACAAAGTGTTGTGCTAATGCTGGGAACATGCACATTGTATCTTTATAGTTGTATCCATATGATGTGACAGCTTTAGGTTAATATTTCACCAGGTCAGAGGGCTAGAGGGATGTGTTAAATAGACCCCATAAAGTTATCCCACAACTGATTTTAATATTGTACTGTCTGGACGGTAGCTACAGGACATGTTTTGAATTCATAAGATTTAACAGTACAGTGTTAGGGACAGATCAGATGGCCAGAGACTTGAGACTTGACTTGGACTTGCCCCTCAAAGACTTGAGAATTGACTTGGACTTGCAAAAAATGACTTGTGAACATCTCTGAGTTATTTATATAGTATGTCCGGATGTCTTGCACTATGAATTTGAGAAAAACTACTGTTAGCTTCAGCCCTGCATTCTGATTTGGCTTTTTGTTTATGCCAAAAGTGCCAATATCTCCGAAAACTGTATCTCTAATGGAATTACTCTGCCTTATCTGCCTTTTTGTCCTTGTAACACAGCCGCTTATCAATGGCTGGCCCTCAGCAAGACCACACAAACTAACCAGCATTATCCGTTTTCTACTAGTCAGTGTGTTATCTGTCACTTTATGGAATATACATGTTCTACTAATTTGGTTTGTGAGATACTGTAGTTGCCTCAACAGCTATTGATAAGTGTCTGTAATGAAACCTTGTGCCTATGACCACAGTACACCACTGCTAATATCCCACAGTGTAGTACTCTCTCTTCTTATTGATGTATCTGAGGCTCCCCACCTTACTGCTAATAGAACTTTGCATAATTCTTAAATGTTTAGTTACTCCAAAAATGTGCTCTTCTATTTGATTTATTTAACCCCTGGTGTTGTTTTTTTTTGGCGTGGTTAGGAGACCATCTCTCACATGGCAGAGTCGTATGGCTTTCAGTTTGAATTGGTACAGTACAAGTGGCCCCGTTGGCTCCACCAGCAGACTGAGAAGCAGCGCATTATCTGGGGATACAAGATCCTCTTCCTGGATGTTCTCTTCCCTCTGGCCGTGGACAAGATCATCTTTGTGGACGCCGATCAGGTAAGGCGCAAATTGAAGTCACATAGCAAAGAGCTATGTGTAAGTGTGTGTGTCTGAAAGTGAGAGACTCATCTATATATATATATATCAGTCCCAGTGCCGGTGTGAAGATTGGATGGCAACATCGCTGAAGTGGCGTCAGTCCTCTCCGTACTTACCAATGTTGTCGCTCTTTCTCTCAGATAGTTCGGGCTGATCTGAAGGATTTGAGGGATTTCGAACTGGAGGGTGCTCCTTATGGCTACACACCGTTTTGTGATAGCCGCAGAGAGATGGAAGGCTATCGCTTCTGGAAAACCGGCTACTGGGCCTCACATCTAGGACACAGGAGATACCACATCAGGTACACTTACTTAAAAAGCTGTGAGATGGAATATAGTCGCACACACCATTTGAATGCTTGTTAAGTACCTTTGAAATTTTATCTGATGTTCAGCCATATATTCATCTAAAATACCATTATGTTCCCCTTCCATATATCTTCCACTCTATTGTCATGGAAATGAAGGTAACCACTTCTGGCAAGACAGGTGGCAGAATAGTTTACCAATCAGAACATAGTGCTTCTAAAGCCACCATCTTCCATTCACCAAGTGTATTTACTTGGGGACTTTTATGACTTGTTTCTAGACTTTGCAAAGCAGAAAGAAATAAGTTATGAATAAATAGAAAAAGAGACCATACGTACATTTGGCTTGCAGTCGGTAAATAATCTAGAGGAATTATTCATTGTTCTGCAAGAATGTTTTTTTCTTTTTTGTTCTTCCCAAGTTCCAACTATGATATATATATATATATATATATATATATATATATATATATATATATATATATATATATATATATATATATATATATATTTGTGTATTCCGTATTTAGAGGCTGGAAGTACAGCTGTTGTTTTTGTTCTTCTTCCTACAATCTATCTGGATCTAATAAACTGTAAATCCAAGAGAAAGCTAAACCTTTCACGTAGTTTTAAAATCTCAACCTACTCAGGCAATAGAAATTAACCGATGCAACACAACTTAACTCTATAAGGAACACTTTTAACACAATCAAACACAATTTGATTTGTAAGAAAAGTAAAAATATTTTCCCACATTCCTTTTTGAACACTGAAATCAAAGTGTGTGTGTGTATGTGTGTGTGTGTGTGTGTGTGTGTGTGTGTACACACACACACACACACACCATTTTTGAATTTTCTATAAAAGAAGAAATTGAGGCTATACTAAAGTATTGTGTTCATCCAATTTCCATGGTGATTGGACCCCACCCAAAATTCTAGTGATATGATTGAATGCCAGTGTGCTGCTTAGCTCTGTGGGGCAGGACAAAAGCAGCGAGGGGGGGGGAATGATCTGCATCAGTGAGGCCAGGGAAAAACACAAGGTGGTGAATATCCTTTGGCAGACTTACATCAGACATTAATGAGTGATAAGTGAAACTACATAGGCTACACTGTTGGATTTATTAATGTGCCATGTTAGGTACAATTATCTCAATGTGCCTGGGGGTATTTAAATTTATTGAGTCATTATTTAAAAAGAAAATGTAGTCATTCCAATGGGCTCTCCCTTTCAGGAAATGGTTTTCTCACCCACTGCTTTCTGTCATCTCTTTCTCTCCCACTTTATTTCAACCAGTGCTCTGTATGTAGTGGATTTAAAGAAGTTTAGGAAGATTGCAGCTGGGGACAGATTACGAGGCCAGTATCAAGCCCTGAGCCAAGACCCCAACAGTCTGTCCAACCTGGACCAGGTTTGTAACTCACAGATGACATCATTGCACCTACTATACCTTAATGATTGTTATAATGCACCTTAATATTTGTTTTCTGATATCTTTAGGACCTTCCTAACAACATGATCCACCAAGTGGCCATCAAGTCTCTTCCACAGGAGTGGTTGTGGTGTGAGACGTGGTGTGATGACACCTCTAAAGTCACAGCTAAGACTATAGACCTGGTGAGTCCCAGAGTAGTCTATATCATGACGTTCCACTTCCGGGATTGCTCCTTTGCCGTCGGAAATTCCGCCGGATTTCACTCTTTTTAGCCGGATGTCCTTTACGGTCCGTTTTGTTTGTGTTGGAATTTTCTGGTCCATTTATGAGGACTATGGTTAACTGCTCCTCAGATCTCTGCAGGGTAAATCCAGACAGCTAGCTTGACTATCTGTCCAATCTGAGTTTTCTGTTGCACGACTAAAACAACTTTTGAACGTACATGTTTCACCAAAACAAGTTCTTCCTGAGGCTATTTTACAGCGGCACCGGGACTTTTCCCGGTGCTTAGCACCGCCCAAGACGAATGTGATTGGTTCAAAGAAATGCCAAAAAACCACATAGCTTTTTTCTTCTATCCCGGAATGCTGCGTGGACTAGCCAGACCCTCCTCCGCAGCGCTGTGGACGAAGGTGTGGCAAAGCGAGACTAGTCCCAGAGCAAATCGATCTACACTAATTAGTAATGTGGCGAAAGCTAACTGGCATACTGGGAATAACTACATCATTCATCATCAATTTTATCATCATTCTTTTTATTTAGATATTGAAATCAACTGTCATTTCATTCCTTCTTTTGTGTTGAAACATGCTGATTATTGAAAAAGTATTTATATAGCACTTTTTATACAGCATGGTTGCAGCTTTTGTGGTTATAGTAGTGAACTGTAGCTGCTGCAGCACTGAAAGGCAGGAGCATATTCCCAGCCACTAATGTCCATGAGGCACTTGACATTTAGGAGAAAACTGAGCAGCAATCCTGTAGTCTCCTAAACTAATTTAGAGAATTACTGGACGGGCTCCAGTCGACTGGAATAGGAAGCATTGTCTCATTGTGGTTTAGGACGCCACTTGGTAATTCAGACACAAGACATTGGCTAATGTCCTTTTAACAGAATTGGAAATGAAATTAGGTTCAAATGCCTGCCACAGACAGTGCTGGGAATGACAATATGACTTGTTGGGAGAAAGTGGCACTGGTGGCGTGAGTGATGCGTTTTGTCTGCTTTTTCTGCTGCAGTGCAATAACCCAAAGACCAAGGAGCCCAAGCTAACGGCTGCAGCGAGGATTGTGCCTGAGTGGGTTGAATATGACAACGAGATAAAACAGCTACTGAGTCGGGTCCAGGAACAGGAGGGCACAGCAACGCAAAAACAGATTCCCTCTCCCTCACAACATAAAAAAGGTTAGAAAAACACTATTTATAAGACAAATTATCTATTCTACTCTCGAATGATCAACATTTTTTTGGCCAGATTGTTGTCTCTGTCACCACTGTGCTCATTGTCCTTATTTTCTTTTCTTACTTTCCAACCGCCACCCCACCCTCTTGCACAGTAGACAACCAGCGTGATGAACTTTAGTGCCTGCCAGCACCATGCTGAAGAGGAAGAAGGCAGCACCTTTTTCTAACAGGCCACCTGTGAAGCTTGAAGACAGACAATTCCATCTAAACATAGCCATACATCCTCAGCCAGAGAAAGATGTGATATTTTCAGAGATGCCATATCTGCTTCTGGAGTTAATACGTCTTACAAAATGAACACGTGATGTAAGTTTTAACTGCCAACTGTGAACTTGTAGAGTGCTATCAGCACTGCAAACAGGTCTTGGTTAGTATGTTGTTACCGGAGAATGAAGTGAACACAGTAAGAATAATGGGGTGAGGTCAGTCAAAGCACTCCATTATATGTATGTGTGTGTTTGAGAATAATTAGTTGGCGTATATTGCACTGATAATGTATGCAAAGAATCAAACAGAAAAGGCACATCTTTAGGAATCTGATTTTAAAGTGTGTTATTAATATTGATATTAATATTGAAAACTGTTTCAAAAAGCTAATGCATTTAGGTATTGTTAATTTGACATTGACTGAAATGCCCAAACCAAAGTTGTGACTGACATAAAGCTAATCTGTTTTAAAATGCCATACCTTGCTGCAAAGTTGTTACATTAGAACCTGGGGACTGTACAATTATTATTGGATGTCATTTTTTATTTTTGCTGAAGGGAGGGTAGTCTGACTTTTTTGTGAGAGTAGGGGAGGGTCTTTTTTGTATCTTGGTTTTTCTTACTCCAAGTCTATTTTAGTTCAGCCTTCCCTTGAGAAATGTATTATTTACCGTTTAGCCTCCGGCTTTACAGGTGTAACTTTAATAAGATTCTGCACATGATCACCGTCCATGGTGCCGATTCTGTGGCCCCCATAATGCAGATGTATGACTGTCCATCGGTTATACTGATCAGCAGGATCCCTGCTATACTATTTAAGATAACTTACTGTAGTTTTTAAATCTGATCTCATACAGGCTAGAATACAATCTGATGAAATTCATATTTGTTAGGCTATTTGTTGTAATTCAGGGTGGGGTGAAAATATTGTGGTTCAAGCACTTGGTTTGCAAATTTGGTAGCTGAAAAATGGTGGCTGTATTTTCACTTCTTTGTTTGCCATCAATGTTTTCATATCTTGGGGGGAGGGTATAGCATTTGTTTTGCCAATGTCAAGGGGTGGGTACATCGGAAATATAAATAAGCTGGGGAGTTTCTCACCTTTTTATAAAATGCTAAAGATTCAGTTGTGGATCAAAGGATCCTCATTTGCACACTAAAGGTCCTGGTTTATGGGTAGGATAAAGGATTTTAACTTAATGTTTACATCCTACCTACATTCAGCTTCACTGCATTACATTTTAAGAAATTATTTTTCAATGTTTGAATTCCACAATGAACCAGTGTTTTTGTCTCAGGAATAAGATGGGTGTTGCTGCTCAACCGAAGACAATAGTATTTTTCTCTTAAAAGTCAATAAAAAAAAGTGGGTGCAGGAAATCTGCTCTTAGGACACCCATCTTTTACTGTGCTGTGTCAAATAGAAATGTTTGTATTACTGTCTTGTGGAAGAAGAAAAGATCTTTGCTACAAAACTACCATTGAAATTCTGTTGTCCCCTTGTGTTGTCAGTGGATGTGTGATGTGATTCATGCTCTGAAAGGTCTACAGTGAAGGGATTTTCTAACGCTGTAATTTGTCCCTCATCGTAAACCATTACTCCATGTGAAAATGCATTTATGGGGAAAAAAGCATTTAAGATACTTGGAATTAGGAAAAGGTTAGATGTAGTGATGAAGTACCAGTGCTAAGTGCCATTTCTCAAACTAGCTTCAGACCATGAATGTAGCAAAGTAACTCTCCAAACAGCAATACCCTGGTGCCTCAGTTGAATTTAAGGTACATAAATAGGTCTTTATTTACAGTTCAGAAAAACTCCATTCATATAAAAATAGTACTGTACCTATGTGCAAATTTAATCTTACGAATGGATGTGAATTGTAAAGTGTACAAGATGTGGAAAGGATGCAAGTGTCAGAATTAACCACTTACACTTAAAAGATAAAAGCTGCTTCACACATGGGACATATTTGTTAGCATAGCAACAGACCTTCCCCAAATGAAATTCAAAGTTGTATTATTCAACAACAAAGATGCATATTTAATTTAAGGTCACTGAATTCAAGTCACAATTTGCTCCACATTTTGTGAGACTTATGACATTTCTGACATTCCTTATGCCAGTGATCTCCCTTTTAAATAGGGAGGAAAATACGAAAATCCGTTCCAGCTTTGCTGGATATGAGTTTCCTTAGTTGAAGTTGAATTTAAAGTTAAAGGGTCCAGAGCCAAACGGATTGAAACCCTGGAAGCCCTGGTAGCCTCCATGGAAGTGCTGATGATGATGATGACCCTGCTGGCTCTCCGGATCCATGGGGTCGTCTCCTTGGTCGAACTTGGTTCTCATCTCTAAAAAAAAAACAAAAAAAAAAAACACGCCAGTACAGAACAACTTAACTAAATAAAATCTACTCATATATAGCTTTTGAATTAGAAATCACTTCCTCCAGGTATACGTGGTTTATTATTAAAATATATGAATATATCAATTTGACTTTTTAATATTTCAGTAAGGCTAACAAATAATAAAGTTTAAATAACCATTATGTAATAAGCGTAAAATAATCTTCCAACATTTTAGATCAACTGATGACCAATAAGCTCCATACTTTAAATCAAAAGTTTAGTTTAAGCTATTAGGTTGCAGGTGGTTCAATGCGGGTAGAATATAGAAAAGGTTTGCTGAAACGCGTGTGGAAGTCTCCAAGGACATCTAGTGTACTCGGATCACAAGATTTGACCCTTTTTCACCGGGGCTCCTTAACAGACAACTGAATTTGATCAATTTATGGTGGAAAATGTGGGGATTACGAGCATTCTTCAGTTTGGCCTGATTTCAGCGGTTATTGCTGGAATCAGGCAAAAAGGCAAGCTCAAAAAAGTAATGCACCACATGGATAATGTTTCTTTAATCACTGAAATCTGCGATTGCAAATTCCCGGAGGAACTAAGACACGACTGTCAACAGTAATGTTAAGGTGAAACGTAAACAGAACCCACAACGCATGTTTACGTTTTTACTAATTAATCAAGCACTAACTTGCATTGGTAGGGCTGTTGGGGACGCTAAAGTTGAAAAAACAAACCGTGTATATTAAAATATAGTTCTGTAAGATTGTTTGGATAAAACCATTTTACTGAAATAAAGATATTGCCCAGTAAAATAACGAAGGTCTCAAGCTGCTTAAAATACCAAGTAGTAAGCTGTTCACAGCAGCCCCTCAGAGGTCTGGCATTTGCTGGGAGACAACAACAACAACTTTCCACTGACTGCAGACCACAAACCCATTTACCTGGGTCAGTGAGAACCTCTTTAGCCTGAGCAATGTCTATGAACTTCTTCTCAGCCTTCTTCTTTTCCTCCGGATCCTGGAAGTTGTCCGGATGCCACTGTTGGGCCAGTTTCCTGTAGGCTTTGATAATTTCCTTTTTCTGGGCAGTTCTGTGACAATGGGGAGCGCATTATCAGCACATTTATTAAAGATTAAAACAGCTTCCCTTCATTTCTACACAAGGCGGACCTAATAATACTAGTCCATAAGTGTCAGAGTTACCACATTGATGTAAACCATTACTTCTTTTTTTCCCCCTAAGAGTTATTTCATTGCCTTAAAATATAATCAATCTTGTCAAAGTGCTTTTGAACACAAAAATGTTCAAATAAATGATGTGGTTTCCAGTGCAGCACACCTCCTTTGTAGAGCAGTGGTTGATAAACAGTCTAAAAACAGAACCAAATTACTTTCTGATGCATCTTGTAACCCATTTGTCAAGAGAATACCCCAATTCTCCTCAACTTTCCTGATAAAATCCCCTGTCTGGAAGACACCTATAAGAATGGAAAGAAATATCCCAAACTCCAGCGATCCATGCCCACCTCTTCACTCCCAGGATCTTATAATAATCCCTCTTCTGAGACTGTTTGAGAAGTCGCTGAGCTTTCTCCAGTCCTTCTTTTATCTGACGGTCATTCTCGCTGTGTTTCGCAGCAGTCTCATAGTCCTTAATAGCTGGAAGGAAAAAAAGGAGGACACAATCAGTATTGCTTACTAATCCAAAGCCGCTAATGGGAAGTAAAGTACAGTATTTAAAGACAGTCCTTCAACGGAGGGAAGCACAGGACCTTAAGACCTTGTTGTGGCAAGCATCCACCAAAAATGTTTAAGTGTCTTTGAGCAAGGCACCGAATCCTTCTTAGTCACGAGGTATTGTTACCGTATGTGTCTGAGCCTCCAATAAGATGATGAACCAAACAAAAGACAAGAATGTACATGGATCAGCTGAGAATAATTGCATTATTTTTCAATTTGTGCCTTCATTTCCTCAATTTAGCGATCGTGACGGAAACATTGCTGTGGCACAAGTCTATATCCGGTCCGTTATACAAATGATATTGCATTTATGAATTTATGACTTACAGTAACATTGAAACACTTTGATGACTCACTCAAAGCCTGATCTAAAGTGAATTCAACACAGGAGACCTGTGGTTGTGGAGCATCCCATTAAAAAAAAGAAAACTAAAAAGGCTGTCCACGTTACTGAGATTGTAACAGATATAATATTACTGAAATGTTACTACTAATGCCTTATATTACTGCGTTACAGCAAAAAGCAACACATTACTGTAATTGCATTACTTTTGTAACGCGTTACTCCCAACACTGGTCCTCAGTCCTTAGTAATCCCATCTCTGAAAATGCTTGATCTCATGCCGTTCTTATAAACCACTTTATTCATCATCACCTTCAGATCATGTTGCAGCAGCTCCGGGCTGTTTGTGTTCGCACGTGTTTGTGCTTTGAGGCTTGTTTACCCTGTGAGGCGTACTGAGGTGAATTTAACACCCATGGGTTCTGACAGTTTAAAAGCCCACATGAGGACTGGGATTCCCACCTGCTGATGTGTTCATTGCACATTAATGACAAATTACACACCCTCGGCACGTTATTAATCTGGGGCCGAGTTGCCTGAAGTGATGGTGATGATAATTGTGGGTCTAATTTGACTAAGTGTATACTTTTTTTAATTAAATATGACATGTTAGGGACTTGTTTTGTCCTCTCATTTAAAATAAAAGCTAAAACCATATTTTGGGATGTACACCATCATTATGGATAAAGTGAAAGCAGTTTGCCGATTACATGAACTAAATGGAAACTGATGTGGAGCTTTAATCCATCTCCTTTATCTTTTTTTTTTTTTACATTCTTTTATAGCTGCTATTTTCTTTGCGCGCATGTTCACTTTTACATCGAACGCGTTGAGATAAACGTTAAATAAAACATCACTGTGTCACACTAACCTCAAGTGGGTACGAACAAACAGAATTACATTTCAGCTTGTGCCTGTAACGCACCACGTTAGCTTTTGATGATGTAGTAAATTAATGCATCATATATTTCCATCTCTAGAAATCTATCAACTTGGGATTCAAATGTTGCTTTTCCAAACACTTGACAAGTGAGCCCGAGGGCTTCAGTGTCAGAGCTTGCACAAAGTAAAAACACACTGAGGTTCTTTCCTCGCTTGCACCAGTTTGCTCTTCTGGTGATTTGCTCTGCGCCACAATGGTAGGAGAGGCATAGTAGTAGTTTTGCACTTTTGCAACAGGTTAGCGACGCACTATTCCTGTGTTCTAGGTTTGTTATTAGTTGAGGCACATGCAGTGGTGTAGTCTATGTGATACGCAGGTATACGCAGTATACCCACTAAGAAAGCTCCAGGATTTCCATATACCCACTTAAAAATGCCCAATGACACGCTACCACATACTTTCCATTATAATTTTGATATATTTTGAATTGTCATCTGTGTTTTTATTCTTCACATAAGCTAAATAAAGATATTTCCACCGTAAATTGGTGCGTAAAAGTTTATCCGAGTACAGGAAATGAAGTCGTTGATGCTCAAAACTTCCCTGGGGGAGGACACCCAGACCCCCCACTATGATATGCCCCCCCCCCAAAGGCAGATTCTGGCCAATATACAGCACAGTATACCCACTATAATACATTAGACTACACCACTGGGCGCATGCACATAATTGTTCCCAAAATCTCCCAAATGTCTTTTATTCATCTTTGTTGCTTGCCTGTTTCACTTTATTATGCACTGTTTAACTATTAGACATATTTAGTTGCACCGGAAAAAATAAAATCGTTTTGCGGGGATGTTAAGATGGCTGCTTAAGGGCTCCATCTCTTTCTCCCGTCATTGATTTTCATTGCTTTACTAGCTACTATCAAAATAAATGTCTACTTATTATGGCAATAATGAGAGTACAAATACTGTCTGATTCTTACTAGAACTGTATGACAGCCTTTGTTTAGCAGATTAACTGCCTGCACAGCCACATGAAAGTCTCAGGTATTAGGTACAAATGCTTTCCTGTACCAATTTGGATGATTCACGTCGTCAAACTGTGGTCACACACACAACAGATCCACTGTAGTTACATCAATTTCAAACTTCAATTAGCAGAAGGCTATTGTAAAACAACTACAGAAAATATTTACTCTTGTGTGCAACACACTGGTTGGTTAGGAGTCATCACTTGTCACTAGAGTCTTTCACTGTAGAACATGTAGTGCAAATCAATAGGAGTGTTGGAGCCTGACGCACTGGAAACAGTTCACAAAATTGTGAAAATTGTGAAGATAGACATTGAGTGTGTTCACATGGAAATGAGTATCCTGGTTATGGGGCTTATCCCGGTTTTGATTATATCTGGGATATGATGTTTACATGCAACACAGAGAAACCGGGTTATTCATATCCCAGTATACTGTGCATGATAAATTATGATAACTAGTATTCTGGTAGTCTCGCATTGCCAGACCGTCCTCCACAGTGCTGCAGCGGAGGGTCTGGCTAGTCCACACAATATTCCGGGATGGGAGAGAAATATGCTCTGGTTTATTGGCATTTCTTTAAACCAGTCACAGTCGTCTTGGGTGGGGCTAAGCGCCGGACACAATGACGGTGCCTCTGCAAAATAGCCTCAGGAAGGAACTTCTTTTGGTGGAACGTGCACGTTCAAAAGTTTACATTTACTAGATGTGTCAGGGTGTATGTATGTGTGTATATATATATATATATATATATATATATATATATATATATATATATATATATATATATATATATATATATATATATATATATATATATATATATATATATATATATATATTTTGGCTGGTATCAGACTGAAAGTCATTAGTGAGGAGCAGCTGGAGTGAAAATGATTCTATGGGAACCAGGGTTTGGACATTGCATAAAAGACACTGAGATGGGTGGGAAGGCACATTACATTTCAAACTTAATTGACAGATAAACACAAAATATAGGCATGGATTATGACAACAATATCCATAGTAGAACATCAGGCGACATGTGAAATGATCCCGAGGACACAAACTATTTCTGGCGATTTCACCATCTGCCATCACTGGACTTTTTACGTGCGTGCGTGTGTGTTTTGGCACTGCTACTGAAGAATGGCTTTAGGCTTGATAAACAAGACATTTTGCAAAGTTTAAGCCAACAGTGCAAGGCAGCTCTACGTCTTACAGATTATACCTGCTCCTAACACACTGGGCTTCACATCTAATTTTAATTATACTGTCTGAAAAAAAAATAACCGATGACGTTTGTCCTTTCTGGGTTTTAGACATACATTGTAGACATTTTATGTGGATGTCTACATTAAAATCCCATTAATTTTCTGTAGACACCCAAATTACAACAAATAAAATGATCAGATGGGAAGATGCTTAAATGATGCGTCATTGATATTTTAACTTAATCTCCCTGTGTACTTTTTAGTAGTGTTACAAGGACCCCCTGTGTTAGACTCCTGCCATGACAGCAGTGTGCATTGTGTAGTAGAGTTAGGATTATTACAACATACACTTGGTTGCCATTTTGTTACACCCAGCTAAAACCTTCATAAAAAGGTAGGATTTACTGCAGGACTGTTGCATTTAGACTGCATTCATTTTAGCTAGGTGTACCTAATAAACTGGAAACCGAGTGTAGATTTCAGTAACTTCATTTAAATGGCTGTGTTCTCGTAACCAAAACGTCAGTAACAAAAACAGGTAAAATGCTGTGAGAAGAGTAGAGCTATTTAGAAGAAAGAATCAAATGTGGTGTTAATAAATCTATATAAACAACTGCCATTTTCACAACACCTGTGTCAAAATGTCAGTCCATCTTCAAGACATTGTTAATAGACTTTTCTCAACGGAAATTAATAAATTCCTAGTGAAGATTGGTTGACTCTACAGCATTTAGTGTGATCGCGGATCTGAGTGTGGAAATCTAACAGATCCATTAAATAGATAGATCTTAAAGGACAATTCCGGCGCAAAATGAACCTAGGGGTTAATAACATATGTGTACCGAGTCGACCGTTCTCTGGGATCTGTTTTCATGCTAATCGAATGTGTCTCTAGCTTTAACTACATACAGCTACATCTGACAGGCTTACCTTCCTCATACTCTTCCTCTTGGACGTAGGCCTCAGCTCTGTCCTTCAGCACGTTAACGTTCTCCGGGTCCGACTGGAGGACTTCACCACACACTGAGATAGCTCTGCTAGCCTGCTGGCCCTGCTCATGACACAAGGAAAGCATGTTAGGTAAATGTATCGTTTAATTAAGTAAAAGAGCGAGCATCTCATGGGAGCAGTAAGGGGTCTTACCTGTGCCAACGCATGGCACATACGCTCCTTGGCAAGGAGAGCGAAATGGCGCACGTTGGGCTCGGTCTTCATCACTGCCTCATATTTGCTCACTGCGTCTTCATACCTAAAAGAGCAGGAGGCAGGTGGGTGTTTGAACAACGCAGAATGCAACACACCCACCCACCCACCAACACCCACACCCACCCACCAACACCCACACCCACACACCTCTGCTCTTGGATGAGTTCCTCTGCAGACTGGATCTGTTTGTTGAGCTTCTTGACCTGCTTGTAATGGCTGTAACACTGTTTGTGATCAGGATCCAGCTTCAGGCACTCACGCACCTCACTGCAGATCAGACGAGAGGAAGAAGGTCAGAACAGGCTAATTTTTTACCAGATGGACGTGCTATACTGCCAATTTACTGGGAGGTGGACAAAAATAAGAGGAACACTTTAAAATAGCACAACAGATTTTAACTATGTGGTCATCTTTACGCTATAGTTTGCATTGTTGTTAAACACATATCCCACTATGTGTCGTACAGTATAAGTAAGTGTTGCTGTGGGTCTACTTGTACTTGTGGTGATCATTGCTCCTCATGTGCTTATGTAGTTTTTTCTGTATTAAGCATGTGTCTTCTAGACTTTTGTTGGCCTTTATTGCTTGCCACATTACATCCATTATTTTTTACAGTGTTACTGATTGGCTTTGTTAGCTACATATGCAAGTAATAATAAGATGAATACCAATTAACAGTATGTGCCAGCTATTACAAATCTAAAAATAATATTTTTTATGTGACTTTAAGGCAAAATGAGACAACTTACAGAGGTACAAAATGGCAAGCTAGGTACTGTTTGTGCATTTATGTATGTTTGTGCAAATATTCATAATAATAAAGTGGAAATGTCGAGTCATGATTGAACGATATTTACACTTTGAGGTGTCATTATCGTAAAAATGACCATCAAGGTCAGAGAAAATCTCAACAATAAACAAACTTTATGAGCCATTTACTGCACGACAACTGCATTGTATTGTGAGATAACTTATTTTTACCACCTACTTATCACATAAAAACAAATGCAAGAAATACTTATTCATAAATATCACTTTGCTAATAACCCTGTACAGCACAAAAGTATCTTTAGACAGATAATGTCAATGTACAAAAATAATTTTGATGTAATCTATTGGAGATATGATTGTGCCATATTTGATTCTGAGAGAAACACCTTAGTAATTAGGAAGTTGTCTCATAGTGACAATTCTGGTACCTGGTCACAATGTCTGATACTGATACTGTGTGGTAGCTTCCTCAAGAAAGCAGTCTGCAAGTGGGTCTTACGTGAGGGACATCTCATGGTCTCCAAGATTATAGTAGATGGTGCTGAGTTTGTAGAAAGCCTGGGTATTGTCACTCTTTAACTTGGATGCAGCTTTGAGGTCACTGATGGCCTTTCCCATCTCCCCCATTTGAATAAAACACTCTGCTCGAATCTCACGAGAGGTCACGTCCCAAACGCAGGTCTGTAACAGGCGGACAATATCTCTTACAAACTGCAGTACTAGTTACTATACAAATGCTCTGTAGACTCTGCGGTAAAGATAACATGGGCAACGTCATGCTTGCAGGAAAATTAGGCAATGCTGACAAGGTAGGTATCTTACCTCAATGACAGTGTCAAGCTGGACAGCAGCTGTCACATAATCCTGGCTGTCGAAGCTGCTGCGTGCCTGAGCCACCAGCCGCTGAATTTCATCCGACTTTGTCAGCAGACTCTGGGCTTCCCTCTCCTCTTTGTCGCTAGGGTTGGACTTCAGCTGGAACATTGCAAGGCAAGACATTACTTTGCATGCTTATGGTCATGATAAAAGCAATCTAACTGGAAAAAAGTTAGAGTGACTTAGGAAAATTGTTTTGAGTCCTTCACCAACACATTCCAATATGAGCTCTCATAATTCTGAAGAGATTCTTGTGTCGACTTTGTCTCTTCAAAGCGTTGCCTATCACAGCATTTGCAGTGCTTACCATTCCCTAAACCCATTACAATATAATCATCCTCATCATAGAGGTCATCATATTCACAAGAGCAATCTCAGCTAACAACACATCCTTTACAAATAGACCTGGGTACCCTTAAAGTGTTTCCTGCCAGCTCAGCTTAGGATAAAGCATAATGCATAAATGTGATGCATTAAGCTTGGCCAACATTGTGGACTGCTGAAGCAGCAGCACAGCATGAACCTCTGACAAGGTCCCTTGACATTATACCAGCAAAATGTTGCCTATTTAAAACTGTATAAGCCCAGATGCTTGTTGGCCTCTGCAGAGTAAGGAGGGCTCCTTGCCTGCATGAAGAAGGAGGCATCACACTTGATTGCAAGTATTATATAATTTCTATTACATAAACACTCCCATAAAGTGACAAAGGAATACAAGACTAACTATAATAAAGCTCATCAAAAGTTGACTGGCTTACTTTGTGTTTAATATAAGGAAATGTAATGGCAAGGAACAAAACAGGCTTATGAGGCTTCAGGCCTGCCACATGCCCTCGACACAGTGTGACACTGATATTCACATCATATTCCCACTTAAAATAGGGACTAAATTGTTGCCTGCATGATTACCTCACCTGAGAATACAGGAGCTTTAAATGGAATCTAAGAATTAATAGTAGCTATTACAAGGGCATTTATGTCTTCGGGGAGTGTTGCGAAACTTCTCTTTAAAAATGGTAATTGGTAATTCTAACGGAAAATCCATTAGCAAGCTTCAGTCCTAATCCTTAACGAGCACCTTAAAATGATCCCTGAAGGCCGTAATGACAGTACACTGCCAATTTAATTATTATCTACATCTTTTAAGATGGCTTATGGATGCATGGTATACCTGTTCACTAAGGTCTTATGTGGCCTATGGCATTCATTTTTAACTTCTGTGCTACTTGGTTTCAAAGACTTCTGTTAGTCCATTCACCCCATAACAAAACCTCTCATGTTGTCAACCTCATAGTATAACTGTACAGTATAGCAAAATAAATAATACAAATAAAGTGTGCACACTGCATAGAAAAACAAAACTATCCTTCACCACGATAAAGCTGTTAATAAGTTAAATTATTGCCCTTATGTCATGTTATATTGAAAATACACTAAGCCTAGTTTTCATGCTTGAGTTAAGTTTCACTAAAAAACCAGGCTACAGATCAACACTGACAACTCCTGGTGTTCTCTGCTTATTGAACAAAACAGTGACTTCTCTGTCTTGTTACCGTGGAGTTTAAACTGGATGTTACTATACTTACCACTTTCTTAAAGTCACTCTCTGCTTCATCTAGTCTCCCCTGCTTCAGAAGGAGATTTCCTCTCTGAAGGCGTGCCTGTATGGACAGACAACTTGTTTTACATATGACTGCAGACTACTACTTATCAACACAGCTGACATAACTGACCAGTTTCCCAACATAGTTGTACCTGGGGCTGATATAAAACTACAAATATACCAGTTTCTTCCAATTATTTATGCACAATAGGTGTGTTTCTCACACTGTTCTGTCAGACCTACAATGTAAGCCTGCAGTATGACAAACTGTGTGCAACTATGTGAATACAAATGATTTCAGACAAACTGATGTAAAAGCAGAAACTCACAGATGTGAAGTCTGGTTTTAGTTCAATAACTTTGCTCAAATCTGGCAGTGCAGACTTTGACTTCCCCATTGCCAAAAAGACTGTAGCTCTCCTGTAGTAGGCCATGTAGTTCTTGGGATCTCCATCTGACAAAAGGACAAAGTAAACATGATTATATTAGTCTGGGATTATTTCCTGGTGTAAAAATTAAGTTGAAAAATACATATAAAACTTGGCATGCTTCTGTCACTTACCCACAGCAGCATGGAAATGAGAGAGGGCATCGGCTAGCTGGCCAGCAGCAAGCAGTTTCTTCCCCATCTCCATATGATTGTCCACACTCCCGTCCCTGCCACATTTCACTCCTGAAAAACATGCACAATAATGATATTCTGCACCACAATACGGAGTATATTGCCACAAACTACAGTAACGTTACAGTTCTCCATTATTAATGTATTCACATTAATTGCCGATAAATGACAAGCGGTAGCATAATCAAGTCAGTAACGTCAATGGCGGTTTTTGGCACGGGCAAACTTCAATCTTCAATCCTCGAAGCGGTTTTCTACTGTATTATCTATCATTTCACCGTGTGGGGAATTGGCAAATTGGCACCCCTGCTTGCTGAGAAGGTACCGTGCACACACTGCACAGAGAAGCTGTGTGAGAAGGGGAAAGGGGAGGGGGGAGCAGGGGACAGTTCACCTCTGGGTCGAACAGGTTGCTGGGCATAGGCGCCGATACCGTTGGTGCTCCGCTAATACTGAGCACACACAAAGCTGGCATCTCCAATCCTATCCTGAGTTGAAAGATAGCCTACTTTACGGCTTTATTATCGAGTTGATAGGCGTGTGTGTTCGTGTCGGTCGTCTGAAATGCAAACATTTTTTGACTACACCTTTTTTAAAGGGCGTGCGCCCGTGAGCACCCACGGAGGAAAACAAATCGGCGCCTATGTTGCTTGGTCTCCCAAATGGAACGGTCCGGACAAGGGGGGTACGGGGGATGATAAGGATCTATCGGAGATCTACCCCAACTTTTGGACCGCTCTCAGGATTGCACTTCCTCTGCCAGTCACTGTGGCTCAAGCAGAGAGGAGCTTTTCAAAGCTAAAGTTGATCAAGTCATACCTGAGGTCAACCATGTCCCAAGAACGGCTCACTGGCCTTTCCCTTCAGTATCAATCATTCAAGGGGAGCAGATTTCATATGATAACATAATTGATGATTTTGTATCAAGGAAGACCAGAAAGGTCAGGTTTTAGTTTTAGTTTGTGTTTTCTGTTCTTAGTGCTATAGTGTAACAATTAGATTATCTTTAGTGCATTTTCACATTTATGTGATGAAGGATTTGTGCTATTTAGAATATGTATTCTATATTTTATATTATTGTTGCTCTCTGCTCTTGTTAAATTTTTTATATATCTGATTGTAAAAATATATATATATATATATATATATATATATATATATATATATATATATATATATACATATATATATATTTTTGGCACATTTATATATAGATTATTATAACAACATAAGTGAAATAGAAAATTATATTTCTCAATTGCACAAATCTTTCATTAGAACATTTGAAAAACACACTTAATAGAATCCAGTTATTTAACTATTGCAATTACAACAGGAAACACACTTTTTAAGTTGCACAATCTCCACCTCCAACATTTTCAAAAGACAATGAACACAACTCTGCACAAAATATGGCAAAGTAATCAGAACTTAAAATAAATATACACTATAATATAGTCATTTTGCAAAATTCTACAATTTTGTGTGTTTTTTTTGCTCGAAGGGGGTCTCGCCCTGGGTGTAATTCAATGTAGACATTAACGTTAGCTATCATACGTTTGAACGTATGATAGCTACCGTTAAAACTAAACTAAACTAACTGGTTACTTTAACTAATACGCTAACATCGATTTGCTTCGATATACATTAACATAAATGATTAACGTTAACGTTAGCAAACAGCTATTGGTTACCACTGACATTAGCTAGCCATACAACGTTACTTTGACTACAGGCAGGCTGTCTGAACCGTGATCAAAGTTCTATGCTAGACGTTCAGTAGCTACTTGCTATCGTTAGCTTGCCAAGAAAAGTAAAGTATAGTCAAGTTCTTACCTTCATATCTCATATCAATTAAAACAAGAACATATGGGATGCAAGTCAGTATTTTGCTAGCGACATGGTCGATGGAAACCATGGTGAGATTTGCATCAGACAGGTCCAATCTCGTTACGTCTCGGCCGATGTTATTCTAACTATGTTTCGCCTAATTCTCAACAGTCCCATGTGTTCAGTAGCATTGCTTCTCTTTCCCCAGTCACAGCGGAGCAGGGAACCCAAGCGACCGGTCGTGGGTGACTGTGATTGGCTGGATTCTTTGGAAAACACCGCCCACCTCTCTTGGTTCAACAGAGAATAGCCACGGCAGCACAAGACCTGTCATCTGTGTACACACATGTGTGTGTGTGTGTGTGTGTGTGTGTGTGTGTGTGTGTGTGTGTGTGTGTGTGTGTGTGTGTGCGTGTGCGTGCTCGTGCTCGTGTGCGTGCGCGTTTGTGTTGGAGAAAGTATTTAAATCCTCTAGTCATGTACAACATTGCCACAAAACAATAATCTATAAAAGATATGATTATAGTGTAAAATGTATACTGTGAAGTGCTGATAGTGGTAAATTAGGGAGCAGACATTTAGCAATGGTGGAAGAAATACTCGGATGATTTATGATTTATGATCTATGTAAATATTCTCTATTACAAGTAAAAGTCCTGCATTCAAAATGTTACGTACATAAGTGTAAGCATTTACTCAAACTATCAAAAGTACTGTAAAAGTACTCCTTATGCAGAACTGAACGTTATTATTGATGCATTAACATACAAGCAGAATTATTATGCTGTAGTTAGTCGAGGTGGAGCTCATTTTACCTGCTTTATACTTTTATCTATAACCATGCACATATATTAACTTATCAAGTTTTGTATGTGCAATCGTAATCTGCAAAGTAACTGGTAATTTAAAATGTCAGATAAATGTAAGGTAGACTACTTTTTTTTAATTATTATTTAATGAAGTAGAAGTAAATAAAATATTATAAAATGGAAAAAATAAGTAAACAAGTAAAGTGCAAGTAATTCAAAACTGTGTACAGTACAGTGCTTGATTAAATGTACTTACTTTCCACCAATGCCATAAGCAGCATTTTAATCCTGATGATGATCCGGGGGGAAACTAGGTGTAATTTATATAACCTTTCAACATTTTGTTTAATTGCTAATTTCAAAAACATCTGACAACATCAATCAACAGCAGTGTTAGGCTATAGTAAAACAACCTTCAGTCAGGTTTAAACAAGCAATCTAGAGAAGCGTAGCATACATGTTACAGTAAGTCAACATTAAGTCCTGGTATTATTAGGTACTTCTTTGTTCATGTTTCAAATATACATAGTTTTATCTACATTACTCTACAAATATTCATGGCTACAACAACAGCCAAACATCATGATAATTAATACACATGTTTTGGGACACTTGAATAGAGCCATTGTTAATGCTAAATGTCTGCTGTGGAAATAAGACCCATTCTAAAGGCTAATATTAAAGCTCAAGTATGGGCTTAGATTATAAAATATCTTGGAAAATGAAGAGACGCTTATTTCATGAAGGACAGAAAGACAGAATATTTTCCACCTTTGAAAACAGTTCATACATATGCATTTATAGCTGACGAATTGGTGGTGGTTGTGATCTGAGAGATGCTGCTGCCTCTGCTGCCACTGGTGGTCCTTGGTTTTCTGCTCATACAGTGGCAGCATTTTACCTTGAGTGGAACCCATCCCTCCCTGCAAAGATACTGTAAATGAGGCCTCCAGCAACAAGTAAGCTGGAGCCTCCCCAGCCGATAAAGACACCAACACCTATTTCAAACCTGGCAATAAATACAAGAATAATATGTACATGTACAATTCTTCCATCATATGAATGTTGATTCATGAAATAAGGTGAGTTTGTAGTGTATTTTATCCATGTCACTTGTACATACTTCTGCGCTTTGTAGTTAGGGTCCTGGAATTCTGCTCTAAGTTTGTTTCCATAATAGGAGAAAGCAACCGTAGAACACATTCCTGAAACAATAGACACATATTTATTTAAAGATGAATCATGTAGTGTATTGCAATGTTACTTCTTTCAAATAAGTCTGTGTAACTCTCAATCTTACCTCCGATAAGGTAGTTCATTCCCCCAGCAAAGGTTAGTCTTGCATTAACAATCTCTGATCCCCCAATCTTAGTACACTTCATTCCCACTAAGACCAGAACTGATCCAAAGAAAGCCAAGATAATAGAGATGATGATGAGAGTACGGCACATGCGAATGTCCCCTGTCCAAGAACAGCAAAACAATGTTATGCATATATTGGGTTAAAAAAGACTGCAGATCTCCTTTTTATTCATCATCATGCCTTGTGCTAAAATACATTTTACTTACAATTCAGTGCAAGCAGTGATGGAATGTCCTTGCAGTCAGTTACTCCAGTTGAATCAGATATACAATCCTTCCATAGGTTGGAGAAGTAGTTTGAAGTACCCAAGACTACGCTGTCTATCTCAGACCATGTCCAGATATCTATGGGCAATGTGGAACACACCAGAATCCATCCAGATACACAGACAACAAAGCAGCTGATCTCCACGTACATCACCACAGTCCTGTAACTCATGCTTGCGTGGAAGTTGAGCCTCTAGACAGAGAAAGGCAAATCCAAACAATGGCACAACAGCTTCTGAACACAAACTGTGGGGCACCTGTGTCGTGTGTCCAGCTATGCCAAAAACACAGACACAAGAGGCAGAGCAGTTTGTATACATTACAAACCATCACGTTTTATCTTGAATTGACACTCCACTGATTTATGACGGTCAATTTGGTAATGTGTTTGTATAACACACATGGAAACTACTTTGTACAAATTGTACCGCGGACCGCCACGGTAACATTTCTGTCACCATGGTATCAGAAATAGGGCAGACGCACAACAGGGTTTCTGCTATGTACACCGCGCAGTAACTCCAAACACTACATATCACTGACATAAAAAACATTCTCACCACATCCGTATTCACCTTAACTTCCTCATACAGTATACACGTGGACTTAATTTTTTCATCATTAAGTCAACATGATCTGACCATGTTAGCCTATCATTAAAAACAATGCCCGAATACTTGTATGTGTTCACTCTTTCTATTACTGAACCTTTGATGTCCACTGCCTCAATTGTCATCTTATTTCCCCTTTAATCAATTACTAATTCTTTAATTTTCTTAACGTTGAGTTCTAGGAAATGAGTGTCGCAATAATCAACAAAAGCTTTTATCTCATTTTGATAGTGACTATAGTCATCATTTTCAATTAACCCAATGAGCGTTGTGTCGTCAGCAAATTTAACAACTTGACAGCTTGCCTGTTGTGGACAGTAGTTTGCAGTATAAATGGTAAAAAGAAAGGGTGATGAAACAGTTCCCTGAGGTGAACCTGTGTTTGTCATGATCTTGTCTGACTTTACTTTTGAGTTTAGCTTAACAAATTGAGACCTGTTCTCTAAGAAATTCTTTAGAATGAAAGAGATAAATACACCTGGAACCTTCATCATCAAAAGCTTATTTACAATGATGTGTGGTTGTATCGTATTGAACGCTGAGCTAAAATCATAGTACAAAATTCTCACATACCGTCCCCCTGCATCCAGGTGAGCATAGACACTGTCCAGTTACAGACAATGGTATCCTCTGCCCCTCTCCCTTTCTGATAAGCAAATTGGCAGGGGTCAAGATAATGCTCTACATGAGGCTTCAGACTATTTAACACAATTTTCTCACACACCTTCATAGCTATTGAGGTTATAGCCACTGGTCTTAGATCATTCATACACTCAACGGTTTTCTTTTTTGGTTCTGGTATAATACAAGATTGTTTCCATAATAACAACAAGGCGAGTATTACTTGTCACTCAATCTTAGGCAAAGTGACAAACAGCGACGAAAGCCGCGACATGAATTCCACACTCACGTGGGTCCCGTGAAATATGACAGCTACAGTTTATTGGAAAATAGCATTGTGGACACTACATTTGATGAATTTACTGTTTATCAGACCCCAGTGAGACAAGAAGCTAATGTTAGCGAACGCTGCGCTGCTGTATTAACGTTACTGTTTTAAAACCGTTTTCCAAGTTAGTGGGGGTGCATACCGCTCAAAACCAACATGAACAACGTAGCTAGTAATGTTCACTCACCATTTTGTTTTCTTGTTAAACTATGTGTAATATGAGCGGTGACGTTAAATCACCCTATCGTACCGTCTATTTGCTGGATGGTTTCAGGGTAACGGTGGGTAGCTGACATTAGCAGATAACTTAGATAAGCCCCCCCACTGCTGCTGAAAAAGATTCTAGAGGAAACACTGCATAGTGTCAGTTTTATGTACCAAATTGCTCTTACTACTGGGTTAAACTCAAACAAGGTGAATAAGGGATTTGCACACACAGGAAACACTTGAATTGAAATATTTCTAAATGATGACACTATTTTGTTATACATCGATGATGTTGACAGAAGAATAATACACTTATAGGTATTTGTGTAAATGGTTTGAACTGAGAATATGCTGGTGCAAAATGCCAAGGACTGTCATGATGTAATACACTATATCTATTAAAACCCACAAACCCCCTTTTCACCCCCCATTCCTGCACCCCTGTCCGGCCTGGTGACGTATAAATAAATAAATTAAATGAACAATAAAGAAGACAAAGATCATGTAACAGAGGAGTTACTTAAAACTCCCCTTCTCAAAGCAAACTCTGTCTGGCATATTAATTAATGAATTTATGTATTTATTCATTTATTTATTATTGAATAAACCAGCATTCCATAGATCTGAGGATGAGGCACCGAATGACTACACTCAGTGTTGTAAGTGAGATCTTAGCATGCTAACGTGTTGCAACAAATTGTAATCAGAGATGCATCAATTTAGAACGGTGAACATACAGTTTCCCTCAAACTACTTAGTAGGTGTCCGTTAATGGGTTTTAATGGTCATTTTCCCCAATGATGGTGCATTTCCTTCCAACAAGGGCAAATGCAAAACCAAACAAACCCAGACAGACAACTGCAATCATCAATCTTCTGCATGCTTAGATGTAGCCTGCAAACATAAAATGTCAACTTGTATTCAATGTTGCTGTGGCTCCATTCTGGGTTTTTTTGTATTTTAAAATTGTAATCGTGTTAATAATCCCCATTTTTACTAAAAGTGTTGTTAATCTGATTACGTTTTTTTCCTGTACTTTTAATGGAATACAGTTACCGTTTTTGTATCCTCATTACGTCATGCCGTTCCTTGTATGTAAATATTACATTCAAAGTTATTCCCTGAGGGGCGCCTAGGTAGCTCACCTGGTTGAGCAGGCGACCCATGTTCAGAGGCTCAGTCCTTGCCGCATCAGCCGCAGGTTTGATTCCGACCTGCAGCCCTTTGTTGCATGTCATACCCCTCTCTTACATGTCTTCAGCTGCCCTATTAAATAAAGGCCCAAAACGCCCAGAAAAATAATCTACAAATGATCAAGTAATGATGAGTAAACACAAGACAGTGTATTTTATGACCTGTTTTACCAAAAAAAACATGACAACAGCATGGCAACCACAACAACAACAACAACAACAACAACAACAACAAAATCTTTTATAATTGTACAAGGTCTACTGAAGCGGTGAAGGGTTTTTTCATACTATCTACAGTATGCGATATGCCAATTGATAGTTAATCTACGGTGGCCCTGAAGTGCAAATCACAACAGCAAATAGAAAAACACAACGGCAAATAGGAAAACAGAACAGCAAATATGAAAACACGACAGCAAATAGGAAAACACAACAGCAAATAGGAAAACACTTCAGACAGTCCGTCTGTCCAATCAGGAGGGTCTGTCCTCTGCTAGATAGGCCCTACCTTTTCTGATAGAAGTTAATGCTGTTGTGTTTTCATATTTGCTGTCGTGTTTTCCTATATGCTGTCGTGTTTTCCTATTTGCCGTTGTGTTTTCCTATTTGCTGTCGTGTTTTCATATTTGCTGTCGTGTTTTCCTATTTGCTGTTGTGTTTTCCGATTTGCTGTTGTGTTTTATGATTTGTTGAAGTGTTTTCATATTTGCTGTCGTGTTTTCCTATTTGCCGTCGTGTTTTCCTATTTGCCATTGTGTTTTATGATTTGTTGAAGTGTTTTCATATTTGCTGTCGTGTTTTCCTATTTGCTGTCCATCCATCCATCCATCTTCATCCGCTTATCCGGGGTCGGGTCGCGGGGGTAGCAGCTCCAGCAGGGGACCCCAAACTTCCCTTTCCTGGGCCACATTAACCAGCTCCGACTGGGGGATCCCGAGGCGTTCCCAGGCCAGGTTAGAGATATAATCCCTCCACCTAGTCCTGGGTCTCCCCCGAGGCCTCCTCCCAGCTGGACGTGCCTGGAACACGTCCCTAGGGAGGCGCCCAGGGGGCATCCTTACCAGATGCCCGAACCACCTCAACTGGCTCCTTTCGACGCAAAGGAGCAGCGGCTCTACTCCGAGCTCCTCACGGATAACTGAGCTTCTCACCCTATCTCTAAGGGAGACGCCAGCTACCCTCCTGAGGGTCCATTGTCCCCTCACTCGCGAACAAGACCCCAAGGTACTTGAACTCCTTCACTTGGGGTAAGGACTCATTCCCTACCTGGAGAAGGCACTCCATCGGTTTCCTGCTGAGAACCATGGCCTCCGATTTAGAGGTGCTGATCCTCATCCCAGCCGCTTCACACTCGGCTGCGAACCGATCCAGTGAGTGCTGAAGGTCACAGGCCGATGATGCCATCAGGACCACATCATCTGCAAAAAACAGCGACGAGATCCCCAGCCCACCGAACTGCAACCCCTCTCCACCCCGACTACGCCTCGATATCCTGTCCATAAATACTACAAACAGGATTGGTGACAAAGCGCAGCCCTGGCGGAGGCCAACTCTCACCTGAAACGAGTCTGACTTACTGCCGAGAACCCGTTCACAGCTCTCGCTTTGGTCGTACAGAGATTGGATGGCCCTGAGAAGGGACCCCCTCACCCCGTACTCCCGCAGCACCTCCCACAGTATCTCCCGGGGCACCCGGTCATACGCCTTCTCCAGATCCACAAAACACATGTAGACTGGTTGGGCATACTCCCAGGCTCCCTCCAGGATCCTTGCGAGAGTAAAGATCTGGTCCGTTGTTCCACGACCAGGACGGAATCCGCATTGTTCTTCTTCAACCTGAGATTCGACTATCGACCGAACCCTCCTTTCCAGCACCTTGGAGTAGACTTTACCGGGAGGCTGAGAACTGTGATACCCCTGTAATTGGCACACACCCTCTGGTCCCCCCTTTTTAAAAAAGGGGAACCACCACCCCGGTCTGCCACTCCTTAGGCACCGTCCCAGACTTCCACGCAATGTTGAAGAGGCGTGTCAACCAAGACAACCCCTCCACACCCAGAGCTTTAAGCATTTCTGGACGGATCTCATCAATTCCTGGGGCTTTGCCACTGTGGAGTTGTTTAACTACCTCAGCAACCTCCACCAGGGAAATTGATGCCAATCCCCCCTCATCCTCCAGCTCTGCCTCTACCATAGAGGGCGTATTAGTCGGATTTAGGAGTTCCTCAAAGTGCTCCTTCCACCGCCCTATTACCTCCTCAGTTGAGGTCAACAGCGTCCCATCCTTACTGTACAAAGCTTGGATGGTTCCCCCGCTCCCTCCTGAGGTGGCGAACGGTTTTCCAGAAGTACCTTGGTGCCGACCGAAAGTCCTTCTCCATGTCTTCTCCAAACTTCTCCCACACACGCTGCTTTGCCTCTTTCACGGCAGAGGCTGCAGCCCTTCGGGCCCTTCGTGGGTACCTTGCAACTGCCTCCGGAGTCGTCTGGGATAACATATCCCGGAAAGACTCCTTCTTCAGTCGGACGGCTTCCCTGACCACCGGTGTCCACCACGGTGTTCGTGGGTTACCGCCCCTTGAGGCACCTAAGACCCTAAGACCACAGCTCCTCACCGCAGCTTCAGCAATGGAAACTTTGAACATTGTCCACTCGGGTTCAATGCCCCCAGCCTCCACAGGGATGCACGAAAAGCTCCACCGGAGGTGTGAGTTGAAAGTCTGTCGGACAGGGGCCTCCTCCAGACGTTCCCAATTTACCCGCACTACCCGTTTGGGCTTACCAGGTCTGTCCAGAGTCTTCCCCCACCCCCTGACCCAACTCACCACCAGATGGTGATCGGTTGACAGCTCCGCCCCTCTCTTCACCCGAGTGCCCAAAACATATGGCCTCAGATCAGGTGAAACGATTATAAAATCGATCATTGACCTTTGGCCTAGGGTGCTCTGGTACCAAGTACACTTATGAGCATCCCTATGTTCGAACATGGTGTTCGTTATAGACAATCCATGACTAGCACAGAAGTCCAACAACAAACAACCACTCTGGTTTAGATCAGGGAGGCCGTTCCTCCCAATCACGCCTCTCCATGTGTCTCCATCATTACCCACGTGCGCGTTGAAGTCCCCCAGCAGAACTATGGAGTCCCCGACTGGAGCCCCATGCAGGACTCCACTCAAGGTCTCCAAGAAGGCCGAATACTCCGAACTCTTGTTTGGTGCATATGCACAAACAACAGTCAGAGTTTTCCCCCCCACAACCCGCAGGCGTAGGGAGGCGACCGGGTTAAACTCCAACGTAGTGGCGCTCAGCCGGGGGCTTGTGAGTATCCCCAAACCCGCCCGGCGCCTCACACCCTGGGCAACTCCGGAGAAGAAAAGAGTCCAACCCCTATCCAGGAGTATGGTTCCAGAACCAAGACTGTGCGTAGAGGTAAGCCCCACCAGATCTAACCGGTAGCGCTCCACCTCCCGCACAAGTTCCGGCTCCTTCCCCCACAGAGAGGTGACATTCCACGTCCCCAGAGCCAGCCTCTGCTGCCCGGGTCTGGTCCGTCGAGGCCCCTGACCTTCACTGCCACCCATGTGGCAGCGCACCCGACCCCAGCGGTTCCTCCCACAGGTGGTGGGCCCATGGGATGGAGAGATGTCCGCCACGTAGCTTTTTCGGGCTGTGCCCGGCCGGGCTCCGTGGCAAACTCCGGGCAGGGTCACTTCATCCCTTCCTCGATGTTTCATAGGATTTTTGAACCATTCTTTGTCTGGCCCCTCACCTGAGACCACTTTGCCTTGGGAGACCCTACCAGGAGCACAAAGCTCCAGACAACACAGCCCTCAGGTTCATAGGGACACACAAACCTCTCCACCACGATAAGGTGATGGTTCCCGAAGAACTATTTGCTGTCGTGTTTTCCTATTTGCCGTTGTGTTTTCCTATTTGCTGTTGTGTTTTATGATTTGTTGAAGTGTTTTCATATTTGCTGTCGTGTTTTCCTATTTTGCTGTTGTGTTTTCGTATTTGCTGTCGTGTTTTCCTATTTGCCGTTGTGTTTTCCTATTTGCCGTTGTGTTTTATGATTTGCTGTTGCGTTTTTCTTTTTGCTGTTGTGAGCTACTTTGTCTTGCTGTGTTGGTTAAAACAAAACTACATATGAAAAACAGAGCTTTGAGCTACTACACAAATGCATCTGTTTTCTGAATTTTTCTGTAATGTCTTGCCTTGCAATGTTCCAGCTGAAGTCCAACCCTAGTGACAAAGAGGAGAGGGAAGCCCAGAGTCTGCTGACAAAGTCGGATAAAATTCAGCGGCTGGTGGCTCAGGCACGCAGCAGCTTTGACAGCCAGGATTATGTGACAGCTGCTGTCCAGCTTGACACTGTCATTGAGGTAAGATACCTACCTTGTCAGCATTGCCTAATTTTCCTGCAAGCATGACGTTGCCCATGTTATCTTTACCGCAGAGTCTACAGAGCATTTGTATGGTAACTAGTACTGCAGTTTGTAAGAGATATTGTCCGCCTGTTACAGACCTGCGTTTGGGACGTGACCTCTCGTGAGATTCGAGCAGAGTGTTTTATTCAAATGGGGGAGATGGGAAAGGCCATCAGTGACCTCAAAGCTGCATCCAAGTTAAAGAGTGACAATACCCAGGCTTTCTACAAACTCAGCACCATCTACTATAATCTTGGAGACCATGAGATGTCCCTCACGTAAGACCCACTTGCAGACGGCTTTCTTGAGGAAGCTACCACACAGTATCAGTATCAGACATTGTGACCAGATTCAGGTTCAGGTTCAGGTTACTTTATTGGTACCCGTCGGTAAACGAGGTTTCAGTCTAAGAGGCAGGACATCCTTAAAACTTTGTAGACTACCACATAACATGCAACATACAAAACATTAAAACATGGCCAGGTACCAGATTTGTCACTATGAGACAACTTCCTAATTACTAAAGTGTTTCTTTCAGAATCAAATATGGCACAATCATATCTCCAATAGATTACATCAAAATTATTTTTGTACATTGACATTATCAGCTGTACAGGGCTATTAGCAAAGTGCTATTCATGAATAAGTATGTCTAGCATTTGTTAAGTAGGTGGTAAAAATAAATTATCTCTCAATACAATGCAGTTGTCGTGTAGTAAATAGCTCATAAAGTTTGTTTATTGTTGAGATTTTCTCTGACCTTGATGGTCATTTTGTGATCATGACACCTTAAAGTGTAAATATTGTTCAACCATGACTCAACATTTCCACTTTATTATTATGAATTTGATACATGTTACAGTAAGTCAACATTAAGTCCTGGTATTATTAGTTACTTCTTTTTTCATGTTTCAAATATACATAGTTTTATCTACATTACTATTAAAAACATATTCATGGCTACAACAACAGCCAAACATCATGATAATTAATACACATGTTTTGGGACACTTGAATAGAGCCATTGTTAATGCTAAATGTCTGCTGTGGAAATAAGACCCATTCTAAAGGCTAATATTAAAGCTCAAGTATGGGCTTAGATTATAAAATATCTTGGAAAATGAAGAGACGCTTATTTCATGAAGGACAGAAAGACAGAATATTTTCCACCTTTGAAAACAGGTCATACATATGCATTTATAGCTGAGGAATTGGTGGTGGTTGTGATCCGAGAGATGCTGCTGCCTCTGCTGCCACTGGTGGTCCTTGGTTTTCTGCTCTCACTAATCTCTGTATGAGCCAACAACTGAATGCTCTTTATTGTCGGAACAACTCTGGGCTCTAGGCATCAGGGAACTGGTATTCAGGGAATCTTTTTGAGCTGTGAGGTTCAGATTCAACAAATGGATGGTTATTTATGTCTGTAAAACAAAATAAAATAAAAGAATAGAACAGAAATGCTGGAGAGAAACAAAATCAGTCATATAGTAGCAGCATTTTACCTTGAGTGGAACCCATCCCTCCCTGCAAAGATACTGTAAATGAGGCCTCCAGCAACAAGTAAGCTGGAGCCTCCCCAGCCGATAAAGACACCAACACCTATTTCAAACCTGGCAATAAATACAAGAATAATATGTACATGTACAATTCTTCCTTCATATGAATGTTGATTCATGAAATAAGGTGAGTTTGTAGTGTATTTTATCCATGTCACATGTACATACTTCTGAGCTTTGAAGTTAGGGTCCTGGAATTCTGTTCTAAGTTTGTTTCCATAATAGGAGAAAGCAATCATAGAACACATTCCTGAAACAATAGACACATATTTATTTAAAGATGAATCATGTAGTGTATTGCAATGTGACTTCTTTCAAATAAGTCTGTGTAACTCTCAATCTTACCTCCGATAAGGTAGTTCATTCCCCCAGCAAAGGTTAGTCTTGCATTAACAATCTCTGATCCCCCAATCTTAGTACACTTCATTCCCACTAAGACCAGAACTGATCCAAAGAAAGCCAAGATAATAGAGATGATGATGAGAGCACGGCACATGTGAATGTTCCCTGTCCAAGAACAGCAAAACAATGTTATGCATACATTGGGGTAAAAAAGACTGCGGGTCTCCTTTTTATTCATCATCATGCCTTGTGCTAAAATACATTTTACTTACAATTCAGTGCAAGCAGTGATGGAATGTCCTTGCAGTCAGTTACTCCAGTTGAATCAGATATACAATCCTTCCACAGATTGGAGAAGTAGTTTGAAGTACCCAAGACTACGCTGTCTAACTCAGACCATGTCCAGATATCTATGGGCATTGTGGAACACACCAGCATCCATCCAGATACACAGACAACAAAGCAGCTGATCTCCACGTACATCACCACAGTCCTGTAACTCATGCTTGCGTGGAAGTTGAGCCTCTACACAGAGAAAGGCAAATCCAAACAATGGCACAACAGCTTCTGAACACAAACTGCGGTGCACCTGCGTCGTGTGTCCAGTTATGCCAAAAACACACACTTAAGCACACACAAGAGGCCAAGCAGTTTGTATACATCACAAACCATCATGTTTTGTCTTGAATTGAAACTCCACTGTTGACGGTCGATTTGGTAATGTGTTTGTATAATACTAGGACTGTCAAACGACCTTAGCCTGCAAACATAAAATGTCAATTTGTATTCAATGTTGCTGTGGCTCCATTCTGGGTTTTTTTGTATTTTAAAATTGTAATCGTGCTAATAATCCCTAGTTTTACTAAAAGTGTTGTTAATCTGATTACGTTTTTTTCCTGTACTTTTAATGGAATACAGTTACCGTTTTTGTATCCTCATTACGTCATGCCGTTCCTTGTATGTAAATATTACATTCAAAGTTATTCCCTGAGGGGCGCCTAGGTAGCTCACCTGGTTGAGCAGGCGACCCATGTTCAGAGGCTCAGTCCTTGCCGCATCAGCCGCGGGTTTGTTTCCGACCTGCAGCTCTTTGTTGCATGTCATACCCCTCTCTCTCCTCTTACATGTCTTCAACTGCCCTATTAAATAAAGGACCAAAATGCCCAAAAAAATAATCTAGTAATGATGAGTAAACACAAGACAGTGTATTTTATGACCTGTTTTACCAAAAAAACATGACAAGAGCATGGAAAAAACAACAATAACAACAACAACAACAAAAACTTTTATAATTGTACATGGTCCACTGAAGGGTTTTTTCATACTATCTACAGTATGCGATATGCCAATTGATAGTTAATCAGACTCGGAGCTACTTTGTCTTGCTGTGTTTGTTCGTTTTTGTTACAAAACTACATATGAAAAACAGAGCTTTGAGCTACTACACAAATGCATCTGTTTTCTGAATTTTTCTGTAATGTCTTGTCTTGCAATGTTCCAGCTGAAGTCCAACCCTAGCGACAAAGAGGAGAGGGAAGCCCAGAGTCTGCTGACAAAGTCGGATGAAATTCAGCGGCTGGTGGCTCAGGCACGCAGCAGCTTCGACAGCCAGGATTATGTGACAGCTGCTGTCCAGCTTGACACTGTCATTGAGGTAAGATACCTACCTTGTCAGCATTGCCTAATTTTCCTGCAAGCATGACGTTGCCCATGTTATCTTTACCGCAGAGTCTACAGAGCATTTCAATCAGGAGAGACTTTGTGGCAGATATGCAAACATTTATTTGTAAGTTACAATGTAGGTACATAAACTTTGGAGTTTAGACTCCATCATAAAAAGGTATATATATATTTTAGAGGTTTAGAAAAACCCAAACATATCCTCCGATGGAGTCTAGACACTGGTGGTGGCGACTAAAAACCTGAAGACCGGACGAAAAAGCCAAAAGGGAGCCGTCAGCCGGAAGAAGACCGAGACCACCGTGGTTGAAGATGCCTGGAGGTAGAAGGGGAGGAGGCGGGTCGCACTCTCGTCTGACAAGACAACTGACAGAAGCAGGGGAGAGAACAGATTTAAAACATGGTTGTCATGCTGTGATTGGCTTGAACATACGTGCCCGATTCTAATTGGTTTACATGAACGTAATTCCCACAAACCAGCTGATCAGTTTAAGAGAAGGGTGTTAACGTAATGAAGTCTCCCTGACAGAATTTACGCTGAGCTACATTTGTATAGTAACTAGTACTGCAGTTTGTAAGAGATATTGTCCGCCTGTTACAGACCTGCATTTGGGACGTGACCTCTCGTGAGATTCGAGCAGAGTGTTTTATTCAAATGGGGGAGATGGGAAAGGCCATCAGTGACCTCAAAGCTGCATCCAAGTTAAAGAGTGACAATACCCAGGCTTTCTACAAACTCAGCACCATCTACTATAATCTTGGAGACCATGAGATGTCCCTCATGTAAGACCCACTTGCAGACGGCTTTCTTGAGGAAGCTACCACACAGTATCAGTATCAGACATTGTGACCAGATTCAGGTTCAGGTTCAGGTTACTTTATTGGTGCCCGTCGGTAAACAAGGTTTCAGTCTAAGAGGCAGGACATCCTTAAAACTTTGTAGACTACCACATAACATGCAACATACAAAACATTAAAACATGGCCAGGTACCAGATTTGTCACTATGAGACAACTTCCTAATTACTAAGGTGTTTCTTTCAGCATCAAATATGGCACAATCATATCTCCAATAGATTACATCAAAATCAGTTTTGTACATTGACATTATCAGCTGTACAGGGCTATTAGCAAAGTGCTATTCATGAATAAGTATGTCTAGCATTTGTTAAGTAGATGGTAAAAATAAATTATCTCACAATACAATGCAGTTGTCGTGTAGTAAATAGCTCATAAAGTTTGTTTATTGTTGAGATTTTCTCTGACCTTGATGGTCATTTTGTGATCATGACACCTCAAAGTGTAAATATTGTTCAACCATGACTCAACATTTCCACTTTGTTATTATGAATTTGATACATGTTACAGTAAGTCAACATCAAGTCCTGGTATTATTAGTTACTTCTTTGTTCATGTTTCAAATATACATAGTTTTATCTACATTACTATTAAAAAATATTCATGGCTACAACAACAGCCAAACATCATGATAATTAATACACATGTTTTGGGACACTTGAATAGAGCCATTGTTAATGCTAAATGTCTGCTGTGGAAATAAGACCCATTCTAAAGGCTAATATTAAAGCTCAAGTATGGGCTTAGATTATAAAATATCTTGGAAAATGAAGAGACGCTTATTTCATGAAGGACAGAAAGACAGAATATTTTCCACCTTTGAAAACAGTTCATACATATGCATTTATAGCTGAGGAATTGGTGGTGGTTGTGATCCGAGAGATGCTGCTGCCTCTGCTGCCACTGGTGGTCCTTGGTTTTCTGCTCTCACTAATCTCTGTATGACCCAACAACTGAATGCTCTTTTTTTTCGGAACAACTCTGTAGGCATCAGGGAACTGGTATTCAGGGAATCTTTTTGAGCTGTGAGGTTCAGATTCAACAAATGGATGGTTATTTATGTCTGTAAAACAAAATAAAATAAAAGAATAGAACAGAAATGCTGGAGAGAAACAAAATCAGTCATACAGTGGCAGCATTTTACCTTGAGTGGAACCCATCCCTCCCTGCAAAGATACTGTAAATGAGGCCTCCAGCAACAAGTAAGCTGGAGCCTCCCCAGCCGATAAAGACACCAACACCTATTTCAAACCTGGCAATAAATACAAGAATAATATGTACATGTACAATTCTTCCTTCATATGAATGTTGATTCATGAAATAAGGTGAGTTTGTAGTGTATTTTATCCATGTCACTTGTACATACTTCTCCGCTTTGTAGTTAGGGTCCTGGAATTCTGCTCTAAGTTTGTTTCCATAATAGGAGAAAGCAACCGTAGAACACATTCCTGAAACAATAGACACATATTTATTTAAAGATGAATCATGTAGTGTATTGCAATGTGACTTCTTTCAAATAAGTCTGTGTAACTCTCAATCTTACCTCCGATAAGGTAGTTCATTCCCCCAGCAAAGGTTAGTCTTGCATTAACAATCTCTGATCCCCCAATCTTAGTACACTTCATTCCCACTAAGACCAGAACTGATCCAAAGAAAGCCAAGATAATACAGATGATGATGAGAGCACGGCACATGTGAATGTCCCCTGTCCAAGAACAGCAAAACAATGGTATGCATACATTGGGGTAAAATAGACTCCGGGTCTCCTTTTTATTCATCATCATGCCTTGTGCTAAAATACATTTTACTTACAATTCAGTGCAAGCAGTGATGGAATGTTCTTGCAGTCAGTTACTCCAGTTGAATCAGTTACACAATCCTTCCACAGGTTGGAGAAGTAGTGTGAAGTAGTCAAGACTCTACTCTCTATCTCAGACCATGTCCAGATATCTATGGGCATTGTGGAACACACCAGGATCCATCCAGATACACAGACAACAAAGCAGCTGATCTCCACGTACATCACCACAGTCCTGTAACTCATGCTTGCGTGGAAGTTGAGATTCTAGACAGAGAAAGGCAAATCCAAACAATGGCACAACAGCTTCTGAACACAAACTGCAGGGCACCTGTGTCGTGTGTCCAGTTATGCCAAAAACAAACACTTAAGCACACACAAGAGGCCAAGCAGTTTGTATACATCACAAACCATCATGTTTTGCCTTGAATTGACACTCCACTGTTTTATGATGGTCAATTTGGTAATGTGTTTGTATAATACACATGGAAACTACTTTGTACAACCATGGGGTCAGTTTTATGTACCATATTGCTCTTACTACTGGGTTAAATTCTAAAAGGGTGAACAAGGGATGTGCACACACAGGAAATACTTGAATTGAAATATTTCTAAATGATGGCACTATTTTGTTACACATCGATGATGTTGACAGAAGAATAATACACTTATAGGTATACCAAAAAAAAACTCCCTGGAACTAGTCAGCTGCGGGAGAAACTGCCTGAGGCCCACTAAATGTCCTTTATAGCTTTGCAAGTTTCGAGAACAAAGGATAAACATTGACATATTTAGAGGTAAATAAGTTGTTCTTTCAAGACTTGCATTAGGCCATAGCATAAGTAGCTATGAGCTTCAATTTGAATTTTTAAAAAAGAAAAGAAAAAAATAACTGACCAACTAGTGCTAACATTGAGGGACAGTCTTTGCAATCAGAGACGTTAATAAAATCAATGACACAGATCTTCCACAGATTGGAATAGTGACAACTTTTCCATCAAGTGTAGATATCTTCTAGTCTGCAAAGTGGCAGACACCAGCACCCACCCTGAAGTGGTAAAAATAAAGGCCAAGATCTCCAGAAACATTCTGCTCATGCTACAGAGAGGACTCCTGCACACTACTGTGTGACGGCCAATTAAGTTGGTAAGACCTGACATGTATTAATGGTTGGATGAATAACTGGATAGACACAATAAGGTATACAGTGTATTACATTATATATCAAATAGATATTCCAGTGACAAAGTTAACAAATGATGAGTAATCACAAGACAGTGTATGTTATGTGTTTTTTTATTCTTTGTTGAGGGGAGGGTCACCCAATATTTTTTTGTCTGGGGGGGTCACCCAACTTTTGTATTCATGAAAAGAGCAAAATTTCAAAGTGGCTTGTTTGGTGCATATTTATCCATGTAGCTCTCAGTCTCGGCCCCCTAGCAGATGGGTCTGACCGCATACGCGGAGATGGCTGGGGGGGGCACTGCCCCCCTGGTGGCTCAAACGGGTAATTGCATTGTTTAAAAAAGTGGAATAATTACGTCTGGCATGACCAGATATTTTATAAATATTTTAAATAACACAAAACAACTAAATGGTGGTAGGTAATACATCAGATTTCATATACTGCTTTAGTAAAAAAAATATTACCTGGCTGACGATGGGAGCAGCAGGACGCAAAAAACGAAAATGACTGTTGCACTAGTCTGGACATCTTGCCGTGCCAAACTTGCAATAAAGGTTTCCTAAATGCCATGTATATAAATGTGATGTCAGCTTACTAATTGATTGCAGGTTTTGTGTAGATTTGGACTTTTATACGTTTATTCCACTTTGTTTAAACGGCGAAGTGGAGAGGCCTCGTTCACCTGTTTGGAGCTGGCTGGTGAATGTGACACTCGTATAGGCCTTGCTGGATACACCGTGACTCTGTTAATGGATCTACTGATCGCTGTGGATTACTTTTTGTTCGTGTAATTGGATTACGGCAAAATACGGATCTTTTTTCTCAACGTGTCTTAACGTTTTATGGTGTGACTGCGCTTGGTTTCTGCGTTTGGAGAGGCATCTCAACAGAATGTAGGTCGAACACTGAGTGTTCACTTTTACATTTTAGTTGAATTTAAGTGTCGGGGCATTCCACCACCGTCTGTCTATTGCGTTCCAAAACAGCCGTGCCGCGATTGGATTTCATAAGGGCGAGTTGTTAAATTGTTACAATGTAATTTAAAATCTGCTTTAAAAATAAACATATATGTTTTGGAATATAATGTTCAGGTTCGACACCTTTACCTATGTGCTAAAATATACAATGACTGAGGAAGCCTAGTGACAAGTCCATAGCAACCAGTGTTGAATTGTTATTTCCCAGTGTCCTTTGCTGAATGGTCTCAATATTTTATTGTTTTATTTCATGTGAATACTAGTTTACTAGAGGAGTAACTTAGTATTTGAAGTATTGCAGTAATGCAGGAAGTGTGCATTTAGTTTCCATGTTTATTGTGTTTGTACAACCATGTTAGTGAGTAAATCTACTGAAATGGCCACCACACCATAATAGAGGAGTATGATGTGTAAGATGATAATGCAGAGGTTAACATGTGTACATCATGGCTATAAAAAAATCAAATGGCATCTGTACTTCTTTGTTAAATGCAAACTTTCATGCAAGGGGAGGGTCATGTCTCTTTTTGGCTTAGAGGCCACAACATTCCTCTGGTGGCCCCTTAATTAAATAATTAACAGTCCATAATCAGACTTGGAGCTACTTTGTCTTGTTGTGTTTTTCTATTTTTTGTTAAAACAAAACTACATATGAAAAAAAGAGCTTTGAGCTACTACACAAATGCATCTCTTTCTGAAATCTTCGTGGGTGTTGTCTGAGAAAGCTTTGAGATTTTGGAGCTGGTGTAAGGCCCTGAGCCCATATAAGATCCATTCTGCCTGGAGGGTTTGTAGTATCCGGTGTACAGGGTTCTTCCTCTGGAGCGAGGGGCCATGTACGTGCCTCCTCCGTAGGCATAATCCAATTCACTGTAATACCAAAACATTGTCGAAGTTAATAATGTGGCATGAACTCAACAGTCACTGGAAAAAGGCTAAAGATGGATGAATTTAAATACCTTTCAGGGCAAAGTACTCGGTAGACTGTAACACTGTATAACACAGCCCCTAAAAGGATCAAAAAACATCCCACCAATCCTAGAAATATGGGATTTCCTAGGTCATACCTGGAGTAAGTTAAAATGTAAGAAAAAAAGTCATGATACATTGTACATACTGTAAATACTGTACATCAGATGTTTATATTTTACTATGGAATCAAGTTGGACTTTTCTGCAATTAACCAATATGGTAATGTAGATCAGTGTACCGCATGTCTCCTGATCCAACACTGCCAGCGAAGGCTTTTCTGTTAATCCTGTTGATGAATAAGCAGTAGGCAGAAAAATCTGACACACCTGCATGCAGAAGTTTTGTTGATATTCAGAAATAATGAGGGCAAAACATTTCTGTCATTTACAGGGACAAACGTGCGTGTTTTGTACTCACCTCCAAGAATATGACATACTGCTCCGGCAAAAAGCAGTTTGGCCTTGGTATTATCAGCTCCACCAATGTAAGTGCAGTCCATCCCAACAAAGCAAAGTATTACACCAATGAATCCAAGACCTATCCCGCATATCAGCAATCCTCGTACTCCCTGTATAAAAGCTGTGAGAAACAAAAAGGAAAAGTTAAGGCAAGAAAAAAATGAAAAAGTGTTCAATTTCAGAACCGAAAAGAAGCTGATTTGTGTTTGAAAAAGAATCTCTTTGGAGAACATCCCAAGCTCTTTATATTCAAGAGTTAGTAGACACATAGAGAAGAACCATAAAGCCAGCTGCCTGACTCAGTTATGTTAATATACATTACAGTAGCAATAGCGAAGGTTTCGACACATTAGCAACCAAACCTACTGGTCATACCAGACCAAGTAAAGCTGTAGTGGCAAAATAACTAAGTGGCATTTTATTACTTATAAATTCAACTTTTCATTTCTAAGTCAAGAATTATGTTATTTCTTTTTTTCAAAGGTCACACAGTCTGCCATAGCACTGGTGTAAACTCAGTGCCACTGTGAACACGTATCCATAACTGTGCTATGTTCTGCCTGTTGAATTACAGGTCTGCAAATTGTTCTATTCATTCAAAGTAAAAGACTGACAGAGATAGTATTAGAAACATTACTACTGAGGTACATGCAAAATGTGAAGCACTTACGTGTGAGATTCCAGAGCGCAGGGAAGTCTCTACAGGTGATGACAGCCGTGGAATCTGTGTAACAATCCTTCCACAGGCTAGATGAATACCAGGCCACTTTGATGACAAATGAGCCTCCTTGTCCTCCTATTGGAGAGATCTTCCAAAAGTCCATTCCAATGGTGCACAGCACAAACAGCCATCCCAGTGATGAAACCAAGAAGCCAAATATTTGGATCATACGTTTCCTCATTTCTGAAATCACTAAATTAAACCAGGTAGTGTCCACTCAGTTGGGTAGAAGCACAAAACACATTAAAAGTCTACTCGGTGGCAAACAGGATCATGAGTTATTTCCTGTGTCAGGACAGAATGACATTGTGCCTGTGCCATGTGCCATTAGTGTTGATGAGGGCTATGTACAATTGTGTGAGATGTTTACTGTAAACTTTCTGGAGTGTGCCACCCACTTGAAAGCATTCAAACCAATTCTAGCTACTTTTTCAAGTTTACATCTTTTTGCAGCCCTTGGTATGTATCAATAATACATTTAATATGAATTTACATTGTAAAAGCCAACGCTTGTAACCACCTTGAAATGTTGTATTACTTTTGTCCATCACACTAACATAATATTAGGATAAAATGGGTTAATGTCACTAATCTTCTTAAAAAACATAACACAAAGTGCAAAACTGCTGCCCTCTTCAGATCTGCTGCAATCACTGACGAGCAGATGTGACAAACAAAAAACACTTTATAGTCAGCTGAAACTATTTTTAACCATTATTTATTTCTACTCATATTGTACACTCTTCTAAATAATAGAGCCTTCTCATCATTCACCACACATGTCAATCAGACAATGATAAGATGCAGTCCTTTTCTAATCTTCTTGAAGTTTGCCTACTACAAAATCATAATTAATGGTTATGCCATGGAAAACAAAAGAATATGTGTTTGAAAGTTTGAAATATTGTCATCACAGATTAACAACATGTACAAGTTAGTTACAGTTAAAGATTCAATCAACAAAGGAAATGTTTTACAAAATATTACATACTTAACTTCCACATACATTAAAAGAAAAAGGAAAATTATGTAAAAATTAGATCAGAAAGGCCCATTTTGGACAAAATGTTTTTGATTGAGCAGTTTAATCATAATACATACATAATCTGAGCATTCAGTGCACAGTAATATGCAGAACTGCCAAATACAGAAGTTGTCTGCTGTATAGAAAATAGAAATTCCCCAACATTAGAGAGTAAACTGCATCACACAACTTTAAATTCAAATCCCTGGAAAAAACAAAACATTTAAATATTCCAAACTAAATTCTTGGTGAGCCACGGATTAATATCAGGAAATGCTGCTCCTGTTAGACAAAACCACCAACTTTCATACAGTGTGCTGTATCTTTTAAGACTCACCAGTGGCTTTGGCTAATTGTGTTTTATATTCACATACCTCACACATACACATTCTTATCAAAGTGCTGAATCCTGGAGGAGTTGCTGCAGTCAGGAGGGGGCCTCTGGTTTACAGACTGTGCCTGCCCTCTTGGGCGGGAGGAGATATGAGAATGTGAGACAGCACCTTTGTAGATATAGTTTGCTCGACTGTGGCTGTAAAGAAACAGAACACAGACTCATCCTCATTAATCAAACACATGGCTCAACATAATTGATTCATAAATGTATCCTCTGTATAATGTAAACATAGTATGTGTTACTCAAACCAACCTTTTGGTAAAAGAACCTGTAATGGAGAAGCAGAGCACGCTGCCTCCGAGGATACAGAGGATAGAACCTGCCCAGCCGATAAAAAGCGCAGCTCCCAGTTCATACCTACAGACAACGACCAATAACCAACTTAACGATATTTTTCTTAATTGGTTGAATTACATTCAAACACTGGCTGTACAGTCAGATGGTTCTTACTTCTGGTCATAAAACATTGGGTCAAAAAACTCTGTTGTTATCCGGTGTGCATAGAGAGAGCATGATGAAAGTGAGCAGAGGCCTGAGAACAACAAGAAAAATAGGGAATCGTATTAGATCACACAGATATTTACAGATATCATACAAACAATTTCACTATACTTACCACTAAGAAGGAAAATTACACCTGCAAAGCAGGCAATACTGGCTTTGTTTTTGTCAGTTCCTCCAAGTTTGGTGCATTTCATTCCAACAAGGGCAAATATAGAACCAAAAAACCCCAGACAGACGGCTGCAATCATCAATCCCCTGCAGGCTTGGATGTAGCCTGCAAACATAGATAGAGGTCAACTTATATACAATCAAAAGTGTGTTACTTTGAGTGGTTCCATTCTATGGTTTTGCATTCCCTGTACTCACATCTGCACATCGCAAGGTCATTGGGCCAGTGACTACTTTACACATTAAGCAACAAATACAATTTGTCATGAATAACCCTAATTGTTTTCAGCCACTTTTTTGGTAGTGCGGTGAGTGACTTGGTATGAAACGTCCTATTCAGATGTGATTTTGAGGCAAATATTACCTTGGAAGTTAACCTCTGAAACTAGTCAGCCGTGGGAGAAACCGCCTGAGGTTCCCAGTAAATTTCCTTTATAGCTTTCAAGCTCAGAGAACAAAGGCTAAACATTGACATATTTGGAGGTAAATGAGTTGGTTCTTTAAGACCTGCAGTAGGCGTTAGGATTTCTATTAATCCTGAGTATCATCTTGAAAAAAAAAAAAACTTAGACAGAGAAAGAGCTAAGGTTGAGCACTTATACAGCAATTGGAAACTGAGGATGAATCAACACTAGAAAAATTACAACAAGCCTTTAAGGCATTACACACACTCTTTAACGGAAAAACAAATGGAAAACTCCATAAATCCAAGAACCAAACCAAGAATTCAATGAGAAGTGAAAAACAAGCTGACCATTCAGTGCCAACAACGAGGGAAAGTCTTTGCAGTTAGAGACTCCAGTTGAATCAATGACGCAGGTCTTCCAAAGATTGGAATAGAACGTAGCTGTGGTGATGACTGTTCCATCATTTGAAGATACCTCCCAGTATTCCATCGGCAAGGTGGAAGACACCAGCACCCATCCCGAAGTGCTTAATAAAAAGGCCAAGATCTCCTGAGACATGCTGCTCATTCTGCAAAGAGGACTCCTCCACACTGTGTGATGGCCAATTAAGTTTGTGAGACCTGGAATTGATAATGGTTCCCTGGCTAGTAAGGCTTGTTGAAAATGTAGCTATGTTCTGCACTATGTACTAAGTTCAATGGATAGGCTGCAATTGATAGTTAATGTGTTGTGGACTGTTTTATTCTGTAGGGAGGAGTTTGGCCCTAAATATCAACAAGGGGCCAATGGTCTATTATAGCTCCTTCCAACCCCTCATCCAGTACACGTCACTGTGACTCACAGTCATAGATCGTGGGGATTGAAAGTTATGGATGTATAAAGTATCATGATGACGTCAGTAACGGCATTCAAAATTAAAGCAAATGTAGGCATGCAAGATGAATTCTTTGCTATGTGTGTGTACATATTTTGAATGGGCCTATCACTGTGATGGGCATGAAGTCCAATACTCAAATTACTAAGTAAAAGTAATGATACTATTATGGAAAAATACTTTGTTAAAAACAGAATGTTTGCAGTAAAATGTTTACTGAAGTAAAAGTAAATGCACTTAGGTATCAAACACATAGTATTCATTCTGAGGTGTGTTACATTATTAATGTATTAACCTGTAAAATGTTGTCTGCGGTCAAACCATTCCTACTTCACGGTAAGGTTAAACTAACTAATGCATCATACATTATTTTATGGATGTACAGTATGAGCCAATGATACATTGTAAGGTGTTCCTGTTAATTTGTCCATTCACACCACAAATTACGTGTAAGGGGAACCAGCACCTGACAGCCTCAACAAAAACAACAACATTAAGCTTCACAAAAGTCTCTATTATTTTACATATTCTTCGTTTTATTATCACATAATCATCATCTTCATCTGACATCATCTGTCTAGAGAAACCACAAACACATCTAAGATAGGAAACAGTGCAGTGAATATGTCACCTTCTACCTTTCACCTTGCACTAACAAGAGTGCAGTAACTTCCTCAAAGACCTAACATAGCAAGATTTAGATAACTTATTAACAGCTTGTCACTTACTTTGATCTAACAGCATGCGAAGGAAACAAATGTGCTGTTACATTGCAGAGAAATGTGTTGATACGTTTAGAAAAGGACAACTAAAAATATAAGTGAGATGTCACATATAAAAAGCAAACAATAAGGGAAAACTCACCCAAATAAATATTTCATTAAGCTTTTCCAATGTGAAATAGTGCCCCATCTGGTGGATATACATACTAATGTTTCTGCAAACACACTTCTGCCACCAACAGATGGGAGTCTCAAACCACTCTACAATTGTTAGTTAAAAAGGAAATGATATATATATATATATATATATATATATATATATATATATATATATATATATATATATATATATATATATATATATATATATATATAACTACATATACCTGAATTGGGTAAATGTATAGAGAAATTAAATGAATTGGATTGGATTGTCAACACATGGATAAAAAAGAGTAACACTGGAAAACGTTGTGCATCTCCAATAATCTCTAATTATGGACAATAAGAGCAACATTTCTTCAATATCAAGTAAATGATGCAATACAATACATAAAATATGGGTGAAAAGGGTTGACAAAATGTTATGCTTTGAATTGAATGGTGTCTGATTGTTGGTGTTTTACAAGGTAACAAGTTATTTGTGATTATAGCAGCAATGGCCATAGTAAAAGATAATAATAATATTTCATTATGGAAACAGGTATAACTTAAGAGTTTTTATTTAAAAAGAAAACTAGATAGGCATATGAGTGAAAAGTAAGACAATCTGAAACCCAAGATGAAAATGTTGGTCATTTTTAAAACAAAGATAATCTGATTCTTTCACTGACAAATTGACAGAACGCTGTCAGACTGTATCCTCTATGAGAGATACTTTATGACGAACCTAAAATAAAGATTTGTTTGCAAAACACATCACTGAACAATTACGTCTTTCATAACATTTTACTTCCCAGTAACCTTCAATAGCAATTTCAAAGACTACTTTATGTAATAAACAAATTGCAAAAGTGGTAATGGCTCTATGGGAACAAATGTTTGAGTATCTACTGCACCTTAAAATATATGTAAAAATATGCACTGAATGTATTCTGCTAAGTTTGAGTTTTGATAGAAGTTTGACAACATCTTAAAAGTTATTGATACATGCTTGTAAAACCAATGTGATACATCTGTTTCTGTGGTGAAGAATATTTAGGTTACGTATTTCCAAAGCGACTTCTTGAATTCCAAAAAGTGCAGGTTTATTTGCAGGATGTCAAACAGGTATAAATCAGAAAAATACAAAACTTGCAGCGTGTTTATGTATTTGGTTGTGTTGTGTGTATTTGCAGCACGTTTGCTGAATGCTGCGCATGTGTTGTCAAATTAATGAAGTTGTTTTTCTTTTTGCATCGCTTCTTTTTTCGGGGTTTGCGTGCTTTTCTTTTTGCATTGTTTTTTATTTGCAGCGCGTTTGCTGAATGCTACACATGTGTTGTCAAATTAATGAAGTTGTTTTCTTAATTTGCTTGTGTTTTCTTAAGTTACAGGGCGTTTGCCCCTGTCGGCCACCGTAGAAAACCCCCATAACTTTGTTCTGTTTAATGATGTCAGTGATTACAACATCATTACCATAAATACACCATGCTGATGGGAGGCTCCTCCCCAAATATTTCTGCATGGTCGATCAAATAAAGGAACAAAGAAAAGTATGAAGAAACAAACAATTAACTGTTCAAACCTGCAACTTAATAAATCTAACTAAAGACTAAACAGTGGTTGTGTGTGAAATGAATACCATATACAATAACTAGAGCAATGGTTAAAATAAATATGGACAAATGTACATAAGCACAATAAACAAGTAGTGAGTGCATCACCCACTTTGTCACATGATGTAAATGTAACTTAGTACATTTACACAAGTACTGTAAAGCACAATTTAGGGAAATATGTGCACAGTCTGTCTTTATTTTTACATACTGCACACAGCACAAATCTTCCCATTACCAAGTATTTTTGTTGTTATTTTCTGTAAAAACAAGTGGGAAAAGTATCCTGTTTAAATGTGAATCAATAGGTAAAAACAATTATTATATAATGTATTCTAATTATAGGCTATATATATATATATATATACCTATAAGGTCATATTCTGCATGGGTAGTTTGGCTGCTGATACAATGTGGATGATATTACTTTTACTGTAGTACATTTGTGTAGCCTACATAATTGTTCTTTAGGTAAGAACAAACAGAGTTCATGAACGTAAATTTGGGAAGTGATTGAGTCCACCGTCAGCCAATCCCCAGGCGGTGGGCGGGGTTAAGCAGCGCCGCGCTCACCTGACAGCACGGCTGAGCGTCCTGTAGTAATCCTGTCCTCAATGTCTGTACAGTAGGTGTGATATTGACAGACATTGGACTTTACAGCAGCTGTGCTCTCAGAGTTTTCCTCCATTGAGTCTTTTGTCGATAGCTCTCTGTCACATAGACTGCAGAGAAAGTCCTCAGGTTGCTTTTACTGTTTGGGTGGGGCATGGAACCACTGTGGAAGGAGGCGAAGGATAATCCGTCGGCTTCAGCTAATCTTCTCTCCAAGATTTTCTTCTGGTAAGAAAAGCGGCCCGTAGTGACAGCCGTGTTTGACATTAATTGAATGGAGAGCTCTCCTGTGTGACAGTTTGTGGCCACTCAAAAGACAGTGTGTCCCCCTGGATGTGATAGCAGGTAGCTGCTGAGCATCCGCCCATGCTTAAACATAAACAACACTGTTCCCACACGGAGGAGAGAGCTCAGGCTCCTCGGTAGCTAAACGTTTATTCCTGAAGTCTGAAATCCCAACAGGCAGACTCATCCAGAGGAATTGTAGAGTAGCATGGAGCATGAAAAAGTGGGCTATTATTGTTTATAGTGAAGTAAAAGTACTATAATAACTTAATTCGTGTGGCTGCCACACACTGTGGCACTTTTTTTGGCAGTTACAAAGACAAAGTGCTAAAGTAAAAAACAAGACTGTAATAGGCCTAAACTTATAAATTATAAAGTAAACAAGTTTTGGAAGTGTGCTACAGTAGAATAAATAAAGACCATTTCACTTTAAGTATACATTAACAAAACATGGTACATACATGGACTACTTCTATAATGTACAGTAGCATTAATGTCTTCTGGTGAAAGCCTTGTATCTCCTTTATTTTTACACTTTCTCATTAAGCCAAACTAGGTTTTCATAGTTTCTTTGAACACTAATAATTATTTTCAACTATTGAACATACTTTGATGTACTTTCTCTCTAGTTGGCTGAATCCCTTGTTCAGTATCGGGTACAAGAGGAAGTTGGAGGAAGATGACATGTATAAAGTTCTCCCAGAAGATGCATCAGATAGACTCGGAGAGGAGCTACAATGGTAAGACATTGAATAAAGTCTTTTATCAATTTAGTTCAATGCTCATTTCCCTCTGTCATTGTGTTGGTGGAATTCAGAGCATTTTACAGTAAATTGTGTTAAACAGTGTTTGTTACAGGGGGAAGGGTCAACTATAAATATAACAGTGAGAAAAAAATAATTTGTCTATACAAACACAGGTATAAAATACAAGAAAAAAGGTAAATGAAAAGGAGGAATCAATGTTCATTTCCCTCTATCATTGTGTTGGTAAACACTTATTTACTGGGATTCTCCCAAGTAGCTAATACTATAAATAGGCTTAGATTCTAGGAAACAGGGTAGAATGCCAGTAATACCTCTTTAGCTTGATTGATTAGATTTTGATTTTAGATTCCGTTGTTGGGGTTTTAGACTGTTTCTTACACTGCACTGTAACTTTTATTCTTGTATTTTCATACCTGTCTTATTCTGTTATAGCTATTTTTATATTCTCTCTAAATGTTTTCAATTGTTTTTAACTGCTCTTTAATGTTTCTATGTAAAGCACTATAAACTGCCTTGTTGCTGACATGTGCTATACAAATAAAACTGCCTTGCCTTAAGAGGAAAGACACAAACCATCTTCTGGTCACAACTCCTAGCATCAGTTTCCATGATAGCAATTTTGAAAAGTGTCCACTCTCTATCCAATAGTTTTTGAGGCACAGGAATCCAATTCCCCGTCATATATCAGTTGACACCTCAGTTTCTCTTGATTAGCATCCAGAATATGTGGCTTCTGGACTGATGAAACACAGCTGATCTTCAACCATTACCATGAGGTGGTCTGGTACCATGCACACCTGTGAACCTCCTTATGTTAATTCATGCTATTTCTTATTGGCTGCCCATTGACTAGCACGGCTGTCCACTGCTCAGATTTAGATCAGATTCTTATTCTTGACATCATTGCAACTTCAAGGTGTATAGTCATTGACATTGAAATCCCCCTGAATGGAAATAGTAAATGGTAGATTTGGGCATTGTCCAAAACCCAATCCACCACTTCAGCAAAAGCATACTATTCAAAACTACTATATTTAAACAACAATCAGAGCTTTATTCACATACTAAGCCACAGACATATTGGAATTACCCCCTTCTCCACTCTTTAGTGTGTTTAGTAGCCAACCAGAGACTCAAGGATGTCCTCACCACTGCCTGGCACCTATCAGCCTGGACATCTTCTTAATAGGGGACAGACTACCCACTTTGAGGGGGTTTGGTGTCAGACTTTACTTTGTGCTTGGAGGAGAGCCCACCTATATACAGTATAGACAGTATTTCTCAAACTGTCACATGAGAGCTTACTGAATCATAATCGGCATTACAGTACTTACTGGAGTCATTTCCAGCTATGTGTTTTGGGGTCAAAATGTCAGCACCGCCCCCGCACAAGGCCAGGGTGGGAGAGAGCCAGATAGAGGTGGCCTGTCACATCCAGTTGAGGGATGATCAATGGCCAAAATAGAAGAGTATAGTGCAAGTTCTTCACAGCTAAGGCTATTGATGGATGATGACACATACCAATAGTTAGATACTGCAGCTGCAGTAATAAGGGGTTTGTATTAAATTGTGGCAGTGAAGAGCTAAGCAACAAAGCAAAGCTCTTTCTTTATAATTCAGATCCAATTAGAATTCAATCCAATGCAAAGGCCCAATATAGAGTCTTGTTATTATTTTCTCGTTACGATGCAGTGCTACAAATAATTGACTACAGTACCTCAGTAAATATTCTATTATAAGAGAAAAAAAGGTCCAAGGTACTCTTCTTGCAAACAATTTAAAAAGCCTTTATTTAAATGCCTATTTCATGTCGTAATCTTAGTACATAAAAAATAGAACAGGCCAGCAACCCACATGCATCAGCACAAACGGCCTTCATTGGGGTGTAGCCCTCAACACACAGTTTCCCCTTTAGTAGACACCATAGGTGCATCTCAGTTCCCATATTTGATAGCTCCTCGCACCTCTGCTGAATCAGAAGTTGTTCTGTCCTTCTTTCATGAAGGCCATCTCAAAGTTCTTATTCCTGCCCTAAGTACAAGGAGTAAGCATCGAGGAGGGATCAGCGAGGAGCTACAGTATGAGCAAGGATACACCAGAGCAGCCTTCCCAGAAGCGGTGCAGCTAATAGGGTTGCTAACTTCACCCATACAGCTGACAAATTCATGTGACGCTTCAGAGGAAAGGACTTCTCATCCCACTAAAACACATTTCCTCGTTTCCTCTCTCCTCCCATAATTTCCTTGTGTCTCTCCCGTGCTTCCTCGGTGGGATGGACTAAGACGCGAGGAAGGGAGGCAAGTGGAGGAGCTGCAATTTAAGAGAACTGAGATGTACATTGGATTTATTAACACCTGACAATTGTAAACACCTGAGCAAACAGCCAGTGAGATTAAAGGTTACAAATGTAAAGTATAACCACCAGATGGCTCTACAAAATATATACAAGGAAGAGAAAAAAATAAAAGTAAAATAAGAAAAAACATGGATGTGCAAAACAGAAAAAAAGGAAAACAAAAATAAATATGACTAAATGACTTTTGCAATAGCATCAGAGCATTTAAATGAGACAACTACAAAACAGGACTGTAATCAATGTTTTCATTGAGTCCTGGATAAGTTGTGGACTGGCTTTTTACATTTTTGCAAAAGGAGTGCCTTGAAACCTTTTTTTTCTTTTCTTTTTTTCCCTCTTTTGAACATTTGTGTTCCCCTTCCAAACAGCACCTTCATGATGTATTTGAACTTCTAAACACTCCAGACTTTTTTTTCTTCTAAAATATTCTATCATGTAGAAACGTTTATGTAGACAGCTACACACTAAAATCTGTAGAAATGTAAGATGCACACTTTGTCAGTTAACATCCACACAAGCGAGACATTATTATAATAATAATGAATGATTTTGATTGAAATGTGGAACTGAATTTCTTGTGATTTCTTTCGAGAAACATTCTGTAGTGCAACAGTTCATTATTCTGAGTACTGTAACTGTGCATTATTATACATTATTGACTGGGAGTAACCATTGCTTTTCTTTTCACTTTTCAAAGGTACTGGAACAGAGAGGTTCAACAGGCGGCAAAAGATATGTACCCACCCAGACTTGCCAAAGTTCTTGTTCAGTGCTATTGGAGATCATACGCACTCATTGGAATATACATCTTTATAGAGGTACAGTGCAATCTCACAGTGAAACCAAAAGTCTACAGAGAACAATGCTGTATTAACAATTAATATTTTCATTTTCTATCAGGAAGTTATCAAAGTCATTCAGCCGTTGCTACTTGGGAAGATAATTGAGTACTTTGAGAGTTATGACCCCACCAACAAAGCTGCAGTCTATGAGGCCTACAGCTATGCTGCAGGCTTCTCCTTGTTAACCGTCGTTCTGGCTGTCCATCATCATCTCTATTTCTACCACGTCCAGCGGGCAGGCATGAAGATTCGTGTGGCCATGTGCCACATGATTTATCAGAAGGTCAGTCATTATGACACATATATGTATACATGTCTGTATGTATGTATGACTTAATTTAACACCTTTGTTCTGCGAAGGCTCTTTGTCTTAACAGCAAAGCATTTGCCAAAACTACCACAGGACAAATTGTGAACCTCTTATCCAATGATGTCAACAAATTTGATGAGGTAATCATATGAAAGTATTTTATGTTTATCTTTAAATTCATATTTCACATGTGACTTACTCATTCAATAATACAGACCATACCTCAGTAATTCTTTCCTCTTCATCGTTTTATAACAGGTAACCTTATATTTGCACTTTTTGTGGATTGGTCCTCTACAAGCAGCAACTGTATTATTTTTATTGATGTATGCGATTGGCCCATCATGCCTTGCGGGAATGGCTGTCTTCTTCATCCTGATGCCAGTACAGACTATGTTTGGACAGTTGTTCTCGAGTCTCAGGTTTGTAGTCATTCGCCAGATTGATCAAATATAGAAAATTATTTTCTTTACTTTAAGTTTATGCTGTGTGTTGCACTGGTGCCAGGCCATTGCTGTAATTTGTGTCTGTTGTTTAGGGCTGAAACAGCAGTCTTAACAGATGACAGGATACGCACAATGAATGAAGTAATTTCTGGGATCCGCGTTATAAAGATGTATGGGTGGGAAAAGCCTTTTGGTGCATTGGTGGATGAGGTCAGAAGGTACACCAATAACTAACCTACCTTTCCTTTTACCAAATTCCGTTGAAATCTATTAACATGTTTGTGTCATGTCCTCTTAATTAACAAGCATGTAAAAAACAAATACTCCTGTTTGCTGCAATACATTTGAGAATAATGTACCTGTACATGTAGGCCTGCAGTGTTTACTGACAACATGTCTTGTTATTGCACAGAATGGAAATCTCCAAGATCATGAAAAGCTCCTTCCTGCGTGGCCTGAACATGGCATCTTTCTTTGTGGCCAACAAGATCATCGTTTTCATCACCGTCTGTGTCTACGTGCTGACAGGAAACCAGTTGTCTGCTAGCAGAGTGTTTATGGCTGTTTCCCTCTACGGAGCGGTCAGACTCACCATCACACTCTTCTTTCCCTTTGCCATAGAGAAGGTCTCTGAGTCTCTCATCAGCATTAGAAGGATTCAAGTAAATACACCACAGGCAGGCCATATTTGTGTGTGTTGATTACTGTCTATGGAAACTGAAAATCTGAATGTAATTCTCCTTCTAAGAATTTTCTTTTGCTGGATGAAGTTGCTCCTCAGCATTTGGGGCTTCCTGTGGCAGAGAAGAAGGACTGTATGGTGAAAATTCAGGATTTAATATGCTACTGGGATAAGGTGAGAATTATTTGTGGGCATTGTGTCTCTCCTTATAGATAGTGTTGCTATAGAGAATGTCAAGCCTCTGGGACAAACTTTTGATTTTGAGCTATGTAAGTATAGCGGACATGAACAGACTTTTTGAATAGTTACTCCATGACAGGGTTTCAGTTCATTTACTTTGTCTTACAGATGATACAGGTTCCAACTTTACAGAACGTGTCTTTTACAGTGAGGCCAGAGCAGCTCCTGGCAGTAATCGGACCTGTTGGGGCTGGAAAGGTCAGGTCTATTTTGTAGTCCTGGGTTTATAGTCATGCACACACATGATGATAAACTTGAGAAATGTTAAGTAACTAAAAAAATGTTAATAATATAATATTATCAATTGTATTAGCAGTAAAGAGTTAAGTCAGTGCTGAGTTTTTAGTTTTGAATGCCATATAAAAAGTCACTGGTTTTAATACCAAGATTGCTTAATTTTACCATTGATTATTGTATTACACTGTTATTGTAAGATAGTAGAGCTAGCATTTCTCATTAAAGCCATTCTTTTGGTTAGCTGAAATGCCATTAATTATTGTCTTTTGGAAAATATACTTATTCACTTTCTTACCAAGAATTAGATGAGAAGATAAATATCTCTCTCATGGTTGTGTGGTAGGTAGACAATTAGCTTAATCTATTTTAGCTTAGCATAAAGACTGGAAGCAGGGGGAAACAGCTAGCCTGGCTCTCATAAGTTCAGAAATACACCTTACCAGCGCCTGTAAAGCTTCCTAATTAACATGTTGTAAGTTGTTTGTTTAATTTATTCACAAACAGAAACAACAGAGTGTGTTTTACTGGGAGTTATGTGCTAGCCTGTAAATATCTCTTTGTGAACAACTTTATGCTAGCTAATTAGGCTACCTCCAGTTCCAGGGGTATTGATCTTCTCATCTTACTTGGCAAAAAGTGATTTTAAGCCTCCAACAATGCCAAAATTATTCTTGAAATCTTGTTTTTTGTCCTGTGTTTGTGCATGCCAGTCCTCGCTCCTCAGTGCCATCCTGGGAGAACTGAGTCAGGAAAGTGGTGTGGTCAAGGTCAAAGGAGAGCTGACATATACTTCTCAGCTGCCCTGGATTTTACCTGGTACGATTCGGAGCAACATCCTTTTTGGCAAAGAGCTCAACCCCCAGAAGTATGATAGAGTTCTGAGAGCCTGCGCCCTCAAGAGAGTGAGAATCACTGTTGATTATTACATGCCCCGCTGCATTTTCATTTTCTGTAGTCTATGTATTAGGAAAGTTTAGCTTGTAGTGAGTCCAGTGTAAATGTGAATGACTGGTAAGGGTTGGATTTGGACCCTATTCAGGACATGGACCTATTGCCAGGTGGTGACTTGGCGATAGTTGGGGACAGAGGGGCCAACCTCAGTGGAGGACAGAAGGCAAGGGTCAGCTTAGCAAGGTGCGCTAGATAACTACAGCAATGCACATTTATTTCGGTGTCAGTGACCGAGATAACATCCATATTTGTGCATCTTTTAGAGCAGTGTATCAGGATGCAGATATCTACTTGCTGGATGACCCTCTCAGTGCTGTGGATGCCGAGGTGGGAAGGCACCTCTTTGAAGAGTAAGTTTTGTTACTAACATCTCCCCATTTTTGTCAATGGAGAACTCCAGTGGAAAGTACATACAGTTAATCAGGTGTTAAAATCAGGTGGTGAAAATATGTTAGTAGTTTTTGTTGTAAAAAGTGTTTCCTTCAGGTGCATTTGTGGACTTTTGAAGAAGAAGCCTCGTATCCTGGTTACTCATCAAATCCAATATCTGAAGGCTGCAGATCAAATTGTTGTCTTAAAGCAGGTGTGTGTTTGTCTTTGTGTGTTTCTAAGAGTTTACATGTAAAGAAAAGTGCTCAGGTGGTAATTAAACAGTAGTGCATCAAATAAGCCAACCAAAGAGTTGTTACTGTTTATGGTGCTCCATGTACTCTGAATATTTGCTATTTAAATAGTTTTAATCATGATCATATTATATGGTGTAAAAATGACATTCACTGTCTTATAGTATCACTTAGGCCTATGTCTAATTGCATTGTTTCTCAGCTCACTAACTTTTCAGTGACACTACACCCAAAATGTATCTTTTTAGTATCAAACAGTCACCCTCTGTAGACTTCAAGGTTGCTTTAAAAACATTGTAGTTACCTGAGGACATCATCTTGGATTCATAGCGATTAAAGTGGATTCCAACAATGACACAGCCAAAAGAAAACAGTACCTGTCTCCTGTTCCGTTAAAAAAACAGTACCTGTCTCCTGTCCTCTGTTTTCTATAGGACATGCAGAGTCATGCTTACCAGCAGTAAATTACCTATGACCATGGCAATGACAGAGCAGTCCCCAACCAGATTAGCGTTGAAGCCTCACTAACTGATTTGTGGCTAATTGGTGGCAGAATAACTACAGAACAAGCTGACAATTGGGTGGTATTGCTAATGCATACAGTGCTTACACTCTCGGCTCATTATCATCTCATTGGAACAGAGTGTCTAGCTGCTTGGTTCAAGTCCAAAAGTTACTGACATTTTAGCCCTGGTTTGGTCTTTTTGACTCTTGAGGAAAACATTGGCATGTTTGGCTCTCTAGATGTTTGCATATCTGCACCTGCTGGTCGCCACAGAAATATTCTCTGTGGATTTGTCACTACAAGCAATCCCTTCCAAACTTCACATTTTGTGATGATATAAAATAGAATATCATTATTGATTAGCAACTTTTGCCACGGCTTCATTCGGTAACAAAAAAATAAATATGCATATATTGTGCAGTGGTAGAGTGGGTAAAACAATGGGAAGTGCAGGACTTTATAATATCCATTAATATGACACTTATTTATTACTTTTACTTAAATATTTTTTATATATGAACTGTAACTATTGTTGTCAGAATACATCCAACATGGTGCGGAAGACATTCAAGAACATTCTGTCAAAAACCTCAATTAGAATGTGATTCTATTACTTATATATAACACATTTGAGGAATTTGTGTGTGTGTTCCTTTTTGTAAGAGTTTAAAAGTTATATTCATAGGCAAACAAACTTACATAAATGTTCTTTGTATTAGTAATATTAACAGGGGCTCATATAGCATGTCACTTACAGATGCTGAAATTTCCAGGACTATGTGTGTGACTTCTTGTGCTCTTAACTGCATCTCTTTGCTGTCATTGCCAGGGTCAGATGATGGCACGGGGGACCTACAGTGAGTTACAGAGCTCTGGACTTGACTTCACCACCCTGCTTAAGAAGGAGGAAGAGGAGGAGGAGGGCCAGGAGGGGGAGAGGCAGGGCGCGACCCCCATCCCTTGGACTGTCTCCCGCTTCCCCCATACACTCTCTGACAACTCAATGTCCTCTATGTCCTCCCTCTCCTCCTCTCTGTACTCTTTGACTGATGGAGCAGAGCCACTAACAATGGTAGGTATATTTGAAACATCAAATTACTACAACTTGGCTATAATTGGAAAACATGGTTTTCATCAAGCTTTAAGCATATGTGTGTGGGGAAAGGCTTGTGTGCATTCTACCAGCCACTAGAGGGCAGAAGCTACTCACATTTTCCCTGCTGCTCATTTCTGCCTGATCTGAAGTTTTGCTGGATGGCTGGCATTGACACTAGTGTCTATTTGTAGGCAGTGCAACCAACGGAGGAGGAAAGCCGCTCAGAAGGAAACGTCGGCCTGCGTATGTATGTGAAGTATTTCAGGGCAGGCGCTAACTTCCTGGTCCTCTTGGTCCTCATTTTACTCAATGCCCTAGCACATGTGAGTCACCTTCTTTAATTAATTTGGTGTGTGTTTTCTATCAATTTTGGAACAATACAAAATATTTATCTCAAGTGAATTTGAGACAAAATTGAATGATGTAATGAATTGAAATTTGTGTTTGTGTGTTTGCTTGTTTAGATCACCTTTGTTCTACAAGACTGGTGGCTTGCTCGCTGGTAAGATTTTGTTTCTCTTACATCCTGCAAAAAGCATGAATGCTTTCAAAAATTGAGAATAGCAGGTGTTGTAAGCCAAACTGACTGATTTTCTGAGGCTGGAAATGGTCGATGATTTAATAGAAGACAACTGAACCAAACTGTTTTTTTTGGCATTATCTGTCACTTGTTGAAACTGACCTTGTGCTTCAGGACAGGAAGATTGTGTTCTGTGTAGTGCCTTCATGTTCCAGCGTTCTTTCTTTGTTGTGTTTATTTGTCCTTGTGGATTTTTGGTTCTTTTGTCGCTGACTTGCAGGGCCTCTGAACAGAAGCACATCAATGTGACAGAGCACCTCAATGGCAGCTTCCCTCGGCAGCTGGACCTTGACCTGTACCTAGGTGTTTACGCAGGTGAAGCTCACAAAGCGCACATTGCTTTTTTGTGTGCTGTTGAGGCTCTGAATACGCCAGCCATTCAATGAACAGATCCACAGTTCTCTGGCTGTGGCCCAAGGCCTTCAAGGCCCAGTGTACTGTATGTGTACATGGGCCTCAGCTGTACAGGGAGATAGCAGTGCCTTTCTTGTTCTTTGCTGTTGGATTGCTCTGATTGTCTCCCTGTGACTCCCAGCCACTTCCCTCTTTCAGACTTTTGTATTCACAGTGATAGATCAGCATTCAAGACAAAAAAGCATCATTGAAGGAAAAACACAAGTAGAATATAGCTGCTTTTTTTGTGCCATTCAGCATGCTTAATACTGGTGCTGATGGATTTTTTTTCTCTCTGCTTTGGTCAGGTTTAACAGCCACTTCAGTAGTGTTTGGCTTCCTTCGCAGCTTGGTCTTCTTTAATGTCCTGGTGAGCGCGGCCCAAACCCTACACAACAGCATGTTTGATGCCATCCTCCGGACCCCTGTACACTTTTTTGATATCAATCCAATTGGTAAGTGGCTCACCTCCTTCTCAAGTTCTCATTTAGATAACTACTAACATATTCATAACATGACCAATGTGGTAAAGGAATGATGTGTGGGGATTATGAGATGTTAACGTCCAGTGGAACCTGCTGTAGAAGCTCCAGTGGTGAGATACAATATCTCACCACTAGAGAGCAGACTGTTACTTACTTAGTCATGTTTCGAGCCACTTTACAAACAGCCATATGCTTGCCTTTAAACTCCATAGTCAGTTATAAGTTATATATATATATATAATAATTTATAATAACTTATATTTTCAAATGCTATCTTTTTCATATGAAACTATAAATAATTGTATTCAAGGATTTCATATTATAATGATATTATTGAAATGTTTATGTAATTTCTCAATAAATATAATTAATAACTGATAAATATGAATCAGAAGATCTAATATGTACTGCAATATAAAAACTGTACTTTCAGTCATACAAGCTCAAAGATGTTTTTTTGTTTGTGGGACGTATGGGGTTTAATATCTGATTGTGAATAAACTGGCATCACAAAAGTCGCTGCTGGGATTTAAAGCCTGTGTAACCAAGAGGCTGATTCAGTCAAAAAGCCTTGTGATATGGCATAATATGTAGCCATAATGTATTTAAAAATGTGTAAAGAGAGTCCTATCTTTTTTATTGTGAGTTTGAACAAAAAGCAAACAATCATATTGAATACATATTGTTTGCACTAGATCTTGGACAGTGTTGTGTTTGGACTATAGAGCTTTGTAAATACAAATGTATTTATCTTGTGCGCTGTATCAGAAATCTTCGATTATTTCATTAGCTTTATAGGCTGTGGCTGCTGGGTCAATGGAGTGGGCAGATGGACACGATTTTAAAAAGTGTGCAAACACTCCAAATACGTCTGACTTTACTCAGGGAGGGCTGCTAGTTTTTTCTTCAGGCGTGTTTTGCGCCGCCTTTTATTATTAGTATTTTAGTATTTCAAGATTTGTTTAAATCATTTGAAAAATGTTTTGCTCTTCTTGTTATTGTATCTCTATGACTTTGTGGTATTCATTAAAAAACCTCTTTTAATTAGGTGAAATAATGTCACTAAAATGTTTCATTTATATCCAAAGTCAACTGTCGAGTGGCCCACTTTGATAACTTTAATTGTTCATCTGTCAGCAGATAATTACTCAGCCTAATTTCTTCAAAGTGACATGCATGTACAGCACATTCAGCTCGGGTGGGAATTCTCAACAAGAAGGAAACTTGTATCTGTATAATGAGTCATAATAAGCTAATAACACAAGTCTAAATATGATTTGAGGGTGTTCAACAGCTTGCGGTTTCGTCTGGTATTAGAAGTGGGTGCAGCGACAAAGCTTTCCTTTACAAAGCTGTGTTTGGAGCAAACACCACAGGTCTTAATCTTTGGCTTTTGTTTCTAGTGCTGCTGTTGTGTTACGTATTGGACTACCTGACGGCTTATCTGGGTGTGCCTTGCTTGGTAATCTACACAGGGGAGGAGGACAAACACTTTGAATAATGTAATAATCTGTTTAATAGCGCAGCAAAGGAGAGGCTTAACAGACACTGCTATCTGATTGCTGTTGTGCTGCTATCAGTAACCATTGTATGACCAGTCCAGTCATTGCAGCTTGGCCTCTAGGATGGCAAACAGCAGTGTATGGCTGGTTTTATAGACAACTGTCCCAGATAGTGAGTTTTTTTTGTCCTTAGTTCAGTCAACAGTAGATTAAGCATGACCATGACATTTTTTAACAATTTAAATAAGTTTCACTCATTTACATTTTTTTTTTAATTTTCTTCTCCTGGTCTGTATTTTTTGATTCATTCACTTGAGTGAAACCGAACAGAAAAGACCAGGAAAAAAACCGCTGTCAGCTCTGCCGTTTTTCTCTTACTCTTATTTCTTTCTTAATGTTTTGCTTCTTTTTTTCCCCCCTTTATACAATAACTGCCACTTTCACCACAACTGCTTCCACACATCCACTACTCTCATGCAATAAGTGTGAGTAATTTGTAACTGTGTGCTGATGTGTTGTTAAGGATTTGACAACTGTTTACATGTGTAAGTGATAGGTGCACTGCTGCTGAACAGGCCAAGTGTTTGATAGCTGTCCACGGAGTTAAAGGTTACCATTTCAAGCATCACTGCACAAAGGTCCTATTTGCTATTCTGTGAATGTGGTTTATAACAATCGAGTACAGCAGTGGTGAATTATGTTTGATGGGGAGGCATTGTAGCTCCTCTGTATCAGTCACAGAATGTGCCATTTGTATCATGTGTCTGTGTTATCTTTTGCGCTGTGTGGAAATAGTTGATTTCCAAGTTGGGGCTTGTGGTGATGAAAACCTTTTATATTTTGTAACAATACTATTTGATAAGAAGAAATCTAGATGATGTTGATAACACTACAGACTGCTATTTCCTCTACTATATTAATTTATATAACTTAATATATTCATGTTGCTCAATTTTAGCAATATGGACAGTCTTATTACAGCTGTTCATCCAAATGTGATCCAGTTAGAGCAGCACAGACAGTGGTGGATGTGTTGAGCTGATGTTGATCCCTGTAATTTAGTGTCATTGAGTGGGCTAATCCCCTCAGAGACTGCAGGCCAGGGCTTCAGCTCATCAGCACAGTCAAGAAGTGGAGTTTCGGTCAGCACACACATGCACACACACTTCTACCGTCCCCCTTTCACATCGGCATAGTGGGCCATCTCAGTGCTAGGTGTCACTCAGTTGCTGTTGACACAGGGGAACATTGGATCTTCTGTAGTCAGTGATGTGAGATTCTAATTGTGTCTACAGAGGCAATGTTTTGAATGTCTGTATTTCAGGTCTGGAATGCAAGAGTGTTAAGAGCAAAGTGGAGGAAATACTGCAGAGAGGATGATGATATCGAGGTGTGTAAATTGAATGTGGAGATGGAGCCGTGTGTGTGTGTGCAGTATGGCTGATATGGCTCCCCCTCGCTCGGCACTTCCACTATTTAATTGCATGAAAGGGAAGCAGAGGAGATTGCAGGAGCCTGTCAGTGTGAGCGAAGAGAATGGATTTAGAATGTATTAGTATTGGCAGCAAGGCGCCAGCGGTGGGAGGCTGCCCCAGGCCCCAAGGCCCTTCATGGAAGTGCAGGTGAGCTGTGCCACCTCCAGCCTTGGCAGCCCCCTCCCCAGTATTCCTTCATTATCTCACTTCCCTGACTGAAAGGCCCCTCCAACTGCACTGGGGCCCACACATGGAGCAGCTCTGAGTCGTCCCCTTATCTTGATGTTTACAGGGAACAGCGATTTGCCACACGCCCTGCTCTAGCCGGACCCCACTGTTCCACTTCTTTAAGTGTGATTGGGGGCCTTGCTCACCTAATATCTCCACCTAAGGGGCCACCTTAGTTGGAAGGGCTTGATATTTCCTGAGCCTAAAAAATAGTGCAAATCACCCCTGGAGTCTTAAACCATGAGAAATTGTTTGATACTAATGCTGCTGATATCCTGAAACGTCTATACCCCTCTCTACACAATAGGTGATATTGTTGACAACCACCCATAGTGATTGATGCCATTGTCCCATGCCGATCTTACCTCATAGGCATTTCCATGCAGTGAATGTCTTTGTGTAACTGCACCACTGTAATGTATCCCCTCTATAGTCTGCGCAGGATGGAGAAGGGTCTTTACTTCATCCCCTCTGAAACTCTCTGTTGACTGAGCTGCTTGTCAAACAGCTGATAGCTGGCTGATGTTCTCTGCTCTAACACCCTCTAACCATGGTATGATGTAACCCAGAGAAACCTACCCTATTCTCATTGGCATTGTTTGTCAGATATGCATGGATTTAGGTCATCTATGGCTTAGACAGTAAAATTACATAAAATATTATTGGATCTTCCGCAAACACAGTTTGACAAGCACTCCCCCCATTCCCAGACTAAAGCAGCTATATTCTACACTAGTATAGTAGCAGCTCTACCCCCTTGCATGAACCCTCCCCTCAGGATGTCTGTATGCTAAAGGGGCACTCACACTGTGAATAAGATTAGTCTGCCTCCAAGTGTACAACATGCTTACGCCACTTGACTTTGAATCAGTACTGATTTGGAGCATTGCTGGATTGTTGCGGGGAATAATGCTCTGGCTGGGTTTATGCAATGGCTGTTATGGGGAGCCCGGCCTCGTCTGCATGCATGTTTTAGGCAGGAGCGGCATTTTGGATAAAGCTGTAAGCTGCTTATGGCCGTGGAGAGAGGTGATTACAGGGCCCACCTCCATAGGACTGACTGGGAGGCAACTTTTAGGTCAGTGCCATGGCTCCTCCACGCCTCCGAGTGCCATACCGCCACATTCTGCTAATGTGCCGCTCAGCCGTTTCCTCTCTGTCCCGTACCAAGTCCCACCCTTATTCATGGCCTATTCTGTGAGCTCAAATAAACTCATCTGCATGCTTGCGAGGTTGGTTTCACTTTATCAGTGGTTGTACCCTAAATACTGTATGTGTGTGCTGCTTTATTTACATTGTCCTCTGACATATTATTTTTCGCTTAGTGTCACCGTGAGAGACAATGGGTTGCTTAAGTACAGTATTAAACATTATGACACCAATTTGGAGACGCTTTGACAGGGAATACACTATAGACTACACACAAAAGATCTACAGTACAGCTTGTTTGTGTCTTTTGACTTGAGCCCTGTTCATGTAGTGGCAATGCTGGCACTGCTCTGGTACTTTTTTTGTCTGCCTCTGAGAATCAGAGGGTTTCATTCAAGGACAGAAATAGAGAAAGCCTTTCTGTCTTGTCTGCCTTTAGGTGGTGAAGTGTGGGAATTTGCTATCACTGACCCTGTAGTAAACACTGTGTGAAAGCAGCTGGAGTATAATCTTATGTGTTGTGGGATCAGAATAGGGGAGCAAAGTTACTAAAGAATCACAAAAAAGGGCTGCCACATCACCTGTGCAGAGCATCAGCCAAAATAATGAACACCTGAGCAGATTGGAGGCAACTCAATTAACGTCACTGACACTGCCAGTCAGAGCATAAAGGTAGGTACGCAGCTTCTGTTGCCCTTTTGTTTGGAAACAAAAGGTTCCCTTGTGTATTCAGACAAGAGTAGGGCAGTCTTTATGAAATGCTAGACAAATAATGATTCATTGTTTAATCTAGATAGGCTTGTGTTTTGCATCAGACAGTGTATAAGTTCTTTTCTATTAAATTGGAGCGGACTTTGGTAACAGTTGCTCAATAGTCTAGTGAGACTGAAGGAAATTGAAACAAACTAAATATTGTTTTTATGGGTTCAGAATGATTAGCTAATGGATAAAGAATATGTATATGCATTTGACTTAGATGTGTTTTTCCACATCCAATTAATACTCCAAATGTTCTCTCACACTATACAATTACACATTACATAATCTTGTTTCCCCTATTTTTACTATATTACTTCTGATCGGACAAATGATACACTTGACACCTTTCTAACCAATAAGACCACATGTTGCTTTCAATTGTGTGATTCTATCTTACATATATATACTCTAATGTCATCTAATCTGTGCTTTTGTGTTGTGTTTCCCAGGAAGAATCCTCAACAGGTTTTCGAAGGACATTGGTTACCTGGACTCTCTGCTCCCATGGACGTTTGTGGACTTTATCCAGGTGAGTCTCACCTCGGCAGGTTTGGTTGCTGGCGCTGCAGCATGGGAAGGCCATTTCATGCCTGGCTAAACCTGCTTTGTGGTCCGGGTCCCCTAATCTGGAAACAATTACTGTAGGATTACCCGCCAGCGCGGCCCAGCGCCTGCACAGATTTAATAAAAGTGTGCACATAGGCTGAGGGCGTGGCTCCCTCTGTGTGACACAACAGAAGCGGCATCTTCAGAGAATGTGTTTGGAGACTAAACAAGTGATTGGGAGAGAGAAAGGTACCAAAGAGGAAATAAAGGTCACAGGATGATGGGGATGATTTGGAGGAAAACAGTGGGGAGGCAAGGAGGGGGTGACGAGGACAATTCGTTGAGTGGCAAAGAGAAGAAGTGTGAGCAGCAGGCGTACGATGTATTGCAGGAGTGGAGCTGGAAGCGTGGTAGAGGGGAAAAGGGGACAGGTCAGTTGGAACAGATCCAGAGCGGGACTTGCCCCTCTTAAGGCGATTCACCTAATGCTCTACAGTCTTAGGCCTGGTAGCCAAGGGCCACCCTGGTGCATAACCAGGTTAGGTTACCAAATGCCACCGTGCCACCATGACAGCCATCTCCCACGAAAGCCTGCGGAGATGAGCCAGCTCATGCACCTAGCACCACAAAGAAGGGAATGTTCGCTGCACAATTCGAGGTAGAGGAGCAGGCGTGGCTCTTTGGTTAGGGCCAAAGAATAGAACAAAGGCACGCTGAAAACGAATCCCCCCTCCACAATGCCTGAGTGATGTTTGTGGCAGATACCCATCTCACAGTAGACAAAAGCCATCTTAAATGCTGAAAGCACAAAGGATCATATGCACAAAGCCTTTTTGTCTGCCATAGTTTCCCTCATTTTGATAATAAGGTGAATAATGGCTGGAGTAAAATAATAAGTTTGTAGAAGGCACATAGGTCCAACTGAAACCGGTGAAAGTAGAGGTCATGACTAAAAACAGTCTTGTATTGCACATATGTACTCAGAGTATGACTTATCTATTCCACCATATTAGTTATTACCTGACTTATCATGGAATACAAGAAACAATACTATTTGAACCATGTGTCTGTATTGTAGTGAAAAATACCTTTTAATAACTCAAGAGCAAACTGTCAAAATAAGACTATATCATAGACTGGCTATATGATGTGCACATGGTTTCATTTGCTCCAGCAGAAAGTGGGAAGTGATTGTGATAGTGGACAAAGGTGGCAACCTTTGGACAGAACACTTTTGTTTGTGGGGCTTTCTGCTCTTGTTTGCAGGTGTCTTTCATGAAGCAGTCTTTAATGCTTTCAGGAAGAACGTTTTTCACTCTTTTTATCAAAGTATTAGCCGCGCAGAAAAGCTGCGGATCCTGACTATTGTTGCTCATTCGTGGAGGGACATTTCCCCATAGTCATTGTTTAAATGGTTGTCAGTGGGGAATAAAGTGAAACTTCATAAACAATGCCCTAACTGGTTTATCTCTCTCTATGGGGAGAGGCCGCTTCTGTGCGGGGATTTGCACCAGAGCCTCCGCCTTTATGGTGGAGTAAGCACTTCACAGCCCCTCAGCACTGCTCCCATACCCGCCTAACAAGGGGATTCCCTCAAGCTGGGGAAACCTGGTTACACCCCAGACCCCTATTTTTCTTCACAGGTCTCATCAAGTAGTAATTTAGTGTATTTGGGAAAAAGGCTCTTTCTCCTCTCTCTTTATGGTCAGGGGACAAAGACAGAAATGTCAATTAAAAACACCTCAGGCTTCGGGGACTGTCTGCTTTTGTGTAGACTTGACCTTTAAATCCTGGGTTGCCTCTATTTTCACAGAGGGGGCAGAGGAGGAGGGCAAGACAATAAGGGGTGAGTACAGGGGTCTTTCAGTGGAGGATTTTGTGTGAAGGCTCTTGACCAAATCACACCACTAACTGTCGGGTCCATAGCTACATTCATAGGTCTTCTTAACCATCCACGCAAATTCAGTTTGTCAGCATGTGCATGCTAAGACACCAGCTGACAGGTGCTTTCATTTAAGTGTGACTTAGCCTGATCTCACCAATTTTAATGGCATATAAACATGCATAAACACTGGCTCATGAATCATAAATTATAGCAGTAAAACCTGGAGGGAGAGTAAATAGTTTGGAGTGTGTGTGAGAAAAGGGTGCATGTGTGTGGTATGCAGACAGAATCCCAGCACAGAATACACACACAAACACACAGCAAAGATGGCTATTGTCTAAAAACACTGGCGGGTGGATCGTTTTGTGAGTCTGTATATTGTGGCACATTGTGTGTCAGGCCTCTCAGTGGCTTTGTGGTATATACGAAATGCTGACGTAACCGTGAGTGCTATAGGATGGGATTTCACCGGCTTTCTCTCCTTCTTTACCACACTGGTGACAGAAGAAGTGAAGAATGCACTGGCTCCAGGCGTTACTCAGGTTATACTGAGAAACACAAGAGATGGTCCTGTGTGGAAATATTAAGGCTGCGCCATAAATCCCCCTTGAGCATTGTTTTATGACAGTGCCATTGTCTTCCTGCACAAGATGAAAAAAAATACTAGTGACACCTAAAGATTTGTCAAATTAATGTAAAAATAAACCAGAAAACAGCATTGTGTGTGTGTGTGTGCTTATGGGTATGCCTAACTGGCCACTTAGCAATACCACACATGGTCATTCGATGGCGAGCATCGGCCAGCAAAAGCTTTCATTCCAGTGTGTGTATGTGTGGTCTCCCATGATGCTGCGGGGCACCTTAGCTGCTCTGACTCAGACATACAGGCCAGGCCCTGGGTCCTTTGAGTCTGGGAACTTACATAACAAAGTGTCAATATGACGAAAGATAATGCATTCTGTGCTTTCTGTGAGTGACTTTTGTATTTGTGAATTGCTGTTTTCTTACACATTTGAAAATGTTTTTGTGTTGTTTTCAAGTGAAAGTAAAAGGAGCAATGACTGAGTGAATGAATTTGCTGGACACAAGTGATTTATAGTAGAGAGAGAGAGAAAGAGAGACCGCATTTCAAAGCCTTTCTCTTATTTCCAAAATGGGCTTGGAAATCTGCAGCTTGACTGAGCCCAAATAAGTGACTTCTTTTACCTTTTCACGACACACAAAGGCCTAATCCTAGGACTACTTGAGCCACCAATGTAGACAGTGACTGAGACCACCATAGTATGTGTCAGACCCTCCTCACCACACACAAAACACATTGACTGCAGCTTTATGAAGTGAAAATGGCCCAGAAAGGGAAAATGTGAAAGAGGTGTCCACAGTCATTTCTCCCAAAGAAAGGCCATAGCATCTGGGCATTTAATGCTAAAATAAAGCCCAAAGACCGAGTAGAATGGATTGGGTCACTTCTATTGTTCCAGAGCCCGAGTGAAACAGCCCTGTTTTGTTTCAGTACCACTGACCCTTGCAACTTATTGTGCCCCTCTGTCATGGAAAAGTGTGGAGTGAAAAAAAATTCCAGCGATGACAGAGGACTTCTTTTGAGGAATTTTCTTTGCCATGCTTTCCCCTCATTTCCTGTTTTGTTTGCACTTCTTTTTTCCCAGTGGCAAATATTGCACACTGTCAGTAAATAAAGGGAGGATGAAAAGGGGGTTGTAAAAAGCATACTGATTCCTTATGTCCGGAGGGATGTTTATTTAAAGCCAAGTGTTTATTTTCTGCTGCGGAACAACAGTCGCTATCATTGCTGAGCACAAATACAGCAATTAACTTCAATTTTCTACATTTATTTAGACATCAAAGAGCTGATAGAATCATTGAGAAAATAAAGCAATGAGGGTCAGCAGAGATCTCAATGGTCTTTGGACACAGCAGTGCGCCCAGTTTGCCTGAATGACTGAATCACATGCGTGCGGTAGCTTTCTTTTCTTGCTAAAGAGCAATTAGCGGTAATTCTTTATTTAAACTGTTTGTTTACAAAACCTTTCATCCTTTTATCCACTTTTATGTGCAGCGGGATGTGGCTTTGGGAGTTTTCTGTTCCTGTGTGGTTTCATAGGAGATATGGATGTGGTCCGAGGGGGTGAGGTGTGTGCTTGTAGGATCACTTATCTGAGTCATCTGTGTGTAGTGTGGGTGGGGGGCCACGGTGTTCCCGATGCTGACATGATAAGCGCCAGACCACGCAAATGGATCACATCAAACATTGCCTTGGCGATAGCGGGCCCTGGGGAGCAGGAGGAGGCAAGACTCCTATCTAATGGTTCCTGTTCCTCTGTCACTTCTGATGACCCCACTGTCAGATAAGCCTGTCCTGGACCTTCGTGGACCCTGACTGAAATGGGCCCAATTAGAATTTAAATGAACCAATCGGCAAACATGAATGAGCGTTGTCGCTGTGTCACCAATCAGCAGCAGGAAGGTGAAAGCAAAACAGTATATTTGATAGGACATTTGTTCAGTTAATGTTTGATCCCCTCAGGGGAAGGCTGGATAACATGCAGTAATGGCTCGTGTGCCACCATCTCACTTTGCAGTCTGGTAGCCTTCCATCAAGGCTAAGATTGAAACTTATGTACTGTGAAATTCTTGGGATCAGTTGTGCTCAGTAGCTTCCACTCACTGTTTGATTGCGTGGGCTCCACTACAGCAATGGTTAGACTAGTAATACCCTCTTATCTGAACTGCAAATGGAATTGTGTAGCTTTTCATCATGAAACTACACTGAAAGTGATCATGCTTAAATGTGTGCTTAAGTGGCAGATAACATCCGTAATTAAGGTGCTAAATTAAATTTTCATCTCTCTGGGCTAGTCTGAGACCACTGAAGGTAACAGTACGATCTTAATCTCCACGTCATAGGATTCATTTCTTAGGATGTGTCTAATTTCAGGGTTTGAGGTTTCAGTTTTATCATCTATCAATCAAATATGAAATATGTAACACAGTATACCTTTCAGAAGAAGAAACGGTATACAGTGGTGGAAGAAGTATTCACATTATTTACTTAAGTGAAAGTATCAATATCACACAGTCAACACACTCCATTAAAAGTTAACTTAGGGGTCATGAGATGATAACATGTGTAGGAAAGAAGAAAAAACTAAGATTAAAAGTAGAAAAAATAAAAATCAAAGGTAGTGAAGAAGTATAAAATTGCATAACATGAACACATAATAACCACCACAGATGTGAAATGGTGAAAGCATTTTATTTAACCACAATGATACTTTACTAGATTCTAAACACTGGTGGGTGCTTTGGTGTTGTCAGACTCATTGCCTCCAATCCTGTTTAGGCAGCTCTGGTATCTTGGTCTAGATGTGTCACAGAGCCATTAACACGGGTGATGAGTCACTGTGTTGTTGAGGGTTGTGTGGTTTGAGTGTGATGTATCAGAAACCCACAGTGTGGTTCCCAGAGCCCTCTGCCAGTCACTGTGGCCATGCCTGTTGGCTGGCTGCTCTGCCAGGGAAGCTTACAGGCCAGAAGTGTTGAAGGGAAAGCCCAAGGGAGCCAGGGATATGAGCTGCAGTGGCCAAGTGGTAAATTCTCACCTGCTACTAAGTGAGAATTAGCGCTGTGGTCGTTTTCCTTTCACACTGTGAGTCACATAACCTAAGTCCCACAACCTGCTGTTACCTTTCTGTATATCTGTAATGGTCTCACACAAATACAACTGAAATAGTTCCTCTTGTTTAGCCTCAAGAAATAGGCCTCACTGCCCTGGTGGTAGCCCACACAGCAGCAGTGGAGCTTTTGTCTCTGTTGCTGTTTGCTTAATATTGTGCCCCTTTTCTATTTCTCTTTCTGTCCCAGGTATTTCTCCAAGTCATCGGAGTGATTGCAGTAGCTGCCGTCATCATCCCCTGGATCCTTATTCCTGTTGCTCCACTTTTTGCTGTCTTCCTGTTTCTGCGATGCTACTTCCTGCAGACCTCCAGAGACATAAAGCGCCTAGAGTCTACCAGTAATTTTTTATTTTATTTGGGTGGGGGGTGGGCATGTCCATTTGTGGTAAGAGACAAAAGCAGACCACAGGAATGCTAATAGACCATTGAAGAAAGCCATGGTCATTAGCATAAAGGCTAAAGGTGGCGGTGGCCTATGGCTCGGCCACACGCAGTTTCCTCAAGAGACGGGAGTTCATGACATCACATACAAAGGGGAAAAATGCCAAGTGGGCATGACTAGGCTATTGAAGGCTTTAGTTCATCTTTTTTATTCTGGGCTGAGAGCCCAAATGTACATTGGACAACAGGTTCCATCATCTTAAAGAACAAAGGTTCTATTAAAAAGGCCAGAGGAAACATTTAGGTTTTGTCTCTGGTTTTGTAAGCCTAACAAATAGAAACAAAAGACCACTCAATTGCAACCTTTCCCTAAATCATTGGTCTATACTAAACTATTTGTCATCAGAAGCATCAGGTTGATTATGACTCACTTAAAAACACAGTGTATTTAAATACATAAAAGCAGTCTAAAACAGTGTTCTACATAAAAGCAAATTTGTTTGGGTTAAAACTCTTCAACATTGTCCTAAGTATACTATAAGGAATGCATTTGTGTTGAAAAATGTCATTGTTGAATGTATGGATAGCTGATTTTACAGATGCATGTTTGCTAACAGTTGTGGTGCATATACTGTATATATTTTTTTCTTTTAGCTCGGAGTCCCGTTTTCTCCCACCTTTCTTCCTCTCTCCAAGGCTTGAGCACCATCCGTGCCTTCAAGGTTCAGCAGAGGTTTCAGCAAATGTTTGATGGATATCAAGATCTTCACTCAGGTAAGCATTAAAAATATATATTTCAGTTAAGGATATTAACTTTTTATCACGCCCTTTCAAAGCCATTTAGACTAATGTTATTTTGTTAGTACCAGCAATATTTAGACAGTAGAGATTACATGTATTATCTTATCTGTGTGTTTGTTAACAGAGGCTTGGTTCTTATTCCTGACTACTTCTCGCTGGTTTGCTGTACGCCTTGATGGAATTTGCTCAATTTTTGTCACCATCACTGCTTTTGGTTGCCTTTACCTGGGGGATGGTACTGTATGGGATTTGGATAAAACATTTGACATTATTGACATCAAAGACTTTATTAGTGAAACCATGGCGATAAACTCATGACTGTCTGACCGTATGTTTACTTTTTTTCTGATATTACAGGACTGGAACCAGGTGCAGTGGGTCTGGCTTTATCTTATTCAATGACACTAACAGGCATGTTCCAGTGGGGAGTCAGACAGAGTGCAGAGATTGAGAACATGGTGAGAACATTTACATTTGAACACTTACTAAACCTATTCATGAAAGAGGCTTTTATTTACCAAAAATGAAGCAAACAATTTACAAAATATTTAACTAAATTCTGGGCACATAAAATAGGTCAACTAACAGAACTTAACTCAGCATTAACACACTAATATAGTATATTAAAAAAAATCTCTAAACTAGAAATCCCATCCCCCCATGATGTGGCGGGAACTTGGTACAATCTGATTAGCCACTTCCTGTATTTAATAGCCAAAATCTATGTGTCATTATTTATCTGTTTGCTGATATATGTGCGTAAGGTCAACAAACTCAATGAGAAGAAAATGAACTATTATGTGTCAACTTAGAACACTAAGGTGTGTGCAAGAGGATTACTGATATTTAATCAGTTGTGAGGCAGCATGTGCGGCCGTCACCGAGGGTCTAATGAAAGACACTATTGAGTTGCATTGTGGGAAATGTAGGATCCAGTTTTTTTTGACTCATTCTTTAGACTAAAAGTCAACATTTCCGCGTCTGCTGCTTCGTTTTTACGTGTTGTCTGTGGTCCCCCAACTTTATGCAAGTGCAATACTAAACTATTAGAGTACTCTTTTAAAACATGAATTGACTGCTAATTCACTGGTTAGATTATTGTTTGCGATGGTCAAATTAGAAATACTAGTAGGACATGTGACATGTCATGTTTGCTGTTTTATGTTCAACATAACTTTATGTTTACTAAAGCTGAAGTCATGCCATTTTCAATTATTTCAAGTGATAAGAGCAAAATGTATGAATCAGAAATCTGTCTTCACAACATATTGTGTACTTCTACATGTTCTGTGAAAAACATTGCCTTATCTTTTGTAGATGACATCTGTGGAGAGAGTGGTTGAGTATGCCGAGCTGGAGAGTGAAGCACCCTGGGAGACGGACAAACAGCCTCCGCATGATTGGCCCAAGGCAGGCTCCATCACCTTTGACAGAGTCAACTTCTCTTACAGTGCCAGTGAGCGCTTGGTCCTAAAGAATCTGACTGTCGTCTTCACATCCAGAGAAAAGGTTCTTGTCTTTATTCCCACCTGTGCATGCTTACTGGTGTGCACAGCCTGTGACTTAGGTTGATATGCAGCTAGTGTAGAAGGCGTGATGTGATTCTTTTTTATGTGGCATTATTTTCAAATCAATTATTAAAGGGACACCATATTGTACTGCTGAATCTTCAGGACTATACCATTTGTGATTCATGGAATACATATCATGTAATTAAGACTGTTCAAGTGGATCCAATTGTTCCCAATTTGCATTTTGAGCTACCTGACGGTGACAACTATTCATTTACTATAAGAGAGAGGAGAGGCCTAGGGAGAGTGGCGAGGGAGGAGAGAGAGGGAAGCAGAGGAAGATGGTTGAGAATGATTGAAATTGTGTTTAATGCAGGGGGTGTATTTTGCATGGCTATGGTTGGCCAGGGCGGCTGATTTCACAATGGATGGGTTGATAAGTGTGGAGGCCCTGGCTCTGACAGCCCATGGGAGGGATCTCTGCCACATGCCATGGGGGGGAAAGGCTTTGTGCATCCTGACAGTTCCCCTGACACCCTTTCACAAGGAAACCAACCACCTACAGTACACAATCCTTTCACTCTGGCCTTCACTACAGTCACATACTGTACATAATCATATAACCACTCACAACTCCAACTACAACAATAACACCCATTGTTTAGAGAGAAATAGCTTAGTAAGAGCATATTACTCGTCTCCGAGACGAAATCGATGATGCACAGTCCTCACTTTTACATTTCATTATGCTAAAAACCAACTGCAATATGATTTCTAAAATGAACTTTGACAATCTTTTGTCTGAAATAAGATGGAAAGGTAACGTGACAGCTTTTTTTAAAAAGAAAGCCAAGGAATGTCTGACTGATCAATGCTGAACGCTGTTTCAAATGCATTCAAGAAAAACAGACATTTTTGGTCATTAGTTTCAATAGCTTAAAATAACCTTTTGTTTACATTTACTGCCAATCAGGTAGTAGTGTGGTGTTCTTATCTATGCACAGAAGGTGGATGGACAGGTAAATCTCTGGGTTTGCATCTACTACTGATGTACTAGCAGTCAATATCCTTTTATATTCACCCATTTACGGGAGCCGGCACCAATATTGTGCATGCTCACTCACTGACATGGCTACAGAGACACTAAATGGAATGGAGCCATCATGTTATTTATTTACAATTTTTCTGAATTGACAGGTCAAGATGTCTGCTGTGAAATGGGTCTATCGCTCATATGAGTATGGATCATTACTGTTGAAGAACAAGGCAGCATAATGGAAAGGGATCATGAAATGAAAGTCTTTGTTTATCTGGTTTGGGTGTGGAGACTGCACAGAATGTATGAAAAGATGTTATGCACATATACTGTAGACACACAAATACGAGTTGCATATTATTGAAAAAGGGATAAGCATAAGGTCCTCAACCTGCTCAATCTGCTGATGCAGGGCATACTGCTGTCAGCATTAAGTACTTTCAAATTAATTCCATTAGCAACATTTGGCATTTTTTTCATAGCAATCTCCTCAAAAGTCTGCAAATGTCTTCCCAGGACTCTCAGCATCCTTTTCTCCTTGGCAACGATCATGCTCCTTCCTGCCCTCTGCCCTTGCTCCCACATGAGCAACTGGTTAGTGACTTTTGTTTCTGTCATAAATGAACAGCCTCTTGACCACTTTTCATTTGAATATTTAAAGTTGGAGTTGTGGCCAGGCCTGGGCAGGTGGCTCTTCCTGTGGGGTCCATCCCTGTGACATGAGGACCAAATGCAAGCCCAGTTTAAATTCATGGTATGGTACAAGGCCCTTTCCTCCTCCAGCCTTGGGCATCAGGTTATGGAGAGCAAAGTGATTACTTGCTGTTGAGAATATTTTTTTGTATAGCACTTTTCAAAACAAAGATACAAAGAGCTTTGCAGTCAGGAATAAAACCCTCCGCAGACTGAATACAAGTAATCGTTTAGACAGTGAACCTGCTTGTTGACTAATACAGATTGAGGTGACTTCTGCCAGGAAAGGATGACCCAATTGTGTGGAGCTCCTATTCAAAAGCTCCATCTGTGAGTCAGTGCTTGCAACAATGTTTTCTACTACTTCTGCTTTGAAAACATTCAAAGTGTGAAAATCTTTGTTCATAATAAACATCTAAACTTTTTCACCTTTGCTACCACCTGGGTGGCATGCCTATGTCTGGGTCCTGAGAGTTTTGTGTCTAGGATGTTTTGGCACTGTGGTGAAGCCAATGCATGCGTCCACAGTACACTATTTTTTATAGGGAGGGTGCTTATTCTGTCAGCACTTCAAATGTCTGTTGTCTGTGCACTCTTTGCTGTATCTTCTGCAAAAGAGGGGTCTGGTATAATTCTACTGTCATAGTAAATGTGTTGGTGATATCCTCTTGACATAAGGTCACAAAGAGGTTAAGGAAAGATATTTTTTCCTCTTCTGAAATATTTCCTACCTGGACCAGGTAAAGGCATCTAGTGGTACGTTCCTGCGTTCGTCATGTAATAATCACCTGTGTTTATTGAGGCCCTTTTAGTGGGACCATTTCAGCCCACTGCATAGCTCTCTCTGTTTGTGATGAATTTAGACAGCTTTACTGTGCTTTTGCCTTGGCTCAGAGTTATTGTGTGTTTCAGTACACCCAAGTGTTGTGGTTACAGAGGGAGATCTAAGTTGTGCCACAAACCCTACACCACATTGTGTACGTCTAATAACAAGTTCATTCATTTAGATCCTGGATCGGTGAGCCGGTCCTTCTAACCCTCCAGCTAAATGGGTACAGAGGGAGAAAACATTTTGGTAAACCCCTGGCTAAACAAAAGGTTGCCCATTGGCTATGGAATGGCATATAACAAGTGTTGGCAGGCAGCAGTGTGTGGCATCAGCAGCCCAGTTCAGTGGAATAAGTAATGATTTGCCTTGTGATGCAATTGTTTTCACCATTTCCATTTGGTTCTTGGTTTCATTTGGGTCTTTGCCATGGGGTATGCTCAGCATTCAAAAACACTGAGCAGTTTGATCTAGACTGGTGATGTTCTGTTTGGGTCCTCTTTAGGTCTGTGCGTTTAACACAGCTGTGCCTGGAATGATTTGGGAATGCATGGGCCTTACAGTGAAGGCACTGGCTAGACCTGCAAGTATTAATGGCAGGGTGACCCTGCTTTTCCACTAGACACAGAGGATGACGTTTAGTAGTTCATCTAGTACCATTTTCAGGTCAAATATGTCCAATACTTAGTTTATGACCAAATACCTGCAACACTAATGATATTCCCATCAGCCTCAGATGTACTTTGTGTTTAGCGCAAATGAGCAAATATTAGCATGCTAACATGCTAAAATAAGACAGTTTATGATGGTAAACATTATAACCTCTAAAAATCAGACCTGTACATGTTTAATTGTAGTATTGTAATTAAAGTATTAGTGAGACATTCAATACAATCTAGGGAGACCAGTTTGAGTAACAGATCTGTGAATTTGAAGGCTTCTCAGGTGCCCAAAACAACACAGGGGTTTATAATACTCAAAGCATTATACAACTGGGAAGTTAAACTGTAGCTGTAGCTACTGTCAGTCTGAAAGCAGCCTTTGTACTCTTACATCCTGATTGGGTGGCTTGTACAGTACATTAAATACACAGATACAAAAAGATGGGTAGTTAAAGCTTTATTGCGAAACTGTTTTTATATTAATGAACGTCTGTTACATTCAAGCCATTGCCAAATGAGTTGATACAAAGCTAATTAAGACTATCAGTTTAACAAAACACTCTCTGTATTTCTCTGGATGGCTGTATTTAGAAATTGTTGTTGTCTGGTGACTTTCGCGCGCAGAAACTCGAGTGAAGATAATTACCTTTTCTGAAGAGTCCATGTTTTTTAAATCCTACATGTCCTCCTTGGCTACTAGCAACTGCGTGGAGGAGGGGTGGGGGCGCGTGCGCGATTACGGAAGGCTTGTGTCATGTGGATGCAACAACAGTGGTGTTGTCATTACTTAGAATTAGACATGTATAAAGTACTAGAGACCCATACTTGAGTAAAAGTACAAGTTCTCTATCAAAAAAGTGACTTTAGTAGAAGTTGAAGTGCACTTTAAGCACCACACTTAAGTAGAAGTACTAAAGTATTCAACATTTTTTGTACTTGGGTATTGTAAGTAGTTTATTTGAAAATGTACTACTCAAGTACTGAAAGTAAAAGTACAAGTATTGTGTTATGTAGTTATTAAAGAAAGCAGTCAAAAGTTTGAATATCATATTGTTTATTATTTCAAATCTTTAGCCTAAAGGACACTCACAATTCCTTTGGCTGTAGCCAAAAGAATTAACAAATATTAAATATATTATATTAAAAATAACAAATACTGAAATAAAATGTACAATTATCACACTGTGCAAGTAAAATGAACATCCTCTCCAGCACCGTAACGATTAAAGCCCCAAAAAACGTATCACACACTAGCTAGTAACATGTGTGATGTACAGTGGAAAGTTAGCAAGCTAGCAAAATACAGATAACTAGCAGCTTCACATCACAGGGTAAAACGGTTAACATTCAGTATTCATTTCAGACTGAAACAACTCAGGAATAGCTTAATCTGCTGCAACAATAGCTAAATAGAGTACAAACTTACATCGTCTCTGACTTCTGAACAGGCAACCGCCGTAATGAAAAGAAACATAAGCGATCTCTGGGATTTCTTACGTAACTTACGTGATAGCGTACGTAACTAACGTAGCCATAACTACACACACTGTGACCTACACAGTCTCCGTAGCGTGAGGAATTCACAACAGTAACGAGTAACGATGCAGCACATAAAAAATGTATTGGAGTAAAAGTATTAAACTCATCGAAAATATGTACTCAAGTAAAAGTGGAAGTAGGAGAAAAAAAGAATACTCCAGTAGAGTACAGATACAGCCTTTTAGTACTTAAGTACAGTAGTGAAGTAGTTCTACTTTGTTACTATACATCTCTGCTTAGAATTCCTCATGGGGGCGACAGAAACTATGCACTATAGCTTTAAGCATACAGTATAACACTTATACTTGTTTAACGGCTTCATGTGTTATCATAGAACTGAAGTTATAATGAGTAACTACAAATTTCCAACCTACAGATGTTGGCATATGCAATGCGTGGAACTGTTGGACTATGAAATGAGCACTTTTATAGAATATAGCACACTTTAAAATAACTGCCATGAATCATAAACAAGCAAAAGGTCCAACACAAAATTATACAGGTGATGGCATCAAGATGGGTTCCACCGATGCCATGTGAATAAGCTTATATAATGATACATCCAAGATACGAGAACATGTTTAATTTGAAATGTGACTAATAAATGTTAAACAGAGGCTTTAAACATTAAAATGTTTAAACATTCTTTAAAAATCTGGTATTTTTTCCACTATCTGCCAAAATCATGTGATTACTGTCAAAAAAAGAGATTTGTTATACCTGCTTGTTGTAGAATATAATGTTTGCCATCAATCTCTTTTATTGCCACACGATACGAGTGGTTCCATTGTACTTATGTTCCCTTGATGACATGACACAATAAGCACAAAAATGATTAATAGCCTGAGGGAGCATGACAATATATTGTCTTTACACATCTAAAAATAGTTCTCATTTCTCCACTGTAGGTTGGCATTGTTGGACGCACTGGTGCTGGTAAAAGCTCCCTGATCTCTGCCTTGTTCCGGCTGGCAGAACCTGAGGGACAAATAATGATTGATGGTTTTCTGACTTCTGAGATCGGTCTGCACACCCTGCGTCAGAAAATGTCCATCATCCCACAGGTGACTTTTTAAATTGCCCTCAGTCTCAGCTGTTGTCTTTGCACTTAAAACTGCACACAGTAACCGATGTGTAAATCTAATAAAATATTAGGCATCATCATCACTTAGAACAGCACGCAACGTTCAGCATGATATTACAGGATGTTGTGTTTAATGTTGTTGTCCTTTTCTAAAACGGCTGCACTTTTGCTTTGACTTCTTCTGTACTTCTTTTAATTTCTCAATATTGAGAAATGGCAGATGAACACTGATAACAGACACCTTGGTACTTTAAAAAAAAATAAAAATAAAATACTAGCTTTTAAAAAGCTAAAACAAGTGAGGAAATTTACAGTCTCTCAGGGGATTTCTGAAAGTGAGACAAACAGATGCCTTGAGACAGTTTAACTTTATTTCCGCTTGTTGAAACTGATACGGCATTAAGAAAATGCCAGCCTGCGGGTGAGTGTCAGCAGAGTGGAGGGAGGGGAGAAGACTCCCACGGCCTGTACTGTGAAGAGAGCAGTTCCCCATCCCTGACAGAGGATTAGCCCTCTACCCCCCAAACATGGGAAAGCTGCTTAGAAGAAGTCTTCCCCCATCCTCACAGTCAGAGTCCCCTTGTACACCGTCACTTAGCCCAAGTCTCAAACATTTCTAGGGTGTAGCCAAGATGCCCAAAAACCGTTTCATTAATGCTTTTCTGTGGATTTGATAGGTTTCTGGCATTGCTACTACTTCAGATAAAGTTGTACTCCCTCATCCAAACTAGTTTAAGATATGATGTGTGTTTGATGTGATTTTGTTTACTCTTTCTCTCCTAGAGGGAGAGACTTGCACAAAGTGGCAGGTTACGACTCAGAACTTTAACTGCACGCCCATCTGTGTCACATACTGGATGGCATTTTTATGATGTGAAGTCTTACCAGTAGAGTTTCTCTGTGTCATGCTCTTAGTTTTACAAACTTATATAGAGTGAATTATCTTGGATTTACTCAAATCCATCTGAAAGCCTTTTTATTCTCCTGCTAGACGTAAGAGATGAAGTGATAAAGTCAGCCTTTCACATGGAAAAATTGCTAGTTGCCTTTCCTTTTCATGTGGAATTTTGAGTGTGATATGTATACTATACATTGCCAGTGAGGAGTTTCATTATTTGCCACCCCCCGATTTGATTATGATAAGCTTGTATTAGCATATGGCATTAAAAAAGGATCCATTTCAGTTTCTATTGAATTCTCAGGAATTACTTAGTAAAAAAATGAATTCTGTGGCAAACAGAGGGCTTAGAATTGGTGGAGCACATAATCGGTCTATGGAAAGCTGTGCTTGAAAGCAGTTTTTCCGACCTAACATTGAATCCTCAATTAAAGTGTGTCACAAAACTAGTTTGAATTGGGACTTCAGCTGGCTTAATGACAAGGCGGGATTGTTGGTGACAGAAGGAAAAGCTCATTGGAAATAAAGAGATGGAACATTTTCTAAGGAACAGGTAGCAGGGATGAAGTCCTGAAATGCTTAATTTCTTCTGGATGAAAATTGAGCAGTTAGTCCTGAGCCTTCTGACCTACATGGAGGTTTGTTGAGACAGAATTTTGTATTTCAGGAGTGTGTGCTGTGTGCGTGTACACTGCATACATCTCTGTGCTTACATACCTGAGTGCATGTTGTTTCAGCACTGGCTGTGAAGCTGACCTGTAAGAGAGCAAAGATGAAGGCGTGGATAGTGAGTCACATACAAGAAGTAATGTAACCTTAACGCAGGACACTCAGCCTTTTAGGCCCATTGTGTACTTTACTCTTGCTCCTGGTCTAATCTTATAGTTGCCAGGTGAACAATTACTATCTCGGTTTGGATTAGATTCATATCTTGAGTAAACTAGATTTATCAAATTGCTTGGACTGTGATGAGGATACAGTTGAAGTCTATCAGTTTTTGTTTTGGGCAGTTGCTTGCTGCTCTGCATCACCTCTATTGCTGTGATAGTTTTTTTTCAAATGGCCATTATAACCATTTAGTGTCATACATTCAGTGTTATGTTTCAAAGGAAAGCACAGCTGTATTTGTTCACCGATATAGAAAAAAAGCCATATAAAATGCTTATCTAGAGCAGCTCTGTATGGTCTCTGTATGACAACCTGGGAGAGTCCTAGCAAGTGTTCAGTAAATCACTTCAACATTGGAGCAGAATTTATGAATATATATCTGACCTGACACGACGAGATGGCAGCTTGCTCCTGTTTATCAGGTTTACCACAAACTGAGTGGCATGTTGGAACAGTGCCTGTGGACTTGTTGGCTTGTACATCGGCACTATAATAAAGAGCTTTATTTACTCTCTTAAAGATGGCTGTGCGGCTGAACCTTGATCCAGGTGTGTGGCTCACCATAAATACATATCTCTTGGACATCCTAGCTGTCTGAGATCTGAGGTTGTCCTTTTCATGAGGGTAGTCAACTGATGCGATAACCCCTCATGACAGATGCTTGTGCATTTGACAGAGTAAAGCTGTTACTTACATTTTGAGATTATCATTTCTAATACAACTACTGTATAAAAAGTCTTGGATGGTAACAGTGACTAGATGTTTTTGTGCCATATTATATATTCAGACTATGTCGCACAGTTATTATCCACCTTTACCAGTGCACAAGCTCTGGTTTTCCAAGTAAAAAGATCAACTTATTGAAGCATAGTTGGCCAGAGCATTGAATAGAGATCCTGAGTGGAGCAAGCCCTTTGTGAACATCTTCCCCTCAAACATTGCCTAGCGGCGCTTTATAAAGCTTGTCTTAACCCTTTCATACATCTTCCCCTTGTCATTATCTTAACTGGCCACGGCCTTCTCTTTCTATATCCATCTATCCACAGGACCCAGTTCTCTTCACTGGCACCATGAGGAAGAATCTGGACCCTTTCAGGCAGCACACAGATGAGGACCTGTGGAATGCACTCCAAGAGGTACTCCAGCGTGGCTCTGAATGATTCCCCTTCGCCGGCCCAGGGGGGGATCCCTCTGTCCCCCTGTACAATGCTGCCATTCAGCCTCCCTGCTCGCCACAAGTCATGGGGGGAAATCCCATTAGGGCCATGGGGCCCAGCTCAATGTGCGGCTTGTAACTGGGAACCATTGAAAGTGCTGGGGGAGATGTGTTTGGGCAGTCAGGCCAACCAGGATGAAGGCTCCCCCCACAGCGAAGGGCTTCAGCTCCTGGTCCTGCCTCTGAATGGGTTTGGTGGCCTGGATTAAAGCTAGAGGCTGGCCACAAGAGAGCACTGGCCAAGGTCATCAGTGGACCTGGCCCTGCATTGTGCCAGGCGGTTAATGGGTGTGTTTGGATAGCTCTTTAAAGGCATCCCTGCAGGAAGCCTTTATGAAGGGGTAATGAAGGGTTGGGGCTCTGCTCTCCCTCTCTGCAGGTGCACATGAAGGCCGTGGTGGAGGACCTGCCCAATAAGCTGGAGACTATGCTGACTGAGTCCGGCTCTAACTTCAGCGTGGGCCAGAGGCAGCTGGTGTGTCTGGCTAGGGCCATCCTCCGGAAAAACCGCATCCTCATCATTGATGAGGCCACAGCCAATGTGGACCCAAGGTCAGGGGACACTCAAGTCTACAAGTAAAACATTTTACAACAATGTTTGAACAGTCCTTTCCACATGTAGTGCATTTACTGTAAACAAGTGCTCCTTTTAGATGGGTATCTTTAAGCTAGGTTTAATGAAACTGTAGCACCACAATTGTTATACAAACTGAAATCATTCCTTAAACAATACTTCTGTTCAAGCAACTTTGCAAATAAATCAATAGCACATGTGTGTAACTGAAGCCTTAAAGCTACATTGTGTAAACATTTCTCCCATCTAGCGGTGAAATTGTATATGACAACCAACTGAATATTACGTTCTGGCCCCTCCCATTCCAAGCGCGTTCTAACTCCTACGGTGGCCGTTTTATTCCAAGAAGTACGACTTCTTCCGTGAGTGTTCCTTCCAGTGTAATAATAGTTTGACGTTATTTATCGTTATTCTGTATATTGTACGAGATTAATAGTGTAAGGCAATGTTTACAGCGTAGGAGAGAAGCAAAGGAGGTTTGTGTTTTTAATATATTTCTCTGAGCAGTATGAACAATGTCAATGAAACCGGCACAAGCACTTTAAATAAATCCTCGGAGCGGTTTTCTACTGTATTATCTATCATTTCACCGTGTGGGGAATTGGCAAATTGGCACCCCTGCTTGCTGAGAAGGTGCCGTGCACACTGCACAGAGAAGCTGTGTGAGAAGGGGAAAGGGGAGGGGGGAGCAGGGGACAGTTCACCTCTGGGTCGAACAGGTTGCTGGGCATAGGCGCCGATACTGTTGGTGCTCCGCTAATACTGAGCACCCACGAAGGTGATCGCGGTTATGTGTCAGTTAAACTTTTCATCTCCAATCCTATCCTGAGTTGAAAGATAGCCTACTTTACGGCTTTATTATCGAGTTGATAGGCGTGTGTGTTCGTGTCGGCCGCCTGAAATGCAACATTTTTTGACGAACGGGGGTCTCGCCCTGGGTGTAATTCAATGTAGAACCGCCACTGGTTGTTCTAGCTGTAGCTAGTCTGTGTACGTGAGTTGTCTGCCAGGGAAATTACGACACATGATTACGTTTATGTTACAATGTAGACAATCCTGTTTCATCATTGACGTGAGGAAAAGTATCCTAGACGTCGTTCTAGCGTTATGCACTACCATGCTATAGTTAGCCAACAACTATAAAACTTCAAATTTACACAAATAGGCAGAATTACCTGTCGAGAAGAAAGCAGGCAACTTCGGTGTCCCCTTTTAAAATCTTTGCTCCTTATGAGCTCTTTCCATCTTGGAAAAGCCACTCCAATATTAACTTTGATCTTGTTGCTTTGCCTGTCACGTTGACGTTTTAATTCTCTTTTTAACTTCCTTGGCGACTCTGTTACATGTCCTGGAGAATAGGCGCAATCCTCCGTTTTCAACAGGCTTTCAAATTTGCCGGCAGTCGCAAGTAATCTTCTCCCCCTTTATGGCACTGAGTGTAAAAGCGCGAAATGTACTTTAAAGATGGAGGCGCAACATGGCGGCTGTCATTCGAGTGACTCGCTCGTATGTATTCTGAATGATTCTGAATGGCAGATTCTACGCGTATGAGAATACTTAGATTAGTTGGTGGAAGTAATTACAAATGAATGAGCACATATTTGTGAAAGAACAAAGGTTTTTTTGCTAAGAATCAACTCAAAAAATTACACAATGGAGCTTTTAAGCAACACTAGAGAACTTTTTGTAACTTAAAATAATGTTTCCAAAATCATTTCAGTGGTTTGTCAACTCGTAACAGGGTGAACGGCACTTCTGCATTCGCTTTGCGGCTCTCTACCGGCTATAACCACACTATGCAAGTTTGCCAGATCGGGTAGTGGATCTGTAGTTCAAATGAGACATAATGGGACAATTCCGCTTCCAACCCGTAGGGGAACCGAAGCGGGAACAGTTCTCTAGTGTTGCTTTAATGAAAAGATGCACAGATTTAACACGTATCATCTACAATGCACACTGTTGGGGGGTGCATTAAAGCAGACCTATTGAAGTCTGCTTATCATTAGTCTACTATACACAGGAGTGGATTGATCAGAGCCTCACATATATCATGTCAACAACTATTAACATCAAATATTTAACAATTACGCTTTTAGTATGACTTTTAAAAGGCAAATAATACCTGTCTTTGTTATCTTAAAGAGCTCTGCTATCCTTTTTTTATGCCTTCTACTGCACATACCTTCCTGCTGATGAGCCATTGTTCAGTGTTAAGTAAAAATCCCTGCCCAAGGGTTTAAAGGAAGAGGGTTTTTTGTGCTGAGGTGTTGTGTTCCCTGCTTCTTTTTAGAACTGACAGCCTCATCCAGCAGACTATCCGGGACAAGTTTCAAGAGTGTACCGTCCTCACCATTGCTCACAGGCTCAACACTATCATTGACTGTGACAGAATACTGGTAAGTAATAACGCAGTAAATTTCCATTGCCCAGCACTTTAGTCAGTATTTTAAATGAGACCATTATCCTTCTGCTATCAGTTATTAGTTACAGACAGAAGAATGGGGTTAAACTACAAATAACCAGCTAGAAGTTTGGTGCTTTTAGTCTTAACATTTTGTGATATCCCTTCACAAGCTTGTTCTTTCTTATCAACTATAATAAATACGTAATAAGAACAGAATATGTAGTATACCGTGAAGTAACCCTGTCAGAGAAATGTATCTAGTTCTCTTAACAATTACATAGTAGATGGTGTGATTAATCAAATTTCTTTACTTCATGCAGCATGGAGGGAAGACCTGGACTGGTGTTCTCTGAAGTTTCTTCAGAGTGCCTGACCTCATGACAGAGTTGGTTCAGCCAGGCATTAACGGCATACAGTAACCTGAGCCCTGAGACCAATGGTCCTTTTAATGTTAACGTACTTCCGCAATCCCTCAGGACAAGAGTCTTTTTGATGATAAACTCTGTGCAATGTCAGCAGACTCTTATCTGACAAACTCACACACAAAGGGCCCTATTTTAACGATCTAAGCGCACGGCGTGAAGTGCCTGGCGCAGATGCGTTTAGGGCGTGTCCAAATCCACTTTTGCTAGATTGACGGCGGAAAAAAGGGTCTGTGCGCCGGGCGCATGGTTCAAAAGCTTACTTAATCATAGGCGTTTGGGCGTAACATGCAATAAACCAATCAGAGTGTCATCTCCCATTACCTTTAAATGTCAGGCGCGTACCATGGCGCAATGCTATTATGATGGCCGATTTGCTGAGCAGGAAAGAGAGAAGAAACTGATCTGCTCGTGCGTGAAGTGAAAGCGTATGAGCAGATCATATGATAATACTATTTCACATTGTAATATTTTTATTTTTAATCTTTTGCATGTTTGTGTGCTGCTGCGCATCCCTGTGTGTGCGCTAAGGCTCGCGCTGTTCATGAGTCTAGGCCCATTTTACTAATGCGCTGTTAAAATAACAATGGAATGCTGCACTATTGACTTTAGACCAGGTTTTTGTTGGTCAATGGCGTGATCACTTCCCGCTGCCTCAAGATAGCAATACGCCAAGAATTCACCTGAACACACCTCACTGTAGGACCAGCACGCCTATGGGCGCTGGACGGTCTTAAAATAGCAAAGACACTTGCGCCGGGCTTTGCGCTGGGCTTTGCGCTGGGCTTTGCGCCGCGCTGCGCCGGGTGCAAGATAGGGCCCAGATCAATATATTGAGTACTTAAATATAAATGTTCGCTTCCCACAACCCGCAGAAACATGCGCCTCATATTCCCTACTGCTGCCGTGCGTCAAACACACCTGAGGTTCAGAGCTTACAAACACCTCTTTCATTCTTTGCAATGAGCCTGCTAAACAATCTTTACAGAGTTTTAATTCACTTGCTTGATTTTGCAACAGCTGGCCTGATTTCTCCCTCACAGCATTCTTTCTCATTGAGCCTGCGCCCGGGCCACTTGATCTTTGGCCCTTTCCTGCTACTGCCTGCAGAGGTGCCAATTAGTGCCATTTGTGGCAGCATTTGTTAAGCGTCTATGGAGGACATGGCACGACCTGGTGGCTGCTCGATCACTGAGAGGGTTGCTGAGAAAAGCCAAATATCACACAGTGGGGACTATTTCACACCTACACTTGTGTTAAATGCCCCCAGATTGTTGCACACTCAAGGGGAACTAGATTTTGGTCCACCTGAATTGTCTCTTCGAAATCTTAAGCTGTGCCATATTTAGACCATACAAACTCTATCTCCAAGTATCCTGTCGATTATGAAAGCAACAGCAGAAGTCTCCCTTTCATACTAAACCATCCCTGAAACTGGGCTTTAGCCATAACAAACTGCTCATTATAGCTGCAAGGGGATTGAGCTTGTTAAAATTTGTCTGTGATATAATTGTTGTCTTTTCCAAACTACTTGAATTGGCACTGTTGTTTGTGTGGTTTCTATGGCATGTGATGACACAGAAATGATGGTAATTTTCTAGAGTGTCTTAAAGGTGTGATTGTTGGATTTGACTGAGGACCACCCCTGAGCCGCTGAAATGCCAGGATAAATACATGGATAAATCACTGATCTTCAGTCTGTCAGAGTCAGCGCGCTAGACTTTCACACTGCTAACAGGCTACGCTCATTGTCCGTGGCCCTGTCAAGCACAAACAAACACCAGTGTTTGCTGTTGCATGAGTCACATAAAATGGATGGTTCCTATGTGCAGAGAACTACTGTTTCTCTATTCATATTGCACTGTCTGCATGCATCACTCAGCAGCGAAACAGCTGAAATGTCAGTTTTCCCTAAAGTAAAGTATACAGGCGCACACACACACACACACCCAGCATTGTATGTGTGATTGCAGGTTTTGGATGCTGGCAGAATCCAGGAGTATGACGAGCCATATGTGCTGCTCCAGAACCAGGAAGGGCTCTTTTACCAGATGGTCCAACAGACAGGCAGAGCCGAGGCCACCTCACTGCTGCACACAGCCAAACAGGTAAGCACACCCATCTTTGTCCCAGTACGGGGCTGTCACTAAATAGAGTCCAGCCGTGGCACACTAATCCTAGACTCTCCCTTTAACTCCAGACTTCATTGCTCACCCCTAAAATAATACAGTTAAGCAAAAGAAGATGTGCATTACCCTGACAATGCAAAGACACTTGATTACCATTTTAATTTAAAGTGCTTACTTGGAGCATTGCAACACCATAACATTAATTTCAAGAGAGAAATTGTCCCCTTTGTAGATTTACATCCTCTGATTTTATCAAAGAAACTCTCCATATAATCTTTTTCTCATAATGTAATTTTGAGATCATTTTAGAGATGATTCTAGAAAAGCAGCTTTCTTTGCGCTATATCTATTTGGAAATATTGGGTTTAACTTCATCGCGATTTGGGATAAACTTTCTATGGGGATTACTGTAATAGAGAATGTCCATATTTTTTCCGTGTGAAATTCATTTGTGATGTATTTCCCCTTCAGACACTGAACAGATAAGAGCCGGCTATTCATTGTTCAATTCCATTTTATGTGCATCTGTCTGGGACTACAGATACCATATTGCAACTTCAAACAGGTCTTTGTGAAATAAGAAAAAGTAGGCATCATTCCATTTTCTCTCTGTCCCTCGCACAAATTTATCAGCGGAACTGTATCTTCTCAGCCAGAGGAGTGAAATGAGTAAAATACTGATTTCAAAGACTCAGCACACTGTGGTATTATTTGGTATCGTCTTACCCTGCACACTGGCGGATTGGTAGTGACATTGTTCAAGCCCTTACATTTTCCTTTCTTTATTGTAGGATGCTTTCCTTAGATCAGATTACTGCAGCATCCATAACTGTCTAGCACCACTTATTAAATACTGAGATGGTCCACATGTTGTGTGTCAAGTTTCTATAGTTGTCAGTCAAGGTTTAAATACATTCAATAATCTGATATCAACCTCTGGTTCCTTTGTCCATGTTGAAAGAGAATCCCAGAGTAGACGGTATATCTCTGGCTGAGGCCAACCTGTTTTCACCTGTTTTGCCTCTTTCTCAAACTTACTGTTATTGAAATTGTTAGTCTGTCAAGCCTCTTTGTGTTAAGAAATCAAGTATTTTGTAGAAAAATAAACTCAAATGAAACAAGTAATTTCAATGATTATCTCTGATATTTTTCCTGTGAATTTCACAGAGCTAAATAAGCCACTTTTGCATGCTTCAGTGGGTGACGAATCCCTTCACCCAGCTCTGACTGGATCTGTCATGAATCACACCTTAACAGATCTTTGCTTAGATTGGACTGTGTGCTTGTGTTCTGTGACACTGCTTCCCTGATGCACTTCCAGGTTTACATGAACAAAAAGCGAGTGACAGACGTGCGCTGCGCCAAGGACATCTGTGCCATCTTTGAGACGTCTCTTTGACAGGAGAGTCGCTGTGGCCCTCACGCTCATCATCACTGACCAAATCTATCACCAGATATACTTAGATTCCTTCCTGTTTATTAAAATGTATTTCGACTCCCAGCAGGCCGAGTGTAGTATTTGATTGGTGTAGTCCTTTGGTGTGGAACAGAGGCAAGTATCTGAGGCAGGGTGTACCTTTATTGACATTATATTACTGCATGGCTGTTTATTGATTACACCCTGCTATGTTTATGTATGCATGTTCTGGCCTCTTGGGTAGCTTCAATTTGGCACTAGTGCAGATATTGGATGTGTTTATCCTGGTGCAATTAATTATTGGTGGCTTAAACTATTCCTTTAAGGCAAACATTGTTTGGTTTCATTATTTGGAAAATGCTTGAAAAGACAAGGAGAACCACAGGAGACAGCGAGCGATGTTTTCAGTAATTATTGTGCCTTAATCAGACTATTGATGTTTTTTGTAATTGCACGTGTTTTAATTAAGTAGTCTTCCAGCACTTTGACGATAGTGGTTTTATGTCTACCTCAGCTCTTGTCTGGAAATAACAGTAAAGTTGAAATGTAACATGTCATGTACTGGCAATGATAATGACTAACACCAAGAAACATTTATTGCCTCTGAAAAATGTTCTCCAGTAATATCAACTTTCTCTCTTTACTTTTTGATAAATGGGCTGTTGTGGCTTTAAAAGCATAGCACTGACATGAAATGTGGTATGACTATTTATAGCTATGTATTTATTTACATTGTCTAAATCTTTGCATAAGGTAATATTTCAGGGGGATGCACTTTGTAGTTTAGTCATAAATAAGTGATACAAATGATCACTTATAATGTAGATCAAGTAAAATTCTAATTACTACATATAATAAAACAGTATTTCTTGAACGTTTCAGTACTGTCTTCATTTTGCGTTTAAAACATTGTCTTGTCTGATATTACATTGACTCACTAACAATTTCCTCCCGCTGTTGCTCATCAAATGTCTGAATGGTGTGTTTGCTTCAGGTCAGTGGTTACAACTGGTCTTGACCAAGATGCTACAAATTGGTACGTGGTTAAGGAGCACAACCTAGTATTATCTTGTTGAGTCAAGTGATTTTTAAATTCAGTTTTTATGGTGGTGTAGTCAAGTGGTGCAGCTATGTACTCTCATTTTGGCATTTTGGTAGTGCAATATGATCATTAAGTCCCATTTAAAATGTAATTGTGTCATCACCAGCTCAATTAGAAGATAACTCGCCTTCATACAGAAAAGAGCAAAGCTGGTGATTACACATTGAGAGATGTCTGTCAGCAAACACTTAGCTTGCTATAAAAGGCTATATTTAACCAGGCACAGATTTGGGTTGTGAACTGCAGGACATCAGTTCCTTTAAAAGCTGAGTGATTTACACAATTCATTAAAGCCAGTGAATCTTCAGCCAGCGTCATATTAAATGGTTACTTACTCTCAAATAGCCCCTTGGGAGTTGAATTGTTGGCTTGCGAATAGATTAAAGTTTACATTGAAAAGATAAATTGAATTCAGAGGTAATCAATAGCATAATGGGCCAGTGAGAGGAGCCTGCTGCCTGAAATGAAATTACCATATTTTTAATCTTAATTTTCCACTCTGTTTATCTGACAGTGTGGATGTGCAATCCAAACAGATAATGAGAGAGTGGGATATTGACAGAGAGGTCCTCTAGAGTGCTTGTTTCAGTGATTAAACGCTGTGATCTGTGATTACTTTGTGTCGGGTGTCAGGCTGGCGGCCAAGGCCCGGGGAGACACAGGCACACAGCAGCTGGAGCATCATGGGTCTCCGAGGTGCTAATGCACCTGACACAGCATCGACAGCATTCGAAACCCTATCAGGGACTGCACCACACTGCAGCTGCCACAATAGGAATACTCATGGCACTATCTACATCAGTCAGCATATATCCTCTCTGCTCTCCCCTCGATAACAGCCAACACAAGAATGGTGACAAAAAAGTTTGCACAATAAGTATTATTAACCAGATATCTTCCTATGTTGCCCAATAATGGATCCATTTTAAGACATATCTGAATAGGTGTGCAAATAGCAATGCCGTCAACATAGTGCTGATGTAGCTTTAATAAATAAATGTCTGAGAAACCTTCCTGTTCACACAATGAAGTTTAATTCCAAAGAAATAAAACACAAAATAAGAGTCAGCACAATGTGGAGGTAGTGAATGAAATGGTGCATTCACACCGTAGCATTTAGCCAATCCACACTTTAAGAGAGGAGTGATACGTTGATGCTGATTTGAGGATGAGATAAACATCCTATTCAGTTAAAGATGTTTCACTGTCAGTTGAGAGAAAAATAATGTAACAAGTATCTACAACAACGGAAGTGGTGTAAATTGTTAAAGGTTGTTTTGTTACAGGCCAATAAATAAGTAGTCTCAAGGCCATTTTGGGTTGAGGAGACAATGATTTTCACAAACTTTGTTGTGCCAGCATTTTCTTTTGTGACGGATACTGCTGTTTGACAAATGGAAACAAATTGCATGGTGCAGGCGCCTGAATGGCAGGGAGTTGGGGAGTGTCAAACTCTGTGCTGAAAGACGATGAAGCGAGAGCCTCAGGTTTTTGTGGGCGACTCAGACCTGACTGATCCCAGCATAAAGTACTTGTTGAAGAGAAGAAGAAAAGGAAAACAGGATTTCGACAGGCTGCAGTGAAATTAGGAGAATTGACTATGGCGGCTTTGTTCCTGGCTGGTGACATGGGGTGGGGGAGATGGGGAGACTGGAGCGATTCCCCAGAGACTGCGCTCAGCCTTTCTAAAGTGACTACAAACTGAATATCTGACAAGTTCCCAAGGCCTGACATGGCTCTGTGTGGAGCTAAGAAAAACAAACAACAAATGGCACGTTTTTTAAGATACATGTGGTGACACTGGATGCACTGTGTTAGAAAATGGCTTTTTATCTTATTAAAAATAGGTTCTCAATTCGGAATATGTTGATGCCAAATTTTTTAGATTGTGGCAACAACCTAGTTAGACCTAGTTTCTACCGTGGCAGACTTTGTGAAAGTAGCACCAACTACCATGTTGATTTTCAACTTAATTAGAGGGCTTATAACTAGCAGTTTCTCTTTGATCATGCTTCACCAAAAGAAAACTGAAACATGCAACTGCAACTAACTGCAAGTAGTTCTTCCGCGCATGCACACGTGAGGTTTAATAAGCCCCACTGTATCACGGTGCCTCAGCAGTTTACTGACCACCCCGGACTGGCCGACTGATACTGCTACAAACAGTAATTATAGGTCACGTGTAATGGATGATTGTGCTTCGTAAACTCCCCAGGCTGTGGTTTATTTCAAACTGTGTAGAGTACACAGTTTGCACACAAAACAAAAGAGTGAATCTAATTATATTTTTAAAGCATAAAGAGTAACCTTTTTTTATGGAAAAGAAAATTAAGAGAAACCGAACGAAGATTTGCCTGGATTTCTGTAATCTTACCTGCTCCTTTGAATTAAACTGGCTAATGTGGCCCTTTGAAAGGCCACCAAATAGGAAACCTCTTGGCATGCTTTAGCCTTAAATCCTGGGCATGCTCTGTCACCTTCCAAAAGTGCTGTGAGACTACTGTGAGAGAAAGCAGCAAAGTGGATGGCAAGACAATAGCAGAGGGCTTATCTCATCAGTAAATAAGGCTTATTGCTTAAAGCAATAAAAGGCTATGCTTATTGGTGATGTCATCCCTTTGTGGAAGATTGATGAAGCTTGAAGCAGGGGGCATAATGTGAGTGTGAATGTGCATAAGTGTGGAGGAGGAGGCCTAGTGCACCAAACTCGAGAGTTTGTAACTTTCCCCTGCAGAGTTTGATTTAAAATGTATGACATATTTTAACTGCTGCTGCACTAAAATTGCCGTCTTTGGAGGTAAACTAACCCAAATGTACTTCAAAGTTCCATCTGGCCAGGGGGCTTTTATCCTTGGCCATGAGAGCGGTTGATGTTCTGTGCATGTAAACGTGCAGCTTTGGGTAAAGGTGGGGACAGCTTGTGTTCCCCACTATTGTCTGGTTGCATTTACGTGGGTCCAAGGGCCCACTGTGTCTTTTCGGGTTACTTTCTCATCATTTCTCCTAATGTAGAGACCCACAGGGTTGGTGGCAAGCGCACAATGCGGCTGTTGTATGGTTACTGTCAGCTCTCTCAAATAAGGCTTCCTGTTCATTAGACTTCTTTTCACCTCCGCACAATGCGCCGGCTTTGCAGCAATAGTGAGTCGACGCCCATCTCTTCAATGCCATGTGAATAGTTCTAAATAGTGTTTATGCAAGCCATTGTTGTCTATTGTGTACCCAGTCTTAATGCACAGTGATTTGCCTGCTTTTGTAGCCTGGGTTACATTATCTTGCCTATGTGGCTTCAGATGCATGCCTGGCCTTTGAGCCAGTAAACAGTCTAAAAGTTAACTCCCTATGGACAATGCTAAAGATGCCTGATAAAGTGGGAAAGAGTATACTAAATGTCCCTCTATAATTACTCAAATGGCTTCTTCCTCTGCTGAGTCCATATCTGTTTTCAACTTTGTAGTTCCATCTGAAAACTGAAAAGGTCACACCTCTCTAATTTGATTTTCAGGATTTAAAGGCATTTTTTGTACCCCCTCCCCCTCCCTGAAATGTAATAATTTAAAAGAAAGTTTGGAAAAGAGTCAAATTTAACCTTAAAGCTGATTTTAAATTATAATCTGAGGATTATTCTTTTTTTGTAATAAATACATAGTAAAGTTGATACAGTTGCTTTGAAAGATTAGACTGACACTATCTGTTGCACATCAGGTGAAGAATGTCCATTCAGTGGGGAGATGTATTTAAACCCTGTGTCTTTATTCTTCAAACTATCAGGGTGAAAATGAAAGGGTAATACAGATAGACAGCCAGGTGGATAATCTGACACACATCACAGTCAAAGAATAAAAATCTTTTAAATCTTAAAGATAATGTCAAAACGATATGTCTTGTAATGGGAATTTTCTGTTTTGTGACGCCGATCAGTTACTTTAACATGGATTTCTGTGTGTTTGTATCACAACTTTATTTGATTAAGATGATTTGGAAAAAGATAAGAAGCAAACAAAATTGTGCATTTGGTTCAATTCATGTACATTTGGCTTTATGCTAGGATAGCTATATTTTCTGGCCCATTATAGCCCTAGCTATAGTTTGTGGCCCATCTGTTTTAGTAGTTCCTGCTCTACATCCTACTGTTCAGTTAGCATGAGGTTGCTGCCAGAGCACTTCAGAAATAGTATTGCTCATAGGTAGTTAAGTTTGATTTTTTTTTAAACTAAAAAACAAGCTTTTTCCCTATAGAAGAAAAAAAAAACGTTGGCGACACCTAAAATGTTTTTCCAAAAGAAAACAAAATAACCCTGAAAATTGAGAGAGCAGGAATGGGCAGCATATTATAGCCTTCATCTGTTTGTGGCATTGTTCTAGAAAGCGTATACATCACCTCCAGAAAGTAACTGATAGGCCTTACCATTCACTTCTTGGATAGATGCACAAAAGCAGAAGATATCTGCGGCACAGATTATTCTCATTTCAAAAGCATTCACAAGTTTGCAGAACAGAAAAAAAGATGCTTTTAATGCCGGCCAATGATTACAGGTGAGTGATGTAACTGATAGTTGGCCCATTATTGTTCGGAGATTTGGTGTGTTTGACCCCCTAAAGCATTCTGCTGCCAAGGGAATTTAAAACAACCTTTGGACTCGAAGGAAAAGGAATGTTATGATTGCTCTCAGTGACACTGATACAACAATGCCACATCTCTGACTCCAGATACAGGAGAGCCTTCACTGTGACTGAGACTAGTCTCACTACACCAACACTTAGCAGCAGGCGTTTCATTAGCCTGTCAGAGAGAGGCTAGATGTTGCTTTTGTCTCTGATTGCCACATCCCCTAACGCTCATGCTGCTGCTTATGCATTTGACCTCCATTAGCCCACCAGGTGTGTTTCACATTTTATTTAATGAACTGTAGTTATGAGGTAAATCATTGCCTGCAACAATACTCCTTGAAGCAAGTTTTTTTCCCCTCTCTCACACCAAAGTAGTGATGTTGACTTGCGTTGCTCCTGGGCTGATATTTTCATTAAAGGCCCTCTTATCAAATAATGAAATAAATAATCTGTTTCTTGCCCAATGCTATTACCTCCCACAAATCAAAAGGTTCCCAGTGTAATGTCTTGCCTCTCATGCCAGTTAATTAGGTAGTGTTGTGCTACATACTAATGCTGCTTTCATGAGAATAATCTGAGACAATAAACCTGTCTCTTTTGTGTCCTTCCACAAGCCCTCTTAATTAATATCAGCAAATACAAACCAAAGTTAATTGAAATTTGAACAGCCCATCTTTATAGTTTACAATAATCCAATCGCTAGTGTTTTGTTACTGTTGTTGAATTACTGTAATAGCTGGTATCATATCTCTATTTAGTATTTCATTGATCACTCTCAGGGACGCAGCAGAAATATAAAAGAAAGAAATGTCTTAACCATGAGTAAACACAGGAGGCAATATATGCAACCCCAACATTGATTCAGACCGAGACATTAATATTCACACTCCTCCAGATAATCATAGCAAGGTGTACATGATTTGTTTTCATTGATTAAGTGACATTGCTTCAGCTTCTCACACCATGGTTATTAATATAGTTTGCATTGATATTATTTCTGCATTAACAACAATTTCACCAAGTAAGAGAGATTACAGGTCTGATGCAAAAGAGTAGCATCTCAGTGGCAGAGCGCTTTAATCAGAACCCCTTTTGATGCAAAATCTTTACAACTTGAATCAATCTTTATGGACGAGCTTTTCAAACTGTATGCAAGTTTGAATAGCATAGTTTTAAAGAGGCTGTGCCCTCCTGTCAGATATCTGATACGTTTTGCAAATTACAAATCCTTCTACGAATATGAATTAGGTTGTGCAACTCTGAGTGTTCCTTCCATTCATGGTGTACACAGCTCAGAATTTACTTTACAAGAATTCTTAGCCTCAGCTAATGTAATCAGGCCAACAATTCCCAAAAGCGTGGGATTGTAGTACACAGAGCCCACAACAAAGCATAATCTGGCACTCTACTATTCCAGTAGGATTTTTTTTGTCCTCACACTTCTTTTGTCACATTGGCCCATGAACAGAAATAGCTAAACACAATAAATAAATAGATAAACAGTGGGTTGTCTTTATAGCCTTTATGCAGTGATATTTCTGAGCCAAGAACATTTCTGAAGTTAACAGTATTTATGTTCCGGTAGTGTTGGTCACAGTCTGTCACACATTATTTGCATCTGCATGTCCGATTAACAAATATGACATATTCCTAAGATCAGGCTCCTAGCACTCTAACCACCCACCATGGCAATTAACTGTCTACTAAGCTAACAAGCGTAACACACATGCCTGATGCAAGCCAGTAGAATATCAAGCTCCTAGATGTATCCCCGTTTACCCTGTGGTGCTGCTGTGAACACGCAGTACACATGTGCAGGCTAATTTCAAATGTTGATTAAGTTACCTCTCTGGACTGAGGATCTTTACTCTCGCCGGTATCATTACATTACACGTCATTTATCGATACAGGGTTTACTTTGGGAGTGCAACTGGCATTTGAAATTCATTAGGGATAGAGAGAGCTGTTGCGTCAGGGACTAGTGAGACCTTGTCACGGGGAAAAGAGCCTGTCAGACTAATTCAATAGGGCTTTTCTGTGTCTTAAGGACTGTTAGTAGTGAATGAAACTAGGTACAGCGAACATGCTAACATCGTTATGACCTTCACACTGCTCAAGCTTGTTATCACTGCTTGGGCAAGAAAAAAATAGCTTGGAAATGCCTGAATACCTACAAAGACGCATAGATAGTAGCAAATAAAGGCCAGGCATACGACATTCAGTCATTTTTATTTTGAGTCAGGTTAGAGGGCAACTGGATTTACAAGAGGAAAAAAGGGCCCACTTATGACAGTACACTCTGCGTGTCACCAGAGGAGATAAAATAATTCAAGTACAAACCCATAGTATGTGTTTGTTCCTTAACCTTAACCTTCCTTGACTTTGCTGGAAATCATGATCCACGGATGTCATTTCACCATTGTCATGGGTTCAAGGATTATATCCAACATAGCATCTGAAGGTAGAAGGGTTTTGTGGTAAATCCAGACAGTTTTTTACTGCACGATTGCCACCAAACTATCTGTTTTACTTATTTCTAAAAAAGCATTGACCGTCGGGGCATAGCCAATATGGAGGTTAATCCATTCTAGTGTCTATACTATGGGATGCTTATGGAAGCATATTTGCTTAGGGCAGCCATGCAAATTATTACTTATTGCCCTGTTAGCTGATAACACAAATTAGATACCCATTAAAGTTGAACAATGTATATAGAATGAGAATAGATTGCAAGTGATACCTGAAGGGATGCTTAAGTCGTATGGCACTAAAATATGCCTCATGCTTGCAAACTTCAAAAGTGGAGAGATGTTTATCCTTGGGATTGGAAGATGCATAATAGTAATCTCATATGCACAGAGGCAGCTGCCAGGTGGAGGATAGCACACTGCATGTTTATGAATAGAAATCATTACAGGGACTAGGGAGCATACCGACATGGACCAGTGACACAGAACTTTTTTATCATCTACCCAGCGTTCACTACAGCACTTAAAAGTTCATGTGCTGAAATGTTTAGTATGGCATTAGTTGAGCTGTGGTCATTTTCCACTGTATTTGATTTGTTATTTGTGTTTTATTTTCTATATATTTGCTTGTTGAACAGACCCAAATGTTAGGAAACATTTGTAAAAGTCCCTCCAACTTGTCCTGAGCTGAGTGTGGGTTGGAGTTGAGAACAACAAGGCTGTTAATACGATCCTGCCACCTGAGGGGCCTGTGAAATCAGAAACATGCCAGCTTTAACAGCACCACCACAACTCCACTGGGCTTCTACCTTCACTAGCCTTTGCCTTATCAGATGAGCCACTTTAATTCATGTGCCAAACACCTCTCTGAAGGCGAATACCAATGTTCAGCAGCTTTTAGGAGGTGGAAACGCTGTTTGTGGCGTGTTGGAAGAGAGAGGAAGTGCTTCAGGCCTGTTTGGGAACCCCGGTTAATTCTACCTTTTGACTTGTCTGTTGTTGTCTTTGAGCCCCTTTCCCTTTCTGCTCCTCTGGCCGGCTGATAGTTAGGGATTCATCTTAAAACCTCCCCTTTGTCTGACAGACCGTGGAGTCAGCAGTTATTCTTCAACTGACGACTTTCAATGCTTGGCGGTGAAAGAGCTGAAGCTGAAACACAAAGGCAAATTAAGGGTACAAAAACACTCGCCATTGTCCCATTGTTGCGGGTCACAAATCGTCAAGTAAAAGCAACACAGCGTGGTTGAAATGTATTCTCCTCCATCCCTTTCCCCCTCCCTCCCTTCTCCTCTCTTTATATTCATTAGATTCATTATAGGCCACAAAGGATTGCCAACAAAACAGCTTGTGATTTTAGTTGAATTCATCCCCCTCTGAGGCCTGCAGGGAAATTAAAGTAGGTGACTATCACTGGAGGGGGAGCGGGGTTGACACATCTGAAGCTTTCAGTGATGCTAATAGCCAAGCGTATCCAAAATACACAGGAGCTGACCTCAAACAGATTGTGGGGGTTTAAAATCATTAGTTTGCAAATGAAGCAAAAGTACATTGGTTCTATGGTAGAATCAGCCCACTCTGAACCTTTGATTAGTGTTTGTCAACTCCTCTTTCTCTTCATACTCCCCCGCCCACTTGCAATCCAGAAATTAATAAAGGAGACATAGCGACACTTTGGAGGGAAATGCTTGCATCTCCAGCACCTGTTAAACAAATGCACTTAAGGCAGGAATCAAATTGCAGGCAGGTTTAAATTGGTGTAAAATCTTCATTTAGATGATGTCCCCAGGGCCTACTTATTACTTGAGATTTATTTAGCATTAGTTCTGCCTCGCAAATGTGGTGCACCATTCCACCTCAGTGAAATATGAAGAGGTTTGATAAAAAGCTACAACAGATTCTCTCATTAAAAAAACCTAAACCTTTTAAAGATTCATTAATTTAACTTGTAGCATGCAGCTCTGACATGCACAAGAGTTCTGTGCTTGTGCCCTTGAGCGCTGTATGTTATACAGTGTAAGATGTTGCTGTGGATCATCGGCACAGGTCTGTGAGAAGAAGTGCGCTGACAAATTAAAGTACCTCCAATGCTGAATGCATCTCATTGCATTGCAGATGTTCATTTTGACGCACGCACTGATACTCAAATAAGCTACCAATAAGGAATTCTATAAAATTATTTGCACCTGTTGTTGTTTTTTTTGTAAAAATTTGAAATTGGTCACACTTGCTATCACATGTCATGTTGCCGTAAATGGCACACATCATGGTGAAGGCTGGAAGGAAACAACCACAAAGACATTTCATTTGTAGCAGTGCCCCTATTGAGTATGTCTGTTTCAGTCACCAATCTGTTTTGTTCTCTGTCCTTTTCAATTTGTTTACATTTGGCCCCTACTGGAGAGGGACAGTCTATTGATTTATTGTCCCCGCTTCCTGAGAGTGCCGTTAAAAGTGCACAAGGCCCCCCCGTCTTCAGGCCCTGCTCTTACATTGTGTCGCTGGTTACTGGCTTCTGTTACAGAGACAGGCCAAGGAAGGGCCTTGCCCAAGCATCACAAGGACCCCACAAGAAAAAAAGCTTCAGCCGTACGAAGGCCAGAGAGAGAGCATGGCAGCACAATGTAGCTCCGTCTGAATAGTAGACGGTTTGGGACATTAGCCTCCCACAGAGGGCTTTTTTTTCTCTTCTGCATTTTTCAACCGTTTAGATTCTAACATGAGACGTCCATTTACACATAATATTAGAAATGTTACTATATAGTATAAAGGTTTAATATATACAATTAAAAATATGTGGGGTATAAAGAATATATATATATATATATATATATATATATATATATGTGTGTGTATATTTGTATATATATATTTGTTTTTTTGCTTTATGTACGTATACACACATTTTATTCTATCAGGGTGGTTTGTATTTATGTTTTGTGACATCTCATTTTGCAGATTGACTTTTTTTTATTTTTTTTATGAAAAGCACCTGTCTGCGATTCTACAGAACAATTTATATGAGTCAAAAGAATCGTTTCAGATGAAAGTTGAAATGCTATTGTAAAATAGCCTTTCACTCTTCCCGCTTGAAGATAAACAATTTCCCATGAATATATGGCTGGGCCCCCTATCTATCACCAGCATCAGAATGTGTCCCATACTGAGCCTATTGTAGTCTATTAAAAGAAATCCTTCCCTGTGGCAACCATTTTGCAGGTTTCAAGTAGATAAATGCCTTCCAAGAGGGATAATAATGCATTTCTACAAAACTGCATTAAAGAGTAATGTTTGTCAACTACTCCGATAAAAACTTCACAGTCACAATTCTTTTTAGAGGCGGCAAATGCATTGGCAATGTGTAAAGCTGATTGGTCTGGGGAGGCTGCCTACAGGTTAGCAGGCCTCATTTCCAATCTCTGACAGCAATATGTGTCCCTGTGCGCTTCATCCCGATTGCTCATGTTCAACACAAACCATGGCCACTCTATATATGGAAATCTCTGTCTTCAGGCCGAAAAAAAATTAAAAAGGTGAGATTGGCACTTTAACCTCCATGCCCCCCTGAAAATATGTTTTAGTCTGATACATTATACTAGTGCGAATTATTTATCAAGAAGATACAAGCTTGATATTTCAAAAAAATAATGAGATGTTGAGGTGGCAGCTGGAATGTTCTGGTCCAGCGAGCAGCATCTATGAATCGGGGGAAATGAAGTAAATATGGCTGGCTGGGACACACCATGTGCAGAACGTGAAAGAGTGGAGTGCAGCGTTTAGGTGGCACTGACCAAAAACTTAAAATCTGTCCTTTGTGGCTCTCTTTTGGAATCGTGGCACCAAATGTAGTCGTGTAATGCTGCATTAGTTATTATAACAATATGAATGAATGTCAGTTTTAAAAAGTACAGTTTGCCAGATGTATTAGGAAATGAAAATTGAATGTCTACTTCCGGGAAAAAAGTCTCCTATTTGTGGTTATCAATCCGCTCAAAAGCCTGGATTCTGTTAGGCAAAAACAAAACAAGTGTTGTGCTATGTTCAGTTGAAAGAGCCCACCTGTCGACTCGCTGCACTCAGAGAACAAGTCATTCAGTTGTTGAAGCTCATACAAAGTGAGTGAAGAGAAGAAATCCATTCACACACTCCGTGTCTCTCTTCAGATGACTGTTATTTGAAAGAACAAAAACCGAGAAAGGCTGTGTATTAATTCACTTCAGACCCTGTCAGTCACTGCTTTCACTCCACTGTTAGTCCCTCATGGTTTGATGAACACACGGCAATCAAGGTGAACCGTGACTGGTTTGATTTTTTTAAGGCAGTAACATGTTTTTCTTCACCACCCATTCATGCCTACACAATGTCATTTAAAACTGAGGCATGATTGAGAGATGATTGTGCGCTAACATAATTATGGAAGTGTTCCCTTTTTTGTGCTGTTAGTAGATTTAAATATGATACACCATTCTGTTAATGCATTTAAAATAAGTATTACTATTTGTATTTATTTCATCACCAAACATCAGGCTTGTCTCAAGTATTTCAACCTGTTGACTGAACTAACTTAATCAAATGACAAGAAGAAAATTGGTTTATTTCAGAGCTTTCCCCCTCTCCACCCCAAACTCTTGTCTTTGTTTTGATTCATTTCATCCTCTCTGAACATCCCGTTGCTTTTCAGGGCCCCCTTTGTTCTTGGTGAAGGGGTCTTTTATTTGGGAGAAATCTCCCATCTCAGACCAGCGCTTTGCCTTGATGCAGATCTTCATTAATCTCCGGGGCCACTGTGGGCTCTACAGCAGCCTGCCGTTTTGATGGGAATTGAATTTGATACTGCATTGTGGCTTGTATGGAAGCTAACAATGGCCTGTGTTCCTTCCTGTGTCTGTGCACAATCAGAGAGACCCAATTAAATAATTTGGTACAATAAGGGGGAACAAAAGGATACCCGGGCATAAAGTGAGGGCTCCAACATTTGCATTCTACCTATTTCTGTATCATGTTAATTAATTCACTTTGAAACCACAAGCGGAAGGCACAATGGAAAACAGTGCAGCTCATTTCAAAGTATGTCTGAGGATGCTTTATATTCAGGTGACATGCTAAATCAACATTTTACAGTAGAAAAATCACATTTCTCTTTAAAGTGCCAGAGACAATCAAAAAGTGACTTTAATTTATTTGAATACAGTTATTTCTTAACTTTATATTGGAGAGTCATTATTTCAAAAACCCATTTTCCTTTAAAGTGCCAGAGACAATCAAAAAGTGACTTTTCATTATTTGAATACAGTTTTTTCTTAACTTTATATTGGAGAGTCATTATTTCAAAAACCCATTTTCCTGTTCTGTGGTAAATTCTAAAAGGCTCTTCTGTAGCTCCGATAAATAATCCCACCTCTGTTTGAATAGAATAATTTTGCATCTAAAATGACTGTATGATAACCTGGTCTTAATTAACAATGTGTGAATTGTGTGATATATAACTGCTTTTGTTGATGGTAATATGTCATATTCAATGAAGGGTAAATGAATTATCCACGAGTGGCCCATGATAAGCGGTGATGGGACCCATATGGAGCTGTCAGTGGACCGCTGGTAGGCTCTCCTAGTCCAGCCGCTGTAATTGAAAGAAATGAGCCATGGAGCTGACACATTAGCAGTCTCCCCAGAGATGGACCACACAGCACACTCACACTAGCTCACACACATGCACGCACACACACACACACACACACACACACACACACACACACACACACACACACACACACACACACACACACACACACACACACACTCACTTTTTTATACATCATCTATACAGACTCTATCTCACTGAAAGTATAACCCAGACAATGTCAGCCAAGCTGACGCAGGACAGTGCCCTACTGTAAGTGAGACAGGGTGTAAGATTGGGTAGGTCTCCGTCTGGGTTAAGGGGATAATGAGAAACTGCCCTGCAGTGAGTTAATCAGCTCATCGCTCTCCCAGCACTGCCATTTATTTGCTGTTTATTCCCCGGCACAGGGCCCCCAGGGGGATGCCTGTCTGTGAGGCAGCACCTGCAGCTTCCCAAACGCTTGATTTAGTGCTGTAAATGCTGCTTGTGGGCCAGATTACACTGGACAGTGATCAAACCTTATTTGCACTCTGATTAGACAAACTGCTCCCTGCACTGACCAGGCTGAAGCAATTCTCCTTTAGCAATTTTATACTGCTGCCCTGCATAAAAATGATTAACACTGTCTGGATAGATGTGGCAGACATTCACCACAGCTGTATTCCTGCATAGCCTTGATTCTAAACCTGGTATCAGTCCTACTGCTATAAGCCAAATATTATAATCACAGCTATGAAAAGGTACTTCATGTTCAAAAGCCTTATGGAAGTAATCACAGAACTTACACTGTCTCTACAATTGGTCACAACAGAGTAGGCAAGACGACTACCATTTGTGTCAATGCATACGTCTTTTGTATGGCTGGCTTATACAGTTAAAAAAACTGAAATTCACCTCTCAACATCTCTTAGACGACTTGATCATATCTCTGTTTGGCAGCTGAAGTTTAAATGAATATTTAGCAAAAACAATCTATGTATGAATTTCCGTTGTTCCTTTGAATTGTGCCCAGTAGATCTTATATGTATCTGCAGTCATTCAGGCAGAAATAATATGTGAAATTACAAAATATAACAGCATGGAATGCACATTGTACAGAGGGGTCAGACAAAGTAATGCAAACACTTGCTTAAAATATACTTGATCCTGGAAGACACTAAATCCCAAACATTGCTACAAAGGTTTGTAATATTACATTAAAAGCCAAATTGTAGAATGTATTTGGTAGATGAAGTATACAGTAGCAGGTACTTGGGGTTTTTAGAGCAACCTGTACATGAACAAAGCCCCTAAGTGCCCAAAACCTCTGCCCAAAAAAATCCTTATTTATGAAGAGAACAGTTTGACCATCACAAAACATATGTTTTGGTTTGACAAACGCTAACTGGCATGCTAATATGACCCAACTTTGTATCAATGTTTTTAATGGTGAAGTTGTTCCTTCAAAGTTTTCTACACACCCAACAAGACTACGTTTATATTATACAAGCCATTTTTTATTATAGTTTATTACACTGTTTTTTACATTTTACTTTGTCTATGACTTATGTGCAAGCCATGCATATGCATACAGACACCATTCACACACACATGCACACTCCTAAGAACAGACAATGCATCCTGTAACCTTCAAATGTATTGTATTTAGAGTAGGTCCTCAGTTGCATTCAGAGTGAAAAGCACTCCAACTCGGTCATTGTACAGCAGATTTTTATGCTTTAGTGCTACACAAAGCCTGCTCTTTCCACCAAATGATCAGGCCATCTTAAATGTTGCACCTGAGACTGAATAGGTACGTATGTAGTACATTGGCAAGGTCTCTTTTCTTTCTTCTACTTCTGTGCAGAAGCTAGCAAAAAACGTTTTCTGATCTGCTCTCTTTGCCCTGATCCTCCCCCAGAATGCCTCTATCATTTTTTCTAGTATTTACTGTATTACCGTAGCCCTGATGCAAGGCCTATTTAGAATTGTGCTTGAGCGAGTGGGAAGCTTATTACAGCAAAGGGGAATTATTGTGAAGAAAAAGTACAGTGTTAACCGCTCAAAGCTTTCATTTTTTCTTTCATTGTCTCTCCTTCCTTCTCTAAACAACCTTCGTTTTTCAGCTACCAGAGCAAAGTTCTCAGAGAGAGCATAGAGTGCATTCATGCATCCTGAAAGAGGCTTTTAAGGTTGAGCATGGTTCAAATAAAAAGGAAGGTGAGCTACGGCTGGATCCAGTTTGACTCAATGTTTATAACCTTGCCATGCAGAATTCAAGAATGCTGAGGAAATAAATGAAGCTGGCTATAAAGCCTATGCAAGCCACAGTGCTGGGAAACATATTGGTATTCATTAACACGTTTTGTCCAGGTTGCTAAAGTGATGTGATGTGTTGTAGGTTTTGTGAGATGTTTAATTAATTGGTTAATTAAACTTCAGATTCAAAACTGCAAACTATCGCTGTTGAATTTGAGTTAGGGAACTGACAATCACAGTACTGATATACTTTTATATATATGTATTTCTTTTTTGGGGAGAAATCATTCTTTAGAATAGTATTATTGTATTTGTATTGATTTAGAGTGTGCAAAAGATATACATCTTGAAGATGAATGTACGCTTGCGATAAGCTACATAGAGTATTTTTCTTAGCTGTCAGGCCCCCTCCCATTGCTCTCAGCCCCTTTCTCTCTTCATTTTGCTAACTGGTGCTCAAAGCCTCTCCTCCGCTGACCAAGCATCAGCTTCCCTGTGCTGATAAATGGGCTTCTTTGAATTGATGGCAGGCTGGAGGAAAAAGAGATAATCCTAGATAATGTGGACACAGTTTTCATTTCTTGTCACCCAATTAAACTGCAATTATCCCAAGTGCAGGAGAGGAGAAAAGTGGAAAGAATGGCCAAAGAATGGGAGAGCGGGGCTCCCTGGGACACTCTTTACCAGACACATTAGCCCAGATTTGCACCATCCTGATAAAAGAGACCCATTTCTTGCACTTGGCAATGCACAGCGAGTGGCAGACCAGCTGCAACCTGGGGTTTAGAAAAGAATGCCTGTGCAATGTTTGTGCCATGCCTCAAAGTGGTTGGGAAGAAAAAGATCAAAATGTATACAGGTTGTCGTTCTATTAAAGCACTGTGGCTTTTGTATGGCGCTCCATGTGTCTTTAGCTGAGGACATCAAGGTTTTATCCCTTAATAGCCCGAATAGATTTTTTATATTATTATTATGCAAATGTCCAAGGCACATTGTCTGAGAGAACAAGTGTGTATTTTGTGAAACCTTTGTCATCACTGACTGATCAATGTAAGAACCCTGGAGCTGACTACACAGGGGTTCAAAGACCTTCAAACAACTCTTAGCATATCCAAAAGTGCTTTGACTGAGAGCTTGTGTGCACCTACTGTTCCTTAAAAGAATCGACCACTGCTTTAAAAAAAAAAGGGGACGCTTCCTCCGTGAATTGTTTGCCTCCACATGAATCAAGGCTGGGTGAAACTCTCCCCTGGCACAAAATCTAAGAAGTAAATTAATGTCTTTTGTAATTACAGTTCCTCTTCGTAATTATCACACTGGACAATTTATGGATTAACATATTGATTTCACTTGACCCTTGGCTAGGCTTAATTTGGACAGAGAAGATACTTTTAGCTTGTGCTGCCAAATGCAAGCAGCCCTCAGGGAACCTGCTGGAGCTTTGCTCTTTAGGCGTGTCACAGCATCTTTAGCAAACGTCCCATGGGATGATGATCTGACTCACAAAGGGTCCTGGCCTTCGGGTTGGCTATCTATTCAGAGTGTAGCTCTGCACGGGTATTGACTTTAGCCAAACATAAGAGAACTGCACGAGTGACAAACTGAGAGGAGGATTGGTAAGAGTAATTAATTAATCTTCACGCAGGCGATTAGTGCTTTGAAGTCTCTGATTTTGAAAAGCTGTGCTCCTTGCTTTACTATCCCTCCCCTTACAGTATGTTAAGATAAACATTGGAAATACACAGATTAGTTTAAATCATTAGGCAAACATCTTAACACACAAACACAGACTGCCTGCTTTGGAATGCTGATAAGTGTAACCCCTCTGCAATGGCATCTAATGATGCTGTTGCATGTGTTTGTGTGCACAGAATCAGCATCAGTGGCAGTAATGCATTGCTGATTATGGAGAGGGGAGAATACTCTGTCAAAATATGATCAATATTTCCTATAAGTGCCCCTGCTGCTCTGCATGAGTAATGGCCTGAAAAAGTGAGCCACACGAGAGAGGCTAGTATGAATTTGGCCTCTCCACTGCTGTGTCCATCAAATAATGAGATCACCTGAGACAGCCACTGTCACCGCCCCCCCCTCCCCGCCCACCCTCGAACAGGACGTGCTGACAGGACACTTGCCCTCCCATTGATCATATTGTCATTCAAGTCGGTGCTTAGGAAACGCATGTACACACACACACACACACACACACACACACACACACACACACACACACACACACACACACACACACACACACACACACACACACACACACACACACGTGTTTGGATACAGATGGTGGAATGCAATGAAAATATTACTAATGTTGTCCTGTGTTATCTGTCTTGTATAATGAACTCTTACTCTAGTTATTGGAATGGCCATGTTTTGTCCCTGAGATATGTCAGACATCACTGTCATAAAGGGCTCACCTAGAGATGACGCAACAATGAGCCATCTGAAGAAATTCACTTATTTCACTCCTTTTGAAAAGTGATTCCGCCCCTCTCAATGACATGGTTATTATCTTGGTCACTTAATCTCCTCAAATAAGATTGATTTGTCCTTTCAGGCAGTGTAAGAGTGTCTCTGTCAGAAGGTGCTCAGGCCATGGGAACCATAGAGTTCCAATGCATCCTCACAATTTTCCCATTTGATGGAGGTCACAGTCACTCAGGCTGCTTCTTTGACATACTGATGAGTAGACGCACAAAGGCCCTTTCATTGTTACAAGTGATAGAGAAGAGCATGGCTACACGCACAATACACGACAGGAAGAAATGGAGGGTTGGGAATGTGTCATGCAAATGCAGACACGCACCCTGAATTGTCAGAATATATTTAGATAATAATAAGCAATGGTGCGACCTTTTTTAAAGAACTTTTACAGCTTGATTCTCTTCCTTGACTTTATGCAAACTTAATTAAATTATCAGGTTTCCCCTATTCTTTTTTATAAGTATGCAATTTTTATTTAGCCTGTTAACTAATTTTTGGCTAGACTGTGAGATCGAACTGACAATGGGCAATGATTTACACAAAAGCAAAGCCAAATCAGAGGTCGTCTTCCATAGACAGAGTGAATACTTCAGTTTATTGAATACAGTTTTGCAGTTTGATTTGATCATATTTTGCTTTCACTTTTTATTTCTACAGATCTGCCCATTGAAAAGCCCCTTAACTTGAATACATCTTGACCTTTAACTTTTGAACTTTACTTTTTCAGTGTTTTCACCTTATGTTCATTCAAACCAGATGAACACAAATCCTTATATTTCGTTCTTCATCTCCTATTCATAACATCAGGGAAAAGCGGTAGGGTCAAAGATGGTTAATAATATGGAAGCACTATATGTGTGTGTGTGTGTGTGTGTGTGTGTTGATGTTGTGTGCAATGTTAAAGACAAACAAGTTACCCTCTGGATTTTTCAATTTTTTTTCTGCTCCTGAAGGACGACGGCACACTATGAAAGCCCAAATAGCATGTTGCTGTGCTGCCATGGGTTCAAGGAGATTGGATCACTTTTTGTTTGCGAAGCAGTCTCAATTCAGCTTCCACATAAAAAGCGAGAGACTAGGAGAGGACTGAGAGAGAGCAGTCTTTGTGGGGTTGAAGGGAAAAGGTGGATAAAAAAATTGCCTGGGTGCATCAGTTTTCTCTGATCCCAACTGGAACTATAAATGTATCTGAGAGATGAGCTATCTGTGGCGGGCTGTGCCACAAGCAGGCCTTTTCTTCCCTCTGTCCCAATGATGAGTTAGCAGGACCTGGAGTGATAAAGCTGATAGAAGCGCTGCTATCAGGTGGCAGTCTGGGTAATTACAACTCTCTATTTGGGGCTTTGCAGTGATGCTGTGGAGATAAGGGGAATATAATGAGGAAGAAAGGCCAGCGATAATGTATCCGCTAAATGGTTCAAAATTGTCTATCATGGGAAAAGTCATCTCAGTGCCTGGAGGAATACAAGTATCTGTGGATTTGAACCACAGGGCTCTGCGTCAGAAAATATGTGGAAGGTTTAAGCTAAACATACACCCTGTGGGGGGTAGCAGCAATCAGAGTTAAAAAATCTGACTTTTCACAAAGGGTAGGATGGGGCGTTTTTTTAATGATCGTGGAAGTCGTTTGATTGCCGCTACTATTTTGTTTGCCCCTCAGGGTGTGGAGATATTCTGCAGCGTGAGATTACATATAATACTTTGACAAGCGGCGGTTTAAAGATGAAGGTCTTATCAACCTTGCGGACTCCACATCCTTCTATGTAGCCATTCTCCTTCCATAATGTGCTTTCAAAGTTTGTTGTATCTGTCAGTTCAGGTCCTCGAAGATTGAACTGACAATCACTTCTCTTTCTTCCCTCTTTTACCATCATTCAAGCATTCACACGCGCACACACACACACACACACACACACACACACACACACACACACACACACACACACACACACACACACACACACACTCATACTTGCTCAATCCTCAGGGCCATTTGCCTGTTCCACTCCCCAGTATTTAATACACACCGCAGTGTTTTCTATCTTGTATGGCTGTTCTATTGTGAATTAGAGATTCCCTCACTAGGGATCATGACCACTATCAATAGTATTTTCACTAATGTGATTAAGTTAATACTGTGCTCTATGAGAGGATTATTTCTCAATTCCTCTTGATATGCGTAATATTTAGGTTGTGGTTGAGTAAATATTTTGGTTCTTCACCAAAATAATTCCCACTGAGACAAAGAAACGAAAGTATGCCCTAAGGAGCAATAAAGACTGTATAATTAGAATGATTACAGAACTGCACAACAAATTTGGCACTTATTGAATATATTTTGAGAACACAACGTTCAAAATAGGTCACATATTTAAACCACAAAAAAATATTAACTTTATTCACATTAATTATGTATTTATTCAGACATTTTGTGTGACTCATTTGAAGTGATGCTGAAGTCGGCATTGTCTCTTTACCAATCCGATCATTATATTACCTTGCACTTAAGCATATTTTCTACATATTGTGGAAGCTGTAAAGAAACCTCATTAGACAAAATGACTTCTGATCCAAATGCAGTCATTTTTAAATAGTAATCAATTGGATCCCTTACAACGCTAAACTGTTTGTCATTAGCACTTTATCAAAGGCTCACATAAGATAAGACTCTGCAGCTAATGGCATGTGATAGTGACAAATTGACTTTCAATACTCTCCACATCATGCAGGAAACACTGCTGTCCCTTAGCCTGTGTAACATATTTGCTTTGCTTGAATTTTTTGATTTTGTTTCCTTGTTCAGAAACATCTTTGATATGAATACCTTTGTCTTAATCTTTCGCAATTGGAATTTATCTCAGCCAATGATTAATAAAAATAGGCTACATGATGAAAAGAGTTAACTGAAAATACACAGTAATTAAACAATATTATATTTTATTTTATTATATTTCTTCCTTCTTAAAGCTTCAGTAATATAACGCCAGTCATGGTTTTAAATAGTTTCTTTTAGCAAAACTAATGAAATATTTTGGTCTAGATTTATGCTGTTTATTTGCAGCATAAATCCTTAATCTGAAAATCAGCTGTAAAAAGTGGAGCACGTATTGGCATGTTCATATATGAGGATGAATAAAAATCCTCAAATGAAAATGAGATGACTACATTTTACTGTAAGGTGCATTTACTCCTTCTGCCTTGGCCCTGGCCTGCATGGCAGCAGCTACAGCCCATAGCTGAAAAGGAAGGGGAAGATCCAGGCAGAACTGTGATCAGACAAGCAGAATGAAACCACATCAGGTACACAATCAGGGCCCCTCCCTCTCCCTTTCTTCAATCCTCCCTGATAATGAGCAAACTTTCATCTTGCTGTAAATACTCTCCACTATGTGGGGTTTGAAGTGGCAAACAGAAGATTTCGTTGTTTACCCTGCATGCTCACTTTACCACCAGTCAAAGAACAGCCATCTGATAGCAAGAGGTCAACTTGTGTTCCTTTAAAATCTATTTATTTAAAGACTTGAGTCCCCTTCCTCCATCCTACAATAATCTTAATATATAAGGTATGTTTATGCAAACTGGGATTATCCAAGGATCCTCATTAAGTCTCTCTATAATTTGTTCTGCTTTCTCCTAGAGTTAGTGGAGTGTTGAGCAAAATAAACAGTTTGGTGCTATCATGAAGATTCTTGCTCCTCCAGGGGCTCCTATTTCAGAGTGATGGCTTTAGCACTTTAGAGTGAACTGTGTGCGATCTCTGTGGGAAGGAATATGTCCCCATGTGCTTGTTGTTGCTGCTGTCTGCCTTCTATTTGCATGATATTTTTCTATTCAGTCTTATCATCAGTGTGCTGTGAGGTGGGAGTGCTGGCTCCGTCTCAGAGGCTGGACCCGGGCTTTATCGGCAGGTAATTCTCCCACTCTCACTAACTCATCTTGAATTATTTAAGTGTTATTTCCAGCATTCAGGCTAAGGTAAGAGGGGGAGAAACACAAGTTATTTTTCTTTTTTTTTTAAATCAGATCTTCCTTAAATTACTAAATTGAATAAATTAAGGTTTTATCAGTCTGCAAAATAACAAGCTGTTTTGTGGAATAGATACAACAAAACTTGACATTTTGATGAGAAGAAAACATGCTGCATGGCTGCGCCTGCTCCCATTATTAATACAGGCTCAACTAGGCCCTACATCATCTGAAATCCTCCAACACATGGTTTAAAAAAAAAGAGGCCATGCTTAAGGCAGTGAGGGGAGGTATTTCTCTACATTGTCAAACAATCCTAAACAAAATAATACAATAAATAAAACTGCAGAGAGGAATAAAACATTATGAAATCAGGGGGCCAGAAAAAAAGAATGTGTGCAGACACTGAATTGCACACCTCTATAACTGTCACCTCCCGATAAGAACTTTCCACCATAACTTATTCATATAATTCATTGCAATTTTTGCCCGTTTGTGTCATGAGAGGCATGTGCTCCTGCGGAGTGAGTGGAGCGCTTCATTGCAGTAATGTTATCGAGGTGAATGACAAGCCGACAAAAGGGGCGCACGGTGTTGAGAGATGCTGCGACTCAGTTTAGGCAGCATGTTTGTCTCTCATCTGGTCCTCTTGGCGCGGATCATCCTCACCTTGTCAGGTTTCCTACTTGAGACAAAAGAGCGATCCCTCAGTGAGCTTTTTCTGCGCTGCAATAAAACAGCCCTAATCCTTGTTAACAAAACATTTTAAACAATCTCAAACCGGAGCAATCAAAAGGGCGCTGTCTCTTAGAAATTGCGCATCACTTGGGGATAGGTCAGCGTCATCACTCAACTTTCACCCTCTCAACAACCTGCTCATTATAATTATCGAAAGTCATTATTTGTCCAATATTTTATTGAATAATAATAATGGAAATAATAATAACAATTCCACATTATATATTGTGCAAACTGTCCTTATTTTAGGCGAACTCGTTAAAAAAGAACAACAGTACATTGAACTGAATTAGACATCCATTTATATCCTAATTTAAACGCTCCACCTGCAGCCTAATTCCTCATTTATAATATTGTTCGATACAGCCCTTCTATATTTCCTTTTTTTGTACATTTATAATTGTACAACGGAGAAGGTGCGAGAACAAACCACTTAAACCTACAATTTACTCAACAAGTCCTGCAGATAACTATAATTGCTTAGTTGAATATTCGACAACCTAATTTCACTTGTCGATTCGCTGCCCTTGGGAAAGTCCTTTGAAGTGAAAGGGGGGATTTCAGGAAAGTAATTAATTTCACCCAGCACGATTAGAAACACTTCAGACCTCTTCAGCGTTTGTGTATTTACGACAAATGCCACAATATCAGAAAATTAAAGAAGACATTCTTTACCTCTCTTGTCGTCTTACACACTATTCAATGGCAGTGTCAGCCATGGGGAAGGAGAGAGGCAGGCAGAGAGACAGCACACCGGTGAGGATGAAAGGTGAGAAAGTGGAGTGACATCAGCGGTTTGATTGTCAATTAAACACATGAAACAGAGAGGAAGAGGCGATCAGGCGTGTAATGATAAATGTTGTAAATAAAGGAGAGCGCGTGCGTTTTCTTCAAGTGTTTGATGCCTCAGATACAATGCCAATGCAAGTTGAACTTCAACAACATAGCTTACAACAGTCACCAAATCTGTCAATAATGGTGGAAGGTTAATACTTGCTGCCACCCTCGGGAATTTCAGGTGCAGCCGTCGCTTAAAAAGTTAGACTAATTACTTTATTTGAAATGAACAATTCCGATTTGCTTATTATAAATAGAATATGAAGCTAATGGGTCGAAACTACACCGGGGTTAAAAACACTCTCACAAAATAAATAAGCATAGCCTATATAATACGGGATGTTTTTCCTTTCAAACAGGGTGGGATTTTTTTCAAAAATCGTTTAGCAAGTAGTCTGCGTACCCGGCACCAACTGCGCATGCGCCAGTTGCACTTTCACTACCTGCCACACAATCCTGTATTTCACATGGGGCAAGCGGGAGTTCTCATCCACTTGCGTAAACGCTGCTGCAGAGTGGTGGTTGACAGTCTCAGGCGACAAGAGGAAAACAAGACAGCAGTTTTTTTTCCTTCTCTTCTTAACTAAAGGCGTATCACTGGTGGATGCCACCATGAAGCAGAAAACATAAGTTGAGCATTTATAAGGACGCTGCCACTTGTACTTCACTGAAGATATTCATCGGTGGGATGAAGAACTGAAGTCTTAAGTAAGTAGCCAAAACATTAGCTGCAGTTGTTGTGAAACTTATAACGTAATTGTTGAACTTGTTAAAGGAGTCTTGGGTGTGATTTTGTTCCGATTTTATTAAAGTTAGGCTATTTATACTTCTCTGTTCTACGTTATTTTTCCAGAGAGTTTGTGCCAACATGTCTAAACCAATGGATCACGTCAAACGCCCGATGAACGCTTTCATGGTTTGGTCCAGAGCCCAGCGCAGAAAAATGGCTCAGGAGAACCCGAAAATGCATAACTCCGAGATCAGCAAGAGATTAGGAGCGGAGTGGAAACTTCTCACCGAGTCTGAGAAAAGGCCATTCATCGACGAAGCCAAACGACTGCGAGCGATGCACATGAAGGAACACCCAGACTATAAATACAGACCGAGGCGGAAGCCCAAGACTCTGATGAAAAAAGATAAGTTTTCCTTCCCTGTGCCCTACAATCTCGGGGAGCACGACGCACTCAAAGTTAACGGGCTTTCCGCGGGAGCACTTTCCGAGTCCATCATGGGGCACCCTGACAAGGCAGCCGCGGCTGCGGCGGCTGCAGCGGCCAGGGTATTCTTCAACCCGTCCATGTCGAACCCCTACTCCTTTTTCGACCTGGGATCCAAGATGACTGAGCTTTCCCCACCTTCGTTTTCGTACGCGTCTCCGTTGGGCTACCCGCCGGGAGGCGCCACGGCTTTCACCGGGACTGGTGGCGGGACGCACACCCACACTCACTCACACCCGTCCCCGGGAAACCCAGGCTACATGATCCCTTGTAACTGTACGGGCTGGCCCTCAGCAGGACTCCAGCCGCCCTTAGCATACATCCTGCTCCCCGGGATGGGAAAACCTCAACTTGAACCGTACCCTGCATATGCTGCAGCATTATGATAAGGCCCGCTTTGGACTTCTGAGAAAATGAAATGTGAAAAAAAAGCTATTCATGCAAGAGTTTTATTATGCATGCACAAACTTGTACATGTGATGAAGTGCTCGTCGTCTCAGATATCACATGTGTATGTATATTGATTAATGCCTTTATCTAAGGTACTGCTTATTTAGAGAACTCTCTAATCTATTATTAGCCATCACCTCTCACAGCCCAGAGCAGAGGGAAAGAACTCAGTGATGGCAGAAATGCACACATTTGAGAGGAAATGGTATCAGAGCATTTTGTAAAAAAAAAAAAAAAAACTAAAAAAACATTTTGAATTCGATTTCTATCTTTTGCAAGTTGCACCTGCTTTGACTATAACCTATTGGAGTCCAGGGCAGCATATTCAATGACCATATTAATCACAGGTTTTTCTCTCAGATACGTTGTTGTAGGCTAATGGGTTGTAATTCATGGATCAAGGAGGATTTGTCACATGTGTCCCCTCTTGAATGACTGTAAATGTGTACAGATAAAAATGACTCTTATTTGCCGTTATAGGCTTAGTGTTTGAGATAGGGCCAGGAACCTACGTATTTCACTAGAAATGCGGTGTATATTTTGAGTTTTTAAACCGTTTTATAGATGTCTGTAATATTTATTGTTTAGTGGACTCTATGGTGACCCAGACAATTTTAAAAAGGACAAGACTAGTTCTGTTATATTTGCACATGAAACGTAGAGGATGTAGGCTAATTTATTTTGAAGGTGATATTGCATTTCAGTGGGCTTGATGTATCAAACCGTTTCTCCCTCCAAACAGTTAAAAAAAAAAAGTAAACATTTAAATACAGGTGGAAGTTTATTCAAGGAGTGCATCATTTGTTGATCCCTCATCCTCCCACTCCTCGTATCATGTGCAGCAGAAAAAAAAAACGTTTTTAACTAACTCTTATGGAATTTGTATGTTTTGTGTTTCTTTAACCTCCGTTATGTACTTCAACCTATTGCTACTCTTCACTTGTTGAGCAAAGGACTACAATAAAGCGTATTCGGATTAAACGGAAAGGATTCGCGGCTGTAGTTCTTGATGAGATGAACAAGATTGTTATCTTTTCTTTTCCTGCTCCTCAGGCCAGGTGAAGTGTAAGGTATCCTCCAAAGGCCGCTTTTGTCCGCGCTTTGAATGGCATTACTGGGGGGGGGGGATCTAAATCAGCCCATTGTAATCAAGAGCCAAAACCTTATTTATCACAATTTTAATCGTGAATAGGAGGGAAGATAAAACTGTGTGGTACTCTGAGCTTTCTTTTCCCATGCAGGGAGAAGGAAAAAAAAGAGAGCTGCTTTTAGGCTGCAGAACAAGCTCGTCTTTGAGGCTTTTAAACAACCTGAGCTGAATGTGTGTGCGCACTCAAGTCTGAAAAGAAAAACAAAGTACATTTAATGGACACGCTCATTACAAAAAAGCATGCTGATCGATCACCTGTCCTAAAGAGTGCATGTTCTCACGTGCGCGTGCGTGTAGCAGTTGTGTGTGTGTGTGTGTGTGTGTGTGTGTGTGTAATTCTTGTTAGATCTATAACGTATAATGTAGCCTATACTGTTTAAGCAAACTGCCCCTCCTAGGTTACACTGAGAGATTAATTCATAAGGATCAGAGCGATTATGCAAAACTAATTTGGACAGTCCAGGGATAATTATCTCCGTCACGGTTAATTAAACCCTTTCACCACTATGTTCTCTATTGTAACACCCCGAACACTTCTCTCCACGGAACTTCCTTCTTGGCCCCGAAAATAACGCGCAAGTGACCTTGTGTTTCATACAGTCTGGAAACTGTGCGAACATGTGGGCTATTTTTGACACCATCATTTGTTGCTTCTTATTTTGATTTCATGATTTATTATTAAAAGTCCAATGGTTATTGTTATTTTTGTTATGTCACCAAATGAAATAGATTTCAAGCATGTGTAAATAACAAAATGTAAAAGGCTATTTTTTTCTTTTAAAATAAGTGTAGGCATCATAAAAGTGCAAGCCAGTAGCTGTCTGATCAAAACACAGAGAAGGTCGCCATGTCTGTAAAAGAACTTGCATTTCGAGTTCAGTGGCCATTTCTTTCTCTTTCTTTGGCCTTTTTATTATATATTTTTTTCCTTGAGGAAAAAGGGAAGAAAGCTGAAAGAACTTTTTTTTTCAACTCTGGGAGCGTTTAGACGGTCGAGGAGGTTTTGTCTGGGAACAAAACGTGGGTTGGGAGGTTTTGTGAGAGTGTTGTTTGTTGAAGTGGAGCTCAGCAAAAGCGGCTGCTTTCCCTCATTGTGATGAAAGCAATCAGTGGTATTTGGAAAACTGTTAGCATTGTGCACTTCTTCTGTGTCCGTTGTGGTGGATTTCTTTTCACAAGGTTTTTTTTTCAGCCGATCCAGCTGGCCGGAGTGAATAGCACTGCAATGTGTACACGCTTTGTCCCTCCAAGCCCTTCAAGTAGCCCACATTGAATAGAGTGAGTTGACACTGCATGACAGTGAAACAACATAATAAAAAATACATGAGCGCATGAATAGAAGCAGGCGCATAAATAAATAAAATGGGTGGCCAAAACTGGATAAACTGAATGACAAAACGGTGAAAGGGGAACAAAAAGATATTTAACACGCTAGATTAGCATTAGAATGCAATCTACAAGCCAGAACAATTGATGAATAGGTTTACCGGCCAAGAAAGAAATGGACTAAATGCCTTTTGAATAGATAGCCTATGTTTTTTTTTCTGTCTAAGACGGGAACTGAATGGGAAAGGTGGAGATGCAACTATGGAAATAAGTGGGAGAAAACTTTTCTTATAAAATGTTTTCACTCTTTATTCCAGGATCCCTTCAGTAAATCAGTGGCAATAAAATCTGTTTCCCAGGGTAAGATTAAGGTTCAGATTCTGCGATTATCACATTGTATTAAATCAAACTTAAATGAATAGCTATTCTAAACAGAAGTCATGTCTTTGGGTTTCCCTCTTCCTTGACTTTTGTTGGCCTCAAATATTTTTTTTCATAATTGTTATCAAGGAATAACTTAATAACTTAACTTAATAAATTATTATTATTATTATTTTTTTTTTTACATATGGCCTACTAATTTACATATTCTCAACCCACACAATTAAAAGTGAGAATAGCTTTTTAATAGATGGTACATGAATATATAGCCTAGATGGCATTGTGATCTGGCCCTGACATAAGAAGCTGTGAAGGTGCTGAACAATGTGAGCACTTGGCAGAAACACTAGATAAACTCCAGGGGTGAAGAAGACTTTTAATGAAGACTTTATTTAATTTAAACAAACTAGTCATTAGCCACTCAGTCATGTGTCAGTTATAATACATTTCTCTTTGCATTAGGAAAGAGTTAAAAATAGAGAATGTATATCTTTACTGACAGTGTTTACATGAAATAAAGACTGGTCCTCCTGCAGAAGCAGTCTATTAAGCAGTGTATTCATTTAAGTTGCATCCTTTATTGATGTCTGTTTAATTCAGAACATACAGGAAGTTAATTTCTGAAAAGATAACCGTTAAGTGGTTTTAATGAAACCTTTGCTGTTTCAAGAAAACAATATGCAGAACGCCAAGAGTATTTTAAATGTAAAGCAGCAATGAGTCAAACAACAAATCTATGTGTGTTTTAAGATATATTGCAGACAAACAATAAGAAATAGGAATTGAGTTTATATTTTAATAAGAAATTAAAAATCCTAACCACTTGCCTTGGTATTTGACTGTAACTTGACAGCCGATACAAAGGTTCCTACAGAAGATTTAAAGCTATATGGCTGCCTCATGTTTTCATAAGCCCCCCCCCCGTCTGATGCCCTGATATCATTATGTCTTAGTGTTAAACCCTTTATGTGCCTGTAAGACATTTGTAGAAGTGAGATTAGGCAAATTAACATACATATGTATCACCGGTTCAACTGTGTTGACCTTAAAGGGACATACAATGGTTTCCTCATCCCTAATTTGCCCAGGGCTGCCCTACAAGCATGTGGATTATCACCTGGCTTCAATGGCTTGAGATGGATCATTTTAGTATTTTTTCTGACATGAATAATACATCAATATAATCTCTTATAGGATATTTTCCCTATTTGTTTGCAGTAGTCTGCTTCTTGCCCACCTGATTGTCATATAACATGTGTGTGCTGTGTGCAACGCTGGGAGATATACAGCCAGTGCTGGCTTCTCGGTGAGGAACCTCAAAGAGTCTTGATCACTGACTCCTCCATCTCATTTTAGGCAAATCAAAGTGTGAAAAGTCTCTCCTGAAGCAATATCTCCATCATCAGGTTGGGCCAAGAATGTTTATGAAGGCTGTGTGTCATATTACCTGTAATCTCCAGAGTATGAAGTGCTGTATTTCTTACTTCTCTATGCTCCCAGGAGGGAAAAAATGCCAAAATTATCTTGCATTGCACCTTTTCCGCAACCCCTCTACGTGGCAAATCAGAGCCTCAAAACCGTACATGTCGCTGTGCCCAAGGTCACCAGGAGAAATGAGAAATCTCTGTGTACTGTACAGACACTCCCTATAAATATGCCACACAGTCTCTGAAGTCTGACTCTGCTTTAAAGAAGTCCAAGTTTGTTTAATAGTACATAATGCAATAAGTCGATGGACCCCTGCTGGAGTTCAGAGAGGGAACGCTTGAATTAGGTTAGGGGCGAGGAGTGGTGGTAGTGGTGGGGGGGTTGGGGGGTAGTTGAGGTAATCTGGAGTTTTCAGGTGAGACGATTGAACTGCCCTCATAGTTGTCCGGCATTAATGCATCCAAGAACGTTAGCAACATCATCATAGCCCTACTGTTATTTATACGTCAAATACATGTTAGGACACTTCTTATGTCAGAAGAATATTTCTTGAATTTTTCTGCCCTGATCGTAGCTGATGAAATGATACTCCTTGTGTGGAAACATACAGTACTGGCCACATTGCTGATGTGAGAATACACTATTTTGCGGGTACTGTGGATGATGGAATTCTATTGTTCTGTTTGGGGTCTTGGAGACTCCATGCCCTTCCTAACAGCTCAAAAACATATAAATAACATTAGTTTATCAACTAAATATTTATCTTTTTTTTTTCCTCCTAATTTTATGAGAATTACTTTTTGAGATGACATGTTTCTGAACTCCGCTACAGATAATTACATGTTAGTTATCTTTGGGGTCTCAGCAGTAAAACATGGTTTAGTAAAATGGACTTTTTATATGCTCTATATCTGAACTTTTTGTGCCAAATCTAAATTAAGTGTGTTCACAAACACACTTATTTCAATATTAATATATTATACTTCAATATTCTGTTCAGATTTATTGGAGTTTTGTACCAGTTTTCTCATTAGAAGTCTAACAGGAAGTTGAACCTCTCTGGCATCTAACTGACCTCGCATATAAGTAACGTCATTCTTTAGGCCAACATACTGTACATTTATTTGTCTGTTAATGACTTTTTGGCAAACAAAAGAAATGTGTATTTCCTTATTCATAACCTATATAACATAAAACTTGAACAATGTTATTGTTTTGTGTAATAACAAAGCTGTATGGTCCTTGTATTTTTTTTTTCACCTTCATCAAATGTGCAATCCTAGTTTTGAGGGGAAGATATACCACTACCAATACCATGTTAGTTCTACATATTGGGTCAAGGTCAAATAAAATAAAAATTGAATAAAAAAAAAATAAATAAAAAAAGTTCTTTGCAATCTTAAATATTATTGTTGCACAACCCCAAACAATGAGGAAGTAATGTACGGTAAATGTCCAAACACAAGAGTTTACTTTTCTCATCAATAAATGAACAATGGATATTAATGCCCCCCTCCCCCCCCATACAAAAACTGAAGAATTTCCAAAATAGATTTTAATCATCATCTCTAGATACTCTGCTGTCTTTCTGAACACATCGGAGGAACAATTTTAAAGTGTGCCATGAAGACTAAGAGGTTGTTGTATCCCAGTCAGTTTAAAAACACAAGGAAATGTGATAAGTGAGAACAAGACTCTGAAGCTCCCACTGCTGTCTAAAGGAACTCACTGCACTATTAACTTTATATGTATATTCAGTATTATAAGAAGGGACATTATTTTACAAGCCATGATCAGACACTACAAAGGCTGGTTTGAAAATATACAATTTAACATGAGAATACTATATACAAGCACATTTATTTATATTTGAGGAAAAAAGAAGAACAGATGTTGTAGGTGACACAATTGAATATTTGACATGATTAGACTTTTTCAAAAGATCATATAGCTACTAGGTAGTCACTGAAATCATTAAGTTAATAAACCAAAACATGAGGCATAGGATTATTTTATGAATCCATCAATACATTTGAATAATGTCAGTAAGCAGCCTTAAAAAAAAGTTCTTAAAACTGACATGACATTTTTTGTTCCATTTCCAAATGACCGCTGGCAGAGATTGCTGGCTCTCGTATTAATTCTCAGGTTTTGAAGGAAAAATATATCTATCATAAGTAGAAATAATGAAGTTGAAGAGCTGATGCCCCGAGGAGCAGTCACAAAGAATTATATCTTTCTATAGCACAGGACACAGGCAAAAGATAAGTACCTGTCAGTTGGCATACTTTTGCTACATGTGCCTATCAATAAAAGAGATTATTTCCCCCAGTTATTACAACAAAGATCTGCGGGGCTCGAAGATTGCACCTTTAATGAGAAGGGATGATTTTCTCCTGCACACTCACAATCACACTTGAAGTGAGTGAGCTGTAATGCCATCAATTTTCCCTCTCTCTCAATTTTTTTCAACAACTTATTAAAATGAAATATTGCCAACATTCATTCACAGGGATTATTTATTACATTTTAACAGGATTATGGTGTGCAAAGCTTGATTTGGGATTCACACCCTGTATTGTGATATCGTGGTTTAGCAGTCAAATTCTGCAGACTTGTTGTAATTAACGGTGGCAAAATAGATCATTGCCAAATGATATGTCGCTCCATAGCTAATCTTTGTGTACTGAAATGTTGGAATACTGAAGAATGCGTTCAGTGGATGGAAACTTGGATTTTGTCTCTATCAGTGGAGGACGGATTGTCATTCTGTGGGCAGTACTTTTCGGTTGAAGAGACTCCAGTCCAAATTGCAGAAGGTGATTTCCTTGTAGTTGTTAAATGTTATTGCTGACATTGATCTCATGTGTGTCGCTGCTTTTCTTTACACACACAGTTTTGCAGCCATGGTGTAATGCACTGGAACAACCATACAGATGCCTCAGTAATGACGATATAAAGAATGCAAGTGTATGTACCTCGATGACAGCAAAGCAATAACTCGTACGGACACCTTATCATATTCAGCAGAAAATCCAACACTTGCAAAACATGTCTTTAATCTCAAAACATGGCTGCTTCATGAAATGTGCCATTAGTTATACTGATGAAGGAGCATGACTTCACACCTTAATTGGGAAGTAATGTGAAGGTCCTCAGAACAAATCTATTATGAATGGTCCAACCAGACATCACATGCAGGGGTCCTTCAGACACCCCATACTCTTTAGCCACATAATAACGCTGTTCCTGGTCATATTGTGTTTTGGACATTGTCCATGTTCTTTGTTACCACAGAAAGGGTTACATTGAACGTAATGGCTTTTGAGCATTGTATTACTTTCGTTGTTTGCCTGTGTATGGCAAGAAAATGGATCTATAAAAGGACGTGGATAGGGAAAGCAATCAAAAGTCTGGCCTTCACTCTCACTGTGCTGCTAACAAAATATTACAAGGCTAGGAGCTGCTGAAGTACTTGCAGACAGAGAGACATCTTTGCCTCTTCTCTTTCTCGCCACTGAGAGGTCCTCCTCTCTCAACATTTTTCTTTATTATTCCATATCTAAGATATATGGTTTTATTCAGCCTCTTCGTCTGCAATGTAAAATGCTGCCCAAGTTACTATTAGCATTTAAAAGTACCATATACATAATAAGAGTAGAAGCATATTACATTGAAATGTTGCTACATGCACAGATGCATGGACAAGTCTGGAACTTTCAGCATTTTAATTCAAGCACACTGAAGTTGTTTGTATGAAAAATAAAATGGGTCAGGTGGAACAGTGCCCTTTGACAGTCCTTTTTAAAACGGAAAGAAACCTGGGAATAGCAGCATCTCAAAGCGAGGGCACCCACACAAACTCTTACAGGAGACACAAATGAATTTGAATGTCTAAAAGCAGACCTCTGCACTTTGATATTAGTGCAGACAGGTGTAAAAATATACACAGCTTACACAGAGCAATAATAAGAGATTTATGTATGTAGGGCGCAAAGAAAATGCAGAGCTATTGCCTGCTGCTGTCAGGTTCATTTTCCTGTTGCGTCATTTACCATGCCAGCGCACAGTGAAGCCAAATATGGCAGAATCCTCTATTTCTTATACTGCATGCATCATGATCTCTTGTCAGGCAATTGTTGGATGTTTGTATGCGTATGTAAGAAATGAGTAAACAAGTTGAAATATTTCCCCCTTAATTTGATGCACAATGCATCTTGACAGCTAATTCAATTCATGCAGATTTCTAAGATCTAGTGTCAAATGGCAGGTCCTTTCTGCTCAGATAAATAAGTTAATTTAGTGGCAGGCGGCTAATAACTCCATATCGCCACTCAATGCGGCGAATCAGGTGTTTCTATTTGTCCTGTAATATTATCACCTCATGCTGACCCTATCTAACCTTTTACCTGTACAGTCAATACACTCAGAGGTGATAAAAGACCATGAGTGAATGGAGTGTGTGTAATGTTGCAGCCAGCAGCGATTACAGAGGTAACATGAATACTTGGAAGCGATACTGAGACAGAGCTTTTTGTGCCTCCTAAATTGCTGGACAGCTCCAGGGCTGACATTTAAAACATAACATCACCAAACAAAAACACATTAAAAGAGAAAAGCTGACCAGGGGGCTTTAAGCAAAACCTGAAATTCAAGTTTTGGCGAAAGCAACTGACCCAAATTTCCTGCCCCTTATTCTCCTTAACATGCTTCTGCAAGCCTGGGCCCTGGGGTGACATATCCTTTACACAGGGATTGCCAGTGCATTTACATAGCATGGTTAATGAGAGATCAACACCAGGAAAGCGCCTTGAATATAAAGCTTTCTTGTAAAAATAATGAGCGAGCGATTGATCCATACTCAAACAAGCCGGTTTACTGAGTTAATACCAAAGGCAGATTATAGCCAGTGCCAAAAGTGCCCTGGCGTGCGACGCTTTTTGCTTAGAGGGTCCCCAAACTTGTCATCACATTAGCACATGGTCAAGGAGTACATCCTACCACTCTCATAATCTGCTTTCTTGCACAATTAGCCTTCTATAATAATGCAGCTGCCTGACAGCCAGCAGAGAGAAAAGAGTGAAATCACTGAGTTTCACATAGGATGGATGGATCGTTTATTGCCACTGAAATATAGACTCTGAGGTGATTCTCTCTCCAACTCATCACCTACTGGTCCTCACGTTAGGTCTGAACGTTGTGACAACATGGAGGCTTGCTCTTCTTTATTGTGCCAAGCATCTATTGCACTTTGATGAACCAGACAAAGGAGGGTAAGGGTGGGGGGTGTAAGAGAGGAAAGAGAGAGAGAGAGAGAGAGAGAGAGAGAGAGAGAGAGAGAGAGAGAGAGCGAGCACCCATGGCCAGGGTGGATGTGTTTTTTAGCTCAGAAAATCTGAGAGAATCAGATGTTGGAGCGAGTAGAATGGCAGGGGATGGCAAGTTTTCTGAATAAAATAATAGATAATTTCATTCCGACAAAGGCGAGGAAACTATGGGCAAGAGAACAAAATAGCAGGAAGGGATGGAGAAGGGAAGGGGTTTGAAAAGAATAAGAAGAATTCAGTGCTGCTTCTTGCAAGGGAAAAGAAAAAAAAAACATTGATGACACCCGGTTCCATTCTTCCGCTCTCCCCTTTCTCTGCTCCTCGCCTCGCAGCACGGCGGGCTAAGCTGGGAGCTGTAATGTCATTAAATTGCAAATGCTTTTTTTTTCATTTCCGACACACACTGTTTACTTATCTGGCAAAAACATATGTTGGAAGGAATCCGTTAAATTCTGCCCATTGCCTTGGGTGAAAGTGCAATAGAAACGGGCCCACTGAGCTCCTTCTGTCGTCTCCTTTTAGCACTTTGCCTTATCTACAAGGCTGCTTAGCAGCAAACTGGCGAGTTCAATGAAAAATGAAGATACAGTCCAAGATTAGGGAAGAACAGTGAGGGGAGAAATGCTTGGAGAGAGGGTCATCCCATTGCAAATGATTTCACTCCTCTCCATCTGCATAAATGACTATTTTTAAGGCATCTCCAGCGTCTGTATATTTTTCTCACTCTGCCACACATTTAATTTCACGCCCCGTGTTCTGAATATGCTTAAATGCATATCTCTGATGCACCTTTAAGCCAGAGGAAAGAGGATGGGGGGAGGGGGGGGGGGGGTACGAAAGCAAAATTAAAGATAAAATGGTGTGATTTGCACTACAAGTCTATTACTTTATGGCATTTACATATAGTTTACCTCTGCAATTCCAAGATTTTTTTCTACCACCTTCCTATCAGTATTTGGGCTTGTATAAATATGTATAAATCTTTGTTGAGAAAAAATAGAATTCCTAGCACTGCACTGGAAAGTTTGAAGGGTGCACTTTCTTGCTTCAACTTCTTCTGTTGCTCCCATGAGACTGTCAGCATATCTACTGAGGGAGTGCTCTCCCTGCTTGCCCCAACAAAGACACAAGCTTCAAGCACTTGTGCCCCCCCCCCCCCCCCCCCCCCCATCCCAAGATACTCCTCCCCTCAGTGGAACGAGTGGGGAGAGGGATCGTGGGTCAAGGCTTGGCCGTGGCTTCAGAGGAAGGGCCTGGCTAAGCCTGATGCAAGCGAGGAGCTGCATCCTTGTCAAACAAGTGGGTGAACAGCTCTCTGAGAGCAAAACATGGACTCCAAGTATGTCTTCAAGATTGTCAGAGATAGTATTTACAGAGGACCCCAGACTCCCACACAGGGCTCTCACAGTGACATGATGAATACTGACTACATGTGTGGTGCTATGCTATCAGGTGGATGTGTTGTTCTACAGAGGAAGTTTGAGCTGTGAGTAGAAAGCCCGCCCCTAACAGCAGAGGAGAGGAAGGCTGTGAATTGGCCTGGGAATGAAAAGGAGAGAGAGAGAGAGAGAGAGGCTATTCAGAGCACGATTCCTTTCCTTCATTGTCTGCCCGCTTAGATTTAAATACACTCACTCAAAGCAGACGAGAAAAATGCTTCAGACCCTCGCATTGTTGGCTTTCTCTCTCTTCTTTTCTATTTGCAATTAAATGCATTTCAAATGGAACAACTGTACAGAAAGCATTTGTGATAAGAAGGAATTCCATTGCCTTTAACCTCCTTTGTAATGGCTTTGCAATTTTTGAGCACTCTTATTATGAGAATTGCACAATCAAAACATATCTTTGAATAGAAAATGCCATACAACAAGTATTGCTTCATTGAAAATTAAATTGCATTTAAAAATCATTTTTAGTCCTCTGTGTTCCTCATTTCTTAAGCCAATCTTAGTGTTTCTGTTTTGTTGCTTTGTGTGTAACATTGTGCCTTGACAGGACCCTTGTGTCCTGAGCAGTATCATACACACTGGTCCTAAGCATGGGATGAGATCAGTCAATTAGAATTAATGTCATCTGGTCATTTACAGCTAAACACCCTCCATATGCATTGTGTTTGCTTTGTGTGCAAAGCATCAACTGCAAAACCAATCTCATCCTCCAGACATGAATTTTTGAAGGATTTGAACGCTGTAAATAACTCCAAACCCTCTCTTACGAGGTTTACCCCTGGAGCACTTTGTAACTTATCAGGGCTGCCTTGTGCCTCCTCTAATGCTTGCATTATGCTCAAATGTAAATCTGTAAGCTGCCAGAGAAGTGGGCGGGAATCACTGAAGAAAGAATCACTGAAGGGTCTAGCCAATATTCTGATTGGGGCATAGCAAAATAAACAGTATAATTTAGTTTTTTAGAGGCCAGATGTTTAGTTTTTGTTGTTGTTTATGAATAAAAATACATCACACTCCTCTGTTATATTGAAAAACAATAGTTCTTTAGTGAAACACACTTCCAGAGATTTTAGCTTAAGTAATAAAAAGTGAGACTCCCGGCTTTGAAATATATTTGAAAAAGTTTTCAAGGGTTGTGGGTTTTAATAGGAATAAAGGAAACATAATATATTCTGAGTGAACGATGCCCAGAGGTCTGTTTAGTATTTCTAATTTCCATCTCTAATGGTACAAGAGACTGATTAGTAATTAGGAGAGACTCATTTAAATGCATGTAATGAGCATTATAGGTTCCCCATATACTGTGCACTTCATACTGATAAAATGGATACCATCTTCGTCAATTTGAACGCATGTTGACCTTTAATGGCAAATAATCTACAACACAGTTCTTCATGCTGCTCGTCCTTGAATTGGCTTTATAGTGTAATGAGTATATCATTGGAATCTCCCAAATAATTGACCTCAAGCATGTTTCGCAGCATAACTATTAATCTTATTTTCCAGTGGATAATTTGATCAGTTTGCAAGGGAAGCGGGTTATACAAGCACAAACTAGTGCAGATGGATACGTGGCCCCTAGATATTAATTTGGAGATGGATAGGAGTCCTAAAGAGGATTAAAACTCTATGCAGGCTACTCATATTATACGACTGCATACCACCCAGCCCACTGTATATACTCTCAGTCACTGCTTGGCATGGTTGAGATTTGAAATGGTGACAGTTAAAGTACAAAGATGTCCAATCCTAGACTATTTCATGGCATATTTCTTGGAGCATCCTGAAGGAAATGCAAACTGTTAGGGCCAGTCATTCCAGTGAACCAGGGCCACCAGACACAGCAACACTGCCCCCCTGCTATTGTCTACAGACACTGCATCGCTCTGTCTGCACAGTATCACTCCTTCTTTCACACTAGAATATGCTGACATAGTGAATGTAAAGGAGGCATACTACCACAAGGTACTTTTAATGTTTGCATAGCACTTTTTTTAAAAGACCTTTTTGACATTTGACACAAAAAGGACAAAAGCCACAACTAGAACATCTTCACATAATATCAGAAAATAAATAAATATAGAAACCATAACTGAAAACACCACAAAAGAAATAAGACACTTTTGCAGGAGATTAACACAGTGTTGTTTTGCAATGTAAAAAGAGGAAGTGTGCTATAAATATAAATAAGAGAGAGTAATCATACAGTGGATTTACTGTTTTCTGATAGGATAGAATCATTTTCAGTTGTGGAGAGGAAGTGGAGTTTGTAAAAATGTTGCATGCCAGGATGTTTTAAATGCAAAGAGCTTCATCTCAATCTCAACAGTGGTTGGTATTTTGTTAAATAGTTAGATAACTACAATAAAAGTATTGTGCGGCATTATGTAATTTATAGGTGATCATGAGACCTGTGCTTTGTTTTTAAACTAATTATGAACTACAAGCAGATATTGTTTTATTGTGTGTTTGTTTAAAGTCATTCATTTATTTCATTTAGTAATTTTGTTTTGTATATGTGAGGTTCAAGGCTAAAAATGACTAAACCACAACAGCATTTACATGACCTGTTGTCCATGCTTCTTCATATTTTTTAAAGTTTAGTGTTTGTGCATTTTCTCAAGAGTAAAAGTGCATTACATTTGGTATGTGCTCATTTTAGAAAAAAACTAATATGAATATGGAAAAGAAACCCAAAAGCCCAGCAGGTGTTGTCGAGTGGCTCCTCACATTACACATCATTAATGAAATAATACCAAATAAAAACAAGCGTGATGTGAATCGCTTGGTTTTAACCAGTTTCTAGGACACTGAGCTCTGTTCTGTGTAAATGTATCTGAAGTGGCCTCAATTACAATTTTAAAAGGCCCTCTTTTATTTAGCTAGAACATGTTCCTACAAAATGTATGCAGAGTGGGTTAGGTGTTAAGAACAATATTCACAAAGCTGTCAAGAAAATGAATGCATTTCTTCATCCACGTAACAAGTAGATCATTTCACCTCCGCCTGTGATTCTCTTTGAAAGACTATTAACAGAATGTTTTCATTTGTTCTGCTTCAAAGATGCAGTATGCTCAGCCTTATGTTGGAAACTCCATATGAAAAGACAGTGAATAGATGCAATGAGTTTTATAACTACTAAGTGATATGCAAATCAAAATCTGTTCTTGCCACTATTCCTTTGTTTTTAGTTAAAAATGTATCTTTCCATCATGTCACCTCAAAACATCCTTAGATAATCATAGAAATATGTTGACCGTTATTCTTATATTATTCTAAATTGATCAGCATAAGATTACAGATAAAATATTTTTTAATATTAGATTATAAAAAAATATTTGCCACTCACACAACCGTGCCATTATATGTCATGGCGTGTTTCTTCATGGCTCTCTGGCACCATCATGTGTTTCAGTAGGATTAATGGATTCTGTTTATTTACACATTTTTTAAGAAGTCGGTTTTTGGTAGAAGAAATGTCCAATAGCCAGTTAAAATAGTGGAAACTACATGTCTGAAAGAATAATTATTTTGTTTGGATAATTTAACATTACATGGATAGATTGTTCTCACCCCAACCACAGTCTGTTCACCCCACTCCCCTCCGGGAGGCGTTTCAGGTCTCTCCGCAGCTGTACCAGCAGGTTCAGAGGAAGCTTCTTTCCTGCGGCTGTCGGCCTACTGATCTCTTGCTCTGCATCATACAGAATATCCGTATTTACTCTGTTTTTCTTATTATATATTCTGCTAATACACTGCATATCTATATTATTCTTACTACTATTATAATGTCACTGCTACTACATTGCACATATCTGTACATGTTGTTCATACATTGTTCATATAACATAGCCATATTTATTCTGCTCTTATAACACTGCAATATATTTCTTGTCCTGCCTATGCACCACCTGTCTATACTTTGTATATCACTCATTGCACTTTTCTGCTTTTTTTGCACTTCTGGTTAGACACAAACTGTATTTCGTTGTCTTTGTACTTGTACTCTGCACAATGACAATAAAGTTGAATCTAATCTAATCTAATGTATGCATCTGCTTGTTGAGCACCACACACTGTATTGATTAGGGTCAATCCGATGACTTGTTCAATTCAGTGTTATTTGAATTCTAACTATTTTGAATAAACAACTAAATTGCAAAAAATTGGTACATAATATTAAAAGGTTTAAACAAGTGAATAATAAAGAACCAAAAAGAGAACCAATTAAAAAAAACATTTCCAAATGACAACAATTTAAATGTTACTAACGAGTGTTCACTGTTTGATATACTTTTTACAGTTAATTAAATATGTTTTTTTACAATTCTGTTTCTGTTCTGAATTTTTGTATTTTTAAACATGGACAAGAGTGACAAATACTATTCAACTGCCAATACCAAATCTTTGTTAACCATAACTTGCTGAAAATATAAGGAACACATCTTAAATCCAACAATTTTTGTCCTTCAAAAACTCCAACTGTAGCAGTATGTGTATATGCACCAGTGTGAGTTTGTATTATGTAAAGGTTCTCATTCATGCACATTTACATGTATTTTTTCATTTCCCTAATTAGTTTGCTAAACATTTAAGCAGGTATGTTTTATTTTAATCTTGTCTTTATTTTGATTTATACATTATGCTTTTTCATGCAAAACATCACATTTTCCTTAACATCGAGCCATGACTGTAATGAACAACAATCAAGTCATTGGTAAATTCATAAGAGTCACATACACCCTGGGTCTGAGCATTCATTTTGCTCTCACTTACACACTTGCAGAGTTCTTTTTTTTACTGACATAAATTTGAAATCATTTCTATAGAGTCATTCCATCTGACTTCTTCCAGAAATGATGCTCACTAATCCTGCTGAGAGCAATGAACCTCACAAGGCATGTTGTGTAAAACACTCACATGACTTTTCTAATGAGGCCACGTTTATGTCTGTTGCATGTCCAGACTTTCATGTTTATGTGATACTTTTGTTTTTAATTAATTTTTTTTAAGATGATTTTTTTTGGGCATTTTTAGGCCTTTATTTGACAGGACAGCTGAAGGCATGAAAGGGGAGAGAGGGGGAATGACGTGCAGCAAAGGGCCGCAGGACGGAGTCGAACCCGGGCCTGCTGCATCGAGGAGTAAACCTCTTTATATGGGCGCGTGCTGTACCAACCCATTTATATGATACTTTAAAGGTATTTTGGACTTGGACTGATTTTAAATCTATCACTTTTCTGATTTTATTTATATTGGTACATTTAGATTCAGACCCTGGGATTTATATTATGACAAACTCTTTTTTTCCCAATGCATTTAGAGAGAGATGGGTGTAAGCAGGCAAGCTGACTCCATGGAAATGCTTGGAAAACAATGTTTTTATATGATTGAAGTATTACTGACTGCTCTATCACTGATACAAGGACTCCAGAAAAAGTATGACAGGGGAGGGACAGTAATGGAATACATTTCCAAATGGTATTAATCTTTTAATCTTGCCTCAGTTATGATATGCTTATAGCTCATCAATATATAACTTATATAACAATAGTAATAAGTAATCGACTTTGGAAAGCACTCCATGACTTTCTCTTCAGTGTGGTGGAATACATACTCCCCTTAACTGCACTTTAGCTGTCAGCAGTCCCATGTCAGACCACTGGAATGCATTGGTTAAAGAGGTGAAGCATCAGGAGGCTTCTTTAATAGGTGTAGAACAATAAACAAAGGCTTAAAAACAAACTCTAGCAGGGTCATATGAGGGCAGTAAAAAAACACTTAATAATGACTCCATATAAAGATCAAGTGATTAAGTCCCATCTCATGGGTTCTCAAGTTGTGTGAGAGGTGATGGATACGATCTGTGGCTTTACTGATGATAATTCATCATCAGTAAAGCATTTGCTCACACAGTTATAAATGGTTTGTTCATAGTAAATAAGCCTATCTAGAAAAATACGTTTGTAAGTACATGATTTATACTTAATAGGTAATGAAACAACCATTTATAAATGAAATAATTTTCCCATTATAAACCAGTTGCAAACTATTACTAAATTCTTTGTTCATCATTTGTAAAGCATTGCTCCTATGTTAATTCTCATAAATAAAGCATTTGTATACACACTCATAAATGGTTTGTTCAAAGTAAATAAGGCTCTCAAAAATTATGTTTATAAATAGAAGTTTGACACTAAATAAGTATTCCAAAAACCATTGGTAAATTTCATAATATTCCCTTTATAAACTATTTACAAACTATTAGTAATTTCATTGTTTATCATTTGTAAAGCATAGTTCCTACATTCATTCTAATCAGTAAAGCATTTGTAAATACAGTTAGTAAATGGTTGGTCCATAGTAAGTAAGCCCAGGTAAAACATTTAGGAGTTGATGTTTTTAATAATTCATAAATGATGCATTAACCATTTGTAAATGAAGAAATTTTAGCATTATTAACTAGCTACTCAGGAATGTATAAGGTTGGTTAAAACTAGGAAGTTAATGATTAACAGACTATCTAGACCTACATTTGTTCATGCCTTAAATAAAATGTTATGATTTAGAAATAGGCCTAAACTAATAGCTGGGGTGTTAAAACATCTGTTACAAATACCTACCAATAATTTAATCCATGACTAATTCAGGAGTTACTGTTGGTTAGTTAAGTATATTATGTGAGCCCATCTAAAGTTAGCACTTTCTATGCTTTACAAAGCATTTATAAATAAGTTGCAAAGTCTAACAGAACCTGGACACACACGTATTGTTCTATTTGGACATGCCTTCAGAAATATGCCTACGGATAGTTAGTGTGTTAATGCATCTTTAACAAGCACTTATCAACACATCAATTCATGCTTAACTCATGAGTTACTACTCATTAGTTGACTACATGGCATGAGCCCATCTAAAGTGAGGACTTGCTATGCTTTACAAAGAATTTATAAATGAGTTGCAAAGGCTAGCAGATACAAAGAGACACAAGTAAAACAAGTATTTGTAACCCTTATTACAATGTAGTAAGAATGTACATTTATGAAATAGCTCGTAGTAGTGTTATGTAATTGATGTCAGTGTGAATTTGGACCAGAACCAGAAGAAAACTAGATTGTTAAGAGCCAGAGAATTGAACATCAATAAAGAAACTAGGTCTAAGTGCGCATATAACAGAAACCCTTTTCAGTTCTATGAGCTCAATTGTTCCTTTATGACAAGAGTTCAGAGATGTTCAATGTTGGGGCCCATTTGAGTTTGATTTCTGTTTGTCCTACCACCATGAAGAAGGAATCCAGGGCAATCCGTCTAAGTTCAGAGTCTTGATCCTGTAGCTCGCCACCCAGCCAACTGAACTGGGAATCGCTAAACCCTGGAAGTCTCTGGGATCTGAAGAGTTGATGTGATTCAATATCCATCTGTGGACTAGACCTCCCCTGCGTAGCGTTTCTCAAATCTCCACCTCCTCCACCTGTAGATAAGGCCAACTCATTTCTCTCAATTACTATTCAGTAATAAAATCAATTGCTTAGGCTACAATGAAAATAAAATCAGATAATATTTCAGTTAATCCATATTGAAATATCTAAATCTCTATTCAGTTGTAAAACTGTTTTTAAATGTCTTCTCTTATGTATCAAAATATAAATCCCTTTCAGGTATCAAAAGTACATTAATAATTAACATGCAACCTTTATACAAAGAAATGCATTTCGAATTCAAGTTTTATGGAACCTACCTCAGTAACATTAACACTCTCCTAAATACAATTGCATAAATTGCATGTAAAAATCTCTCAAATTGTATTAGTTTCCCATAACTTAAGCTACAGTGTTGTAATCTAGAGGCATTAAGACATGCATGCTTATTTATCCCTCCCTGTACTGGTAACAGTAGAAAGAATGCACTAAAAATTAGCCTCTTTAAGTTAGCTACTTCACCATAAACTCCAGTTAAACAATTAAACTCACAATTTGTACTAACATTCATTCAACAAAATACCCACAGCTAGCAATAGTGTTTAAAAGCAACATTAGTTACCATAACCAATAGATAGTCTAACTAGCCTTTTCACAGGTAATATACAGTAGTCCGCTAGCCTTTTGTGGCTAATTTGTCGGTTCATTGTATTCTGTTGCTGTGTTTCCTGTTGGTGTGTTGTGCCTGGAGTCAACCTTTTGTCTCTGAGTTCCAGTTTTGAGATCCTGTTCTGTTGTACTGGAATTAGTTTTTGCCTGTTACCTTCTGGACTATTTTGGTATGTACTTCTTTTTTTTTGGTTAAATAAATCCTTAAACAACAAACGCTCTCTGCATTTGGGTCCTCCATTCCCTGCAATTTGTGACATAAGTATAAATCATGTACTTACAAACGTATTTTTCTAGATAGGCTTATTTACTATGAACAAACCATTTATAACTGTGTGAGCAAATGTTTTACTGATGATGAATTATGTATGAACAAAAAATTAATAATGGTGGACAAACCATTAACTAACAGGTAACTAATGCTTAATAAATTATGAATTATGTGTAGTTATTATAAAGTGCTACCAAGGTGGGTAAAAAAAAGACGAAGAAATCAGCTGAATTAGTTTATTTATTTCTCTTCCGGACTGTGTCCAATTCAAGTCAAGATGCCGATACTGCGCAACTGCGGCCTGGGCGCCTCGATATTGGGGGTTATTGTTGCCCACATGTGCATGACGTCAGAGCATGGGATCAAGTTGGATACAAATCTAAATGGCATGAATTGGGGGCGGCGATCGCCTATGGCAAGCCTTTTTTTTTAACATACTGTAATTGCTAGAATGGATATTTATTTTTATTTTTTATCTATAAAGTTATTCTTCCTATTCATAATGAACATTCTACAAACTAGATAGGCCTATCTGCAATATAGGTTATAATTCTTGGACTTTTAATTTTAGTTTATGAGGAAGAACTCCAATTTAAGATATCTACAACATCACATTGTTACTATTCATAATTTGTAGGCTTATTAAGATTTTTTTAATTAGATATTCACAATTGGCATTATACAAATGCAACTACAGATATCTACAGACATTTCAGATTTTAACCTAAACTACGATCATAACCAAGTAGGCCTAGTTTCTGTGCCTAAAGCTAACTAAACTGCGACCGCTTCACAACATTAACCATGTGTTTAAAACTGCAACCTATGTTCTCTGGTTTAGATATGAGGATGAAAAACGCTCCTGTGGTTTGTATTTCCTGCCAACGCTAGGATTGTTTATGGAATGCTCCTGTGGGTCGTCTTAAAGGGAAATTACCATTTTCGTCATATGGTTTAGAGCAGTGGTCTTCAACGTTTTAGGCCATGGACCCCTTAGCTGAAAGAGAGACAGAATAGGGACCTATTGTCTCTCATATACATGTGCTGTATAAAATAAAGTTGCATTAAACTGGGCCAGATGGATGAAAATGAATGGCTTAACTGAATGGCAACCATAGTGACTACCTTACCTATAATATGCTTTTCTTCAATGTGTACATTAAATGTTTGTTTTTTTTCACAAAAAGGTCAATTTATCTTTACTATTAAAATGTTAGATTCCTTTTTAATGTATCTTTTCAGACATTTTAATTTTTGAAAGAAGTACAACATTATTTTTTAAACATAGTTTGGCAGCCGGCTTCCACTAACTCTGAGGACCCCCTAGGGGTCACAGACCCGCTGTTGAATATCTCTGGTTTAAAGGACTTGTTGGATGAGACACATGGTCCCATGAAATTCATTCATGTATTCTCAGTATCATCCACTTGATTCCTTGAAGAATTCTGACGCAGATGAGTTTACTTACAATCATTAACAGAATGATCTGCCTTCAGTGCGTTTTAATAGTGTTTGTAAAAAATTTAGTCTTTTAGTACAAAGTGGCCTTTCAACATTATATAACCCTTTAGGCAGTTCCCTACAGCCTATTCATCCAGCTCTTACTCCAGTGTAGAGCCAGCTCTGTCACCTGATGATCACAAGACCAAAAGGCTTAATCCTCCTCAGCTCTACAAAAGCAAGAACAGAAATTAGAGGCTTTCTTAATGTGCATGTAACCAACTGGAACACAACATGATTTGGCTTTAAGTGTTGTTTCCACAGATGTTAAAACTATCACTGCATCTAATTTGAAGATACACAATTGGGGGCCATAGCAGACTGAGACTGCACACTCTTCTGGGGGAACTAATTGGCCGTATTACTGCTACAAGTTGAAGTAGGCTTACTAACTGATTTGTCACCACTGACTGGAGGAAACAAACAGGTGAGATATGATGAACGCTCTGGGTCTTGGTTTTCTTTGTTTGCTCCTCTGGCCTGAGCCTGCAGAGGCTCAGTTTCCTCGAGTGTGCTGCACAGTTGAGGGAATCGTGTCCAAGCAGTGCTGCCCCGCTCTGGGCTCAGATGCAGCCAATGTGTGTGGCTCTCTGTCGGGGAGAGGAAGCTGCTCGGCTGTTCGAGTCGACAACAAACCGTGGGGAGGACCGTACAGACTGAGAAATGTTGATGACAGAGAGAGGTGGCCGACCAAATTCTTCAATCAGACTTGCAGATGTACTGGTGAGTCATGTAGTCTACACTTTTATTAAAGTGATTATATGTAACTTTTTAATGTTTCTGAAGCTCTTCCATTTTTCATACAATGGTCTTAAATGACCTATAACAGCAAACGAGACTAACAGTGAAAAGAACGCCATTTTTATATAGTTTTCAGTAAGGCCTCTGCCCGGGTTAGGGTTAGATTTGCGGCAGGGACACGGCGCTACAGTTACACATTCTGACGGGTCACCAAAGCGGCCGCTTGAATCAACACAAACTGAAAGTTGCATATAGCCACTTTAAATAAAGTCAACTAGATAACAACATTAATATGTTTTGACACGTTTAGTTTGCTCTCTGTGTTGCAGCTAACTTTGCAGGGTATGACTGTGGTCAGTGTAAATTTGGCTGGACCGGACCAAACTGTGACCAGAGGAAAGCCCCTGTGGTACGGAAGAACATCCACTCCCTGACCCCAGAAGAGCTTCAGGAGTTTCTCGATGTTCTGGACCTTTCTAAGACCACCACCCACCCAGACTATGTCATTGCCACCCAGCACTGGCTGGGACTCCTGGGACCAAATGGAACTGAGCCCCAGTTTGCCAACATCTCCATCTACGACTTCTTTGTCTGGCAACATTACTACTCTGTCCGAGACACTCTTCTGGGTAAATGAGCACATTTCGTGGCTGAAAACTATTGCAACTTGTTAGTTCATGTGGTTTATTTTCAGTAGTCTGTTTATTAGGGATATGATAACATGAAAACACAATTATTAGGAATATAATAACATAGGAATATGTTATAGAAACATCCCCATTTATTTAAATGAGCTCTGGTGATGTATGACAGATTAGGCTGCACAATATATCGTTTTTTTTATCGTCACCATGATATCAACTGGCGCAATGAACACATTGCGAAAGGCTGCGACATATCGGGAAAGACACTCAGAGATTTGTGCGATTGTGTTAGTTGAAAGAAAATATGAGTAGAAAACGGCACTTTAAAATGTAACTGTCACTTTTTTGTGGTGCCTTTTATATTTCATTTAAAGTTTAATTTGTACAGAAAAAGAAGGTTGGAAATGATTTCCTGTCATTTGTTTTAAATTCTGTTTTAAATTTTAGCAGAATACTGAAAGCAACAGAAAGGCAGAACTGAGAACACTTTAGTATCTGTGTATTTATTGCACCTAATATTGTTATCGCAATATTCAACATTATCGCATATTATATATTTTCCTTATATTGTGCAGCCCTATGACAGATATTGATCATATACATCTTCTTCCACCGGGTAATTTTTTAGCTCTATTTAAGATTGTTCCAGACATTTCCAAATAATATGAATTAATATATTATGTAGACCTAATCCTTATAGTTTTTTTTTTAAAACATACAATTGAGATTTATTAGGGCCCGAGCGCTGTCAGCGGCGAAGGCCCTATTGAAACTGAAGGAATTATTATTATCATTATTATTATTATTATTATTATTATTATTATTACGGCAAATTAATTGCCTTTTTGAGGGGCTTAACATATTCAAAAACTCACCAAAATTGGCGGTCGCATCAAGTTTGGTGAAAATTTACGTATTTTAAGAGTTTTGGGGATAAGCGCATATTGGCATGGGGTACTTTCCATAAAATCATCTCTCAATGCAAATCAAACCAGCTATTAGGCTAACTGAAATAAAACCATGCCAATCTCTAGGTATGGTGAAGGGGATCTGATGATGTGGGGCTATTTTAATTCCAAAGGCCAAGGGAACTTTATCAGGATGCATAGTATCATGGATCGATGAAATAATTGGCCTTTAAAAATAAAAATCTGCCTGCCTCTATGGGAATTTAACATAGGGGTGTACTTACTTATGCCCCCTGTATTTTAAGGAAGGACATTTATTTATTTATTTACAATACGTTATTCATTCACAAACAAAATTGGTGTCCTTAAAGGTTGGATTTTTCCTCATTTTTCTAATTAAGGCATTAAGATCAATTTCCAAAAGATGATTTTAGTCAACTTTAACATGGGTGTCCTAATTTTTTCACAGGACTGTAAGTAGCATATGAAGACATACAAAAAACATCATTGGAGCCATACCCTAAACCAAACAGGAAGTCCGCCATTTTGAATTGAATGTTCGAAATTAGTGCGATTTTGGCCATTTCCACGTCGTACTTTAACGAATTCCTCCTAGAGATTTCATCCGATCAACTTCAAATTTGGTCTGTGCCATCTTAATACGTTAAAGATGAAAAGTTATTAAAAGAAAAACTTTTCGTCGTAGGGCATGGCCGTGGCGGGGTGGCCATTTTGTGCTGTTTCGCCATCGAAACAGGAAGTGGATGTTACTTGAGTGTACATTGTCCAATTGGCTCGAAACTTTTCAGGATTCATAAGACTATGACTCTGAGGACATTTACTGAAAAAAATGTACTCAAAGTCATAGCGCCCCCTAGTGGCAACAGGAAGTAGGCCTAAAAGTCAAGGTGCTAGACTTTAACGAACTCCTTCTAGAGATTTCATCCAATGGACTTAAAATTTGGTCTGTACCATCTAAACACCTTACAGATGAAAAGTTATTAAAATAAAACGTTTTCGTCAAACAGTGTGGGCGTGGCGGCCATTTTAAGTGTTTAGCTACGAACGAGAAAGTGGCTGTAACTACAGTGTACATTGTCATATCTGCTTGAAATTTCCCACAATCAAAAAGAGTCCAGGCCTGAGGACATATACAGGCCAATATTGACTTTTGGTCATAGCGCCCCCCGCTGGCAACAGGAAATCAGCCTTATATGACAAACATCATCCGATTTACATGAAACTTATATGTGGTCTACATGTGAAACTGAGCCACCCCCTATATGTTAACCACGCCCACATACTCAGACCACGCCCCCTTTTATAACATTTGAACCGTTTCTTTTTGATTGGTGATGGTTTGACCTGCCCCCTATGCTTAAGCCACAACCCTTTTCATAACTGGTGTCCCGTTTAAGGTAGAGTCTTATGTGAACTCAGCAGAGACTTCCTTTTTTAATGGTAAAGGTTTGGCCCGACCCCTATGCTTTGGCCACGCCCCCTTTCACAGCTAATGAACTGTATGACGTAGAGTATCATTGAACTCAGCAGGGAGTTCCATTTTCATTGGTGACGATTTGCAGTGTCTGAGTGCCGTGCAAATGCACGGTCACAAGGAGTGGCATCTGCCAGTAACACCGACGCGCGCAGAGGCGCGATGGCCCGTCCAATGCTGCTTGCAGCTTTAATTCAAATTTATAATTATAGTTTAACTGAAAAATTCTAACTTCTTAGTTGATCCTAATTGAAAATACAGGTCTGTTACTATGTTTCTTAAGATTAAGTAAGTAATCGAACTTTGAACAGCATCAGAAAACAAACATATAGAATAAGATATTAGGAATAAAAAACAAATTAAGAGGGACAGCAGGTATTGTTTCGATTTTGACTTAATGATATCATTTTCCGTGATATAAATCAAAAATAATGTGTTTGCTCATACATGGATTAAATAATATTCCTCTACATATAATATTGGCTGATGTGCACATGATTGCCTTGTGATCACAAAGAGCTCATCAAACACTTTCACTACGGTTTCCCTGCAGGTCCCGGTCGGCCGTTCAAAGCTATTGATTTCTCACACAAAGGACCAGCATTCATCACCTGGCACAGGTATCACCTCCTCAGCTTGGAAAGAGAATTACAGGTATGTGTAATCTTTTGAAAACATGTCGTTAAACTAATCTTTTTTGTGGCATGACTGGATTGGATCAGTAACAACACAAGAGTTGATTTCTGATTAAACCAAACAGTTGGGAATATATAAATAGGCTTGTATCACTGTTAACATTCACGTTTCAATCAGGAGAGACAAGTGAATGGATTAAAGATGAAAATGTATTATTACAGATATGTGCTATTGGTATTGTCTTGGTAGAAAGTCTTTGGTGCTTAGACTCTACAGGGAGACTTGCAGATAAATCACCATACGGGGTCCAGACACTGGTTGATGGTTCTGATGAGGCTGATGGAGCTGAAGAATCTGCGACAACTGGCATTGATGGGGCGCATTGCGATTTGCGACAATTTGCAGTGAAATGGTTGCTGACAATAACAGAGAGGAGAACAGATTTAAATAGCCCTGACGCACCGCATGCATAACTACAGCATAAATGCACAGAGAATCACATTGAAACTGAGGCAGAAGCAGGATGATAGGCTTACAATAAAGATGTGTCACTGAGCTATTGAATAGATGAGATCAGCTGATGTGACCAGCTGATGAGAGCAGCAGGACAGCAAGGGGTGAATGAACATGTGTGTGATTGAATTGAGATGCATGAGAAATAAAAAAGGCCTAAGCATGCAAAAGTATAGTCTTCCTGACTGAACTTATGCTATAGCTTAATTTTCTCCTTGGAGTGACCAGCTTTTCAATGTGTTATTACCATGTATATAATAATTGCTTTTGTAAGTCATTTTAAATCATAAAGTGGACTAAGTATTGGTACATCAGTGTCTACCAACCAAGACAGGACAAAAACGGTATAAAGTAACAAAAAATAGCCGGTGCAACACAGATGTCTTCTTACTTGATGGTTTTATTACTTAAGGTGCAAAACAGTGACTAACGTTTCGATGTGGAGTTACATCTTCATCAGAGTCCTTGACTCTACATCGAAACGTTATGTATACCTTATGTAATAAAACCATCAAGTAAGAGGACATCTGTGTTGCACCGGCTATTTTTTGTTACTACATACCAGAGACGCTTGTATTGAATTGTTTGATGTAACGAGTCTGCCCTAAGAAGCAGATAACCTTCCTACAGTATAATAGTTTTAAATGCCACATGCAGGTGAATTCTTGTGGAAGATCTTTAAGACGCAGATAATTGGTCAAAACTTTGAAAAATGGAAGCGAGAGATGTAAAGCTCAGGGAAGAGAAGTAGAGGAAATCGTAGATCTGAGACTGGTTCCAAACTGAGGAAGTCACAGTTAGAGTGTAGCAATCATGGTTCATATATTGGCTGTCAAAATTGTTGATATTGAATTTAATACTAATGTAAAAACAAATGTGCTATTGCAGAGATTAACCAGCAATGAGAACTTTGGGATCCCTTACTGGAACTTTGCCACGGGGCAAAATGAGTGTGATGTGTGTACCGACTCTCTGCTGGGAGGCCGAAACCCAGACAACCCATCCCTCGTCAGTAACCAGTCCAGATTCTCCAGATGGGGGGTGGTATGTGACAGGTCAGCACAAAATACAGATGGAAAAAGAAACAGACTTAATAATTGTTGGCTGGATTATGATGAAATTAACATTGTGGGGCAAATGAATGCACGTTTTTAAATATTTCAGATATTTTATGAATTTGCAGTTTGGATGAGTACAATCGCATGGTGACTCTTTGTAATGGCACCAGTGAGGGTTCCATTCGGAGAGGGATAATGGAGAGAGGCAACATGTCTCTGCCCACCATGACCGACGTCAGAAGCTGTCTGGGAATGAAAGACTTCGACAGCCCTCCGTACTTCACCAACTCCTCCTTTAGTTTTAGGTACAACTCTACTAGTTAGCATAAATAATCATTTGAGATGTATACCTGCTATTTCTTTTGCACAACTATGATTTAAGACGTGTGCTTTGCGACCAACAGAAATGCTCTTGAAGGGTATGAAAAACCAGATGGAGAACTGGATGAAGCGGTCAGTAACCTTCACAACCTCGTCCACTCCATGGTCAATGGAACCAGCGCTTTGTCTCACTCTGCAGCCAACGACCCCATCTTTCTGGTCAGAATCTGATTTCATGCTTTACTTTAAAATGATGGGGTAAAGTTCCTGTCGTTAAAATCACCGTGTCTTTTCCACTTGTTTACCTTGCAGGTGCTCCACGCTTTCACTGATGCCATTTTTGACGAGTGGATGAGAAGGTTCGTTCCATCCAACGCCACCTTCCCAGATGAGATGGCCCCCATTGGTCACAACAGGGACTACAACATGGTTCCCTTCTTCCCGCCGATCACCAACGAGGAGATATATGTTACATCTGAGCAGCTGGGATATTCCTATGCCATTTCCATGGATGGTGAGCAAGTGTTTAAAGGAATAATTTGACATTTTAGGAAATATGCTTATTTGCTTTCTTGCCGAGAGTTAGATGAGAAGTTCGAAATAGCTTTCATATCTGTAGGGTAAACATGAGGCTAGGTTCGCTTAGCTTAGCACAAAGACTAGAAACAGCTAGCCTGGCTCTGTCCGAAGGTAATAAATTCCGCCTACTTGCACCCCTAAAGTTTGTCTAATCCGTACAACAAAATATCAAACCAGTCATTGATGTCGATTCACAGCAGTGTTTGGCAAGTTACTCGGGAAATGTATTATGTTACTCTTTACTAATTACTCTAATTTACTAATTAGTTACGTTACTTGTTATATTACTTTCATGCCCCCAGCTGTTGAAATTATTCCTTTCTCCATGATCCTTCGTTTAGCTTTTTGTCTACCGGCATGATATGACCTGCCCTGGCCATGACCTGCCATGCGCTAAATTACGGCAAGCGAAGGCTACACGTCTCATCATCATAAGAAAGCCTACCTGGGACAAAAACAAATTGCATTCGAGTGACGCAGTGTTACTTGGATTAGTAACTGTGATATAATTACTGTTTTGGAAATTGTAATCCCTTACACTAATCGTTACTATGGAAAGTAATAACATTACAGTGATATATTATTAAGTAATACGTTACTGCCCAACACTGATTCACAGCCATCTATCAAAATCCCTATTTTAAACATTTTATTTTAACACAATGCCTGACATGATATACATTTATTTTTTTTCTGCTGCAAAAAGGTTTTTTATGAATATCTCCACCTGCCCTTCATCTTTACAGATGCAGATGGAGGGCCGGCTGTATTTGTGCTGGGCTCCACTCTGGGGGGAGTCTTCATCGGTCTCCTGGTGCTTCTCCTTATCTTTGTGCTCTACCTGCGTCAACACAGAAATAGAGGCTTTGAACCTCTGATAAAAGCAGACTTCACAAATAGAAATTACACAGAGGAAGCCTAGATTTTGCCTGTTGTTCTGAAACACACTTCAATACTTCAATACCTGAGAGAGATGGAGCAGCCAATCACCAATGTTCTGTATGCCCTACTGTGATGCAAGAGGAAAATATTAATCCTGTATATGAACTACACTTGGACTTTTAGATTAAATCCAATTTCGTATAAGAACAATTATGTGAATCATGTAATATTGATTGGCAATAGTAATAGAAACTTCCCAACACCAATCAAAATGAATGTATAATTGCATTAATTTTGTGAGCTTACAAAAGCATGACCCCATTTCTATGAACATTTTACAATTTCTTTGTAACAGCCACTACAAAGAAATCTATTGGAATGTTTTTAAATAAATATTTATTCTCAAGAACAGTAACAAAACACAAATGCAATCATATTAATTGCACTGGAAAACAATAAGGCATATTTGCTTAACTAGTTATTCACCCCTCTTAGTTTGAAATTCCAAACACACTTCATCTCATTAGGATTTTACTTCATACAGAAATGCATTGATTGTAAAAAAAAAAAAAAAAAAAGACTCATAGCATTTCATGCTAATTCTATTTTTCAGATAATTTGTCTGACAGACATCCATTTTTAATATTTTATTGCAAAAATATTACCATTAAAAGTTCAATGATACAAAACATAAAAAGGGCATCCTGTAAAATGAATATTCATAATAAAGAATCCTTTTAATGACGCATTTGACATATTTTCTCTGTATTTTTGTTCTTGCGATGTGGATGCAAACACTGACTTAAATGCAATAAAGAAAAGCTCAACAAATATTCACTGATATACGGCGAAGAAAGGGCATAACACTGGTTAATTCCTTGGATATGTAAGCTTAGCTGGCCTGGTGGTTATGGAGCTGACGGGCTCTCAGAGAACAGTGGACATACATACAGGCTGGTTTTGTCCACCCCCCTCAGCAGTGCCAGGCCTCTCACATTCTCTGTAAGTACGCTCTACTGAGGAGCTTCACTGAAGCATTCAGGCCTGTCCGGTCTCCACAGATTCTCATTTCACAGGTGACTGTGGTCGGCTTCCAGCCAGTCTGTGCTGCAGACATAACCATTCAAGCTTTACAGACACATTTAGGGCCCCTTTCTTTGCATTTCCAGTAAGCACTGTGTGCTGTTTGCTACGTCTTCTCTTAAAAATTCACTCACCTTTTAAACAAAGGTGGTAATATATTTGAAGTAATAGCAACACTTAATTTGTGACTACTGTCTGACAGTATTTCAGTTTTCTAGCTTTATAAACACCACAATGCATATGGCTATTTTATCGGAACTGTAAAAGCTGTTACAGGATAAGCTTTTGCTATTCAATCACATATGCAAAAGTGGTACCTTTTTTTTGTTCCTGTATATGCAAATACAGAATTCACGTGTAATACGTGTAGACTATTCTGAGGATGCAGAAGCAAATGTTATAGGCCTGAAGTACTGCAAATGAATATAAAGATTACAGCAGCAAAATACTCCCGTCTATGATGGTGATTCTGTATTGAACGGGTGTGCTTTTCATACAGCAATGTCCATTCACACATATACATGATTTTTAATCACTGTGCCTTTATAAGGCTTTATAATGTCAGCAGAGTATGTTTAAGAACATTATTAATATATTTTAAAAATTGTTATTTTATTGTTATTGTTATATAATTTTTTAAAATCTCTTTATTAAGTGGCTTTGCATGCAGGTCACTGATGCTATAAAGTGGTTAGGTGGAAGCTGAGTGACTACTCACTTAATGGGGACATGAAACCCTAATGGTAAAAATAAATGTATTATCGATCAATCATTATCTATAAGTGAGGATTTTAATTTAGCCCTCTGACATTAAATCATTAATTACACACCAGGACATGCACCCTACAACACTACAGAACCAGCATCATTATGGTATTACTGTATATTGGTGGCACCTTCTCTGTGTCAATAAATTCTCCATATAAATTCTGTCCCGGCTGTCTATTCCTAAAGCCAAGCTTGAGAAACCAGCATGATATGAGAATATTTTGCAGATAGTAAATTTGTTGCAAGGCAAATGAGTATATAAAAATGTCAATCTTATTTCTTTAAACAAAGAGTGAGTTTTAGCACAAGGCGGACGTTAAACAGAGCAGATACATGACCAACCAATTATATACTTAACCGACAATCTTGCTAAACGTCATGGTTGAAATGACTGTAAAACATAAGATGAAGCAACATGATTCAGTGGAGGCATCTGATCTAAAAACAAACACGGATTTATGATGACTTTGATGAATATTCAATTGCTTCTCATCATAAATCAATAATTGGCACATTATTTAATGGCTATGAAACAAGGATTCAATTAAAATTGTAGGTGGAAACCATATGTTCCTGAATTTTCTGTCATTATCCTTTGTATTTGTTTCAAAATATAATGTTAAACACATGTTGAACTCATTGTTCCTCTTTCAGGTGCATCAAATAACCACATTCTCAACACAAACAATTTTTGCATTAAAAGAAACAAAACAATCAAAGTGCGTGTTATATTTTTCCACATGGAGACCTACATTAACACCTGCCATATGTGCAAGGAATCTCTGAAACAGAGTTTGTCGGCATGTTAGATGGTGAAGTGATGCCATAAAATATCAAGTCTAAGGTTGGCACTGCACAATCTTTGGGAAAGTGGGAAATCACGATGCATGACTGCTCTCTTTTTCAGAGCAGACTCCTCTAGCCTCCAGGCTGGCAGCCTAAATACTGTCTGCTTGACTGTAGCTCCAATCTGCCTGAATACAAAAACTGCAAAAAAGAAAAAGAAAAAAACCCTGCTGTCCATGTTTAGCCGGTTCCTCCAGCATTATCTCCATTGTCGGTGGAGTGCCAGGGCTGAGAGGGCCAGCATGGTTGGCAGGGCAACAGAGGGTGCACGGAGCGGGGCAGAGTCATCCACAGGCCCCCTCCGGTCGGCTTCCACCACCGGGGCTTCGGTGGCAGCACCCACGGCGTTCATGTCTGTGGGGCAGACCTCTGTGCAGCCGCTGCCACTGCCTGAGCCGCTGCCTTCATCGCCTGCAACATAACAAAACACAAGCCATGAGCACATCACTGATTTTCACTGACAACTTTTTCACAGTCAAGTCTCTTTCAGCTCATTGTTTTTATTTATGGAGATTTAACAATAAAATGCCATATACAGTATAATACCAGTCTGTATCTGCTTATGACTCTGTGCTCTTTGTAAATCTCAATACGACTGTTGAGCCAAATCCTAAATATGTGATGGATGGGCTGTATTGGACTGATATTAAATGAAGAAGACTACTGCACATCTAATACGCTGCCTCCAAATCTTTCCATAACTGTCTTCATCAAGTCTTCACATACCTTGATGAAGAATGGACCACTATGTTTTTTTTCCACACTGCCCATGTTAGATATTTGCTCATTCAGTGCCTCTTGTGGCTTTACTGATGCTGATTACCTCTGCCTCAAGGTTACGTAGTATTTCATAGTAGACAGCTTATCAAGATGAGTGACAGGTTGGAGCATGAACTTGACCAATGGTCAGACTAAAAATACATTTCCTGCCTTAAGACAAAAAGTAGCATGTTGTCATGTGTGTGTGCATGGGGAAAGTGGCAAGTTGCTTACTTGAGTCTTGAAAGTAGATATCATTGCCATTGTAGGCATTTTTCAACTTGTTGGTCATCACCCTCAGAGCCATGATCTGCTGGCGGATGAAGGTGTCTGGGCGGGTGATGTCCACACCCACCTCAGGGTTATTCAACTGGTTGGTCAGTCCATCCTTTTGAACTTCAGGGAAGTACCTTTAATACATCAAATAAATTAAACTTAATGACTTATTTTTGACAAGGAGCTTGTTAAAAGGAATCCGGTGAGAGATCATTAGTCAATGAGAAAGAATTTTTGTGAAACTAGACAAACACATTAAAAACGTATTAAGAGTCTGAGCTCTCTCACGTGCAAATTATTCTCCTACATCAATAAAAACAAAGAGAAGGCTAGAGAAAGGGTGGACTGATACACACATATTTTGTTGTTTTAAGCCATGTGTCTAATTCTCATACTGCACTCGAGAGTGGCTCTTTGAGGTTATAACAGTTTTGGCAGTACTTGACCTAATCATGTGGGATAATGTTCCGACATATTTGTGGGATATTTCTCTAGGGAAAACATGTCTGATAAATAAGCAGCTGGTCATTGTGTGAGGGCATTCCACAAAGTGTCTCAGACAACAGCATTTGTGTCCCATTAGGCCAGCTCACTTTGGGTAATATACACCTCTGAAAACGCGGCGAGTTAGAGGAGGAAACATTTGATGTCAACTGGTGATATTCTCTTCCTTTTGGTCCCCGAAAATAGCAGCAGCTTCCACACCCAATACCAATATACAGGGTTGAATTATCAGCTTTAAGAGTTATTCAGGTAATTAAAAATATGAATGAATTAAGTATTTTGATCATACAGTTGATGGTATGAATAAAAGTAGCACAAATCTATTAACTGTGACCCCATGGTTGTGAGCATTTGGAGCAGTCGTGCAAAAACTTTCCTTGAAAAAAGAAGAAATGAAATCAGATTATCAGGAACACACAATGCTGGCACATTTTAAACAACAATAACAAGCAAAACACAATTCCATAAAATAACATTGACAGAAATGCAAAAAGAATTTAAAAAGCGATTATAATTTATAGCAGGGGTCTTCAACGTTTTGTAAGCAAAGAACCCCTTAACTGAAAAAGAGATGGCACAGGGACCCCCTACTACATATATTGTATGAAATTAAATTGCATATTAAACTGGGCCTACCATAACATGTAGGGCAGCCTAAAGCCTTTTTTGCATTGAATACCAAGCTATGAAAATAGCCTAATAATTGCTGGCATGATTTTATAAATCATATTTTCATGTTAAACATACATGTGGCCAAATTAATCCTTAGCATTAACTGTATATGTGTATGGCCATCAGTGGGGATTTATATTTGCTAATATGTTAGGACTTTTTAATTTTAAAAACACTTTTGAAAATTAACAATAATTTGGAGGCCCCCCTGCTTTGATTCTGAGGAACCCCTAGGGGAAGATCCCTAATTTATAGTAAAGGGTGAATGCAAACCAGAGTGATCAACTATTAAGTGTTTAAGAGACCACTTTTTATTTGTTCAGTTGACTAACAAAAGTCAAAGTATGCCAAGCTCTTGCGCAAGTTTAATTCAGGGAAAGTAAATAATCTGGTCTTTAATTTTAGGATTAGACTGATTAACATTCGTCAGGCAGAACAGACTTTGGACTTCTAATAACCTTTTGTATCAGCCTGCGTTAACCCCCAGGCCCTGGTGCACTCACCTGCCCTTGGTGTGTCCATTCCAGCACTCGTCATCACTGGCATTTCCAGCGGTCACTCTGTCCTCTATGCACATCGCCTCAGGCAGGTTGGACCAAAATTTCTTTGACAGCTTTAGTTTCTCTTTTATGTCAACCACCTAAACAAAGACAGGCGTTGTTATACATGGTAGGAGAAAAAAACCTGAATAAACTAATCAAGTCTGTGTTCCAATATAGCATTTGCAGCTGGAAATGATGCATATGCATAGTACATAATACAGGAAATACACAAAAAAACTAAAACATTAATTGGATGCACATTTGTACACAATTTCTTTAATCAGACATTATTTATTCCGAGCAAGAAAATAAGAAAGAAATATTGCACAGAGTGTGAACGATGCCTTTTCTTTTAAAAGTTGATGACAAACCTAAGACACATCCCTATTCCTTTATTTATGCTGTAGCCCCCAAAGCATTATAACACTATTCCTAATTACCACATATCCTTTGTAGAATCATCTGAGAGAAAATGCAGACAGTAAAAGATATCCTTGAAGTTTCTGATGTATACGGTATGACAGATTGAAGGTATACAAATCTAGCATTTATGTCTTAACAGAGATTTAGTCTTTTAAAAAACTCTCCCTTACTCAGGATACATCTCATTTGTAAACTCATTATAAAACTGCCCCAGCGTCACTTATTACCACATTTTATCAAAGGGATTATAAATCTTTGGGATTTAACCCTGAGACATTTTAACTCTCTCTGACTCCCCCAAAATGATTTGGGTTTAATTTCCCCTCCATGTTGACTATCGAATGTTTGCATCATGAAAAGTAAGACCATGCAGGCTCGCAGCAATAATTTAATCTTGAATGTCAGACTTAAATGCTCCTTTGCATCCCGGCCATGTGACACAGTCAGATATCGTTTTCTGACTTGAGCCTGTTGAACTCCAATCTTTTATCAAACACAGAATTTGACATATTTCACTGAAGCTGAGGGAAAGCCTGATAGCAGCAGGTTGGCCCCATTATCTTTTTCTGACTGACTTGCTGTTGGCTTACGTGAAATTGTAGTGAACCTGAGCAGAACATGAAAGGTGCTGTACTGACTGTGTGACGCTGCTGTAGGCCCCGACTCTGCTTTTGATGTGTTAATCCTGTCACACTGATGCCAAAGCACTTCAGCAGCTCTGATATTGCCCAGAGGGTCAAGGCTGCACTCAATGCAAGAGATTGACTGGCAATGTTTGACTAAACCTCAAACATTAAGTTTAGTTTAACAAGTGAGAGATTCACAGTTTTTCTCAGGATCTGCAGGCAAAACCTGTAAAAAGTGTGCATTGAACTGGGAATGACAAACTCACCTTAAGGTAATGCAAATATATAATTAGCACCTTCACTAAACATGATACCGCCATGTTTCATGTGACTGAAAATAATGATAAACAGTCCACTTATTTAATAGGCTGAGATGACTAACAATGTCTTAATGATTCCATAATGTGCAGTATTGACACACAAAGCTGTACTCAGCCATATATCCAATATACTGTACAGAGTGATTGGATGTTTTCCATTTCAAACAACCACAACAAACACATAGCCTTAGCAGTTATATAAAACTCCCTATTAAGATGGAAAACTGAAAAAAATAAAAAAAAAAAGTAAATAAAAGTACTTGATTGATCTAGAATGCCTTAAAATGTATGATGCTTAAAGCAAAACATGTTTAAAAAGAAGAGGAAAGGTTGAGCCTTTTCACACAATAATAAATATGCCTCTGGGAAAATTCTGCCTCTCTCTTCATTGGGCATTGCCCATAAATAAATAATACGACTGCAACAAGCAGCCCTGGCATGCAACTGGCTACAATGCACACTAGATGGCACTATGTCTTTGAGAAATGGGGAGACAGATGAGCAACCAGAAAGAAAATACAGAGAGAAGATGAGATGTTTACTAATGATGTTTCTTTCACACCAAACTTCACATTCACATGGATCTCCATGTGGTCAATAACACGAAGACTTGTAATTACCATGGAAACAGATGAAAGTAGAAAGACTAATGAAAGACTTACGTACAAACAATCTACAGTTTAAACAGGAAAATATCATCCCAGTAGTGATGGTATGTAAGAAAGGAGAGAGGATGTGTGTGGATCAGAGATCCTCATCATCAGCTTTCCTAACTGACAGGGTTGATATTCTCATTATCACATAATCACAATTAAGATCATACATAGGTCGCCTCACATTTGGATATTACAGTGCATTTGTTTTCAGTGACATGTGTGTGAAGTGTGATAGCTATTTAAATATCTTATGACATTAAAGTTGTTATTAGTGTGTGATACCTATGGTTCTGTAATAAGGGCTGACAAGGCAATTGGACGGCAGGGCAGTCACTGGATGTGCAAGCCATGGCCATTTATATTATAGGTTTTCCTTGAAAGGACCTCACAAGCTTAAGTAAAATATTAAAACATTGTCAATATATGCATCTTAAGGTATTACAAGTACTGCGGGAAAGTTGTAGTAGTAGCAAGCAGTAGTTGTGTTTTACTGAATGCAGTCTTCCACTGATAGAATAGAATGTTTTATCCCCCACACACAAACATATTGACACACACACAGACACACACACACACACACACACACACACACACACACACACACACACACACACACACACACACACACACACACACACACACACACACACACACACTTAGCACATGAATGTGATTATCATGGTAGAATAAAAAAACATGCATCTCCAAATTTGGTGATTTTGAAATTTTCAGATAAACTGAAGGATATACAGTATAGTTTTCCTTTATGGTTTGATATACATTATCATATTCCATAAGCTAAATAAATCACTTAAAAGCCCATCAAACTATCGGAAAAATTTAACACTTTACTTTAACTGACTCTAAAGTATTGTAGATAAAGTCCTGTTTTTGGAGTTTTGCTTTCATATTGGATATAATTAGATCACTGATTTAACCCTCGACCCAACTCATCACAGGTTATATTTTTAAAACCAAATTTCTTTTCATCTTTTTTTCTTTTTTCTCTTTTTTCTCTTTTTGCAAAAACCCCAAATCCCTAAATGTATATATATATATATAAAAAGCCGTTTAAGTTTGCTTCTCCCTCTACCTGGAACATGTTAAAGAAATCCTTAAAACCTAATGAGTTGATCTCATTGTTCCTTTTAAGAGGATGTTAAATGACTTGGAGGCAGACACATCTGCTGTAGATGTTTTGCCTGCTGTATTTATGATTGTGGCTGACCTTGGAAATGTTTGCTGATTCAGTTTTATGTTTTTAATGTTTTTGTGTACTTTGTGTTTGTGTGTATGTGTGATTTTACTGCTGCCAGTCTTGGCCAGGACACTCTTGAAAAAGAGATTTGTATTCTCAATGATTTTTTTCAAAAAATAAAATAATGTTGTGACAGTTTATATCATATAGTGATCTACACTGAAATGAATAACACAATAATTGAATATATATTCCACTTTGCCAAGGTCTTTACGAGGAAGGCTGGCCCATCCTACAGGGTTTTACACGGCATTGCTCTCTTTCTGTTTTATGCATCACATTATCTATACTCTATATTTCTTACAGGCATGATGTATAATATTCCCTGCAAATTTGTGAAAATGCCCATCTAGAGATGTCTTAATAATTAAATTGTAACACAATATTCTGCTTCACATTAAGGCCTATGAAGGTTCTTAGTCATCCGGGTACAGTTGTAGGATGTTTAGAAAGGTAAGTGGATTTTAGTATTAACAGTTTACTTTCATTTTAATTTCCTATAAAACAGAAAATCCAGTTGTCTTTGATGTACAGTACTGTACAGCTAGATATTCACATTAGGAATTAAAAGCATTGCACATTTGGAGAATGTATTTATGATATTTCAGGTTTGGAGGTGCAAAAGGTTCCAGCAGCTCAGCTGGACAATTTAGATATTTGTCTCACCCTTTGCAAAATACAAACCCTTGAAAAAGAAATTTAAAAGGATAAGTCTGGCATTATTCTATATTCTCCAGTCAGCAAATACCATCAAAAGACCAAACTTAACACTGATGTATTGTCTCTTTAAATGCTTTCTTACTTCCTGACCCCATGTGTGGAATTCAGCCTCAACCCATTGGTTCCTACAAAAACAGGTTACACACAGATATATAGTTTCATTGTTAAAAATTAGTTTTTAGCAAATATAACTCAAACAGGAGTAAATATTGCTTTTGCTGGGGACTATTTTCAGTACCGGATTAATACCCATTTGGTACCCAGGTGAGTATTTACAGCAGCAGGACGGTGTATGTGGGATCGACTCAAAATAATGCCACTCATAATTGGCTAATTGATGTTTTAATAGTTTTTGGACAACAATGCAGCTCCATGGCACAGAGGAATACTGTGAGCTATATCAGGCTTTGGCTACAGAGATAATCAAAGGATTAATTCAGTGTTGGTTTCTGTCTTTTCTTGAGACTTAGCTAAAACAAGGAGAGATTCATGATTAAGTGTCAACTTAAACCTTGAGGATAAAATACTGCAGCAAGGTGTAGTTTTGCCCGCTCTTCCTCCTCAGCCATATTTTTTCTCTTTCGCTCTCCATCGTCTACCTGCTTCCTGTCACAAACCATATATTACTTCATGCTGTTTCTCTCACTCTCTGCCCCCTCGCTATGACTTTCGTCTCTCTTCTCTTCGGACTTTCTTCCTGTTCCCACAGTCCTAAGTGAACGTGAAGGTTTCATGGCTAGCTGACCCGTGATCTTAGACCAGACTCCTATTTTAAAAAAGCTTTGTGAAAAAAGCCCCTGGTCTTTATATAACAGTGTGTGCTCTTACATCCCTGGACTGTATAGCATCTGTCCTCTCCCATCTTTTCTCCTTGAGTACCACAATGGAAATGAGCTGTAGAGCATGATGGCAATGACTCTTAATTTTTCTGCCACTTAGTACATGATTCATCTTCTAATAAATATTAATTTACTCATAAATGTAACAAATCAATTATCTATAATGTTCTTCTCTCTCTGTGTTCCTGCTCTGTTTCTTTAGGAACAGGAAAACAGGATGTTTACTAAACAGCTAATCCTCAAAACAGAAGATCTATTCAGCAGTAAACAGCACTAAAACGTAGCCCATAATGTATTACAGGTCACACAACTTAGTGTGCCATCATCCAGACCTTTTATTTATTTCTTTTTTTTAACCACAAATAAAATCTACACAAACATACTGTATATACAGTGCAATGTTTACCCACTGTAGAAAAGTAATTGGCTTGAATGGACAAACATGGGAATGCGTTGACAAAGAATAATTATTTCTACAAACAACAGTATGAATTAATGAGATAAAGGCGTTTGCAGGCTTAAGGTCTTTGTTTACAGATACTCCATGTATTTCTTGTTTTTGTGCACACACAGGCAGGTCATGGTTTATTTTTCTGTGAACAGGGTGGCAGATGTGTGCCACCTTTCAGCTCAGCACAAACATGTGAGTGAACTGTACTTTGACCAGTGGTTTTCAGATGCCTTTGCCTATTCTCAGATCAAAAGCTGACGTGTCACTGGCTTTGAAGCTGCATTCACACTCCTGGCAACAGCACAATGTCAGCAGCCTAAGCTCTTATCTGGCCGTGGGATGATGCCTATACGTGCTATCTGCCTTTCAAAAAACGCAACAGACTATCTCTCTAACTTTTAGTCTCAAAAAGCATCACGCTCACAGCACTGCCAAAGCTGACCTACAGTGTTCAGCTGACTGTTCTGTCAGCTGGTTCTGTCGCGTTCACAAATAAGGCATTCTGTCTCATTCTAGTTATAACACATGCATCTTGTTTAATTACCAATTACTCCTTTTTTCAAGCAACTATCTGGGGATGTCGCCGCTGCTTGACAAAGAGCATATCCGTCTGCTGCAAGTCTGAGCTAAATTAGTGCATGTTCAATCTAATCATAGACTTGGCAGCAGGTCTCACCACCAAACCACAAGGGGCAGACAACTCCTCGATCAACTTATTTTCCCTGGCAACTGCTGCTCCTGTCTGCGTTAAAATAGTTTGTAATTGAGATGCAGGAAGAATACTGCATTCGTATCAAATGAAAGAGGTCAGGGAGTCGGTTCTGCTCATACCAAGACCTTGGCCATGCCATAAGTCTCTCCCTGACCAGTGACCACTTTGAGGACAGGCCCGAATAGTTTCTTACAAGAAAGAAGGCCACAGTAAGAATAACTCTGCCTCTTCATCAGGTTATATTATTGACTGAGCCAATCCTAAAAAACTAATACACTCTCCTCTCTAAATCTGGATGCACTATGTGGTCATGTAGCCAACTGATCAACTGCCACAGTGTCGAGTATCAGGGTGCTGACGCCCTGTGGGTGCATGTTCCTGGACACGGCTATTTAATCTGGTGTCTAACACGTCATAAAGTCCTCCTCACTGGTTCAGGTCTACTCATAAACAGCAGGATTATCTCATCCAAGACCTGCCATCTGGACTCCAAAGCACTTTTAGCACATTAAAAAATCGGTAAAGTAGAAATAATATTGGCTAGCCTAAAGCATACCAAGTAAATGACCTCTGTGATAATGTTTTGAGTAGCAGTTGTCCCCCCTTTGTCAGATCTCGTTTTGTCCTTGTCTGGAAACATTCACCTCAAAGGTGACTGGCAGTGTTGCTTCGAGCAGGTAACTATCAGAGTGCATATAGATGTGGGCTGTTTTCATCCAATCAATATCCATCAACAGAGGGCAAGAGCAAATACGTTTCCCCTCTGTGACTTCACAATAGATGAGACTAGAAAGACATTGCCCAGTTGTTTATCTTGCACTACTCACACAGATGGGAATGGCAGGGCTCCAGACTAACTTTTTTTTACTAGGAGCACTGCAGTCCCTAAGTGAATATTTTAGGTGCACAGGCAGAAAATTAAGGGGTGCATATCTTAAATCGACCTGCAACGCAATTTTTCACCATTTTAATTGTTTTACTGATAAATGCCTTGGTAATAAATACAAAAACTACAATGTGCTGTTTTATTTTAGTTCACATTTTAATTGAATGGTGCTTAACAAATGGACATTCAGAAATGTAAACAAAGTATTATTACTGTCATTAGAGTGCAAAAACCCAAAAATGTAGAAAAAAGAAATGTAAACCTGAGGTAAGTGGTCACTGGTCAGTGATCACTTTTCTGTCATTACAGCTTCTGAACAAATAACATTATTATCAGAATGAAAATATATAATTATTTATTTAAATTGAAAACTCAAGTTCTTTGTTAAAGCTATGGTGCGTAGTTTCTGCCACCCCCGTGAGGAATTCTAAGTAATGACAACAAAACTGTCGGCGCGTCCACATGATACAAGCCTTCCGTGACCGTGCACTTTTGACTTTTGACTAATCACTCACGGCCCTCCCTCTCTCACACACATTGGCCAACTCTTGCAGACTCGCTCCCTCCTCTTTTTTCTACATGAAATTAAAAGGAAAGTAGTCAAATTTGCAGGTTGCACATGTCCGAGTATGTTGTAAAGAATACTTGCACTGCTTTAAAATGAATGGTCGCAAATTGCAAGCACTTGGTCGCAGTCTGGAGCCCTGGAATGGTACACCAAAGCAAATCATAGTTAGAAAACAGCATAACCACTTGCAAACTAAAAAGTGGTTGGATATGAGTGCAGCGGTGGTTCTGTCCTCTGCTTCCAGGTTACACTACATTTGCTCAAGATAAACCCATTTTTAGCAGCATTGTGTGGGCCATTGCCCTTTTTTCAACTGTCAGCTGGAGCCGCCCTCCTTGTTTCCCTGATTACAAATGATTATGTCTGAGCATAAATCTGCCACAGCAGAATTCTACGACTTTAACACGGACATCATGACAAAGCGTCAGTGGCGGCAGTGCATATATCTATTTTATATCTCCTGGTGACAGCACTGTGAGATTGTTATTATGCTGCTTCCTGGGAGTGGATACTTGACATAAAGTGAAATTATATTGTTATTCAAAAATTGCCATTATTTTGCATTTGTTTTGATTTTGCAGCCTGGGTTTTGAACAGTAGCAGAAATGCTGTGATATCCATCTTAATGGTGTATCTGACAGAAAGTGGGGAGGGGATACAAATACTATAGAGGCAATAAACAAGAGTAATGAATATTTATCACTTTATCAGTCTTACACATACCTTAAGATTTAAAAAACTGCTGCCTTGAACAATAGTTCAAACAAAAGTTTGTTGATGTAATTGCTCAAGTACATTGTCTTGGAGTTGCTGCCATATTGGCTATATTGACTATAAGTTGTCAAATTTAGTTTTGATTCCATACTTTAGCGAGAGAAAGCTGCATATAATCGCTCAGTTCTTTGACACCCTGGAGGCATAACTTCATGTTCAACTTTCAACAATCTTCATGACTGTTATAGGAGAAATAATTCATCATGCCTTCAATTTAATGTGACGGTGAATCTCTGTGTACCTTGAAAAAAAAAAAGAAAAGAAAAAGAAAAAGATAATGCTGGTTCCAAAAATAGCAGAAGCTGTGTTGTTACGAGAGACGCATAATTACAAACGAACGACTTTGGTCTCTTTAGGCCAATTTGATCAGGTTTGATTACTCTACTGAGAATTAATCCCCAAGATATACATATTACATTTAAAAAAAAGCACTAATGATATCTTGAACTTGCAGCTATCCCTTGTGATTTTAGGGACATGTTTGCTAAAGCAGTCGTTAAAATGAGTCAACACACAGGTGTTGTCAAAGCCCAACCTTAACTGACCTTAACTTCATTTTTGTCTCTATTTCACGCATCAGGTCTTTTCTCTCATAAATGACACATTGCTGTAGCACATGTAATATTTACATACTGTCAATGAACAATAGGACATACTCAGTGGCCCGCTTTTTTGCATAATATTGCCTCAAACCATTTGCTCAGTCCCAATATGGTGTATCACAGTGAGCAAACTGTATCACACAATGATCCCATAGTGAGAAAATATGACAGAATATTAATGAAACAGTGGTGAGTTTGCGCTTGTGATTCGCCCAAGGCCACGACAGGAGAAGTTTGAAAAAGGGAGATGATTAAAGGGAAGCTATGCTCTGTGGAGAACAGAGCAATCATCAGCAAGCCTGCTCTCTCCCTGCTGCCCTTGTTCCCCAGAGAGGCAGGCAGCCTAGAGTCTAATGGAGCCAATGTGCCTCATTAATGTATTGACAGATATGAAAAGTAGCAGAGCCTTTATGGCACCAGCATCAGTCGCTAAAAGACGGGACGATGCATGGAATGATTTTAATAAAATCACTGAGCTTCTTTTGTGAAAGTCTTGGCGTTATAACTGATGGTTGACTTGGACTTTGATTTCACAGGGATACATTGTAAAATTCACACGTTGTACTGAATATCGCCATGATTATGGCATATGAAAAAGGTAAAAACTGAACCATTTTAGCTTAATTATTATGAAATGATTATTTTCAGTATGGGCAAATGAACTCTAAAATAGTGATTTTAAATGAACGTAACACTTAAGTATATGTCAATGAATTTCAGTGAGGACGGAAACCAGGAGGCAGATGTACCTCCTCTTTCAGCAGCAGCCTTTCCTGCTCCAGTTTGGTTTCCTTTTGTTTCCATTTTGAAAAGTTTCTCATTATTCTATCCCTATTTTTTTATGGTTGGTAGCTACTTGTGAATTTGGCATGGTAATTGCTACTCAAACGCTCACACATAAAATCAACTTAAAAAATGAAATCATCATTTGCAGAATAACAGACCACTAAGGAAACATAAGGATTCTTTGAAAGAATATACAGTAGTGCAAACATTATGTGAAATGCCTGTGTTTGATTTGCCATTCATCTCTGGGTATACAGTAACATGTCATGTTCACGTGACAGCTTGTGAGTTACTCCTAAATGTTTCACTTTGTTGTAAGTAGGAATTAGTTTTTGACAAAATTGTCTTCATTTTCCCTTCTAGTATGATACTTCCTTTCTCCTACACTGGCTCCAAAGAGCTTTTTTAAAAATGTACTTCACAGAACTGTGATAAATATAGGCCCAGAACACACTTTGTGATACAGACCACAATTGGTATCCCTTTGAAGTTTACTTTCAACCACCTTGGATTAGACTTTGGAATTGGTGAAAGGTCTAAAGTGTGTGAAATGGTTATAGAAACGTTATCCTTAGTTTCACACTACACAGACACATGTGCATGCATGGAATATGTCTGGGTTTGTCTCAGAGAATAAATCAATATGATTAAATGTTCATACTCGTGACTTGCTATTACTTTGTAACTCCTCTCTTATAATTTCTAATTATTATAATTATAATTATCACGCCTCTTCAAGTTGACACGCCTCTTCAACATTGCGTGGAAGTCTGGGACGGTGCCTAAGGAGTGGCAGACTGGGGTGGTGGTTCCCCTTTTTAAAAAGGGGGACCAGAGGGTGTGTGCCAATTACAGGGGTATCACACTTCTCAGCCTCCCTGGTAAAGTCTACTCCAAGGTGCTGGAAAGGAGGGTTCGGTCGATAGTCGAATCTCAGGTTGAAGAGGAACAATGCGGATTCCGTCCTGGTCGTGGAACAACGGACCAGATCTTTACTCTCGCAAGGATCCTGGAGGGAGCCTGGGAGTATGCCCAACCAGTCTACATGTGTTTTGTGGATCTGGAGAAGGCGTATGACCGGGTGCCCCGGGAGATACTGTGGGAGGTGCTGCGGGAGTACGGGGTGAGGGGTCCCTTCTTAGGGCCATCCAATCTCTGTACGACCAAAGCGAGAGCTGTGTCCGGGTTCTCGGCAGTAAGTCGGACTCGTTTCAGGTGAGAGTTGGCCTCCGCCAGGGCTAAGCTTGTCACCAATCCTGTTTGTAGTATTTATGGACAGGATATCGAGGCGTAGTCGGGGTGGAGAGGGGGGTTGCAGTTCGGTGGGCTGGGGATCTCATCGCTGCTTTTTGCAGATGATGTGGTCCTGATGGCATCATCGGCCTGTGACCTTCAGCACTCACTGGATCGGTTCGCAGCCGAGTGTGAAGCGGCTGGGATGAGGATCAGCACCTCTAAATCGGAGGCCATGGTTCTCAGCAGGAAACCGATGGAGTGCCTTCTCCAGGTAGGGAATGAGTCCTTACCCCCAAGTGAAGGAGTTCAAGTACCTTGGGGTCTTGTTCGCGAGTGAGGGGACAATGGAGCGGGAGATTGGTCGGAGAATCGGCACAGCAGGTGCGGTATTACATTCAATTTATCGCACCGTTGTGACGAAAAGAGAGCTGAGCCACAAGGCAAAGCTCTCAATCTACCGGTCAGTTTTTGTTCCTACCCTCACCTATGGTCATGAAGGCTGGGTCATGACCGAAAGAACAAGATCCAGGGTACAAGCGGCCGAAATGGGTTTCCTCAGGAGGGTAGCTGGCGTCTCCCTTAGAGATAGGGTGAGAAGCTCAGTTATCCGTGAGGAGCTCGGAGTAGAGCCGCTGCTCCTTTGCGTCGAAAGGAGCCAGTTGAGGTGGTTCGGGCATCTGGTAAGGATGCCCCCTGTGCGCCTCCCTAGGGAGGTGTTCCAGGCACGTCCAGCTGGGAGGAGGCCTCGGGGGAGACCCAGGACTAGGTGGAGGGATCTCTAACCTGGCCTGGGAATGCCTCGGGATCCCCCAGTCGGAGCTGGTTAATGTGGCCCGGGAAAGGGAAGTTTTGGGTCCCCTGCTGGAGCTGCTACCCCCGCGACCCGACCCCGGATAAGCGGATGAAGATGGATGGATGGATGGATAATTATAGAGCCTATGAGTTGTTGAGTTAGCATTAGTGAGGCCACAGCTTTCTAGAACTTTCTTGACAACATTACTTGTGTTGCCTTGTGAATGACAGAAGTGAACTGTGGCTGATAGCTATTATATGGTTGTTGCACCTTTTGGCTTAATACAGCTTATGTGATGTCTTTATCTCACTACAGGGCCAATGTCGTGAAGCTTTGGTGTACTGTAAGGCTGTAACCCTACGCAGTCTGATTGAGATGTGTCGCTATGGGATACGTCTCCTTGCATGTTCATCAGACGCATAATGTAATTATTCCCTTTCACCTGACAGAAAATGATGGTTATGTAATGAGGGAGAGCTCTGCTTTCTGTTCATCTCTACACACAGCTCCTTTCTCCCCCTCTCAGAAGGTGAGACTTTTCACTCATGCAATCAGGCCACACAGCCACAATTGTCTCTGCTTTTTATTATGGTGTGTGATACATTTATGAAGAGATCATGAAGTGTTCCTCCTGGAATCCATCTACTCCTGTGTACTGGATGTGGTGATCTGTGGTTACTGTGGTTACCTGTCATCTTAAGTGGATTTAAATATAGTACAGATCCCAGAGGTCCATTCAGAAACAAAGTGTTTTGTTGCTTTTTAGTGTGCAAGAAAAGAGACTCATCTGCATGGTTACACACACCCACACAAACTGGCCTTTTTCAAAACCTTTATCTACATTCTATAAGGTTGAATGTTCTTTTCAATTAATGTCCTGCTCCACACTAGAGGGCTGCATTGGGATTGGGTCTCGCCGGGGGACCCAACGCAAATCTCGCGGGGGCGGGCGGTTTTAACTTTGCTGCGGGCGGGAGCGGGCTGCTAAAAAAAACACTGCGGGATCGGGATGTAGCATGGAACACCCCCCCCCCCACGCCAGCAGAAACAATAGATATACATATATACTGACTGAGTATATACTGTATAGGCCATCTATGAGCAGACACCAGCGTGTCTGAGCCTCCCAGGACGGGGGAGCTCCGAGCCAAGGCTCCGTCCACCGTCCGCCCGCTCCCTCATCTTCGGCTCCTCGGCTCCTTCCTCCCCCTCTCTCCCTCTCCTCTCTCCCTCATCTTCTGCTCCTTCCTCCCCGTCTAACAGCAGCAAGCACCTGCCTTCTTTGCCTGCATCTTCTCCCTATTAACCTATAAAATGACGTGTTTTCTCATTCGGGACGGGAGAAGACAAAACATCAATACATCTCTATTATTGTGCGGGCATAACTTCTCAGAGTTTTGCGGAAACGGGCGGGAGTGTAACACACATGTTGCGGGTGCGGGCGGTAATGGTCAGAAATTCGCCGGGAGCGGGCGGGAGCGGGATGAAGAAAACTCCACAGGGCTCTACTCCACACTATACGTAAAGATACGTCAACAGTGGTACTGACTGAATTATTACTTCCCGGGAATATATCACTCTTTTTCCCGGGATTGCTTGCCATAAATGATATTAGATCTTAACCCCAGAGCTGCGGGACATTTATTATAAGCCTACTGTGTTATTGTAATTTTAGGTTTTTCTTCCATATTCATTAGTTTATGTAGTAATAGAACAGCAGTTTGTTTTAAGAGTAAACTATCTTTGAGGTGAAAAAAAACCCCAACAGATTTCTGATTTTCTGCTGAGAATTAAAACGTCCCAACAGCTCTGATGGAGTTCAGGACTTATCCTGAGAATGGCCACTATTTTACAAATTATTATTATACCAAATGCGCTAAATGCTACCGCAGGTATTTCCCCCTGGGAAACAGGGCCATATTTTAGCGAGAAATCCCGGGAAATCCCACAACCTCAATTCCTAGCATTCAACCCTATCCCACATCAGCTCCACCCTTCTTTAACTGGCAACAAGCAGCAAACCTAGCTGTGTTTACCAACAGTATATACATCTGTTTGACTGGTAAGTTTTATGTTTGGGTCTTTCATTTTAAAAATTCATCACAAAGACCATCGCTAGTAAAAGCATGACTATTGTGTATGGCACATAGAGTTAGCTTGACAAGGGAACTGATCATTTTAAGAGGTCACAGACCTTCCATAATACACATCATACAGTCATAATTAACCTTTTTCAATACATGTTTGTTTTTCACATTTCTCTAGTAATAATTAATTAAAAAAGTGCTTGGGTTCAGGTTTCTTTAAATAGGTTTTTGCTGAAGGGGTGATTTACATTTAAAGGTAGATTTGGAATTTGTCAGGTCAGATCATTTTACTATCAAATATTTATGCTTGAGTGCCACCCCTAATCAAGCTCAAGGTAAATTTACGGTCAAACAATGCCCTGAACTATCACGCCACATATGCACTTTTAGACTTTTTGTGGTCTTAAAAAAAGTATGTTAGAATCTGTGGAATCTTCATAATTGCATGGCTTAGGCAAAAGTAAGTAGGTACAACAACTCAGAGAAAGGAGCTGTGGATAGGCCCACTTTGCTTCCATTAAGCTGTATCCAAAACAAGAATGTTTCAGTGGCTTGACATGTTCCTGGACTGCAGAAATATAATGCCAGGGTCAAGATTTTGGGAAAGGAGTGGTTGTGCTTCTGACTTCACAAACCACACACGGATGTTTTACTCAGTGTTTCCAACTGAACATGGCAAAAAAGTATTGTGTGCATGGATATTCCGTTTTACTTAATGTTACACTATTGCACGTTACCCATGTACTAAGTGTATGAGTGAATAATTTATCCAAACATGAATGTGAGCAGAAACTAAAAGTGATTTCACAAGATTCGGTAAGCAGCTTGACAGACATGGCAATCCAGTCAGATCACTCCCACGTAGCAGAAAAACTACCTTTTTGCACCTTTTATTTCACACTCTTCACACGCTTAACCCTAATCAGAGTCATGGAAGGCTGGAAACAAAACAAGGAAAAACCCTGGGCAGATCACTGGTCTCTCACAATGCTAACAAACAGAGACAGACAATCACACAGTCACACCTAACTGCAGTTTATTGACCTGCATGCCATGGTTATAGGAAAGTACCTCAAGAGAGACAAAAAAAACAGTAGCAAACATGGGGAAAACCTAGATTAAAGTGCAAAACTTTCTTGCTGTAAGACAGAAATTCTAAGCACTGATCTACAATGCTGCCACCTTTTCTTACTGAGAGGGCTAGCCAAGAGGACAGGAGTGATTGTCTCTTTCGGACTTGGACCAACTACTGAAATGCACATTGGCACAATAAGGTGTACAGCAAACCTGGGGATATAACACACGACAAACTGTCGTTGATCTAATGTCACAGTAGGAGGTGGCGTTTTATTATTTTCTAAAAAAGTCCAACTCCAAGCTAAATACATTTAGCTCACTTGGATGTTTGACCTTCACTGTGCAGAATGATGTACAGTATGTGCACAGTCGGACTTCAGACGGCTGTTTTCACATTCATCTGCTAAAAGAGGGAAAGGTTCTGTGCTCACCTTAAATCTGGGTTTAAGACATGTACGTGAGAGCATGATTTGTGACATCACGACTAGTTTGGCCAATCAGATTCCAGCATGTACCAGTTTCAAAAAGAGTGAGCAGTTCAACCAAGTCTTACGGTTTTCTTTGAATAATTATCAGAGGCCAGGAAAAGTAAAAATATGCAGTAATTCCCAAGAAAAACAAACACACCATTTTCGTTTTACATTGTTAATCCTCATGTTACCCCTCATATTTATTTTGTGATCCCAGGTTGGAAACCACTGTGTCAAGCAGTTTCCATACAGACTATTTCCTACAATATTAGGTAAACTGTTTTTCTGTTTAAATTGCTGTGACAAGTTAAGACTAATATTAGGGTTTGTGGCTGAATGCATGCTGGATAGCCACTCTTGATTGTTGACTTTGGTTTCAAAAATGTTTACTTAAGCCAACAGTACAAAAAATGTTTGACAGGGTGAGGCAGAAAGGGAGAGGAGAAAAAGAGAACGCAGGGATAAATTATATCTGCACAGATGAAAGGGGAGCTATCATTTGTTAACAATTATAGCTTAGTAGTCTTTCAACCATCAAGCTTCTATGATATTTGTGTGCACAGAAAAACAAAATATCATATTTGAATATCGAGAAGCAGGTAAACAGGGATTTAAGAAAATGCTAACATTTTGGTGAAAATCATATTTGGAAACATTTGTAATGCAAAAACGGACTATATAGTACTTAATCAATAAAGGTAAATAGAACCTCAATTGTATTTTCTTCTGTTTTGTCTCATTTTCTTGAAAGTTGCAAGAATGCCTTGTTTTATGTAAACTGAGAATAGTTTTCTTCTTGTACCAGTAAACACAACTTAATTCTGTGCTGTTAAAACTTCCAGACATTCCTGATATTTTTCCGTGAAATTCTGTAAAAACCCAACGAGTCTAGGCACACACATAAATGAACTGACCGAGCCTTAATGAAGACGGCTTTCTGAATCCATCAAGGATGTTGGCGCTGGTAATTGATGACTTGGGTTTTATTTATTAATAATCACGGAAGAGCATGTACATGAATAAGCCTATAGCTGAGGTCTTAATAATTAAAAAAAAAAAGATACATCTGATTGATTTTCAAGAAAAACCATGTGAAAGCTATGTAAAAAGAGGCTTCGATGCCATTAACAGACAAAGTTATGGATCCTTAAACGAATAATCCTTAAAGGAATCCTTTTTTGACAGATATTGTTCCCTACAGGCACTTTCTACAGTCTGGTCTTGTTTTTGTCTTGCCCCTATTGTTTATAGTGCCATACTGATAACATGTGAACCATGTATTATACAAGGGAGACAAAAAGGACCAATAAATCTACACTGAATGAAATTGCACCAAACTTGTGACAAATGTCAAATTAAAAGCTCCACCTCTTATCTATAATGTGCCTCTGAGCCTGACAGTCTGTTTGTGCCTTTATCCCCTCTTTGGACTTTCAAATCTCCATTTCTCTCAGAGCTTTGAGGGCGTGTGCTCTGACAGAATGTCAGGCAATTAAACAGTCATGGCTCATTGAGCTGGAGGTGGGCCAGCTCCTCCAGGCTTCTCTATAGCCAGCAGAAGAAATGAATGCAGGCTCTCCCTGCCATTCCTTACACTTTCTTTGACTCACAAACGTACCGCTAAATCCAGACAAGAAGTTCTTATCAAAGGACAACTAAAACAATTGTCAACTATTACAAGGCTGAGTAGTGTCACTGTTGCAGGTAATTATCTTGTGCCAGAATGTAAAGGAGGACAGTGTGTGGGACAACAAAAATGTCCTTTCTCTGGGAACCCAGTCATGTTCCTGCTACACATAAATGCTGCCACATTAATGATGACAGGAGGCAGCAGCTACATGAGACTAATACCCTTTTCCGAGCATACAGCATAAAGGCATGAACACATAACTGGCAGCAGTTTTAATTAAGACATACATACTGAGAGAAAGCTTCAGCTAGAAACAAAAGTTACTATTGTTTATCGTATTTTTGTAATATTTCTCAGGTGTACCAGGCATCCAAGAGCTGGTAGAAACCTGCATTTAAAACTTCTGTTTTGTTCATGCTGGATATTAAAAGAGAATCGAGAACCACGGCCAAACTTTTCGACCACAGCAGTTACAGACTGACACCTATTTGTTCAAAACCCAAAACCCTTTCAAAAAGATTACTAACAACATATTGGGGTACTGCAGGAACAGAATTAATAAATAATGGCTAATACATTGCTTTTCATACAAGCTTCCCACTGACCACCACCTACTCTGAAGAACCACAGAGATACAATGGTAAGTGGCAGGAAATACATGTGATGCCTGCTGCTATATATACACCAAACAAATAATAGCATGCATCCTAATGCTACCTCAGACAAACAGGGGTGTCACAATACTCCAAATCCTCGATTCGATTACATTTTCGATTCTAAGGTCACTGTTCGATTCTCGATTTTTATATATACTTTTTTAAAGCACAGGTTGCTATGCCATTTTTAGACTAGACTTTTATGCAATATAATATCTGACCTTTGGTCGCAATGTACCACACTACATCATACGTCAAATTTAAAACATTTAATAACAACATAATGTAACAATAACTTATATCTTATAAAGTAATATATATATATATATATATATATATATATATATATATATATATATATAATATAAAGTAAAAAGAAAAAAAAAAGTTAGCCGACAATGCTGAGGGCAGACGCTTCACAGCACAGCGGTGTTTGGTGTTTGAAGTCCCCAACGTCGGCATTAGGATTTAGGGGTGGGCGATACTGGGAATTTTGGTATCGATCCGATACCAATGTAAATACAGGGCTAGTATTGCCGATACCGATACTTTTCACTTGTAACGTCACGATCATCTCAGCAATGCTCCTTGTGATCTCCATGGCTCTTTGTGAATTATCTAGGTGAAATAACAAAATGATTAAGATAATAAGTCTGTAACTGTAATCTGCATGTAGCTTAAATACGAATACAAATTTTCCAGTTAACACAAAGGGTTATTATATTCAGCCATATTCATATTTCAGGTTTGAGGTATATATCTTTATATAAGTGTATATTTTTGAGTTCCAGTGGAAATCCAAAATACTTCCAAACCGGCGACTTCAGTGAAAGAGGAGGGGCTCCAAGTTCTGTTGATGGGTCTACTGCATCTGCAATTGCCATGCTAACTTTTGACTGGCTGTAGCTAAGTTAGAGGAGGTTGACTTGCAGCACTTCAACATGTGTTTTTTTCCGCTTGACAAGCGGACCAGACATGACATGGGGGCGTGGCAGCATCGACGATTCCATTTTATTATTCGAAATTCGAGATTGTGACTTAATTTCGGTCGATTTCGATTTCACAACCAGTGTGACCAGTGTTGGGCAAGTTACTTTTAAAAAGTAATTAGTTACAGTTACTAGTTACTTCTTCAACAAAGTAACTAAATTAGTTATTCAGTTACAAATTATGAAAGTAACTAGTTACTTCAGAAAGTAACTATTGCGTTACTTACAAGTACATTTTTAAATGCTTAAATTTGACCCCACCTCCACCTACCCCTCTTTAATGTAACTTAAAATACATGTGCATGTTCAATTATTTATGATAAATCTGAATATTATAATGAAATGGACACTTAACAAGACATTATTAACAGAACAATGTAGACAAATCTAAAGTATTTTAATGTTGCTGTGGGACAAAGTGAGACTAGCCTCCAAGTAGGTGATCGAGCGAGGGAGAAGTGAGAGAGTGACAGCGATTAGCTTTCGAGCGAGTACCGACTCTAGAGTCATATAGTAAGAGAAACAAAGTGTCTCCCCTGTGTTTTCTGACCACGGTGGGAAATCTGTAGCAGGAAAAGTTAATCCTCTCCTTGATTTCATAACGCCATATCTGTCTCTCTCGTTGACTGACTCGCTTGTGTTGTTCGCTTGTTATATATATATATATATATATATATATATATATATATATATATATATATATATATATATATAATGAGTGGCTACTGATGAGTCCATAACACGTTTCTTAATAAGCTAATGCGACCATAGTGAAGATCACATCCTGCTGCAATCTTCATTTGACCACAGCATGGCTACAGTAGTTTAGTACTCTATGTTGCCTGTCTCATTGTACCATACCTTCTCTAACAAATGCAAATGCTGTTTTTTTCTCTTAAAGACATTTTGGTTTTTAAATGATCCCTGCAAAGGTAGGCTACTTCTTCCATTCGTTCAGTTTTTTCACTATAGTGGAAATGTCCTTTAATAAGATTATCTCATGCAAACTAGCTACCTCAGCAGTCAGTATTAATGCGACTATATGCAGCAAGATTGAGAGTAGCGTATTTTCTGCCTGCCAGTATAGTGGCTGTTGGAGGCAGTGGTGGTAACTGTAGGACCCCAATAGAAATACATCAAAGTTTTCACAAGAAATGTATGAATATCCAGGCCATTCATGCTTTTTTTGGACATCTGTCTACTTGTTCTTGCCATGCATTTGCTTGCTTGCTATATGTTAACAACAATGTTGGAGGTAAGCTGCAGGAGTGACTTAATAGCAGATGTGTGTGATTTCTAAAAAATATAACCTTGACCAATGTAGTTCAATGTTAGCTGAGCAAACCAATTAGTTAAATATTCCCACAACATGACTCATCACAATGATAAAGACTATGCCTCACTGTCTGAATATAACTTTTACCACCTTTAGTTAAGAATACTTAATGCTGACTAATACTCTACCACTGTGGCTGTTCCATTTACTGTAACCAAAAACTATGTCACAAGCTCTAAGCAGTCAGTTTTCATTTATGAGATGAAACTACTGTTATAGTACTCGTATAACACACTTATCAGTTTTGAAAAGTTTTGACTGTCAAAAGTGTGCCATAATTGTCTAAATTAAACCTTTAAGTTGTGTCAAACACAGAGGAGGGACATTTCAGCAGCTGTTAAAGACTTAGAATAAATACAATGCTGTAAGTTTTGGTTTATGTCATGCAGCAGCTTGGACTATAAAGGCATTCTGACATGATTTTATGTATTTAATATTTCGTTTCACAGCTCATTATAGGAAACCTAATCCAGAGGGACTACACAATTGTCACCATAAAAGACAGCTGTTGGCTATTTTTATATTTCTTTTTACAACATTGATGTTATCATATCTTAATAGTTATTAACAATGTATTTTTAGAGACAAGTTGGAGTTTTTATCATGGACTTTACAGTGTCAGTATTATTTGAGCCAGCATCTAGTTGCAGTTAGAAGAGCAGCACCTTATGATACAGTATTTCCACACTCAGCTGTGCTGTATCACTTTACACAGTATCTGATGTGATTAACAGCCACATATAGTCAAATATGAGTGGATATGAAGTGCCATTTGCAAGTGCGTGACTTTTTTCTAACTGACAATATTAATAGACAAATTGTATATATATATATATATATAGGCATCTATAATCAATAATTCTTTGTTAACAAAAGACCACTTGACCCTCAGGATTACTGTGCTTTATAGCATGTATCAGCTCATTGTTTTGGTTTAAAAGCAACACTATGTAACTTTTCCCGCTTCGGTCCCCCTAAAGTTTGGAAGCGGGCTTCTCCATTACATTACATCATGCAAGTTTGCCAGATCGGGTAGCTGATCTGTAGTTCGAATGAACTGGACAATGTAATGTAATGGACAATTCCGCTTCCAACCTGTAGTGTGACCGAAGCAGGAAAAGTTACATAGTGTTGCTTTAAGACCTGTAACTTTACCTTTTGGGTTCACTCTCACCACTCTGATCAACAACGACTTTTGTGGACGCAGCAGGCAGATGTTTCCAAGGAAAAAGCCCTAATAAACCCAGAATACACTACCTGATCAGCACCAAACAGCAGGCAGAAAAAGTTAACAGCTAGCTGGTGAACATTGTGGACCATTAAGCAGCTGAAGAGCCAGATATTTTCTCAGGAATTAGTGGAGACCAAAAACAGAGCTAAAAGCAGAGTGAATATCTGTTAATGTTTCTGAACTATGGCTCCAAATGAATGCTAATGTTGCTCTGTTTTTATTTGAATTGGTTCTGACTGCGGCTGAAATGATGGATGTGAACTGCACCGAGCAAAAAGACAAACTAAGCATTTTCTTTTTCTTTCTATGAACCAAACAACCCCCCATTACAGCATATTACTGAATTGTCACGATTTGCAGCTTCCTGTGGCCACTATGATCAGCATGGATTCCTCAGGCACAGGCATGTTGATAATAAAATTTGCTGCTCTGGGCGCCCTCACTTGGTTAAGCGTGCGCCCCATGTACCAAGGCTCAGTCCTTACCGCAGCGGCCCGGGTTCAATTCCAACCCGCGGTCTTTGCTGCACGTCCCCTGTGTCTCCCCCCTTTCACAGCTTATCAATTAAAGGCAAAAGCCCCCCAATTTAAAATAATAATAATAATAATAATAATAATAATATTAAAACGCTCAGGTACACTGGTCTAGTTATCACATGTTAGAAATAAGCTCCTGTCACTTAGCTCCATCTTGTTAGATTCTCCAAGCAGGCTAATTGCCCGGTTATTCATGAGCAGTCTGGAGCCCCTACTTCACTGTACCATTACAGCAGATGCTGTTTTCAACACTCTCCCACCAACTCTTTACAGCTCTCACCTCTGCCAGTTCTGACGGAGCAGGTCACATGCTGATTGGTTGCCTTCCTCGAGGAGTTGACTCTATTAGTTATAGCAACGAGGGTCTTTAACTGGGATGTCTCTAGAATAGATGGGGTGGTTGACAAAGGTTCGTTTTGGATCTCCAGAGAGGAATCCTCACTAGCTGAGGACACCATGGCATGTGTTCAACAATCCCTGTGGTGTTAGCAACTCAACTGTAAAATGCCATGTTTAACAGCTGATACTCTGATGCTATAATACACCACAGCAGCTATTATCGAGGTCTTAACAGTTCCTGCAGTAGATCCCCTAATAAATGAAAGACAAAATAGGAAATCCTATGCAACTAGGTGACACTGTCTCCCATGTGAGATGGAAATGAGAACCTGACTGACACTTAGCACAGCAAGTGCCACATACTGGGATTCACAGTTAACAATGCTTGTTTGCTGTAAATCTCTAATGCTGACAACACAATATGTATCCCCAACCACACAATATTAAAACGTCAGTTAATGCATCAAACAGTTGCAGATGGAGTTGAAATAAGTATAAAATGTTGAACCTTACACTGTGTTGCATCACATTCCAAACAATCCTCTGGTTTGCAGCATAAAGGCAGGGAAACAGAAAGTCTTAATTAATTCAGTGAATGGGGAAGAAATCGTTGATGGACATACAAAGCTATGGAGACAACTGCTGCATATGAGACATCAAAAATGTGGAGAATAAATTAGATTGCGCAAAAACATAATTAGTATTGAATAAAACAAATAACTAATTAATTGTTGTGCGATTCAAAGAGCCAGATGGCAAAAACTGCTGCTTTTCAAATAATGCATTCATCAACCTGTTATTAACCTGACACAATGCTTTTGAGACATTTAATTTTGCATGTTTTAAACACTGTGGGCGAGACTGCCATTCCAGTAAACTGAATTAATACAGTTGCTCCTTTTCAGGTCAATAGGTAAATAATGCAAAAAAATATTTGTTTTGGTTTCTAGTTTCTTCAACATAGCTAAGATACAATTTGAAAAGATTTACTTTGAAAAGGGCTAGAGGGGAGTAAAGAAGGGCACTGTGGCTGCAAAGGTAATCCATGATGAGAACTGTCTCTCAGCTGAATTGGTGTGTCAGCTCCGTGTTAACCTTTACCCCAATGCAGCATTTTAGGTTTCAAGGTTGTTTGAGATGGAAATCCATGTATCAAGATTCAATCCAACAAACATACAGCTAATCTGATAGAAAATAAAGGTGTGCTTTACAGCAAACAATTAATATGGTCAGCCTCACAAAATCTATCCATCTCTTCTTTCATCCCTTTCTTTTCTGTTTGCCAAGTACACAGAGATGAGAAGGGCACTGAACGCAGCGCAGCGCACCTTCCGCTGCCCTCTTGGGGTAAAGCTGTTGATTCGTTAACAAACACAAATCGATAGAGGCGCCTGAATGGAGGACGAGTACAAAGAATTAATTTCCGGCTCCAGGGGCTTACGACGGCAAATCACCAGCTTTAATCAACAGTGTCAAGTCAGAAAGACAAATTATGTTTACACTGAAGCAGTGTCTCGCCTAAAAACAGCAGCATTGGCTCTGTCTCCTTACCAGTCTGTCTAGGCTTGTGCCAGCTGCAGTGGTAGGCCGCTCCTCTGGGCTGTACGGCCTGAAGCGAGCGTTGAACACATCCGAAACACCGCGTGTAGACCTAGTCATTCCTGCGGGTTTAGGCTGGCCACAGCCTTGAAAAACCTGCAATTACAAAAACATGGGCACCCAATTGTCAGGGGTTTAAATTACTTGGGAAGTGGAAAATAGGGAAAACATGCTGTTTTGTTAAGGTCTTGTGAAGCATTCACCCCACATTGCCAGCTTGACAGTGCTTTTTGTCAAGTTGAGGTAACCACGTAGATAGGTGATTCAACTAGGAGTTGTGACCAATGCTATTTAGGATGACAGAGTTACGTTTTTACGGGCTTTTGGGAAAAAACCACATATACTTAAACAAAACTGCATCTGTTGCATGGGAAAGCCAACAGAGCAATTAGCTTTGAATGAAAACAGGCATCTAAAACTGCATAGGCAGAAAAAATTCTTCACAACCACCTACATTTTTTTTTCTTTCTAGATACAATTTTGTGGGCAAAGAAAATGCAGTAAAACACAGGAAAGACATTAACTACTGTTAGTTGAACTAAGATTATCTGACCAAATTGAAACATATAATTCAAATATAGGACCTAAACTTGGACATAATTAGAACGTGTTGAACTACACACCTTAGACACAGCCCAGCCCCAAGATCCCCTCTTAGTTTTGCTTCAAGTTGGACTTCAACAGCCTGTCGGAGGTGTTGCTTTAGTTTTCTGGGGAATAAACCCAATTGACATACCCTGTAGGAGACCTGGGCACTGTTGTCTTGCATATTCATGATGGCTTCTGAAATCTTGACATCAATAGGCTCCATGACAGATTCAATGTTGAAAGGTCCCTCCAGCCTCTGTGCCACCAGTAGCATGGCATCTGTAATAACAGTGGTAAAAAAGGTGGGGTGTGGGAGGGATGGGGGGGAGGAGAACAGAGATATATTCAGTTGGAGAAACCCCTTTCACTGGTATCTAAGTGGTCAAGCACTTGCATACAAAAATAACCTTCAACATAGCACAACTTGTCCAATTTTGTCCAAGATGTATTATGTGGTCCCATTCACATGATCAGTGACATACTCCTGTCATGGATAATGTGGCAGGGTCCAATATTAGTAGCATTTGAGATTACCCAGTGCACTGCAATTTAAGAAAATACAAGTAAATAGAGAAAACATATTCACACGTTTGATTACACAATTAGAAGTTCACTGCAAATGAGCATAACACAATCATAAAACACAAGCAAGAAGGATTCCACTTATGTCCCTGGATACTGTGATGCAGATCAGTTCGGTTGTGTGCATTTACAGTGTTTCTGCATTTGCGTGTATTTTCTGCTAGTAATTGCTTGCATTTAGTTTGTAAGGGTTTTCTGTATTTGCTTATGTTTTCTGTATTTGAAGTGCTTTCCAAAATGCAATGCATGAGTTCTCAAACTGCTGTTAGTGTTTTCCTAATTTATTTCTGATTTCCCACGTTGCTTGTGTTTTCTTAAGTGGCATTGTGCCAGGCTCTGTCAGCTCGCACAGAAGAAGAAGCAGGTTGACTCTTTAGACAACTAAAAAAATAAGGTTTAATTTCCATATTGCAAACTTGTATTTACATGAATTTTTTTAAATGCTAAAATGCTATGCCTACCTAATCAGTACTAAAACAATTAATCAAAAGAATATTTATTGCCAACTGTTTAAGTCATTGTTTTATGCAAAATGACCAAAATTGATTCCAGATTCTCAAATGTGAGGATGTGCTGGTTTTCTCTATCTTATATCACTATGAACTGAATATTCTGGGTATTTTGACTGTAAGTCGGACAAAACAAGCAACTTGAAGACATCACTTTGGGCTCTGGGGAATTGTAATGGGCATTTTTCACTATTTTCTGACATTTAAAAGACTACATAATTAATACACTGAAAAAAAACCCAATAATAAAAATAATCCTTAGCTTCTTAGGCATTGACTTGCCAACGGTCATAGCTTCAAACAGCAACCTATTGTATCTTGCCTTCTGATTACTACACAGCATTGTCCATTACCTCCACCTCTCATCACAGTCCACCAACACACACTTATGAAGCATGAATGCTTCTCGGGGCAAATTCAATTTTTATGTAGATTTATTCAATCACGTCAACAAAATGTTGTTATGTTGCATGCAACAAATAGTGCTGATGAGTAATTGATTTAATTAAACTTTTGAAAGCCTAGCATTTTTTTTTTTTTACATCCAGGCAGGCCATGAATACTATAAGGTCAATGGCTCATTACTATCCTTGTGTGGACACCAGCCAGAAGGCCTTGTTGAACATGAGACACTTAACATTATCATCTCCACGGATTCTATTTGTTTTCATCACTTTCAATTAACACATCTGATCATATTAAAAAGAAATGTTCAGTTAAAATTTTTTATATTTACAGCTGTGATGGTGCAGATTTCACAGTAGCTCAAAGTGGTTAGGCTACAGCTGTCGACTTTTAGAGGTTAAGTGCGTCAATTGATATTGCCATGAAACAGAAACAGTGGTAAAGTGCTCTCACACTCGCAGGGTTTATATACTAATGTGATACTAATGTGCCACTGTCTCTGTAATGGCAGTTCTGCATTTGAATGGCGTGCCACAGGGAGTTGGACATCACCAAACCACTAACTCATAACTGAGCGAGTCCCAGATCTGGAGACAGTACTTAAGTAGTCTGTCAGGAGAGGTTTCTCCATCCATAGACCTCCCAGGACAAGACCTCACCACTAGGCTGTTGTAATGACTCTACAATTATGTCCATGCTAAATAAGGTCATCCTGCCATTTAGAGACTAAGAAAACGATGATACACAGACTATGTCGGAGCCAAATGGTTTTCTGAAGGAGCACTTCAATCGCACCACTGTGCAACCATATGGTCTTAGTGTAGATGACACCTGTACCAGCAGAAAAAAAAAAAAAAAAAATTGAGATTTTATACTAATAGTCTCTTAGCATTTATGCTGATCCGCTTCTTTTATGTGTTTCATGATGCTAAACTGGAATTTAGGCAGAACGCTTTGTTTGTGTTCTTGTATTTTTTATAATTTGAACCTGACATTGCCATATAGCTTGCTGTTTAATCTGATTATGATGTAAATTCATTCATCTGCCTCAGGTATGTCTGCTTACTTGATAACAAACACATAAAAAAAATTTCAATTGAAGCGTAAGCTTAAAAACTGCCAAGTGCAAATACTGAAAATGTAGGTCAAGAGAGCCAACTGGGAACAACTCATGTTTCACATGAGAAAATAAGAGTGCCTCTAGCATCAGAGACGATGGAAACCATGGTGACTTTTCTGCAACTTATCAGATGGGCTCGACAAACAGAGGGAGCCAGGAACTTTGTCTTCATACATAACTGAGGGAGAGCAGACAGGGAGCGACAGGAACAGAGAGAGAGAGAGAGAGAGAGAGAGAGAGAGAGAGAGAGAGCAAGAAGCAAACAGGAGAATGAGAAGTGGTGCTGATTGGGTTGAGTCAGGCGAGGGTATGGCTTTGTCCCAGAGGAAGGGCTCCTACACCGCATGTGGAAAAAACTCTACCTACATGGAGAATTAATGACCATCATTTATGAGGAGTGCATGAAGTCCAGTCCGCTGTGGCATGGCTGCCACTCTGAGCCAAATTTTCCCTGCATCACTTTTGCAGCACTGAGATAGGCCACTGGCCAGCCGTAGGAAATCTTTTTATCATCACGACACAGCCATGCAAATAGACGCATCTTGTCCTATTCAGAGCTGAGGATTTTAAAAATAACAACTGAGACTGTGCCTGCATGACATGTAAAACTAAACAGTGTCACAATGGCCTGAAACCGCAGCATTATCCAAATTTGTTTTGTTTAATATTGGACGTTAATGATTAAGTTTGGCATGTGAAACATGCTTATTTGCATTGTCTTGCTCAACAGCTAAAAACATCTGAGAAGGTAATATTACTCTGGGCCTCTGTCTCTTCATCGAGATTGATGTCCACTTAAAATCAGGCTATGTCAGCCAGCGGCAACCTCCAGCAGACAAGGACAAAAAAGGAAAGTGAACAGGCCCATCTATGGCTCTTTGCCTGTGACGAGCTCCACAGAATGAAAAATGGCTCTAGTGTAATTTGGATTCTGTAAAGCATAGCTCATCTGTGGTTCAGTCAACCAACTAATGGTGCTATATAAAACGGTATAAAAATGGATACAAAGAAAATGCATGTTGTTCCTTGGTCACACTTAGACCTGATCAAAAAAGTCCTTGAACATACATGTATGTGCATGCACACGCGCACACACACACACACACACACACACACACACACACACACACACACACACACACACACACACACACACCATACTGCGTTTAAGTGGATTTGCCAACTGGCTTTGGGTTACACACACACAACTAGATCCCAGCACACTTTAAGCACCTTCATCACCCTCATTTACACACACACACACACACATACATACACACACACACACACACACACACACACACACACACACACACACACACACACACACACACACACACACACACACACGCACACACTTCCACATAATGTTAAAAACAAGCTTTCACTTTTAAAGTAAATAGCAATAAAACAGTAATGGCAAACTCAGACCATCAATAATTATTTTGTCTTACCAAACCTTAAAAGCTTTTTCAAAAAGATAATTTATTCTGTTCTGAATAAAAATATTTACAATAGAAGATGAATTTTCTCCATGGCTGGTGGTAATTATTGTCTTGTCAACCTCCAGTGACTTGTTAAGGGCAGCCACAGAAAAGGACAACATACTGTTGCCTTTATCAAAATATCCTCTGCTGATACAAGGATTACAAAGAGGATGTCATGACTGTACAGTAGGCTACATAGGACTAAAACACTCCTAAGGAACACGCATTTCCTGGGTGAAAGGCTTTAATTTTCTCCAGGAAGCGAACGCCGCTCTCTGGCTTGAAAGTCCTGTATGTTAACACCCAACCATCCACCCCTGTCAATGTTGTGAATACAGCACAAAAAAACGTGGAATGCTTATGAATTACAGTGCTTGACTTTATGTAGGTTTTTGAACAAATGGTTCATGAGAACAGGTTGTTCCTAGACAATGTATCATAAGATTTTGGCGATCTCCTTGGCCTTATCTCTAGCACCATCCTGAGGTCAGAATGTGTGGTTTTGAGTGAGGTATCTCAACAACTATTGGATGGATTGCCATGAGATTTGGCACCGACAACAATGTGCCCTTCAGGAGGATTTGTATTAACTTTATCTAGAGCCATCATCAATTCAACATTTGTATTTCCTTTGATTTATGACAAAATTCCTGCAAATCTATTACATTCCCATCAGCCTCAGCTGTACTTTGTGTTTACTGCTAATTAGCAAATGCTAGGATGCAACACAAGATGGTGAACATGGTAAACATGAACTGCTAAACATCAGCATGTTAGCATGCCAACATTAGCATTTAGCTCAAAGCACAGCTGTGGCTAAGTACAGCCTCAGAGAGCTGCTGGCGTGTAGACTCTTAGTCGTGTTTAAAAATAAAGCATGACACACTCATCGTCATTCTTTTTCCATTATTACAGTACATATTTGCAATTGAGTGATAAAAGCACACTAAAGTATGCAAGGCTAGTAATGTAAAAGCCATATACTGGAGCAGCACTGATACTGCACTGCTAATGAAACTAAGCAGCATAATCCAATAATGAGCCATTCACAAGCATATTGTGTTACTAATGGGGTTGGAAAGATGTCATGGAATTTCAGTCTATGGATGCTGACAGGAGTGTTTCAACAATTTTGTACACAAATATGTTGAAAAAGCCCATCCCCACAGTCAGTATCCTTTCTTTCACTTTGTAAAATCCACGTTATATGATCTGGACAGGCTCAACAGCAAAGACAATGGAGCAGCTTTGAGCAAAGACAATGTTAGGCCTCACTGATCATAAATACACCAGAGAGAATCATTTCTTTCTCTTCACAACATTTCTATCTTTCTGTAGATTTGTAATTGCACAGGTGGGACATGAGTCTGCAATTAGATCCACTCAACCACATCTTCATGTAACTGTGAGGGATTACGCAAGCAAAGAGTTATGAAACAAAATGGAAATTAATGTTGCTACAAATGCCTTTGCACATGAAACAGAGCGAGAGCACAATGTTGACCTGGTGCTGCCTTGAGAAGGAGCACAATATGTTGCCCAATATTTGTTCGAGGCTTTTAGACAAATGACGTGAAAGGGTGGCACTGGCTGGGTCTATACTCTGCCAGAAATAACTCCTGTGTGTAAGCTATATAATTTAATATAATTTCCTAAGCCCTCAATTTTCAATTCAAAGTTTACAGTTTTCTCACAGCTGGAAGCATTAATAGATTACTTGTATGGGTGAGTTGTATATTTATTCCAAATACTGAAATAAGGGGAATTGTAAAGATATATCGGTAACACTTTATAATAAGGGTACATTAATTAGCATTACTTAATGCATTAATAATCATTAATTAACCGTTAATTACAGTTAAATAAGGTGTCTAATAAACATTTGTAAACAATGTTCATGTTTGTTCATGTTAACTAATTAATTGATGCATTATTTACCATTAGCTAATACCTTAACTAATTGTTAATTACTGTTAACTAAGGTGTCTATTTTACCATTAGTTAATGCAGTAATAAGCATTGACTAACTGTCAATAACAGTTAACTAAGGTGTTTATTTTAACATTAGTTAATGTACTAATAAGCCTAAACTGGAAATAACAGCTAACTAAAGTGTCTAACTATCATTTACTAATGTTAATGTTAACTAAGGTATTGATTGATTCATTGTTTAATGGTTTGTAAGATGCTATTTACATTACTTATTACAGTAATAAGCATCAGTTAACAGTTAATCATACAATATTAAACATTAGGTAAATGTTAACAAATGTCTCTTGATAACATCAACTAAGGGTTTACTTGTTAATTAAGGTATTTCCTAATATTACTAGGTGGTTGATAAAGATGTTTGATAGCATGTATGTTTTAAGGTTCACAGCCAAGCCATCTCAATATGAGAAAACTGTTTTTATTGTTTATTTACAGGTTATGGTTTTCCACTTACTTTTTGTCCATCCTCCAACATATGACTTACTTTTGGTAGAGGGTGAGATCAGTGAAAAGACTCCATAGTCTCCATGTAAAGGTTTGCCTGTTCCTTTGTCTTTATGTAGACTTTAACTTAAAGCCCAACCTATTAAAATTATTGTGCATGCTATATAGGCATTACTTAACCATAATTGGTCACTTGATTAATGTATAATAATAGTGAATAAGCATTACTAAACCATAATTAAACAGTTATTAATGATCTGTGTTAGCCTTATTGGAAAGTTGAGAACATATGCACCTTAACCTACACTTGATAAATGCATAATAGTGCTGCTAAAACATCACTTAGTTAACCATAGTTAACTAGTTATTAATGCTCTTTGTGAGCAATATTGTAAAGATGAAAGCATATACCCCTTGAGTAACACTTGATTAATGCATTAATTCACCATAATTAATTAAACAGTTCAACAGTAGTGAACCAAATGGAAATATGTTTTTGGACAACCATCTTTTATCCACCCAAAAAAGAGACCATATGCTACATGTTAAAAGAAAAAAACTATTCGTCATACAAAATGTATATCAACAATCACTACAAATTGTCACTTGCTTTTGTAATTTCTAATAAAATTAAAGAGCCTCCAAAAGGAATTAAGCATAAAGAAAACATTGCAGTGGTCTATACAATTACTAGGATTGGGTATTAATTAACTTGAACATGAACTGTATCACTTTATAACAATATAAATGCCTTCAACTGCTGTACTTTTTAAAAAAATGGCTTCATCAGCCTCAACAGCTTGTTTACTTTGCTTGGCAATGTCTATGAGCTTCCTCTCCTTGAGCTGAAGAACCAGTTAATAGATAGTCTAGCTAGCTGTCTCAATTTACGTATTATTATACATTAATCAAGTGATAGTTAAGGTGCATATGTTCTCAACTTTACAATAAGGCTATGAAAGAGCATTAATAACTGTTTAGTTATGGTTTAGTAATGCTTATTCTGTATTATTATACATTAGTAGAGTGATAGTTAATGTGCATATGTTCTCAACTTTACAATAAGGCTATCAAAGAGCTACCCTGGAAATCCAGAGTTCTTGCGAAAGCACAATTTGAATTTGCTCAACAAGTCACTCTGGCCTTGAGTAATGATGCTTATTACATATACTATGCCCTTGTAGCCGAGCTGCACCAATCACATCGGTGTATCTGATATAGGCGGGCCAGAGGTGAGCTAAACAGATGACGACAGTTTAATCTACCAGTTAGCTCCGCTGGTAGCTAAGCGTATGGGGCGTATTGGACAACCATAACCCGTAAATAAACAATAAAAACAGTTTTCTCATAATGAGATGGCTTGGCTGTGAACCTTAAAACATACATGCTATCAAACATCTTTATCAACCACATAGTAATATTAGGAAATACCTTAATTAACAAGTAAACCCTTAGTTGATGTTATGAAGAGACGTTTGTCAACATTTACAGTTAGTCAAGGATTATTACTGCATTGGCTAATGATAAAATAGACACCTTAGTTAACTGTTTTTAACAGTTATTCAAGGCTTAATATTGCATTTACTAATGGTAAAATAAACACATTTATTTAACTGTTATTAACAGTTAGTCAAGGCATTAACAATTGGTAAATAGATGCCTTAGTTAACTGTTACTAACAGTTTGTCCAGGCTTTTTATTATATTAACTAATAGTAAAATAGACACCTTAGTTAACTCTTACAGAGTTAGTCAGGCTTAAAATTGCATTTACTAATGGAGCTCAGCGTAAATTCTTTCAGGAAGACTTCTAATCACTGCTCTCTTCCTAAAACTATTCAGCTGTTTAGAGGCGTTCACTTTTCAGTAAACTGACCAATTGGCCACGAAGTTCATGATCCAATCACAGCATGACATCCTGCTTTAAATGTCTTCTCCGTGCTTTCAGCTGTCTTTCCAGGCAAACGTGCAACGCTCCCCCTCCCCTTCCACCTCTGGTCATCGTCTACCACGGCACACTGAGTCCGCTTCCGGCAGACAGCTCCTTCGTTCGGTGTTTGGGTTCCTTCTCCACCATCCTCAGTGTCTAGGCTCCATCGGGGCGATATATCTTGGCTTCTCTACCCCTTTAAAAATGATTTTATAACGATAGAGTCTAATCTCCAAAGACTCTGTACATTTCATATTATGCATATGTACAATAAATCTTTGCATATCTGCAACAAAGTCTCTCCTGACTGAAATGGTAAAATAGACACCTTATTTAACTATTGCTAACAGTTATTCAAGGCTTATTACTACATTAACTAATGTTAAAATACACACCTTAATTAACTTTTATTAACAGTTAGTCAAGGCTTATTACTGCATTAACTAATGGTAAAATAGACACCTTAGTTAACTGTAATTAACAGTTAGTTAAGACATTAACTAATGGTAAATAATGCATCAATTAATACTAGGGCTGTCAAACGATTGTTTTTTTTTAATCGTGATTAATCGCTGAATTTCTATAGTTAATCGCATATTTTATCACATGATTAAAATTCTATTATTTTGCATTTCAGAACAGTTTTTAAGTACATATTAACAATCGAAAACAATTCTTACCAGTGTATCTTGATTGGGAATCAAATGAATGCAAAGAAAGTTACTTTATGAACTTGATTTTAAGATTTGTAATTATTTATTTACTGTGTAAACAAAAGAAAAATCTGTGAATCTGTCATTATTGCACAATTCCTCCAAGTACCTAACTAAAAAATCCCTATCCTTACCAGAGTCAATATAGTGTTTAGTAACTCCTAAATAATTTTGATTATTCATTGACGTCCAGTGATCACCGGTTAATGAGACAGCGTTTGCAGCACCTTGCAGCAGTTCCACTGTGGCTGCTTTCTCCGTGTCATACAGGCTGTGTGTGGGGCTGCTGTCCACCTCGATGGCAGTGTATAAAACGGGTCAGAACATGCCAACCGTAGTACGTCTTTAAGACCCGAGTCCTCTACGATACTGCCAGGTCTGCAGTTAGTTGCCACCCGTTTTGCAAGAGCTGTAGTAATTTTTTGGGATTTGGTTTCATCAACAGGTCGGCCAGTAGCACTCTCCAAAGTACTGCTTTTCTGGAGTGGGTAGCATGCTAGCGGTAGCATCACGTTAACTGAACTATATGCTTAGCTCCGTAGGTGGTAGCTCAAGCTTGACGTGCTTCGGTGATATTTTAATTTGGCTTTACACAATTTGCATATGGCTTTTGACTTGTCTACGAGCCGTCCAGGAGTTCTATTTCGTATAGGCTTCGCCCTCTAAGCCACGCTATGGGTTTATCCCTTCGCACATGCGCAGTCGTGAAGATTTTCTTTCCCGCCCTTGCGTACCGCTCGGGCTTCAACTACGTCCGCAAATACTGTATATATATATATATATATATATATATATATATATAATACCCGTTGCTCTGCTCCCACTTTTTCTTCAAGCTAGCAGTATGAAGACAAGCTCGACTTCCAGCGGTGTTCGCCTCTGCCCCACCTGCCAGACCAGCTGCATCCTGCCGCCGGACCTCCATCCCCGCTGTGAGACCTGCCTTGGCGCCACTTACGCCTCCTGCCAGTTCGGCATCCGCCTGCCATCTAAAGAGCTTAACTGGCGGGCCAAAGCTTTTCTGGAGTGTCAGGCTAGCGGGGAAGGGGATGGCAGCTGGGCAGACAGACGGCAATCCGTCAACACCCTGGATCCGCCAGAGGAAAGCTTTGTCGACGAGTCCGATGGCTCGATTCCCTCGGATAACGCCTCCGTCACCGGCTGTCCCTCCTCCCCCCTGGGAGAACTGGGCCTCGAAACGGGGATCGATGCCCTCCCATTGCGGCTCTCCCCATCTCCGGAATGGCCAAGGGCACCGCTCCGGCGGTCTTCCCCTCTGCCTCAGGCGGCTCCACCTTCCACCGCTAAGACTCTCTTTTGGGATCTGCCGGAGATCATCAAAAAGGCGGCAGACCAGAGAGGCATAGCGCTCCCGGCTGAGCTTCCAGCCCCCGCTCGCGGCCTCTTGAGCGGGGATGTTTACGCTCAGGAGCCGCCCTCCTCATGGGCTCCACTCTGGCCGCGCTTCACGGAGCTTTGGCCGTTTGTGGAAGAGGCACTCTCCCAGCCCGGGAAACTGAAGGCTCCCGTCTTTCGCTACGCCCCGTTTACTCGGGTTCAAGGCGACACCGAAGCGGGCTTCCCTTCGGTCCCCCCCCTCCCTGGAGCAGAGCCTGGCGTCCATCCTGCTCCCGAAGGCCACTTCTTTCGGCCACCGGAAGCCTATGCCTCCTTCGCCCCAGGATCAGGTATGTGCTCAGGTCACTGACCGGTCACACCAATGTGCGGCCCAGGGTCTCGCGGCACAGAACAATATAGCTTTGCTAGCCTCCGCAGTCTCCGCCATGGCCTTTACTCCGGGAGCTCTTCCTCCGGAGCTAGCCACGGAGATTGGCAAAGCTATGACCGCGATCCTCACCCTGACCATGGTGGCGTTGTCCAGAGTCATGGCGTGGCAGACTGTGGCCCAGCGAAACATCTGGCTCCACATGACACAGCTACCCGCTGACATCAGACGCGAGCTTCTGTACGGCCCCATAGCTCCTGATGGACTATTTGGGCCCAGCCTACAGACAGTCACATCCCATTTGCACTGAGCGGAACGATTTCGAATGCTCGGCTCTTGGAAGACGGCTCCTCCACAGAAGCACCGTCGCCATGACAACAGTCGCGCGCCACAGCCTCTGCTGCGGCTGCGTTTTCCCAGGCTTCGAGCTCCGCTCCTCCGCCTGGCCCCCCTTCGCAGTGACTGCCCGCCCCACATGACCGGCAGGCTTCACGGAGCCGGGGGACCATGAAGGCGGCCCCCACCTGGTCTAACCCACCCCCCGAGCCACCCAACAAACGTCTGTCCCTCCACGGGGAACGTCTGTCCCTCCACGGTTGAAAACTGGAAACACAACGGCCCTTTTAAGGGCCACTTCAGTCTTTCTAAAAAGCAGTTTCCCTTCAACCGAGCAGCCCTTGTTCCCACTGAACATTACGCTGATGTCATGACAGATGTTCCTCACAAGCACACACCAGGTCACCGCTGCTCGCAGAGCTCCACCGCCAAGCGACTGAGCGACTTATGCGTGCTGTCAGTTTCGCCGTCCTGCCTCTCCATTAGAGGGGACGGGAGCACAGCCACCCTACAGCCTAACCCTTCTTTCACACCGAAAATTTTAACAAATTCCTTTCGGTCGAGGGTTTTTCCCCCCGTCTCATAACAACGACGCGGAGGAGGTTTCCCACCGATTGTGCCCGAAGGCGGACACAGCAGCTGTTTGTTCACTATAGGGAACACTCCCAAGGAGCGGCCCTGTCAAAACAGCGCCTGTCTCACTGGCTGTGCGAGGCTATCACCCAGGCCTATAACACGGAGGGGGCGTAGCCCCCCCCAGGGCATCCGGGCACATTCTACAAGGGCACTATCGGCATCAACAGCTCTGTTCAGAGGCATGTCAGTAGCCGACATCTGCATCCCCCATGCCCTTTCATCATCTCTCTGACCCACTCGACCCACTCGGTCCTATCCTCACTCAACGACGAATGATGCCCCGTCGTATGTGTGTTCTGTCTGCTGCCGGGTGCCGGGAGGAGAGCGGCGTCCCACATATGTGTAGCCTATGTATATGTATATGTATATATATATATATATATATATATATATATATATATATATATATATATATAATGTACATATGTATATATTTTTGTCACTATCACACATCCTCTCTCACTACCATGCACGCCTACAATCATGATATGTGCCGCTGCATGTGTACTGCCTGGGGTCCCCCCCCACTCTGGGTGGCTGGAAGGAACTCGCTCGTCCCATAATTATCAATCATGTATTACCCTCACCAATCATGCATGCTTGCACTCTCGGCTTGGGCCTTACAGCCAGCTAGGCCAAATCATTACCATGGCAGGCTCCGTTACCTAGATAATGGCTTATCTGATACAGTCTCCTGTCAGTGCATGAGAGAGAGACAGTGAGGGGAAAAAAGCTTAGTCTATTTTCCACTATTTTCTGGGTTGCAGGTGGCATTGACTACCTACCCATAGCGTAGCTTAGAGGGCGAAGCCTATATGAAATAGAACGATAGTTACGTTATTGTAACTCCAGATTCTATGAGTATAGGCGTAGCCCTCTAAGATCCGGGCCACCTGCTCCAGTTACATTAGCTGAAGAAAAAGCTTATGTTGGGAGCAGAGCAACGGATCCGCTCTGTTTATATACAGTATTTGCGGACGTAGTTGAAGCCCGAGCGGTACGCAAGGGCGGGAAAGAAAATCTTCACAACTGCGCATGCGCGAAGGGATAAACCCATAGCGTAGCTTAGAGGGCTACGCCTATACTCATAGAATCCGGAGTTACAATAACGTAACTATCGTTTTGGAAAACAAAAAGCTCCATTCAGAGTTAATGCTGCTGTCTTTCTCCATCATGCCTGCAGCCTGAGGAAGTGGCAGCTTGATGATAAGTAACGGTGCTGCAAAGGGTCAAAATAGTAGCCTGTTAGGCACGACGCAAAGCTGAGTGAAGTGTAAAATAAATTAATAAATGCCGGCATGCGATTAATGCGATTAAAACAAATTAACGTTATGCTTGGCCCTTAATCGCATCGCGATTAACGCGTTAATGCTGACAGCCCTAATTAATACCTTAGTTCACATGAACAAACATGAGCATTGTTAATAAATGTTTATTAGACATCTTATTTAACTGTAATTAATGGTTAATTAATGCTTATTAATGCATTAAGTAATGCTAATTAATGTACCCTTATTGTAAAGTGTTACTGATATATCTTATTTAAGAGTGATCACATATTATTTTATTCTAATACAAGATCAATAATCTTATCAAGCACCATTTAAAATTTTGTCAAGGTAAATGGTCTTGAATTTTCAGACATTCACTCTATTTTCAGTACAAGCTGTAAGTCTGAAAGTTGTTTGCATGGATTTCACACTAATGGTTTCATGTTTTACAGTGTAGTTCGCTTCACAGCCAGAACAAACAGGAAGGATCAATAACTTTCTCAACGTACATACATGGCAGACTTGGAAACAATCGGAACCAATTTTTTAAGGTAGATTGCCTCACAAGTGTTAGACTAGTTTTCTTTGGACATTTGAGGGCAACGGAACCAAGTTGTAAACACAACATTGACATATCCTCAACTTAAGTTGGGGAACTTGTTAGCAAATACCTATTTAGACAGCCAACAGTTACAGAGAAGCATTATCATTCATTTGGAGTCATGTTTCTGGCCTCCTGCAAGTCTATTATTCCCTCTCTTTTAGCTCTGCTTTTAGTCTCTACCAACTCATGAGGAAAATGGCTCTTTAGCTGCTAAAAAGTCTGCTGTTTGGTGCTAAGCAGGTATACTGTGGGCTTTAGAACTTTTTCACTGAAAACAGCTTCCTGCTTCAGCCGAAAAAACTCTACGAGAGCGGTGAGAGTGAACCAAAACAGTAAGGTTGCAGCCGGACAACTAAACAATGAGCTGAAACTGTCTATACAACTCTGTAAAGTCGAGGGGAGCTGCAGATTCAGTTGATAATTCTCTGTGGTTCATCACTACAAGTGATCCCTTTGCCATTGTTACAATGTAATTTGATCCACTGCTAAAAAATAATTCTTATAGCTGCTTTAAGAAAAATTGCACTTACTCAGACATTTTTTGAAAAAAAGGTAAGCCTTATTTTAAGAGAACACAACTTCTGTATAACTTTGGGTCAAGGTTTACTGTTGAGTTACACCCTGCTGGTGAAGCTCCTTTACCTTTACCAATCTGAATAGGTCGACACACATCACTTAACCTAGCTTAGTGACCCTCCTCCGACCAAGGTTGAATGTGACTGGCCATAATTGTCTTCACCCTGTTTGGGGTGCAATCTGTGATGTAATGTCAAACTAAAATTACTGTCAAAGGTACCTGCAAACTAACTGCATCCTCTATTCTCTTCATGTTTTTCCTTCCTGTTTGAGGTCTGAATTCCCATCCAGGATAGATGCATTTGAACAGCAGTGATATAGAACAGCAGTGCCTAAAAGCCACTTCACCCACACCTTTGGAGTTAAACAGATTTAATGCAAACTAAATATAAAAGATCTTTGGTTGAATCGTTGCTGCTTCTGACAGTTCAAGCTCTCTGATTTTAAATCCACTGTAGCTCTGATTGCACAATCACATGTGTTTTAAGACACAGATCAGATGCATGCAGCTTTCTGTCTCCCTTTTTCTTGGAGGCCATCTAATAAATTTGTGATACAGAATGCAGGATGAACAAAGCAGAGAGGCTGATCCAAGACAAATCAGTGACCACTTGCTAGACAATAGTCAAAATAAAGACAGAAGTAACTGAAAATGTTTCACATTTTTAAAGTGTCGTTAGTATTTTCACTTATATAAAGGATCTTAATACTTCCTACACCACTGGTTATTTAACAAGAGACTACTGTCATAGGTTAATCGGTGGCTGTTACCGTTCAAACACTCAAGCCTGCGACTATAGTTCAATACGTACAATTATATTGCATAGGTACCAGACAGAGATACGTTTTAGCTTTTTCAATGCACTCGCTCTCTCTTTCGCCCACTCTTGTGCTCTGTCTCTTTCTTCCTTTGTCAGATCAGTTGGATAGTTCGTTAAATATTAATAACACTAAATTAAATTAATTTGCTTAAAGTGGTCATATTATGCTTTTTGGCTTTTTCTCTTTCCTTTATTGTGTTATATCTTTTTTGTGCACGTTATAGGTTTACAAAGTGAAAAAGCCCAAAGTCCACCCCAAAGGCACTTACCATCTCCAACAGAAAACACCGTTCACGAACTGCTCCAAACAGCTCTATTGTAGTCCAGCCTTTACTTCCGTGACGAACGTGCATCACTTTGTAACACACGTTATAATGCTCGCCTAGCTGCTAGCATGGCACGCCCTCATACTCCTAGTCCTTACCTAGCTACTGTGCATGTGCGACTCCCAACAAAGATGTAATAGAAGTGTGATGCCTCACTCGGTAGCTAAAACAGAGAGCTCAACACACAGGGTGCAAAGAGGAGCTGCAGCAATGTGCAGTACAACAAAAATATGGTGTTTTTTGAAAATTAAACCAATAACCTATAAATACAATTATGAACCTGAAAATCAGCATAATATGAGCACTTTAATAGTATTCTCTGAACCACATTCAAACTTGGTCGGAGGAGGGTTACTACGCCAGATTAGGTGACGTGAGTTGACCTATTTAGATTGGCTGGCAACGCATGTTTAACCTGCTTTACTGTGTAGGTGTGAAAGATGTATTAGCTTGCCTAAATGATGGTTAAGTGTAAAGGTATAAGTTATATATTCAGTGTTTGAATTCATGCTGCTAAAAGCAACATTCCAAACCCTTCAGCATCCTTGTGAGCAGAAAATATTTTTATTTGTGTGGTCTGCCTTTCAGCCATAAGCTCTCCACTCACAGTGTGTTTTGCCACTCAATGTTTTATTCATGGGGCATTTTCTCACAAAGATGAGGATATGTTGGTGGCTTGAATTTTCATAAACAGTGATGTTGTGGCTGGCTCCAGTTACCAAGTGAAACAAATTACCTAATTTAAAAGAAATGAGCAGATAGAATCGATGCAGATCACTTCCAATGTGTTAACATGTCTCTCCGGGGAGAACAGTAACAGTCTTTAAACACCAGTGCCACAAGATTACAAATACAGCTGTGGCACAGTCAACCAGTTCACTGAAGAATGACTTTAAACCAATCACGAGTGTCACTGAGAATACTGTGAAGGTCGAGGAGGAAAAGTTCCATCACAGGTGTCAACTACCTGTCCACACACATAAAAAGTTAATAACACAAGGGGTGTAAATTGCAGGGGACAATATGTATCACCAGAGCATGTGACTGATATTTAAAAGAGCTGAAGAAGACATTCGTGTAGACAGCCTGATAAATAACATCAAAATGGTTAAAAACAGCCTGCCTCAGAACATTGTTCAACAAAAAGAATACCCAACCGGAAGAGTTTTTTAACAACACAAAGTGATCATCTTAAAACAGATATCCAGGGATTTATGCAGAAAGCGTAATGCTCTATATATCCCAGAGGACTTAGCGTGTAGGTCCTGATTATGTTCAGTATGGAGTTCTCAGGTGCGGTGAACAGACTGACAGCTTTTCATCAGACGCTCCATGCTTCAGTTAATTCATGTAATTAAAATTTAATCCCACTCCTAATCTCATCAAATTTCACACATGTACTGTTTTTTTAATGCTGGTTTATGATGATAAGTAAAGTAGTATTTATTACAAATGAATTTCAAAATGTTGGTATTTGCTATTAAAAAGGAAAACAATATATTGCTTATGAACATTCTTTAATTAGTATCTGGTTCCATAATGAATGCCTTGAGCAAGTTTCGTCTTCAGACGCAGCAAGGGGAGAGGTCAGCAAGGATTTGTTCTCCAGTGGGAACAAATGGATTAGAGACTGACTACTCAGCAGAGCCCATTTAATCTACTGTATGATTTATTCAGATTTGATTTATTCAGTTTAACATTAAGGCAGAAATATACACAACAGACTGACATTCTAGCTCTGTTTATCTTATGTTTCCTAAAACTAGAGGTATCATTATAGCTGCTGCAACACATATTTAGTAACACTACTGAGCAAAAATGTTTTATATCAATATTAATAATGAGTTGACCCTCTGGAACTAAAGCTATATAAGTTCCAGGAACAGTACCTTTCAAAATGACAATGTGCGACAAGTGTATGTACAATTAACATTTGCCTTTTGGAGCCTACAGTCAGCTCATGTTTTAAATTAAATTTCATGGTTGTATCTTATTCGCTTGTCTAATTAATCTCATGCTCAGGGGCAAGTAAAACAAGCATAATATGCACAAGGACTGATTAGAGGTTGTTTCATTGATACATTAAAGATTCCCTCACCGAGATGCGGGTGCATACTGTATGTCACATTAAATCAAATACAGGGGAATGATGTGATTTAGGATGGCAATTTTTCCATAATTTATTGCACACTGGCCTCAACAACAAATCAAAGAAAGTCATCCAAAAATGAGAAACACTGAACCAGTTATTTTTCTTTCTATAAAAATGCTGTACAGCTACAGCGAATCAATTCAAGTGGGAGGAGTATTTAGCAGTGCAGCTGCCCTTCAAACATCTGTTTCAGCTCGTCTCTTCAGTGCCACACATGATTTATAGATAAATGAAGGTGAGACCTTGGTTAATGTGAAGTTCTGTCACAAGTTGGGATTCATTTAATTAGAAGGTGCAAGTGGAGTTATTCAGTGAGAAGGTGTTGGGAAAAAATCGTTGCTATCATGGGCACAGCCTCTAGGTTTAAAGGATTTGTCACTCTTTGGTTGGATTAGTTTTCGCTCCCCAATATCTTGTCTTCTCTGGTCAGTGGAGCAGGTATATGATGTTGGTCTGAATGGAAGCAACAGGAATCAAGATCTTAGCTTCAAGTCTGTACTGGCTCTGTGTCAGGACTCTCAGGTGTTTCTCCCAATTTCTCTCTGAGCCCTCAAGCCAAAACTTCTTATTCTTTTTCAGTGAGCTGATATGACCCATTTTTATTTGATCGCACTGTGTAAGTAACGGCAAGAAGACTAACACTAATGTCGGAGTAATAATCATTTGGTTGTATGTAAGATAACGACACATTCTGACAATTTAACACCACAAGCCAAGTCAAAACCTTTTTTTGTGGTTAGACCTTAAGCTAATTAAAAATCGTTCAACCTATAATGAGCGTGAAATGTCAGAGCCAAAAGATATAGAACTGCCATTTAATCTACACTGAGGAACAATAATCCAATTGACAAGAGTCCTGATGAAGACAAATGGTTGCTGCACAACGGTCATTGGCAAAAATGTAAAATTGTCAAATTCAAGTGGAACCGTGTCGGAATTATATTCCTCGTTAGTGGAGTAAATGTAGAACCCTTTTAGTTAGATTGAAATACACTTGGCTGATGACACTGAAGAGGAATAATAGATTAACATTATAGTACAGACATACAGACGAACAGGTAAGTTTAACAGCTGTTGGGCCAGTTGAAACTGTCATTTAGGGATATCAATGCAACTTCTGATGGGGCCCCATTTACTTTGTTGATTGCTTGTTGAATGTAAGCTGTGACAGGTGGTTCTTAGCAATACATTTTCTACATTACTGGGGAGGAGGAGGAGATCTCTGCTCCTGAACGTCTGGATCTTAAGTTTTTAGAGAAACAAGCTGCGTTAACGTTAGCGGCAATGAGCCGAACAGCATCAGAGAAACACTGATTTACAACGTGAAAATGCTTTATTCAGTGTTTTTACCAGTTTTAATCACCTGGTCGGTTTGTTTTGGAATATATAATTCAGCTCCTGGTAAAAACCTCCTGAACGATAACACTAAAGGAATATTAACCGGGATAATGTGTGTTTACACTCCACTACACCCCTGCTTTTAGAAGAAAGTTCCCAGACATCTTGTCCTTTCTCCTTCAGCACTGTAGCTGCTTTGCCCTGTGCTTGTTGAAAACAGACATTCAGGCCACCATAGGTCATTCAAACAGTTCTGCTTCCACATCGCTATCAGTGCGCGCATTGACAGCAAACACCTAGAGATGTTGCTCTCTTTCCTTCCTGTCATGCAATGTATAGTCACATAAATAAACTGTTAGACAGCATGAATGGAGGTAGAGTACATAATGTATCATATGATCACAGTAATCTGTTAAAATGGTTGTTTTCAAGTGCTTTGCAAAACAAGCAAAATACCCCTGACCTTCTTGATTACTAACAAAATGAAGACTAAAACAAGTCACATGCTTTTTATACACTGACAAAATAAACAATTTGCTTTTATTTTTCATTATGCACTTTAACAGACATCTCTGTTGTGGTTGTTGCTGTTGAAACTCATTCCTCACCTTTTTTCTCAAAGTCTACATCAAATACAGTATATGTCAAAGCTCCACTGAGATAGTTGTAATAAGAACCCTGAATCAAATGACTCTGTAATGGGAAAATGTTGCTAATGCTGCTGATCCAACTGAGAATCAACCCTCCACCCTGAAGCTCTTTGCGGCTTTTACCCTCTTTGAGCTGGTCATTGTTTTTGTCAGCTGGTCCAAACAGTCCCAGTGGCTCTCACAAAGACGGGCACAAAACTTTATCCAGCCGCTCCAAGGTCACAAGCTTGCACAAGCTGCTTGTACACTACATGCCCAACATAAAATGGCAGAGTGCCAAAGACAGCGAGGGATTGGTGAGGGCCCTCCTCACCAGTCCCTCGCTGTCTTTGGCACTGGCACTCTGGCAAACATCAAGGAAGCCCAAAAGAAAAGAATAAATAAAAACATGAGCTAAGAAGGAGAGTGGATACTGGAGGTACATGCATCAAGTGCTCAGAATCTGCTGGAAGGGTAAGTAGCTGTTTGTTTGCTAACACAGTCTTGATAAGCGGATAAAGTAGGCCTCTGCTTCTGTGAGTCTTACGTCTTAGCCTTAAATCCCAGAGAAACAAAGTTAGACAAATGTCTAATGTATTTGCATTAGCTCTGTTATGTGACATATTTCAGAGTGAAACAGAGTATGTGAGCAAGAGAATCATTTCGAGAGGGAGTTGATCAAATCAGGGTTTTGATCACTCAAAAGTGAGCATGACTTGCAAGAATTCGTTTTTGGAGAATCCTCAACCAGCGATGTTAGATCAATATAAATGCCCAGACATGGTTTTTGGGGACAGCGGTAGCTCAGACCCCCAACTGCTCCTGGCGCATTTCATGGGCATCCCCCCTACTCTGACATCACTCCATTAATGCATGTATAGGTCCTAATGTGCATGTGTGTGTCTTTTCTGTGTAATATCAACGGTGTGTAAAAATGCAATTTACCCCTTGGGGATCAATGAAGTTTATTTAATTACAATAGATACAATATAGGAACAAGAGGTAACAAAGCCATTGACACATGGACACAGGACCAGAGGGCTATTTCACAAAACCAAGATAAGGGATTAAGCCGGGATTTCCCAGTTATCCTGGCTCAATTTAGCCTTGACTTGGTTTCACAAAAGCAGAGACACCTTACCATGGAGATTTATTCTCTACAGCTAGCCTGGTCCCGACCAGGCTAAAAGCCTTTTTACAGTCGCTGCAGCTGACCTGTCGCTGGCACACCACTCTATTTTTTTCAGCGGCGCACTACAAAGCGGAAACAGGAAGCATGGACGAGTTGGAGGGCAACCGGACTCTCAGAGCGACTGCAAATCTCTCTTGTAAACTTACTGGGTTAAGATGAGTTCTTTTATGATGAATGAAAGGCTTGATCCGACGAAGTAGGTCATCGAATCAAATCGAAACACTGACGTCAATGCTGCTGCCAGTTCTGCCATTGTTTACCTTTTTCTTCTTCTTCTAGTCCGTAGAAATAGCAAAGTCGGTAGCCTTTCCTCATTAGTGACACCTCTGTTCAGGAGAAGACTGCAACTAGTGTCGTGACCACCACGCGCGAGTATAAATAGTTAGGGTACTCCTATGACGTCACATTGGCGCGCGACAGGTCATTTAAGTACTGTTATTATTTAAAGTTGTGACCATTATTTTTTATAATTATTCATGTGACAGTCATTGTTACGGTTATATTGCTGTATGAAGAATGCTGTTCATATTGTTGTTAGAAGTTTGGTGTATTAAGGCAGTTGTTGAGATAATTAGAAAAGGCTGATAAAGTTGTCCAATGTGTTTTAAATGAAGTCTCTTACTAAGGGCAATATATAAAGTGCTGTAAATGTGTGTTTCTATAGTGGACCAATGTACCTTAAATTATTTTAGTTGATACATTTTTTTGTATTCTTTAATTTTAAGAACATATCCTAATTGTACAATCCTCCCTAATTACAGTCTTAGTTCACTGAAACAATAACTATATAGTGTAGTAGACTACTGTACTGCAGTGTTTTCTCTATGTTGATATGATAATGGCGGCCCATTACGGTAAAATTTCTGCCGCCACGGTATCAGAAATAGGGCAGACGCACAACAGGTACCATGTACACCGCGCACTGCCGCTCCTTCAGCTGTTTATGAAAAGTCATAAAGTCGTGATAACATGACTCTGCAGAGCCGTCTGCTCTACTGAACTCAAGCAAACTGTAATCCGCTCTCTCTCCCCTTTAGGGTCCATGTTTAGGGTGAGCAACTGGAACACTGACAGGACGTCATCACTCACATGGCAACCAAATAAACAACAGGGTGAGTACTACTTCTCACTCAATCTTAGGCAAAGTGACAAACAGCGACGAAAGCCGCGACATGAAATCCGCACTCATTTGTTCATATTTTGGCAAAATGTTTCTGACCGTAGTAGTAGTCACAGTGACTGAAAGTGTGATGTGAGATGCTAAAAAGAAACTACACGCTGTTTTCAGGTAACTTTACTTTTTGACGTTCAACGAAAAAAGCATGGCAGATAATAGCGGACTGACTGAATGATAGTCAAAAAATATACATTTACGAACAACTGCTCTTAACTGAAACCATTCAATGAGTCACTTGTCATTTGCAAAAACAAACAGTTATACACCTTGCATTAAAAGCGAGCAGTGGAAGTTAATATGACTTATGACATTTATATTTTAGCCCATGAAAGAGAGAGAGAGAAACAAAGTAAAAGAGATATTTACGCATCATATTCTAGCGTTGTAGAAAATTGATCTTCATGGTAAATTTCCTGTGGAACATTATCTTCTGCTTACGTTTAAGGCAAAGAGTACAATGGTTAATTTGTGCAAATGATAACCTAATCCTTGAATGGTATGATTATGACTTTGACTTATGAATTCAGAGCAGTGGTCAGTTAATGTATATGTTTAGGCTACTTATGCATTCAGCCGGTCCGCGATCGTCTGCCACGCTGTCTCTTGCTGTTTCATTACAGCGGCCGTGTTTCTTTTTTTACAAATAATGTGTTTCACGTTATCATACTTCCACAAGAAGCTGCTGCTCACTCTGTATAAAGTATGAACAATGTGTATTCTCCATTTTAGCATCAGTAAATCTGTTATCAACCTCGCGGTCTGTTAAGCAATCTATCCAAATTACTTCATCCTGGCCTAGTCGCTCTTCCTCAGCCTGGCTCGGCCTTCGTGAAACGCACCTAGCCAGGATGCACAGATTAGACTAGGTCGAGCCTCGCTTTATCGATTATCCTGGATTTATAAATTCTGCTTTTGTGAAACAGCCTCCAGAACTTTTTCATTTTAATGTATTCTGCTAAAAACTCCCACTCTTATTTTCTGCAATTTCAGTGCTGGGAGCTCCTTTTCCTGTTTAACACAGCAGCCTAGTCACATTCTCACTGTCACAATTTTAGTTCAATCCTACAGGATGAGCTTATCTAAATGACAGTGGGATTCATCTGTGTTAGGCATTTTATGATATATTAAATAAATATATAAATATTACATTCATCTTTGTACTTTTTGTCTCAGAGCTGAACAAGTTCCCATTGAACTTCTCCTCACAAAACCTTACACTCCCCGCTGTGCACTTCTGCCCTATTACAAGTCCCCATTTAGCCCAGCAGGAGAGCAGACTCCCATCAATAAAATCTTTTCATGCAAGAAAACGCTGATAGAAGAATGACAAATAAAGCAGCCTCTTATCCGAGGGCCCAATGTGTGTCAATGGAACAGATGTTGTCAAAACATGATAACAACACAGCACCAGCTGTAACCTCTCTCAAAATAGAAAGTCAAACTAAACATCATAACACACCTATTTCTGTAATCCTGCAGACTTACAAGGTTAGCATTATTTATCATATCAGTCCATTTAAAAAAAAACCAGTGTAAAATGCTTTACAAAAACATTTTACATTGACACTCAGCTTGCTTCGGCCCCCCAAAAAACACCCAAAATTATGGAAGAAAAGAAAGGCCATTATAATTAATATCCTATGAGCAACTCAATACCTATGTGAAATTTATTCTGCTGAAAGTTTTTCAGTACTATAAATTCCGTTTCACCATTAGTTTTGCAGTTAAGACTATCCTCCCCCGAAAAACACCTGCTTAAGTTGTTTGTTCAAGCAGCATTTACGTCTCATATTTACGTTTTTAGTGACGGTGCCCTGTAGTGGACGTAGTAATTATGACGGGAGCAAAGCAGAAAGTAAGGTATCGAAGTATAGGAGCACCAAATTCCATGTAAGGAGGCAGGATGTGGTGGTGGATGGGTCAAACAAAAAAACGCTTTTGTGGGTCGTATTAGAGGGTATAGTATCTATATTATTGTATGGTTTGGAGGACTGCTGTTTACCAGCCTTTCTTTGTGACCATAAAACATCAGCCTCAAAGTGCCAAATAATTAATGTTTAAACACTAAGGTGTTTACTCTTTCATGAGCTTAACAGACATAGGCGGCGCCAGGGAGGGGCTTGGGGGTGCTGTAGCTACCTCTAGGATTCCCATAGCACCCCCTTAGCACCCCCAAGAAATTGCTGTGGTTTATTTATAAAAAAATATTTTTTTTAATGTGTAAATAGTATAATTTATATTTGAAAAATGAATAAATACATTACTAAAACCGATTATTTTTAGACTAAAAAAACATGAAGTAAACACAGGTGATCCTATTTGGCCAATGGGCGCAGCACACATTAAACTTTTGACCTTAATTCCGCAGTAACGTATTTACATAGAAGAAGAACAACACAACATTTGGTAGCTGTTAGGACTAGCGAAGTGAGTGTAACATTAGCAAAGTGTCATTTTTTACTCCCTAAATGTCAACCAGTATCTGTTATATACAGATAAGACTACATTATTTTTACCATGTGTGTGGTTGGCTGTCTGTGGTGTATTTGGCCTGCTGCATTAGGCTACTTCTCTGCAAATATAAGCTGCTGTATGAAAGCTGCAGTAATGATTGTGTAAACGCGGCTTGTTGGCTGGTATTTGAAATATGTTCGGTGGGCTAATCAGAGTTTTATAGTGCTGTTGTATCGGCAAATTTTGTTTGAACTTTAGTTAAAAAACATAAATCAATCTCTCTCTCCCTCTCGTTCGCTCGCTTAGTAAACCGCGGCGGAGGTGGGTGTGTATCTGTGCACGTGTGTGTGTGTGTGTGTGTATTGTTTGCATGTGTGTCAAGGGAAACTCTAAATTTTAGAGCACCCTCACTGAAACGTCGAGCAACCCCATAGCACCAGCAAAAGAAAATCTCCGGCGCTGCCACTGTTAACAGACAAAAGGTGTAAAGCCACATTAAGCAATATTTGTGATAATAAATTGAATCCAGTTACTCCCTGTAGTGTAAAGGTTGCTTGCAGTTATTGCCAATCTCACCCAATCAATACTCCAGTCTGCAGCTTTCAGCTTATGCTTTAAACTGTTTTTAGCTCATTGACAGCTTTTTGTTTTACCATGCAACACTGTGTTAAGCAACACATAGTTGCAGCTATGACACAACAGTGAATGTGAAAATTGATTCTACAAATGTGTCATTATTGCGAGTGCTAATATGATGTGTTTTTCCCCCATATCTACCACATCCATTAGACCCATTTGGTCATTTTGTACATATAAAAATATCTAATTGGTCTGATGAGACCCAGGTGAAAAACGGCTGGAGTGACACTTGAAAAGACTTACCAATGTACAGGTTCCACTCTGGATCCAGATCAGCTTGATTGGCCAAACAGCCCTTCACGACATTCAGGCAGTAGTTTTTACAGGGTTTAACTGCCGGCATGCCCTGACAAAAGGGGCAGTACAGCATCTTGGTCAGGGCTCGAATACATGCTGGACTGCTGCTTACCTGCAAGAACACAGTGTGACGGCAGTCATTAGCACCTGGACAGTTCCTTCAAAACCCATCATAATTTGAATTACATTCTGTCCTTTAGTAATTGCATTGATTCAAGGAGGATTTAAATAATTGTTTTTTACATTTTTTTTCTTCTTGTTTTTACTTAATGTTACTGAACGCACCACAATTGAGGATTCTTGGCTATTTTAAATGGAGTCCAAAAAAGAGTCTACCACCAGTTATACAAATTATATTGTCAGTTTGTTATTTTGATAAAAGGTTTTTAGTGTGCACGTTCCAAAATGCCAGAAGAGACGAGACAAGAGAGATGTTCTGCTGACCATAGACGTTTGTGAGAAATGTCAATCACAGTGTGGGTGACAAATTGACAGACAATTTAACCTGCATTTAAATGTAAAATATTAAATAAAGACAACTATTCATTTGCCCACACATCAGCCAGAGTTAGCTGTCAAGCATTTTGTATTTCACTTATTCATCTTTCTCTGTTTTTTTTGTTTCCATTACTTCACATACAAAAAGGATAGGATAGATAGGATAGGACTAATAAATAGCACGATATAGACAAGATAAGCAAAAATAACAGATAGAATATTTCGTAAGTGTGTTCACAGATAATCACTTCACAGTAATACAATTTTATAAAACATGTTTAGCACCCCGTCCTTACTTTAGCTACTCATTTGGCTCACAAGAAAGACTGCAATAGGCCTTAAGCAGCCCAACAACACATTGAAATACCATTGTGTTGTAGTAACTTGATTAATAGATAATAAAGTAGATAGGTAATGGAGTGGGCTGTAAGAGGCACCTATGTTCACTTCCTCTTCATCCTAGCTTTTGGTTTCAATTTACTGACCACTTAGCTTTCAAAGCTCTTAAATTGAGCCTGCATTTGTGTTTTTGCCTAAACATATATCACAGATATTCAAAGTACCTCTAAAATAGGATTATGTTACAGAAATTGATTTAGAAATACTGAAACTAAATAATGTATTTCTGGACATATGATCAATACTAACACAGATCTCTTACTTATGATGTGTTTAAGAGCTCCTTGTATAGATGTGTCTCAGTTCACAAGTCATAAATATTACGTTTGGATGCACATTCAAGTGGTTTCGGTCTGAACCACAGGATTATTATTTTAGTGGGCAAAATTTAAATTAATTAATTAATTAGCCACAATTTAATGCATAATGCATTTGAAGAGGGTGAAAAACAACTACATAATTAGCAATCAGTTGTGGCAATGATTAAATTCATTTTATAAAATGTTGCTGTTAATCCAAAAGCACATTACCCATAACACAACTCACTGATGCTTTCCATATGTTTTCCAACACAGACTATAATTTGTTGTACAAATTATAAAGCTAAAATCACAAATTCTTCTATTTATTGTAAATACAATTGAGTCTTGTGACTTTTGTGAACAGCAGGGATTGAACAAGCTATAAAGAAGAAAAGGCTTTCATCTCTCTCATTCAGGAGGTATTGTGATAGTGATGGAATACCCAGAGAACAAACTACAGGAAACAGCTAACCGTTGGCTAAATTAGCCACTCTGCTGTATTTCATTCAGGCCATGTGTAGACTACGTGCATCCTAAAGTGCAACATTTTATCAGTGATTGTTTGTTTTGCCACGTGTAAGCTTGTATAGTGACGTTTCAGATAGCAAATACAAACTTGACTGCGTGACCTAGTAAAGTAGCCTGACAAGCCAGACTGGGTCACAGCTAATGGACTTTTGTCTGTGTTCTATGAAGCACCAACAAGCATCTTATTAAGTATCTTACAGGCTGAAAACCCAATTCTTCAGCCTACATCCATACAATGCCATGCAAGCACTTACTAATGTCTCATTTTCATAAAACAAATAGAAATGTTACTCTAAGCACATGTACTGTTGCACTAAAGACACTCTTGCTGTAGTGTTTTTTTAAGGGATGCACTAACAATTTTTAAAGAGATACAGCTTTTTCTACAGACGATGAATGCACTCATTGTAAGTTACTTTGGGCAAAAGTTTCTGCTAAATGAATGCAATGTGAAGACCCCTAAGAAAAAAAATGTCTATCGCATTTTATGCCTTATGTGAATATGTTTACATGGAATAGAAAATATACACCAAACGTCATAGGTTTCTTTATCTGATGACATACCTCAAGCCACACAAAAGACAATCAATGAGTTTAAACAAAGTATACAAAATGGAAACTGAATGTAACTGCATTATCGTAGCAGGATGATGAATGTTATTTCTCTGTCTCAGTGGAATATGAACCCTATATCACACAGGGATACAAGACCATTCCAGTGTATGCTTTTAAAGCAGAACATCCTATACAGTACTGCTGTATTGTTGCTGCTAGGCAACAAAAGAATTAGCCGATGGTCGGCTCTCAGAGCATAGAAAAAAGCAACCATATGAAATATTAATAAATAGGCTATGGTTTTTGTACGGGACTTTGTGATCATGGCATTTTGCTACGCTGACGCAATTCTTTTCCTCTATGTTGCGGATATAAGTTTCAGATGATTTAGCCAAAATACAACAGCCAAATACGATTGCTGTGGCTGAACAATACGTCACAAAACAAGTGATACTATAAAAACAACCTGCTATTCTCAAGAATCTGTACTGCTTTATATCTAATTATTTAAAGTGCTCATATAATGCTAATTTTCAGGTTCATAATTGTATTTAGAGGTTTACATTGTTTAATTTTCAAAAAACACCATATTTTTGTTGTACTGCACATTGCTGCAGCTCCTCTTTTCACCCTGTGTGTTGAGCTCTCTGTTTAGCTACAGAGTGAGACATCTCACTTCTGTTCCATGTTTGTTGGGAGTCACACATGCGCAGTAGCTAGGTAAGGACTACTAGCTAATCATAAGCAGAGCATGAAGGCGTGCCACACTAGCAGCTAGGCGAGCATTATAACGTGTGTTACAAAGTGACACATGTTCGTCACAGAGGTAAAGGCTGGACTACAATAGAGCTGTTTGGAGCAGTTTGTGAACAGTGTTTTCTGTTGGAGATGGTAAGTCCCTTTGGGGTGGACTTTGTAAACCTATAACATGCACAAAAAAGACATATAACACAATAAAGGAAAGGGGAAACGCCAAAAAGCATAATATGAGCACTTTAAGTGAATAGTAGTATTGTTGCAAGTACGTTGTTAAAGCATTTACTATGTCAAGTGAAAGGAAATTGACAAGTAAAGTGAATTTACACTTTGCTGAAGGTTTCACTCTGACAGTGGCATCTGACTGTAATTAGAGATGTTCCGATACATATCGGTATCGCTTCCGATACTGCCTAAAACGCTGGTATCGGTATCGGGAAGTGCTGGAGTTTATGCACCGATCTGATACCACATAATAAAGCCCTAAAGAAAATCTACGTTAAAGTAGTTTATTTATGTTCTTTTTCCGTTATTTCTGACTGTCAAACTGGATAATAAAAGAAAGTTCTGTGGCATTCATTGTTTGTGTTTGTTCATATTTCACAAAGAGTTTAATCTGAGCCAGACCGATAACAAAGATAGAAATCATATCACATCCATACAGGGATAGTAGTATACAGTTAAAATACAATAAACACACAAACACAATAAAATAAATGACACACTGGTATCGGATCAGTACTCGGTATCGGCCGATACGCAAGTTCAGGTATCAGAATTGGTATCGGGAAGCAAAAAATGGTATCGGACCATCTCTAACTGTAATACGTTGTTTATCTATAAAACACTTCTTAAAACAATGCTGCAACGTAATTTGCAGTAAAACAGGGATAATACAGCAATGGATGGTTAAGCAAGTACAATAAGAATGGGATGACAAAAAAAAATTCCAATTCCAAAAAAAAGAAAAGTATGCGGAGCTGGGACAACAACTTTTGTAACAAACGGAGATTTTGGACCCACTAAAAGCCTGAAAGAGCTTTGCCACAAGATCTCAAGTAGTGATCAGATCTGTGGAGAATGAGCTGATCAAAGAGCAGGAGCCAAGCAAAGCTTTTAAAAACAAGCAACAAAATCTTAACAAATCAATTGTAACAGACAGGTAAGTGTGATGCAGCAAAGATTGGTTTATTAAAGACAATTCTCTTTGAATGTGATAAAATTCTGGCAGCAACATTTTGTCTTAGCCGGTGTATATTTTGCCTGGTAAGATCAGAATAAAATGAGTTACATTTACAATCAAGCCTGGAGGAGTTAAAACATGGAGGACCTTCTCTAGGTCTGCAAATAAGAGAATTGACCTCATCTTAGTCATATGTGTTAATGTTTGATGTGCCTGAACCCCTACCTATTTCTCAGCCCAGTGCTTAGTATCATAAAGAGAGGACTGGAGGTATTTTTGTAGCTCCAGAGTCAGGCTTTGAGAAAGGCTCAAACACACCCGCCCTGAATAACAGACAACCCTCACACATCACCTCACAGACAACTGGTGTGACATGTCACATATTAACTTGACACAGAATATTGTAGAAATGCTCCTGCCAACATCTATCACACCTGATACAGGGGTAGGGCAGCCTTACAAAATAGACAGGAGACAGTTCTCAGCTGACTTAGAGGTCATGAGGAGAAATAATCATTGGTGTTACTATTATCATTCATTATGAATCATCACATTCATTAGTGATATATTGGTATTTTAAATGATAAAATCATTTTAATATTTTATATATAATAATAATAAATAAATCTTTCACACTTTAATAACTCTACACAAACACAGTGAAGTGTGTCAAATTCCTGCACATTGTGAGTTCCAAAAACCTTCTAAATAATAATAACCAACACTAGTAACAATAGAAGTGAATGAAATCAATAAATATTTTTCCATTGTACTGTATGGAAATAGAAATGCAAATAAGTGACTAATAGAGTGAAGGAACCCTCTTGTGGCAATGGTTCACTTAGGAATATAGATTGGCAACATAATATTTCCATTTTACAACGTTGATTCAGCCCATTAACGGCCACTGTGACTTTAATGAAAAGAGAGAACAATGTTGCCACATTCCTTACACCTTTGCTTCGGTCAAATTAATTGGCACCTTACTACAGTGAGTGCATTCAGATAGCAAGTAGTAATAACCAGAACAATGATTATATGATTTGAATCACTTCAGATAAGAAGAAACAGATGAACTGTTTGGGTAATGATCTGGGATAAGTATGAGCTTTGCTTATGAGATGCAGAGTCCAAACACAGCTTCCTCAAAGCTCCGCCGGGTTTTGTGTATTGTCTCTTAAGCTGTGAAAAGCAACAAAGTGCTACATCATCTACTTTAATTAAATATATATCCCAACAGCAATAAGCATGGATGTCACATCTTAGAGGTGCTGTGCAACAGACACCTCTAGCAGGGTGTCTTATTTAATTATGCTTACACCCAATCCCTCATGATGAGTTTATACCCTGGGAATCAAAGGGCTGCAGTCTCAGACACATGACCTGGATCTCAGGTCCCACTGAAATGTCAAGAGGTGATGCTGGGACATGCTGGCTTGTGAGAAACACAGAGTGTTACTCAGTAAACGCATACTAACAACACATCCTCTGTGGCTGCTCCTAAATGAGCCTTACCACTACTACTGGCAAGGGGGAACTGATACATGCAGTGAAGGGAACATGTTTAAAGTTCAATGAGTGCATCATGGTGGGGCTACAAGAAAACTAATTGTTTCAGATAAAAGTAGTGTCTTTTCCTTAGTGTCTTCCTCTCTGTCTCTGGTGATTGAGGGTTACTATATTTTCACCTTGCCTTCTGTTTATATACTGTACAGCAGGTCTATAAATATTCATAATAGTGTTGATAATCCAGTCTAACTGATATCAATATAGTAGTGAAAAGAAACCAGGGTGATTGGGGATTTGCAGCATAGTGCTTATCAGCGCTTCTCTCAGCCCACAAGAAGGCATGTAGAAAGAGCCCTGTTGTTGTGGAGTGTGACTAAATCCAAGCCTTAGCTTCTTGCTTTTCCTTTAATCTTACTTTCTACATGATCTAAACTACACACACTCCCAGAGCAGTGTGATATATGGCAGAAGCTGCATTAAGATTACATTGTATCAAACAGAATACTAAGGCTACAGCATGATTAATGGCTTCTGTAGACTGGGTAAACACATACTAGAAAATAGAGCAATAAACAGTGATGGCACAACATGTCTTTTCTCTTATTTTTCATTGTCTGGGCATTTCTACTGACCAATCCACATACCCTTCAACACTGTGTTCTAGACAGCACCTGAACAAGCTGCCTCAAGCTCTAAACTTCCTGAAGACATGCACCAAGAGAGCACTAGTCAGAAAAGTATCTGGGAGAAACTTGTTTGCAGTGGAAAAAAAACAGGGAGAAATATGTGCTTGTTGCAGAAACACCAAACAAGATCTTGTGAAAATCTGTGTAGATACACAGCAAGTCTTAATTTCAGCTGAGGTCAAATGCTGAATCTTTGTGGCTGGGTTAGCTCAGTTGGTAGAGCAGGCGCACATATACGTATAGAGGTTTACTCCTCGGTGCAGCGGCTGCGGGCCCTTTGCTGCATGTCATTCCTTATCATGTCTTCATCTGTCCTGTGGAATTAAAGGCCTAAAATAATCTTTAAAAATGCTTTTTCCATCAGAATGAGCAATGAGAGCAATCAAATGAAATATGGTTTTGTTTTAAGTTGAAATGACAGAAGCATGCAGTTGATTGAGTGTTTTATAATCCAGTTAAATTTTATTTAAGTGGTGAGCACTGTTACCTTAGACACTCTCTGGGCCACCTCCCGGCCAACAGAGAGCCCTTGGACAAATGTGCGTGCGGCGATGAATGCCCGGGTAACCTGAGCCTTGAGCTTCCTGGGCACGTCTCCAAAGGGCTTGAGCTCGTCTGTGTACTTACTGATACACTCCAGATAGTCCTCAGTGATGACGTACTGGGAGTTGAGCAGTGTGAACATACGCTCCAGCAGCCGCGACCAAAAGTCATTTAGCATTTCCTCCAGGTTAACATTTCCTCCTGTGTAATAGCGCTTCAGCTCTGCAAACAGGTTCTCAAAGACCTCTGAGTTTTGCATGTAAGGCTTGCCGTAAGTCCTCACAAACATCTCATTAAGGGACCTCTCTGTGTTCTCCAATAGCTCCAGGAAGAATTCTGGGTTAAGAAGAAAAGAAAAAGTGTTACTTATTGTCTGATTTTATTTCACGTGTGACTGTGTTGGTATAGGTTATACTATACAGTACATGGCAAACATACTGTAGATATGGCTTGATAAGATGCACTGGGAACCTCTCTTTAATTTGTGATTAAAATAGACATGCAGCAAAATTACTTTAACTGTGTCAGATTGCAAGATAGAATTCCGCATAAAAAGGAACTGCTTGATTGCGATGCCGACGGCAAAAACGTCGACAACCAAAAAACACCAAAATAGCAAATCAATTAGGGCTTCTGATGTTGATTTCATTTTGAAGAAACTTCAAATCTTTGTTGATTTTTATCTCCAGTAAACTACGTTTGTCATTGCAATGGGAGCCTTCCTCATATATATTTCTGGAAAGCAATAAGTTCTGTGTTTGCAGTGCATGAGGTCTGTATTGTCCATATATCGCCTGTGAACCCAAAACACATTTCTGTACCTTGATAGAAAAGGCTATATATTGCTGAATGATATCCTATACTAGGGCTGGGCATCGTTCAAAATATTTTGATCCGGTGCCAATTTCGATACGTCAGTTTCGATGCCGGTTCCTTAACGATACTTTTTCGATACCATATGTTTTAAAATCCATTTCAACATTAACAAAAATACATTAAACACAACTTTTATTTTGTGAATCAAAACAGTTATCACAATTAAAAAATTCTGGTAACACTGCTCACTCAGAGTAACATTAATAAAACTGGTTGTGCTTTTGGATAGGGGTGCACCAGTAAGATACTCAGGATTGGTATCAATCCGAACTTCAAAAATTAACAAAAAAAAGAGAAATATTTTTGCCACAACATGAACATATTATAAATAATAAATAAATAAACAAATAACATTGTGTACAGGCTAATATTGAACTAATTAAAATGCTAAGGAATGTAAACAACAAAGACTTTTTAGTGCAAACTGCATAATGACACAAACCTTTAACAATAAACTTGGTGACTGCCCTGTTCATTGAACAAATGAAGCACTACCTTAAGTGCAAAGGAATGTAATTGAATTGCCTTGTTGCTGAAAGGTGCTGTAGAAGTAAAGTTGCCTTTCCTTACAACCTCAGCCCATCAATCATTTTTCGATACTCAATAGGATCCGGGTATTTTTTTCACATTTGCCATAAAAGTATCGACGTTCGGTGCCCAGCCCTATCCTATACACAGATTTGCACTGGAGTATTGCTCCATATGCTGTAAGCATAAGGCTGTCAGATGAAGTGCAATACATGGTCCTTCAATATGATTATGATTCCACAATAGAGTTTGTCTGTAAGGTTTGCAGCCTTCCTGCATTCTCCTTTTTAGGCACCACTTGTTGTTTGCCTCATGACCTCTATGACTCACCACAAATTGGGAAGATATGATAATATTTCTGACCATCTGCTATCCATAATGATAGTCCTGGCGTTCAAGGACCAAAATTAAAATTTAAATAGGCTTCAAAACTCTGCACATTTAACTGCAAAGTGAAATAGATTCAGACTAGACAGAGGAGACTCCAGTGCCATAAAGGGTGATGGAGGTGACAGAAAGTATTTTATATTCCTCAGTTATTGTCTTTTATAGGGCAATATGTCCCATCCAAAGCGTTAAAGCAGAATTCATTTTGCCACTTGGAATCAGCGGAAAGCTGTAAATACAATATTGACATATAATCACCTCATAACGTTGATATGGTGAACATGTTAGCAAACAGTCGCCTATTTATACATCTACCAGACAGATAAGTATTTAATTGGAATCATGTTTTTGGACACAAATTTTAGTCCAATATTTACTTTCCTTTCCATTCTGTTTTGGTCTCTGCCAAGTCCTAACGTAAACATAGTGCTAAATGCTGCACTATGTACACCAGCCAGTCGCTATAACTTTGTCTGTCTGCCGTTAGCTGGGAAGGTGGTGTACAGTGTGTTTATCAGAGATTTCTCACTGAAAACAGCTACCTGTTGCATCTGGAAAAGGGTTGATGAGAACAGAGAGAGTGAATCATAACAGTAAAGTTGTTAGCCACAAAACCAAAAACAATGTGCTGAGAGACTCTAAAAGACTTTGGGGAGTTGAGGCTATAATTCTCTGTGGGTTGGTCATTCGAGCAACACCTTTCACATCACACATTGTCATTTCAGCCATTGTTAATATAGAAAAATTAATTAGTGCAGCTTCAAAGTCTCTAATTTCACTCTACAGGGCCTAGTGATAAGAGCAGTGAAGGTGTGAACAAAGCCAGCAGTCAAACACTAAAAAGGTGGGGATAATTAAAAATAATGAGGTGTGTGGGTTGTTCCTGTAACAGCATGCGGCCTATTGATACCATGAATCCTGTCTAGTGTTTTTTCTAAACAGTAACTGCCACCCTTGCATATCTTACAATCAGCATGGTGTGAATTAGCATCTGTAAATCACTTCATGGTAGCTCGTCATATGACCAAATATCCACTAAGAGCCTCCCCTCTGAGTCATTCACATTACATTCACTTATCGAAATGGCCCTGACAGAACTGTAATGGATTTGAAGTGCTCATTAGTGCTCAGCAATGCAGGAGAAATTAAAAATGACAGCGGCATAGAAACAAAATGGTATGACTCTCCATGATACCACACCAAATCCCATCTGGTTAGATAGTCTAACAAGAGCTGCCCATGTTGCACACACTACCAGAAAGTAAAATATGACTCATCTGCAAGGTAGAACACGCAGGATGTTATTTCATAATGTTATTATCTGATTGATACAAATGTATTTTTAGCTGTAACCATCAGCTACTATAACTCACTTCATGTTAGCTTGGAGGGTTAAGGTCACATTTGCCACAGGAGAAATGCTAGATTCCAATCATGCATAAATCTATTCAGTCCAAAACTGCTTCTGATTTATCACATGCAATATGCTTGTTAAAGACTTGCTTTCTCTACTATTATCACAATTAATTATTGTTCATTAGCATGTCTTATTAGGTACCAGTGAGTGTTAACTGTAAGATGTCCTCTGGGGAACTGAGTAAATTAGCTTTACTCTTTCACATATGTTCCTTCTATCTTAAGAGGACAGGACTTTTTCTTTCAGTAGCACATACAGTACGCATAACTTGTGATGTTGGTCAAAGTAATTCTTGAGACTATAGTAAGTTAAAGACCACAGTGAGCAGGTCTTTAAATATGCAAAGCTCCATGCATGATTTGTGCTTCAGAGACTAGTTAATGAAAATAGTCAGTGGTGCTGAGCGATATACACACTGATTAATGACATCTTCAAAACTAATTTCATTAAAAAAATGTGCATTTCAGAAATGCAGTCTGGTTCTTTGCCCAATGTGGCTGAAATATTAATTGAATATAACCAATGTTATTAAGGCAGTATTTATCGTTAATGTGGACAGTATATTTGATATCATTCTAAGCTCTGTTTTGGAGTGATAACAATGAAAAATTACATTTTGAATGACTAAGAGTGTATATTTAGTAAAAAAACAGACAACTTAATCTAAATAGGGGAAAGTCATAAGAGGGATCATATTTTACAATAACAAATTTAGTGAAATGTCGAAGACAAAAATTGTCAGGAAAGCTTACATGAATCCTCAACACAGTAATTAAGAGCTATGTTCAAATGAATGGCTGAGAGAGCTGCAAACAGAGGATAATGATGCTGAAATGCTGGACATGCAGAGTTTATTACATTTCTCTAAGAAAGCTCAGTTTGGCTCAAATTCCTCACTGTCTGCACAGAGCTGTGCAGAGCCATTCTCCCTGTGAGAAAGAGAAAGCATGTGTTTCCGTGCTTCCACAGCCGCTTGCTCTCACAGAAACCTAGTGAGGGATGCTCCCCTAGATGTCAGATATGTCAGTAGTAGTCTCAATTTCAACAATCTTGAAACAGAACGCTCCTATTTTAAACATTTGAGCTAGATGATGGAAAAGAAGGCAAGTTGCATGCTTTTTTATTTATAAGCAGATCACTGTTTTTGGAAACAATAGAGTCTATGGAGCACATAACCAACTGAGGGAGCTGTGGATGGGAAGACATCTACTGTAAGGAGCCTCATGGGAAGTGGCCTGGAGAAGTAGTTCCTGCAATGTCTCCTGAACTGTAACCAGCCACAATATAGGAGGATAAAAAGGGTTGGTCTCCCACCACAATTCACTGTTCTTCAGTTGAGTAATATCAATCTATGATTAAAGAAAACTGTGTGGTGAGGAAACTGTGGCATTCTTGGACTACATTCTCCTACAAACTACAAAGTAATCAAAAGCATATGGCTGCAATTAACACCTAAAATGGGTTTCCATATAATAGTCTGTGGATTAATAGTCAATGTTTAAAACTTCAGGAAATGGACCATATAGTAGCACAGTTAAATTTCAGTTTTACATCTTGAGCAATTATTTATAATTAGCAAGATGTTTTTTTAGATGGGCATTGGGATGGATATCTCAACATGTGTGTTAACCTGTCTCAGACAAAATCCATATACACAGTATTTGGACACAAGCTATAGGTATAAAGAGGGCCTCAGAGTGTAATTTAAGAGTGTAAATTAAGAGTCAATACAATGAGGCTGTGTAATTACTGCAAAATCCCAGGAACATTGTAGATAATTTGTTCACCTTCATTCATCAAAGCTGGGGCCTCGGTTACCAATCAGTCCCAACAGAGACTATTGTGATAATTTCAGGCAGAAATAAATAGTGCAGTTTTTTAATTTATTTTGTGGTAAATGGAGATGTTAAAAAATGTCAAGGAAGTAGGGAGACAAATTATCATTTGGTAGAACTTGTTGTTGGGAAAATCCATACAAGTAAGCTCTGCCTGAGTCTCGGGGAAACAAGGTGCCATGCATACAAAGACATATGCAAGATTGGTTGGTTTGTTGAGGTCCAGGATGTTTGATCTGGGCTTGTAAATTTGGTTCTGAATTGGATTATTTCATGCATTATTTAGCATTCTTCCAAATTGAACATTTGTGGCAGAAATATTATAGAACTGTTTAACAATGCAAGAAACTGGTTGAATTTGCTTTAATTCTTGTGTATATATAATTTCTTGAGGAACTGACCAAAACTAAAATGCTGCATATACAATATGCTATACTATTGTAAGCACTGTCTTTGATAGCTCCTTTGCAATGACATTTATATGTGGTGACAAGTTTACAGCATATTGCTTCATTATATTTAATGGCCATACACCAATAGAAGGTACCAAAAGAGCCAAATGCATTCACAGAAAGTTGATGAATTCAATACAAAAGATTTTCAGATCTATCTATAATAAACTATCTATAATTTATCAGTGAAGCTACCCAGTCAACTGCAAAAATGACTTGTTTGGCCCTCATGCAGCAGAATAAACAGCCTGTTATCTCCAGCAGAGCCACTCAGTGTCTTCTCCTACAGGACTACAGCCAATCAAAGAGGGAGCCCATCTCTCCCTTTGTGATTATTTAAACTGCGTAACATAACACACACAGCTTGGTTTGCAACCTACTGGAGCTCTCATGCCTGTACATGAAACTAACAATTTTGGTGGCAAAAGGAGCACTTCTAATTCCACGTCAATCATAAGTGGATCATTGATTGGCCTGACAGGAGGCACCGGTCTACAGATGGCTGCTCTGAGTGCTATGCTATTGTACAGAACATGACATGGCTGACTGTTTGTGTCTCCATTTTCATGTGTTAATTCTTGTAGACTGCCTATTGTAAGTCACACAGAGGCAGTTAAAAGCAAAGAAATTCAATGTAAAACCAAAGCTGCTAAATAAAAAAGTGAATAGTATGCTGGTGAGTCAAGACAATAAAAAGTCTAATGTGGTGTATCTGATATGATTCTATTTCTTCATATTTGAAAGTTAGCATATCCAACTATTTAACATGAGGAGGAAAACTGGAATATGTTTAACAGAGTGCTGGTTCATGAATTAACTTTGATTGGCATACTGTCCTAGAATTATAGTTAAATCCTTTCCATAAATGTTGCAGTTTGTCAATCAGAAATCCCACAGAGAAGGATTACAGTCACAAGCATGTCCACATCCTGTAGTGCACAGGGATATTGTGATATTTCTACTTGATTCCCTCTTACTTTTCCATTCTCCAACTGGATAGTCCAATAGGACTTCATATATAAAGGAGAGTGTTGCTGAGCAAGCATGCCCTATTCAGCACTGCACGGCACCAGCGTAATTACTGGGTTAACTTTACCCATTACCTTTTTTTTACCGAGTGTTTGTGTGATTTTTAAGTTTTACCTCACAGTTGTTACAAATCTATCAGTTGTACAAAACAATGTGCATATGACATTCAAAACTGCGAAAGGGTACACAAATTCAATTCAATTCACAATCATAAATCGTAAATAACCTTGGGGTTACGTAACATGACGGTATATACCGTGCGACTGTAGAAATGTGTCCACAAGTAGAGATTTGGCAATAGGAGCTATTCTATCTAGTAATTCTGTCATGATCTCGTGATTCTCGCGAATCCCGCTGTTGTGCTGGGTAACAGGATTTTGGGAATGGAGAACGAATGTGAAGTTGTAAATAAAGATAAGGAGGAGGCATCCCAACCTTAATAATAATAAAAAATATGGTTCTCGTTTATACTGAAGCTGGAGTTGATAATTACCATACATTTGCACACTGTAGTTTTTTTTGACAGTGTTTTGTCATAAACATGAAAGATGAGCGAATTCTGCAAATCAAGTCAGTTTTATTGGTATACTCTAAAATACATAGAAAGACCTTTAGTTTTTCTGTTTTGAGTCTTTTGTTTTTAACTCAGGTGTTATCTTGTGTGAGGCAGTTGTTTTTTGTTTGTATGGAAATAAAAGAAGAAAGTAATCAAATGTGATGAAATGCGGTGTGGTTATTTTAACCACTTCTTATTTGAATTTACAGACCAATCACTGTATCATGATGTATACTGTTACCGTGATATAAAATGACATATACCGTAACAGAAGATTACACAAAAACCCAAAACAAAAACATGAAGTCAAAATAAGCCATTGTCTTCTGTCATTTCTAACATATCTGTAAGTACGTATTGCAATTTTGACACAGTGATGCAACAATACAACTGATGCCATTTTGTGCCAGCTGCTAAATATTGTCTTAATAGACTGCCAGGGACAATTTGACAAGCGATATCAGAGTAAGTCATTAACTCCAAAGAAGATCAATTGTGGAGGTTGGACCACATTCATATTCTATTTGGCTACCCAGCACCATGGTGTTCATGGTCAGAGGAGGGCCAACAATTGATTAGCAATTAAGACCCCTGACTTAGTGTTTAACGAGCAAGTGGAAAAGAATGCTCTGTGCCGGCCATTTATCTGATGTATCTGAATGAAATGAAAGGTTTCCTGAGGACTTAGGAATAGGGATAGGATATGCATTACGTTGAAAACAATGAGATTATTCAGAGATGATTTTTGAAAGATAAATTAACAAAACAGGCTAAATGTATTAATACATTGCAGTAATTTGTAAGTAAGTGGCTGCATGTTTGGCACATATTTTTCAGATGATGCTGTTTCTCTTAGATTCACACAGCTGTACAGTGCAACATGGGTTGTTGTGGATATTTCTGTATCTGTGCTCGGATGGTCTTGGCATAGTCGAGACTGTGCCCTCTCACTGTGACACGTAGGCTGTGGTGTCAGGTATGCGTAGGCTGGCCAGCTACTGTCAGCTACAGTAACACTCATCACAAACTCTGCATAAAGAGAAGAGAATATACACATAGCCTACACTGACTCTGTGTAGGTGGGACTCCAGAGCCAGGTGCTAAATAGATAGTAAAGAGCATTTAAATGATCTAACAACTCTGTGTTGTTTGGATCCTTTACTACAGTATGTGTTCCGATTCAGTATCAAGGCCAACACAATTATTTTGGTATCACTGCTTTATGAAAAGAAAAAACTGTTTAAGGAACATGGAGTCAGAGAAATGCAGACTCTTATAATATACAAATTGTGCTTGAAACACTTGAAACATGTATTTTCTTTTCAAATGTATTGGCTGGTTGAATCTCAACTGATATCTCCTGCTTAAAACCACACAACTTTCAACACTCAATTAATGCAGCGTAAAGATAAGGGTGGAATTCAAATCCAGCAATCAATATGTCAGATTTTCGAGCGGGTGGTCAGTCGAGACCATCAGCAGACACAAAGTCTACAGACAGCAGAGGGCTACAGAGCTGAACCCTGCATTTGGCATCTGCTTTGACGCTGATGGAATTATGGAGAATGGCAGCAAACCCCAAGAGGAACAGGGGTGCCTGGAGTCATGCATCTAAGTGCTGCTAGACAAACCCCATTTCCTCCCCTCACTGGAGTCCTCCTTATGACATTCACTATCCTGACAGCGGATGATCAAAATAACACTTATTTATTTATGCATGCTTCCAGGAATCACATGTGAGCTAAAGAAGTGTATATTCCTTCCTGGAAAGAAAAACAGACAGCTATCACCCAGGCATTGTGACATTGAGTTTCTGGGCAATGTGCAATCATCTGAGAGTTGCATGCTGTAACTGAATAATATTTGTTTCATATAATATGTTGGATAGTTTGAAAAGAATGAGCACAGAAAGACATTGACTAGTGAGTATTGAATTGTCCTATTAATCACTCAATTCAGTTATTGACATTGGATATATTTAGATATATCAGAACACTAATCAACATTTTTCACAATTTTCTGACATTTTACAGACCAACAATTAAACGATTAATTGAGAAAATAATCAACAAATTTATCGACAATGAAAATAATCGTTAGTTGCAGCCCTCAACATTAGAATTACTTTACATCAACTGAACTTTGGGAGTGTTGCTGTTCAATCATGAGATCTCAGAAGAGGTTCTATTCATGTTGAAATAAAGTATCTTATGTAATTTTTTAGGGCTGTCAAACGATAAAAATTTTTTAATTGCGATTAATCGCTGAATTTCTATAGTTAATCGCATATTTATCACATGATTCAAATTCTATTATTTTGCATTTCAGAACAGTTTTTAAGTACATATTAACAATCGAAAGCAATTCTTACCAGTGTATCTTGATTGGGAATCAAATGAATGCAAAGAAAGTTACTTTATGAACTTCATTTTAAGATTTGTAATTATTTATTTACTGTGTAAACAAAAGAAAAATGTGTGAATCTGTCATTATTGCACAATTCCTCCAAGTACCTAACTAAAAAACTAAAAATCCCTATCCTTACCAGAGTTAATATCGTGTTTAGTGACTCCTAAATAATGTTGATTACTCACTGACGTCCAGTGATCACCGGTTAATGAGACAGCGTTTGCAGCACCTTGCAGCAGTTCCACTGTGGCTGCTTTCTCCGTGTCATACAGGCTGTGTGTGGGGCTGCTGTCCCCCTCGACGGCAATGAGACGGGTCAGAATATGCCAACCGTGGTACGTCTTTAAGACCCGAGTCCTCTACGATGCTGACAGGTCTGCAGTTAGTTGCCACCCCTTTCGCAAGAGCTGTAGTAATTTTTTGGGATTTGGTTTCATCAACAGGTCAGCAAGTAGCACTCTCCAAAATACTGCTTTGCCGGAGTGGGTAGCATGCTAGCGGGTTGCATTACGTCAACTGAACTATATGCTTAGCTCCGTAGGTGGTAGCTCAAGCTTGACGTGCTTCGGCGATATTTTAATTCGGCTTTACACAATGTGCATATGGCTTTCGACTTGTCTACTGAGCCGTCCGGGAGTTTTGGAAAATAACCGTCTTTCTCCATCATGCCTGCAGCCTGCAGCAGCAGGATGTGTTAGGAGGAAGTGGCAGCTTGATGATAAGTAACGGTGCTGCAAAGGGTCAAAATAGTAGCCTGTTAGGCATGACGCAAAGCCGAGTGAGGTGTAAAATAAATTAATAAATGCCAGCGTGTGATTAATGCGATTAAAAAAACTAACGCGTTATGCTCGGCCCTTAATCGCATCGCGATTAACGCGTTAATGCTGACATCCCTATAATTTATGTATATCAGTATGGTAAAAGATCATCCCACAAGCTGTGAATGGTGAAAAGATGTAATGCTGCACAAAGAGGTGCTGACATAAAAATGTATATGTTGGAATCATAGGAGATATACTGTAGTGGAAGATAAGCCTTAAAGGGATACTTCACCGATTTAGCATTAAGTTTTGTCTCAGTAGAAACACGGTAGTATTTTTGAATGACCGTGCTTCCTCCCTCATGTCCCCCTGAGAGGAGAGATCTCTGTATTGTGGGTCTGGAAAAAATCTTCCGATGACGTAAAACGACGATTTTTGTGTCATCCGAAGATTTTTTTGCCCAGAGGCAATGGACTACACCCCTACTTCCGCATATTTCCAACCCGCCCATAGGGGGTTGGACTGTCGGCATTCTCCGAAATTCCTTGCGTAGCTTAGTGGCTTCTCAGCATCAAAACTTTAGATAGATAGATAGATTTATTCATCCCAAAGAAAATTTTAGAACAACAAGTATGTGCATTCAAACTACAGCACATGCGTACCACCGGGATACATTGGTACAGATCGGAGAATATGCTGGAAACTTTATTACAGACGGAATACTCAACACAGCTTCGCCCGCCTGCTATGGAGACCAGCGGTGTTGCTCGAAGCCTCTGGCCGATAAAGGGACATCATCAGCGGGGAGTTTGCCGGTGGAAAACTAACGCTAGTCGGCCACCTGTTCCATCAATCCTGCTTGCAAGTGTCCGCTCATTAGACAACAAACTGGACTACATCCAACTTCAACGAAACTCCCAACGCAAGTTCAGAGACTGCTGTGTTTTTGTTGTTGTGGAAACAATTGCTGTATCGGACTATCCAGCTACCAGGCCGGCTGCTCTGTTGCCGAGTAAGACTAGCTAGTGGAGGTGGGCTGTGTTAACACGGACTGCCTGGTGCAGAAATGGGGTGCTTGTATCCAACTAACTGCTAGTGGAGTTTGTGACTGTTAAATGCCGACCATTTTACATTCCACGCAAATTTTTATATTCGCCCACCAAGCGCTAATGCTAGTAGCTATGTGTTAGCTGAACTTTATGGAGCATATATCATGTGTGTGCACTAAATGTAGCCTGTTTCGTATGTCGTTTTTATATAATATTGTTTTTAAATATTTGATTGTGTAACCAATTGAGCCACGGTGAAACGTTGTTTTGTGTATATGGTTGAAATGACAATAAAACACACTAAAGTTGAGTTGACTGTCTCACTGTCTGTCTGTAGGCGTGGCTTGGGAGTAGACGCTAAAGCAGCGAAGCAAGTGCATTCTGGGATTTGGTGTCTTTCATCCACATGAGCCAAAAACACATTTTCTGGCTTTTCTCGGCCTAAAAGCCACCAATTTCTAAAAGAATGCACATTTCTACTACATAAGTGACCCATTTTAAAGATATATTCATCTTTCCAATGGTGAAATATCCCTTTAATTCAAATAACAGACAAGTACATGAAATCAAAGATGCTGATATTTGCTAATACTGCTGGACCACAACTATTCAAGATAAAAATAATAAAAAAGATAATGTGACCTTTTATTTTAGTTAAACATCGGATCAAACACGTTTATTGTGTTGTAGTCTCTGCTCTGCACTGGTAGTACTATTACTGCTCAATACCAATTTTGAATTCAAAGGTAATTTAAGATTCATGGCTCCTACTTTTCTCCATTTTCACAGTCATTTTGCAATTTAAATACCACAGATGACAAGCAAGCAAATAGATTTAAAATACAGAGCTGAAAAATGTGCTAAATTTGCTAATAAGACTCAAACTTTGGTTTATGCCTTGCTCTTACATGAAAGCAAACCATGTCACAGGAAGACAAGATTATGTATTAATCATACTAAATATGATCCATTTACAATAGAATAAATGAGCTTGATTTCATAATCAAATGTAAACATCTATCAACCGTCATGTTACAGTGCTCGTAGATGGCCACATGTTGGCCATACAATATCCTTTTATTTCGATGATTCTGCTATTTCTGTTGCTGCTCCTTGACTGAAGAATAGACTCCCACAAAAGGCTCAGTACACATCAAAAGCCTTTTTAAACTTGAATCTCTCTTGTTTTCTTTGGCTTTTCTAGATGTTATGTGTGGTATCTACATTTCTCTCTTCTTTCTCCTGTAAGGCACTTTGTATCCAATACTTTGGAGAGTGCTATAATAAATAAAGTTGCTGATACTGGCACTGAAGAATTGCCCGTTATTTCAGTCAAGGCTGCCAAAGTTTGATGGTTACATGGTTGCAGTTTCCATTTCTTCATGATTACAAATGGAAATGTTTTAACTAAACATTTACACTACTGAAAGCAAAAACTGATCTGGGGTTTTGAATATAGGAGGCTTGTTAAGTATACAGTATAGTCTATGCAAAGGTTTAAGTACTAATAACAATATTAGATAGCATCTTATAAGTCTCATCACTCTTAATGTACATTCAGTATTATAATCCAATATTCCTTGATTTAAAAAAGGAAACACTAGGGCACTTTCCTTATGCTGAGAAGCACCTCGTTCATGATTGTTCATATATTTATTTACTGTGATGACTGTGCCTGAGTGTAGGTAGAGTGTATTTTAGAGTATTTGTGTATTTATTACTTTCATATTCAGGTACGGCACAGCACATTTCATTGTATATAAGCTTGTGCAATAACAATAAAGTATAGATTCTATTCTTAGGAAGAGTCCTGCATTCACTTGGAGAGAAAGAGAATTCAGATACGGTACTGTAATCCTAAAATCTTTTATACTGCATTCTTAAATCGTTTGACAATGCTGACAGGTGGTTATGCTTAACAATTTTCATCTCCACCACCCTTTAATATTGTCCACAGTGATAAGCTGCTGCTTCCTACACAGTATAATGTTGGGAGTTGGAGGGATTATTATTTCTAATTAAAGTGTAACTGGAAGAAGCAGACTGCATAGAGAAGATGCCAACAGGGAGAGGTGGAGAGGTACAGTGAGTCTCAGTTCAGTAATGAGTACTACATCCCCTCCCAAGCTCAGTGGATGTGTAGTGGTCAAGATAGTCCCCATTGGGCTACGACAAGATCACACAGAGCACAGGACCACCAAACAGCCTTAATATTGCAGAGTGTGGCTCTGTACTGTTGTTAAAGCTGTCAATCTGCTGTGCAAGAAGCCATGTTTGTCTAATCCAACAAGAGGGTTCTCCACTCCAAAGCATATTAATGAGATTTCACATCTTTTCTCTTAAGGGAAGACAGCTACAGAACTACAACAGTCAACCTTTTCAAATTAACACACACACTTTAAATCCTTGGATTTTCCCTTATTGCAGTATTTTATTTTATGGTGACTTACCAAACTGTTGACAAAATAGAAAAATGTATCATCATAAAACATTGAGCAAAAAAAAAAAAGACTTACCATCAAATCTTTTGTGTCTGGAAACAAAGGTGCTTCTCAACTCATGACTTATTTCATCAACCAGATTCTCAAAGTCCTGTTTGCTCTGTTGGCCAAATTTGTCCTCCATTTCCTGGGTGCAACATGTGTTTCCCTGAGGACATACTCGGAGGTGTTCACCTGCAAAATAGCAACAACAAACAAACGTAACAGTGTTTGTATCCATACTAAAAGTGGCACTAACTATACACAGATTTAACCCTTGTATGGTGTTTGTGTCTGTCTGTCTGTGGGACCCGTTTTCAATGTTTGCTGAAAGAAAAATTATGCTATTTATTATTTCTTCTAACTCAAACTCACTGGCCTTGGCTAATTTTCTGTGAAGAACATAAAAAATAACTTATTTTCAATGACTGCACACGGTACACCCCCCCTACACATAACTATTACATATGAGGTGTCCGGGTCTACTGAACCCAAGTGTAATAATTGTGTAATAATTGTAGGTGCTATGAAACTTAACTGTGTCCTCCTCCTAACTGGGCCTGCTGTGTGTGTGTGTGTGTGTGTGTGTGTGTGTGTGTGTGTGTGTGTGTGTGTGTGCGTCTGTATGTGTGCATGTGAGTGTAGGTGTCTGTGTGCGGGAATGTTGTCTGTCTGCACCTGCTATTCCCATACAAAGTTATAAAATTGTTACATTTCAAGCACGTTCACCTGCTGTGATTACGTTCTAATAAATAAGCACCAATAATGATCAAAAATCTTGTTTCTATTTTTTTAACCTTTTTTTATAATTTAATTTCCTTGTTTTCCCACAAAAAACAAAAATGATCATATGATCATAAATGTGATCTCACAGGGGTAAATGGCAAATATGAACCATAAATGATAGATATATATATATATATATATATATATATATATATATATATATATATATATATATATATATATATATATATATATATATCATTGTAATTAAGCTAAAGTAAACATCTGTTAAGTATTTTTACATAAATTGTTATGGCTGTATTGATTTAAAAGCTTAATAATGTGGTGGGTCCACCAGACCTGGGAACATTGGTTGTGTAACAAAAATATGAACACCACACAAGGGTTAATACATGTAACATGACTGGAGTAGGCTATATAAAATTAGAACATTCAACTTCAAGAAACCCTTTCTTTCTCTCACTCCAGCAAGTCGGGTGCTTAAAATTCACTCAATGATTCAATAAAACTTTTACAGCAAAATGTCTCATTTTGGACACAATCATTTGAGCTCATAACAGTATTTAACTTTTATGTTCTTCCATTGTGGTTTGCAAAATCCCATCAGGTCTTAATTAGCTGAAATGCGTTCAAATTGAGAGTTTGCTAAGCCTCATCCCCACTTAGTTAATGTTGCTATGTCTGACAAGCTTCCCATTTTCACAGGGCACATGTGCAGTTTACAATGATGCCCGTGACAGATTTAGGCTACAACTTAAATTTCTTGGTCATTTTTTAAACAATGGGTGCTTGATTTTAGACATAGGTAGACAATACAAGCATCTAATTTCTAGCTGGCAACTGTTGACTTTGTCACCTAAAATGACAACTGTCTCTAGCAGATTAAATCAACTTTAGCTAGCTGCAGTACATTCAGTCGACCAATAAGTAGCCACACAGAAGTGTGAATGAGCTGTGAATGTGCGTACCCAACGACCAATCACCAACTCCCCGCTGGCTTTAGCTACTGTCCATGGATAAGAGATAGCAACACTGGTTTAAACCATTTACACTTTTTCGTTTTTGGTATTGGCTTTGTGACCATAGACATATTCAGACTTCATAAATATCCTGCAAAATCAAAAACATGGTGTGCGCAAAATTCTGTGGCCTTTCCCTTGAGACATGGCACCACAAAAGAGCCAGTTATGAATTACAGTAGCGCACAAACATTTAATTTTGTGATGTCAAATGTTACTGTGTAGAATTTGGAACTTCAGTTTGTCAGATACCCTTTCAAACATTTGAATACTTTTAAACATAAAACTATACAAAACAAATGAGGGGGTGAGAGTAGATGGTGCATTATAGTTCCTCCTCTTTCACATAACCCTTGGTTTCACAGAACTGTAGCTCACAAACCAACATTTGAGGTGTCACCAACATGATAATTTCCTCCCATGTGATAGGCTATGCATTTTCATTGTAATTTTCTCTGTACAGAAAATGAGTTGCTGATTCCAGAAATGGACAGAGTAAAAAAACTGCAGTGTGCCTTGTAAGTTCTTTAACATGATTCTGTGCACTGCAGAAGAGGATCACAGGTAGTTTCTTTGGTCTGACAATAAGAATTATCATTGGCAAAGGCTTATCAAAGTTTAATCAGTGAGGTGAACAGATAAAACATTCCTTTAAAATATGCTCTATCATTAAATCATTGATGATGTTGGTAAAAAACTGAAGTGTATCAAAAGTTAATGATCTACAGCATTTCATTTTCCCAAGCAGCAATTTTAAGAAGACTCAGTCTGTAATTTCTCCATTTCACAGTCTAAAACTATGGAAGTGTATTGATGACAAAAGATTTAAGAGAGCACAAAACAAATTTGAGGGCCACTCAATCTACAACTTAACCTTTGGGAATTGTGTAACTACATTTGACCCAATTTAAATTGTGAAGTGAAAACTCATCCTGTTCCTACTTTTAAAATAAAAGCTGGGATAGTGTGGCCTCTTTCTTTACCAAGTGAAGACAGAGAGCAGTAGCCTATTTGGTGTCTGTCTTATCTTAAAAGTCAAAATGCGCTTAGTTGACACTAAATGACTAAAATCTAAATACATCACATTCATGGATGAGGCTGAATGTGATTTCTGAATGAAATGCTGCCCTCAGAAATCTAATGAGTCTGATATGAGGTGGTTGGGTTTACTGTGATCTGATCCCACTCCACATGGGATTAAAAAAAAAGCCTAATCATAATAATAATAATACAAGTATTATGGGATGTGGCTACATTCAGAATGACCACATTTTTAGAATAGGTGTGACACAAATCTGACATACCGGTATAAATAAACTAGATGACGGTTAGGGGATCAGTTGGATCGTCAGAAGTTCACGCCCACAACAATTTAAATTTGAGGCTAAACGATAATGCATATAGGCAGGGGCGCCGTATAGGGGGAGTTAGGACAATTGCAAGGGCTCATGACTGACAGGGGCCCCAAAATAGGTAAAAACTAATATAAAATTATTAAACCATCATCATTCAGTATATATATATATATATATATTTCAAATATAATAATAAAATCAATGATCTCTTTGTTCTTACTTGTTTTTGGCAGTAAAAGTTAAATATCCCCATTGACCAAAAAGTAAACATCCATATTGACCGACCAACCCCCTGTATCTGCATGAAATGGTTTGGTCCTGCCTTAGAGCACTCACTCAGTGATGGTGTTTAGTTGCAGTCAGTCAAACTGGAACCCAGTTTTTCACCAAGAAAGGTGGGTAGCCTATAGTCTGAGTGGTATTAACCTGTTGGCTTAATGTCCATAGTGAAATAAGCTAGCTAGCTACAGACTAGTGTTAGCCAACATTTAATCACCATTTAATCAGCGCAGGGAAACGTTTAGCAAGATATTCATATTAAATCATTGTCCCTGCATCTTTTAGCAGACTTAACAACAGATGAGTCAGCAGCAGCCCAGTCTTCCCCTAACTGTGCCCCTTCCTGTCCCAGTGACGAAGGTGAGCAATATTGTGTTCGATGACATGCCAGTTAGCGTCATTGCAGGGAGTCTGTGGGGATTTCTCTGTCTCTCTTGCTCTTTTTACCATTACAAAAAAGAAAATGAAATATTTATTAATGACAGAAATTCAAACACATTAATAACAATTATTTTCTCACATGATGATCATTATGAAATAAAATAAAAAAACAACAACCTACGGTCTGTACTGGATGCTGAACAGTTGGAAACAGTGAGTGGCTTACCTGAGCCTGCATGTAAGATACAGACAATATTAACTGCATTGAACTACAAGAAGCAAGACAGTTGCAAGCCTTTAATTAGAGTTATGTAAAGCTTTTGATGGGACAGTTAGGTCCTAGAGATGTGGTGACAACAGCTGCGCAGAGGGGGCCCAATTTGATTTTTTGTCATTGAGCCCAAAATTCCTGGCGGCGCCGACACATATAGGCATACAATATGTTAATTGCATGTCCTAAATAGTCATATGACTTACATGGATGATATTTCACCATTTTTTCCCCTGCACACATTATAATCAGATTTCTCTTCCCCACACAAGCCAAATCAAATTTCCCCTCACAAAATGCAGATCTAATGTACATCGTCTGCAATCAGTATGAGCTTCCAATCAGGGAAGCAGCTGTAAGCAGACGGCAACTGTAAAATACTCACTGTATGCAGCAACAGATAGATTGCACAGCAACAGAACAAGAAATGGATTTCACTTAGCGAGCACCATACTGAGTGAGCAACAATATGATATGAGCAGGAATCATTTTGCACATTGGCATCTACAAATGGAAACATGAGGTAACATCTTAAAAATTTATACTGCAACACCCAAAATGTATGGAATCTGTCATAAGAGATTGGTTCCCAACCAATGGCTTAAGTGCCGGGGTCTTGCATATCAAAGCAGATCAAGAAACACATGCAGAATGGGCACTACAGTGTGTGACAATGTAATATCAACCAAACTAAACAGCGATTTCACTGTTACAACACTACAACAGTGTAGACCATGGAGCAGAATTGGCAATTCGATAAGGTCTTAAGGCATTAAGCTAAATATTCTAAGACATCCTGTAGAAGTCAACTACAACCCTGGTAAAAAACCTAGGCTATATATTTTAAGTATTTTGGTATGAAAATGTCACATCTTTTTGTTTAGAAGGACATTCTCTTAATATAAAACAGGAAAACATGATTTATGTTTGGCATCGTTGATAAAACATAATAGAAAATGATGTGCTTATGCTGATAATTTCATTTAAATGATTCTCAGTAAGTACAGCAATGTTTGTGTGCAGGTGGGGGCGGGGTTGTGTATGTGTTGCACACTGGGGGCAGTGAGAGACGCAGAACAAATGCTTAAGTTGCTGGCTTAAGCCACACAGGCTTGTGGAAAATAAAAACAGTGAAGTTAATTTCTCTTTACTCTCCATAAAGTAAACATAAATCTTAGGTTTACTTTTTAACAGATTAAATAGCAAGTTGTGAGGATAAATTATTGTGTCTGTTGGTACACAAGGCATAAAACTAGACAGAGGGTGGTAAAGAAGAGAAAACACGTGTCTTAAATACTTTATATGGTATGAATTTTGACTTTTAAATTGTTTCGTCATCTTCACCATGGGGGTTTGTTTTTACATAAAAAAAGCCTTTTTTAAATGCATGGAATTCAAATGTGTGAAAAAGTGTTTCATCATTTGTATAATGGGAGTTTGTTTATAGAAATGTACTATTCATCTTCTATTTCATTTCACAACAGGCAGTGGGTGTTGCCAAGCATGTGGATAGGGAATGTTGCATATTTAATTCTCCCAAAAAAGTGCATTGTTATGGTTATCATAAACAAGAACATGGTGTGTGAAAGTGTCTGAAAATTAGAGAGTAGATACCGTCAAAATAATGAGACATTTATACAAAGCATGATCTAGGGTATGCATATCCACAAAAAGGCTTTGATCTTGGAGTAAAGGGTGATTCCAGTGCAAATATGCTGCTGGAGCATTCAGGTGGACCTCCCATTGCAGATGTTTAGTCAAATAAGGCCCTCCATGAAGCTCACAATTCCAGCATCATGGTCCCTCTCTCTTTACACACTTCCTCTATACTGATCAGGCCTGCATTGACTGGAAATTTAATTTGTATTCAAAATCACCACTTATTTCAAAATATAGTTATGATTTAGGAATGTCATTAATATTACACACAGTCTACTGGCAAGACCCTTGGGCTACACAGTTTGAGTGCAGCCTTTTTATCAGATATGTCAAGAGGAGAAAAAAAAATCCATCTTGACATAACAAACCTACTATGCGCAACAGCAGTCTCAACAGAGCAACAACATCACTTAAAAATAAAACTGTCATACATCAACATATGGGAAGGAGGCGCTTTCAAGGGACTTCACCACTCAGCAAAGTGCCACAACATTCCCTGCCAAGGTTAAAACAGCACTGTGGCTTCCCAGATAATCTATCCAGTGGAGCACAAACCACACCTTAGCAACGGACAGGATGGTGTGGGCCAGACAGTTCTTTTACAGCAAAGACAAACTGCTGCATCTTAAAGTTTGTTGTAGTGTCTTACAAAGACTAAGGCAAATTAACTTATGTTATTATTATTTATTGTGTCAACAATAAAATAACCTAGTTTGGGATCAATAAAGTCCATCTATCTAACATGAAAAGACTGAAACCAGCAATGACTTGATCCTACTTACAAGTATGGCCTGCAGCAAAAGCCTGATACAGCATCGCCTTTTTGCCATAGACCTCAATTGTATTCCAGCAACTAATGAAGCTCAGCGCAAATTCTTTCAGGAAGACTTCTATATTACGACAATCACCACTTTCTCTCCCTAAAACTATTTAGCTGTTAAGAGGCGTTCACTTTTCAGTAAACCAATCAGAATTGGCCACGAAATTCATGATCCAATCACAGCATGACATCCTGCTTTAAATGTCTTCTCGCCTTGCTATCAGCTGTCTTTTCCGGCAATCAAGCAACCCTCCTCCTCCCCTTCCACCTCCAGGCATCGTCAATCACTGCAACCTGAGTCCCTTTCCGGCAGACAGGTCCTTCGTTCAGTCTCCGGGTTCCCTCTCCGCCATCACCAGTGTCTAGGCTCCATCTGGGGGAATATGTCTGGCTTCTATACCCCTTTAAATATGTTTGATGATGGAGTCTAATCCCCAAAGACTCTGTACATTTCATATTATGCTTATTTTCAATAAATATTTGCATATCTGCAACAAAGTCTCTCCTGATTAAATTACACATTAGTGAGTCCCATAGTTGCAATGTAGATAATTGTGATTCAACCCCAGAGCTCAATTCATGGGGCTTGAAATGAACCAATAACTATTACATATAGATCATTTGTTAAAACTCTGAGTGAAAAGATTTTTCAGTTAGTTATAAGTTGCACAAAACATTTCATCTTTGGTATGGTATTTTTGTTGCTTGCTCAATTTTATTTTCTACTGATTTCTTTAATCCTTCTATCCTTTTTTTTCTCTCAAAGTACAAATAACACTCTTATTCTTCCTACAGTCAATACAGCCGTTTCTTCACTGACAGCTTTTCCAGCAATACAGTTCATCGCCCAACTTCTGCAGTAGTTGATCTTTCAACAATCACGCTGCATTTTTTTCAGAAAAGGCATTCAGTATATGTCGCAGTACTAAGTTAAAGTAACACTAGCTCTGGTCTACTATATTGGAGACAATGTACGCATATGTTGCTGGTTAATGGCTTTGGGAAAAGGTATAAAAAAATCCTGCTGTGCTGTGGATAGCTGGAGATGAGATCTGGCGATGCAATCAAGTCCACCGCCAGATATTATTGGCTGTATACAGTTCCATTGTTAGCATTTCTATAGGACTCAGCAAGTTTCTTTAAATAAACTGTAAATTGGCATGCTACAGCACTGCTAAAGTGTCAAAGTAGCCTTGCATTGCCAGACCTCTCCACAGCGCTGTGAAGTAAACCACAAATACTTTCTAGCATAGGAGAAAAAAATGCTCTGGGTTGTTTGCATCTCTTTAAACCAATCACAATCGTCTTGAGTGGCGCTAATTTCCGCGATGGTGGCTCAGCAAAAAAGGAAGGAACGTTTTGGTGGAACATTTGCACCCCCCAAAAGAAAACGTCACATACAATATTAAATGAAGATAAATGTTCACACAATACAGTAATGTGAGCTATTTAAATTAGCTGGAGACATGGTTAAACGTAATTTGCTCTCAGTGTATCGCTTTGTGTACTTTGTCCATAGAAATCCCCACAAATCGGCCCCAAAACATCCCAGTTAGATAGTAAATGCTGTAAACATATTCTTTGTAAATCTTTACAATCATTCCCCGAAAGAACCAAGCAGGCCTGCCATATTGCACAATCCAAATTTTCTTTAAAACTTGCCACTTTCAGCGTGTAGCTTGGTAGCTCAAAGTTTGTTGTTCTTTCCCGAAGCAAACAGAGTTTGAGAACGGCAACACACAGAGAGCAGAAGGTTCACGCTAGAGCTGTAATCCGGCCTTAAAAGTTCAGCCCGAAAAGGACCGAGCCCGACAGAGTTCGGCCCGACAAATACATTTCGATTGACAGCTTTTTAAAAGCCTGAACCCGTACTGTACAAAAAGCAGTCTATCAGCAGTGATTAGAGTACATGTCGGAGAATAGCGTAGACACGCGCTTCACACAGCGAGCGGGCACACGCACCACTTGGCGGAAAGGGGAGAGAAAGAAAAAAGAGACTGCGCCGCACGCACACAGCTCTTTTGTCTTTCGTCAAGAATGAGTAATTTATACATTTTTTAACATAATTTATTCATGGCTAATGTAGGCTTTAGGCCACTTGGAAGTTTGAACAAAGAAATAAAATAAGTCCTCCAGTGGCCAGCCTCTGTTTCACCTCCTCAGCATCCATTTACACGCTAATCGAAACGCATCACCTGACCGTTCATTTACCGCGCAACCCGGAGCGCAAGCCCGAGCCCATGTAAAATGATAGAAATTAAGACCGAACCCGACAAGGCAGAGATCTTCAGCTCTAGTTCACGCACAGGATTTCAGACAATTATCCTGGAAATGTACTTCCATTGATCCAAACTATTGTCAAAGTAATGCTCCTCTCTCCTGTCTATCACTCACACAGACATGCAGAGACACATTATGAAATCCAGGGCCAGTTGTACTTTTGTACGGACTTTGGATACCTGTGTAGATTTTAAAATGTGTTTTCTATGATGAAGTTTACTATAGCTGTAAGATTTGTATCAGCTTTCCTATCACCCCAGATCCCATCTTTTAAACAGAAGGATAGAACAATGTGTGTGTAACCCAAGAGTTTGTGAAAACAGTCGTAAAAACTAAAGTGTCCTTTAGGTAAATGTCTTAGCACAGCTTTGGGATAGCTTACTCATTGGATCTGCACTGAGCCAAGTCTTATACAGATGGGGTTTGTGTTAGTTTTTTGCTGGTATGGCACCCAGTCTGATTACCCCCTAAAGCTGTCTGTGACCCAGGAATTATTTCCCACTAGCCTCATATCAAAGCTGGCAAGTCATTCAGAATGAAGAGGGCTGTGAGGGTGAAACAAAGAGACTTGTCCCAGCCTAACCTCACTGTACAAACCCATTCCCTGTCCTTTATTTGTCCGGGGCCAACAGCAGGATACTTCACTTTGCATCGAGCCATGGCACAAGATGTTAACATGCATAGAGAGCAGCGGATCCTGCTCACATTATGATATTAATAACAAAACAGAAACACACATATCAATGCTATGTCACAAGTGTTAACCATGCAACAAAACTGTGAACAATTCCAAAGCTGTGTTTTAATGAGCGGTTGATGCATCCACTCTGTGATTTAATAACACCTACAAACTGTCATCATACATCACAATTACTTCATGTCACTATCATGTCTGTAATCAAATGGAGTGTCAGTCAAATCAACAAGCTTATGCTTATCACTGCTGATGCTCTACAAAAAATATTTTAATTCTACCTTCTTCCTGCTGAGATGTGATCACATTTTACATTGCCTGCCATTTAATAGTAGGATTTCAGTATTGATCTTTTTTATGGACTGCAAATACAATATGACTGGGATTTCCATAGCTGTAACCATTTCCCCATCCTTCAAAATAGCTAGCTGTTTCTCCAACTTCGGCCTGTACAAGGCAGGATTAGCCGGGAGACTTCTTCTAAATGAGGGCAAGGCAAGGCAGCTTTATTTGTATAGCACATTTCAGCAACAGGGCAATTCAAAGTGCTTTACATGAAAACGGATTAAAAAATTAAAAACAGATTTACATGAAAACAGATTAAAAAATAAAAAACATAAAATACGAGAAAAAAATAAATAAAAAAGTTACAGTGCAGTATAAGAAATTAAACATTGAAGAGCAGTTAAAAACAGTTAAATATATAAAAGCAGATAAAATAACTTTCCTGGACTCAGTGATCCAGTTTTTGGAAAGCCAAAGCTTTATGACCAATATGACAGATATCTCAAGCAGTCCGGTCCATACTTTCTAACCATCTCACCCACTATGGGTCCAGATGCGTCGCACGGCTTTGAGGTTTCATTCCCCATAGTTACAGAAGCTTTTCCTTTAGTATACTCTTATCATTTTCGATGTGGTCGTCACCGCAAAGTTTAGTTCTTTTCTTCACCGCAAAGCTTAGTTCTTTTCTTCCGCAAACCTTGCAAAACCCGGTACAGCCCTGCAGACAAAAATCTCTTAATAGTCCAGAACGTGTTCTTAAACTATTTTATTTCTTCTGCAGTCTGTCTCTAAATAGTCAAGAACTCGCTCAGAGTGTTTATAGACTATTTTTTTTCTTTTTAGGCCTTCTGCCTAAATTAGTTAGTTACTTCGACAAACTTTTGACCAGCCCAACGTCTGCCTCTTCTGTCAACTATTGTCATGCCTGCATCTGAGAAATAATCAGAGATATGTCCGTTACTGCAAAAGAATGTCACCGGAATAATCATAAATTCAATTCTATTATTTGTTTTAGGAATTTCTCTTTATATGTTTATATAGATTGTTATGCAGAGGGCGCACTTCCAACTTTGCGTGGAATACCTGCAGAACAGGGACATATAAGTAGTTCTATACAATTTATTTTGAAGATTAGGGTGAATTTGTGTGTGTTGTAGCAGTGTTTTGCCATTGAGAACGAGCTAGCATGCTAGCGCTAGCATGCTAACGGTTAGCCCCCTAGCCCCCTTGTTTCGGCTAGTTACGTAGAAAGCCATGCAGATTTTGAACAGCTCACCCGGAGACTGAAGGCAGGACACATTCAGAAACCCGTATCTCACTCAAAACAGCATGGATGTTTGTTTTTTTTCAAAGTTTGTAGGCAAGTGGAAGCACCAGAGACACAAAATAACACCCCAATTTTTTTCCGTCTCTTTTTTTAGATATACTTACTTTTGCTTATATGTTTCATGTTCATCATTTATAAATTTGTAGAAGCCAGTGTTTCATGCATCCGTTTCCACAGGAACCGTTGAGAACATTTAAAAAACACCTCCACATTGTGCCTTTCAAAACCCTACTATTTCTGTAATTGCTTCAGTCACACCAATGCAAGTTTGATGTAACTGAGAAATAGCTGTCTGACTCAGTGTTAATACCAAAACTCCAAGGTTTTCCCTGCTCCCCCATTCCCCTTCCACAATAATAGGTTGTGTAGGAAATTACCATTTCAAAACTTACATGAAATGGGCCGAACACACATTAACACATCATTGTTCGTAGTTAAAGTCTATCACATTCAGCTGTCGCAGCCTTGCACCTAAGCCCAGCGTTAAGAGTCAGCGTCAACTTTGTATGCAAGTGTTTCCACACTAATCTATTTGGTTGCTATGACCATTCTTGCAGGAGTGCACAGGTGAAGCAAATTGAATGTCAATTTAGTAGGGAGGATAGCTAGAGAAGGATGCAATCAAAAAATAGTTCCAGTTTCATGTCCTTATGAGCAAAATTAAAACATGACTTAAGAAGTACTTCATTTGTTTTCAATATGCTTTGTCAATCCCAATAGTTTTTTAGTCTATAATATATTATGACTAGAATCTTTTATAAACTTATGTGTCACCCGGGAGAAATTATTGACCAAATTCCTGGGCATTCTAGCAAAGGTAGGCCAACTCTCGGAAGTATTCATCAGTGTACCTGGCCAAAGAGACCCACAGCATATGTACTCTACCATCTGCTGTGTCCCCTGGTTCCCCCTGACAAACTTTTTATTAGTTCACACTTGAAGCCACACTCGGACTTAATGAGATCAACATTGCTTATGCAGTTTCTTTGTCCTTGTGACATCACTTCATCACTTAAAAGCAACTATGAAGTCTTCTGAATTCTGGCAGATTTTTTTAAATATAGTTCTGCACTTCCTCCTTGGATTTAGAGGCCTGTGTTTAAGTCAGAACTCTCATCTTTATTATTAGCCAGTATTTTAGTCAGGGGTTTGTCACAGCTTATTTCCTTACACAATAACTAGGGCTGGGACAATTCATCGACGTCATCGATTACGTAAATCCGTCGACACAAATAATGTGTCGCTAAATAAAATAAATAAATCTTGTGTGCAAATTAATTAATGTAATGCGGAAGTAATGTAATGTGGAACTGCTGTTAGATACGTGAGTTCTAGGGACACCTAATCTGTAGCCCCGCCTTAGCTCTGAAGCTAGCCGAGCTCTCCGCCTACATGCAGTTTTTTGTCAGGTCGACGGTCCAGTGAGTGAGTCAGAGATAGCAGCACTAAATGGCGTTAGTATGGCGAGTAGGGGCGACCCACAAGAGTTAGAGGACCCGCCGGCCTCTTTAAGATCGCAAGTTTTGGAAAACTTCGAGACTGTATGGCTGCAGCCTGGAGCCTCCCGTGTCATGCCCTCTCGTCTCATGCCCTCCCGCCTGGTCTTCGGGTCAGTTACAGTGGTACAGGTGAGAGAGTGGTGGATAAGATGAGGACTGTGTGTTGACGTTGTTCAGCAGTTGTTGGGTATGTGAGTGGAAATACATCTAACATGCTACCGCATATCCAACGCCATCACCCAGATGTGCCAATCACTGGAACGTGACAAAAAAAACAACTGTCCAACTTCTCCTCCCTACAGTGCTTAACCAGCCTTTAAATACAAATAATTAAAGTTAAATTAAAGGGAGAAGAGCTTGGATGTTAAACAAGAGCATATTCATTATTTTACCTACTGTAAAAAGCAAATACAGGCTACTCTTTTTGCACTTGCTCTTTTTATTTTTTATTTTCATATTCCTCCTGAAAGTGACTTTATTTTGTTGTTGGGATTGATAGCCTACATCTGGCTTCAGGTTGCACTACAAATTCATTTTACTTGAACAGTGCAGTGTTTTAATAAACACATTTAAAATGTTAAAAACAATTTTAATAAATAGAGATTTGAACCTTATTTAAATTTGTTTTGTGTAAATTGTTAATAATTGAGCAATGGGAAAAGAATCGCTAATTGAAAAATGAATCGTTAGATTAGTCGACTAATCGAAAAAATAATCGCTAGATTAATCGTTTAAAAAATAATCGTTTGGGACAGCCTTAACAATAACACGTTTACTCTTTTTCCAGAATATTCCAAGTAAAGTGAGTCCAAGTTTCTGCCCATTTTTTCCTACCAAACCACATTGTTGAAATCATGCATTTTATCTGCCATTCTCACAAGCTCTGGAAATGTTTACAGAAGTATTGCTTCATTGGTGCTCCAAGTGACACAGACATGACAAAAGAATGCAAAAAATATTTTGACTAATTAATTACTTATTTAAAAAATTAATTCATTTTATTAATTCTTTTTTTTTTGCTCACTGTGGTCTGAAATGGCTCAGTTGATGTTTGCTTATAGTCTACCCAAGACAAAGGCTGTCCAAGGCTGATCCAATTCCCTGCCTTACCAGATGGGCATCGGAATCGGCCTTCATCCAGTCAGAGCTGCACACAAAATATTACACTCATTTCCACTCCAAAAATACAGCGCTGTTCAATTCTGTTATCATAGACAGCTTCTATTCAACTTCTTTAGAGCTTCTAACTGATGGGCTCGAGCGATTCTCAGTGGATATTTTCCCGAAAAATATCTTGTTGCAAAGTCTGAGCTAAAGAGATTCAGGCTGGCCTCTGTGAGACTCAGGTTATTTTAGCAACATCATTGAATCCATAGCACGAACACAAACATAAAGCAACATGCACTTTAAAACACTATTGCAGAGAATCAAATTAAGGACGCTGGCTAGCTGTGATGTCTTGGGAGGCATGCATGGACAGGCTAACTATGAGCAAATGAACAAATGCATTATCAAATAAATCAAGGAATTAGTCGAACTGCAAGGAAGTAAGTGGTTGGATCTGTATGTAGCCTATGAATGAATTGATATGCAAATTATTTCTGGCTTCATGAGCATCATCACATCTAGAAATGATACCTTGTAAGGATCTCATTATATCGGACCAAAAACAAACTAAGTTTGCTCAATCGTTTTACCTCCTTGTTGAAAATAAATCAAGAGGTTAGCTAGAGGTTGCTATAAATCACTGTTCTATCCAACGCTCATCATATTCACTCAATGTCATGCACTCTCAGACATCCAAGGCACTTAATGTACGTAGTTTCATTTTCACCCATCACTCTATAGTACACTGAAACATGTCCTCTAACTGATGGACTATCAGACTTTGGCAAGAAAACTAAGAAAACTACAATGAGATCAGATCTTCAGCATCAGCACCATGGATCTATACATCAATGTATTCCACACAGTCTTTCCTTGACACTCTTAATAATGTCTCTAGAGGGTTTTGTGTACAGAATAGCCAAATTTCTCGCTCAAGTTAGAACTTGCATCAATCACAATTGACATTATTCCTATCACATTTTGGGTCATGTCAGAAGTCATAATAAAAGGCATGTTTGTGTTTTAAATAACTGTGGGATTCTGTTACAGAGGAGTGTATGTCCTTGGGTGAATGAGGACAGGTTCAAGAGGAAATGAATTCTCAGTGACATAAAACAGTCTACACAAAAGCAGCACAGTACAATGGCATGATGGTATTCTTCATCCTCAGGAGAGTCAGCGTGAAGGGAAAAAGGACAGGAATAAAGATGTTGGAACAGTTTCATTCTCCTAGCAAATGTGTCAGTATTTTCTTTTTTGAATATGTCAAGATATTCCACTGCAACATGCCATGTGCAAGGCTGTGTGCATGATAAAACAGCCAAGTGTTGACTCAATGGTCTGGCGTTTCATATTGAAATATTTTTAAATGTACGACAAAGAAATCTCTTTGCAAAAGGAAATATAAATGCATAGCTGGGCTCTGTCACTGCAGAAGACACATTTTTTAGAGGCTTTGAAGAAGTTGTTGTGAAGAATATATATATATATATATATATATATATTCAAAACTGGGCTTCACACTGATTATTTGAACATATAACTGAACATAGAACTGTCTCTGAAGCTACAATTACTCCTTTGGGTTCAAAGTTGAAAAGCCTGTATTCTAGTACAGAAGAGATAAAAGGTGACTGAACACATTTCTAGATTATTAATAATTAGTTTCAGCCCTGCATTACATCGTACAGTGAGGCAATCCCCTTCCATATAAAACAATACACAAAGACTAGATTTCTCATCGTATATATCTTTGCCAAGAAGATAAATATACAACCAAAAAGTACAATATGTTTGACCCCGAGGGTAATAGCTATGGAATATTCATGTGCCATATCGTTCTGCAAGGTGCACCAATATCATTACAGCTAAGATTAATGTATGGATTTCCCTAACACCATGTGCAGCACAAGTACCGCATAATCAGCATATGTAGCACTATGTCTGGCTTTGATATTTATTGAGGACTATGTAATAACAATCCTAGTGGAGGCATGAGATGGCTGGTGTGGTTATTCAATCCACATGGGCAGCACGCCTCGAAGCCCCTGAGAATGAGACGTGAGCAAGCAAGCCACTCTCTCCTGCGTCAACTTGCTAAGTGGAGCATGGCAGAGGACTGCACTACAGGCAGCAGCTGGTGGCTGTTTGGAGACCTGGAGGGCCTTGAGACCTGCACTGATCATTACCTTTCACTCAGCATTTACAGCTTAGTGTACAGACAGCGGCCATTATTAGCCCTGCTAACTTGTTACAGTGCAAGTGTCCTCAGGTCAGCAGACTGCTTAAGTAAGAGGGTGAGGACACAACTGCACAACACACAGCTCCCCACGGCGGCTTGCTGGAAAATGCCACACCGAAGCGCCCAAAGGAGCAGTGTAAAGGCAAGCATCCTCTCCAGTTGCACATCATGTCTAGTCAGACGTTGTCAACAAGACAGGAGTGGCAGACGTGTGGCTAAAGATAGATCCAATGACAGCAGCGCGGCATTCAAGGGGGGGCTTTGTTTCATGATGGCTAGGTTTTGACCCTAACCCAGGCAGACGAAGTGTCGGGGAAAGGTACCAGCTATACGTCACAGCCAAAAGCCTAGATTTGATCCTTGTCTCCTCATGTCAATGAAGAGCATTGATCCTGAGGATTGTTTTATGAAAAGGCAGTGATGGCTTGAAAAGAGACAGTGGAATTGTGTCAAACACTGGAAAATGTGTAAACAATTCTAAAAAAAATAAAATAAAAATAGAATCACATGAGGTAGTCAGATATCAAGTAGTAGATATGTGCCAAATATGTCTGAATAATAATGCCAGTCATCTATATATCGATAATATTACACACACAGAACGTATCTCCTGTGGCATTTTGGGATTTGCAGGTGAGACAGTCAATCTCACAATGTATCCAAGGTAGGTTACACCTCCATACCTTTCACTTTAATCTAAAGTAAAAATGAAAACATCCATTTTGAGCTTAGAATGTGAACAGAATGATAAATGAAACTTTGTTGAAACAGATTACAATAAAATGTAACCCACCAAAAGGAGTTGAATGCTTATGTTTCTGTAACAAATCAGGCATGTAGTATGCAGTATGTGTAGTCTGTACTGGTCAAAAGTTTAAAAAAGGAGAGAAAAAAAGAACTAAAAACAGGATCAGTTTGACAGGAAATGTGTTTATGCCAGCTAGTTAAATGAGGAATGAAAAAGCCCTTTCTCAGTGGCTCCAGGTTAGAATTTAATTGGACAGTTGTTGACAGGAATTAATAGATCAAAATAATATCTATTCAATCTCTTGTTGACAACAGGAGCACTCATTCTTTCACATTTCAAATGATTCTTAAACCATGAAACAGCTATTGCCATGCCGTCTCGGGAGAATCACTTCAATCCATTTTCCTTGATTTTCACAGTAAATTTATCTCAAATGAGTTTGACAAACAATAATTATTTATGGCTGTGTTCTCACCATCATTCCTTCAGTAACCTTTATGATAACAGCTGCATATCAACAGTATAAACAAGGCACGTCAGGCTTACAGTATTTGGTCAAGCTTCAATAACCCAGTGTCTCTTTTAATGTTTTTGTTTTCAATCTTAATGTATTCAGAATTTACAAAAAGCTTTGTTGCTATATTGAAACAAATTAAAGACAACTTAAAACATCTGAATAATGATTTCTGTCTTCACATAATGTGCACTGTAAATTAGCAAAACAAACATGCATACAGCATTGTTAGTAACTGCCTGATTTTAAAGTGTGTGTTGTAGTAACGTTTCAGCAACCAGGGTTATGAGCAGCAGAAAGTTGGACATAAACCCTGCTGAAGGCCACAAACAGAATAAACAGAAATCGTGGGTCACAGACAGGATTAGGGTTTAGAAATATTATCCAGAAACTACTTTTAGTGTTAAAAAAAAAAAAAGAGTAACCCTGAAGACATGAGTTTCCCTCCTTTTCTGTAGAAACCCAGACACATCAAAATCAACAGACATCTTCCTTTTGGTTGCAGGAACAGAGCATTAGTGCATAGACTGTAGGTTCCAGACTGACAGAATGAAATAACTTGGGTTTTGCACTGTTGGTCAGAAAAAAATAAGATAATTGCATAGCTCTATGAAGGTGATCATGCAAGTGGTCCGCTTCTATATTGCATTTGAAGAAATCAAATGGCCCATATACAACTAACAGTGATGGAGGTAGTGTGAATATCTGATGATGATGAATTAAAGCCAACATATAAAGGAACAGATACAGTATGTACAAAGAATGGAAGAAAACATGCATTAACAACAGTTTATTAAATACACCTGTGCTCATCATGTATGTAAAGAAAGGTCAATATAATGAAGTATAAACCAAGATTGCACGTTAGCTTCACAATCACATGATTTACAGCCCCTGAAAACTTGGTTTCAAATTCTTTATAACTTTAAATATTCATGACTACATAAGCAACATTAAAGTTGAAGTTAGGTAAAAAAGACAAAAAACATTCTTAGTTATTAGTTATTTAGAGTTAATCCATCATAAACTCCCATTTGTTAATCAGCTTCATTAGGAATGTGTAGGTGTGGTTGGATCAGATTTGATTGACAATGCTGACAACATACAACAACATAAATAGTAAGGGCCAGGGGCGTAGCACAATATTCCTCTCCCCCCCCTCAGTCCAATGCCCCTGGTAAGGGCAACACCACAAATGTAAAAAAACTCATACGTGTTGTAGCCGGGTTGACTCAGTGGGTAGAGCAGGCGCACGTATACTGAGAGGCTTCGAGGGTTCGAGTCCGACCTGTGACGATTTCCTGCATGTCTTCCCCCTCTCTCCCCTTTCTCACCTAGCTGTCCTATCCATTAAAGGCGGAAAAGCCCAAAAAATAATCTTAAAAAATAAAAATAAAATAATCTGTGAAGTAAAGAAAATGTTGGCAGAAAATGGTGTGTTTATGTTGGACCCCACGGCCAACACGTCCTCATAATTAAATAACAGAACAGGTCAATTGTCAAGACTCCCAAAACAACATATATGACCGTTATGGAAGCAGCTCATAGCTAGAGCAAATGAGGCCACACAGTGGCCGTTTAAAACATGTGACCATATGTGACCGTGGTGGAAATTTTAATCATGTGAACATTCTATTTAATAATGGGCACAGTTTTAAACGCGTAGTTAACGTTGTAAAACTGAACTAGTTACGTTTAGGCAACAAAAGTCCTTAGTAATGCTTAAAGTCAGTTCATTTTAAAAAAGTGACAACTGACTTATGGTTTCACACGCTGCGTGAATCCCGGTGAGTGAAAGTCCTGTGTTTGTTTGACTCATCCACCACCCCCAACCTGCCTCCTTACGTGGAATTTGTCACCTCGCTTCCTCGTGATAATTACTTCAGCAATGAGATGTCGCCGCCTAACAAGAAACATAATTATGGGGAGTTATTATTAGTAGTTCAAAAAGAAAAGAAAGAAATATATATATATATATATATATATATATATATATATATATACAAATAATTTATGCTTTGATATGCTTTGAGTGTTGTGTTGTTCCCTAAAACCTTTGCGGGACACAATGTTTCAGAGGGAACACCTGCAGAGAAAGCCCATCATGAGGCCATTTTGGCATTCATGAGCATGATTGATGACATGGAGATGGAGGCAGCGTTTGAGAAATCCCCTGTGCCGCGGGAAAAATGATGATTGTTTGGATTCTTCCTCCCTGATAGTGCCCCCCTCTGATTCTCAATAGGACACATTCACATTACATTATATACGTAGAAGAATGAAGCCTCAAATAGTGGTGCTACCATATACAAACTCAAACAAAAACTGCCAATCCCCAAAAAAACAATTATCTGCAATTTTATTGCAAAAATGTTGATGTTTGTAGAGTGAAATGTAAATGCAGAAAAACACAACACAAACCCATCAAAAGCTGCAATACCTCTCAGGACTCCCAGATCTCTCCACATGTGTGAGTGACAGGAAGGTCATAATAATCTTACGATACATCACAGCAACAGTGGCGTATGCTGCGGAGGCTAACAAAGTCACCTGGCCATTGCCTCTGCAGGCACTCCCACTTAGCCCTTTTTAATCCTCTCCATCCCATTACATTACAGTAGAGAACCTGGGCACATTACACGCTACAGCAGAGAACATTTGCCTCGTTGTGCAGGCCGCCAAGGATCACATAAAATATCAGCGCCGTTATTTCTGTCCCTTCTCCATCTCCTGGCTGGGAGTAAACAGAGCTGGCCGTCAAATGATAGCATAGAGTATGGCATGCTAAGAAGTTCCATTGAATCCAACAGTGTGCTGCGTGACTCACTTTCCATATCTTCCCATCAGACGTTGGGTAATCCACTGACGGAGTGGAAAATGAGACAACAGGGGCAAGACTGCAGAGTGCAGGTCTGATGTTTAACCAGATCCTTGTTTTAGATGCACAAACACTTAAAGACTTTAAGAGCTATCCACAAGTCCATGCGCACGTCGCTTAAAACACCTTCACCACATAGCTGTTGACAGCCTCCAGTCTGGCCTGGTCAGCAGGCAGAAGCATCACCTAAGTCTTGTGGAATTACTGTACCAACTGAGCCTTTAGGCTTTGGATCATAACAACATTTCTGTCAATAACACTGACTCCACTGCTGTCATTCCACCTGACCTGGTTCCTTCTGTTTGACCTAACATAACACCAAAACTATGGGACTGTAAGCTTTTCATTTTTAGCTTTGTGAAAAACATTGTTGCAGTGGTTGAGCAGTCTAAGTGGTACTGAGTGCAATACTCCTGCAATAATACCCTGCTGTTAGTTCTCTATTATATTTCTAATGTTTGTAATGAGTGCTTTATATTGGGCAAAACAACATACAATGTGATCATAATGTGATACAACAGCAACAAAAACAGTAAATTCTGAAAAAGGCAAATAGCTCTTAATGGAAACTAATAGCATTCATTAACATAAATGAGATTACGAATTAACCAGTATAATAGGATTAACTTTAAACAGATAATGTATGTCAGAAAAGGTGGCATATATGTAATTTCATAAGAGAAATGTGAAGTGGATTCTATCTCATTTGATGTCTAACATGGTCTCTAATGGCATCTTACATCAAAAGCAGCGGGAGCACACACACATCCTTCTGTCACTACTGTTGAAGTCTCAGATAGTGACAGAGATTTTAAGAAATCAAACAGCAAAGAGCAGCCATTTATAGAGGTGGACCAGTAACACGAAGGTTGACGTTTTTGCCAAATCATCAGTGAGTGAAGAGAGTGTGATGGCAGCTGTAAGGCTGACAGAAACAATAAGCTATACAGGAAGCTTTAAGAGCCCCGCTACACTGAGTCCCACGAGGACCAACTAATCTGCAAGTACTGGAATATCAACTCCCAAGTCATCTTGTCACTGAAGATGCTCTCCATCTGCCACATGGCAGCTCCTAAAAAGCTAATATTACAAACCTGCTACATGAAAATGATGAATAAAGGCTACAAAAATGTGTGTGTGCAGTGTTTATGTTGCAATCTGTCAGCAAAACCCCCAAAATGCAAACAAGTATACCACAAGAGTGTTCTCTTTTTGTTCTTTATAGACCATTTAACTACAAAGTAATTATACTATGATTGTGTGTACTTTAATCAGAGAAAGTACATACTTAAATGATAAATCAAAGCAGGTAATGCCAGATTTATCCAAAAAATAAACTACTAAACCTAAGCAACTACTCTATTCTTAATAGACTCAATGGAGATAGTACAGAAAAGTAAAGTACCATCCATGAGATCAAATTTATAATCAGCTCAACATCAGATTAATCTCCAGAGTTTAAATGGTGAAGATGTATTTCTGCTCCTGCTTTTGATCTTTGATTTTTACTTTTTGATCAGAAGATGTTGTACTTTTAAACAAAGGTATTTCCACCTTTACTTAATCTAAGAAATAACTTAGCTCCATTATGGTTTGCATGAGTGAGAGGCAATAAGTCACGAGTCTGAAGGGCATGCCCATCACTGTGTGAATTTGCTGAGGTGTTGATAATGCGTTGTCTCTCCGGCAGACACGTAAGATTATGACTCATTCAAAGACCACATCAAAAGACGTTAATTCAGTGTGACAACGCTCAGAGATGAGATTGACATTTCACTCATTTGGGAGATTAGTTGTGATGTCAGGGACATGGATCCAAAGGATTTAATCAGTTGGTTATTCAGTCCATCTCTGAACAGGTGTGCCTGTTATCAGATATGCAGCTTTTGATTTGTGCCAGATTTCCTGCTTTATAGAGAGAATGATTGGCCCTGAAGCACAACAATGACGACCTGGAGAGACATCTCATTACATTACATGTCATTTAGCTGACACTTTTAGCCAAAGCGACTTAGAATTGCTATATATGTCAGAGGTCGCACGCCTCGGGAACATCTAGGGGTTAAGTGTCTTGCTCAGGGACACACTGGTTGATGTATGGCAGTGGGAATCGAACCCAGGTCTCCCACACCAAAGCCATATGTCATATCCACTGCGCCATCACTACTAAACAGTATACTGCCAAGTATATGGCTATGGATCATGTGACATCACAGAATACTATTTAGGAATTATTATACAAAATGTTATTGCAGTAAAACATTGTTTAAGAAGTTTCATGAGTCATTGTATTAAATGATCTGAACTGCTAAAACAGAATGTATTTATATCCACTTGCAGCTAAAGTATGTATTTGGAAAATTGTTTCCGAAAAATGTTACTACATTACTAAACCTTTAGGCTATCATTTGCGTGCATCATTCATCTCTGCATGTAATACACTAAATGTGACATTCATTATGTAAGGTATTTGAAATAACCGCTCCAATGGGTAGTCGTGCCTGTAATTATGTAGTTGATTCATGGTTATGGACTGCTACTGAAGCACTGCAAGAACCATCAGTTCCATTTCACCTTATCACTTAATTTTCTCAGGACAGGAGTTAATCTGCACAGTTGATCATTCATTATCTCTGCTTTGTTAGCACAGTCGCAGACCTCTACTGGACACAGATCTTACCCTAAGCTGCCTGGGGGACTCTTTACACATCCAGTAGCCTATTGATTCTGGCTGATAGGATATTGTTGTCGCAGCATGAATATATAATCAGTAAATGAGCTCACATTAACGGAGAGTTGGGTTCAGGCGTTTGAAATGAGTGGTTTTCTGATAACAACAGGCCTATAACTTCACTGATGCAGGAGGCTGCGCCAGCTGTTTGTCACCATCCAATCAGGTCAATTAGGAGTCTGGGACTATTGTGCGGTTTAAAACTTTGGTCAGTTAGACTCGCTGCAACTCACAGTGACAGGTGGTTGTATAACACCCCTGCAGCATCCAATCAAAGACCTATAGTAATAATGTAGGAATGACTTTGCATTATAAATGAGTTGCAATGGGATATTTGGGGATTCTTAACTTTTCCCTCCAGAGCTTAACTAACATTAAATACAGACGCGTGTATTACACAAGAGCCTGTTTATTCCCAAGGTTATCTATAATGCTGTATTTGGCAGGTCGTGCTCCTAATTGACGAGTTGCACTTCGTCCAGCCTTACCTGGGATCTCCTGAAGAGGAACATGTGCGAAGCTGAAGCCTTTCCCGATACAAGCTTCCCTCACATCGCTGCAATTCCGTGCCTTAAAATCTGCTCTTGCTGCAACAGACAGCACAGAAAAAGTGCAAATGATGGTCTCTAGTCTGAGCATTGTTCACTTCTGTGAAGATCCTTTTTGTTTAAGGTTCTCTGCCGTATCCTTGCTGATAAAAAAAAAAAAAAAAGACTCCCTGCAGTAGATCCGCAGGTACTTAATGACTGGGCGTTTAATGGTTGCAACTCAACTACTAGTGTCTACCAACACATTTCCCAAAGCAAAACGGGTTTCTAATGCAACCAATATTAATTAAAAGTCCCCCGGCGCCGCAGAAAAAGAGGACTGCGAGTGTGGAGGTGCCACATGAATCCAGGCAGTGCGTTTCCCGGCGTGTTGACTCAACTTCGCTGAGCAAACGAAGCCACTGGTCGCTCTGTTGAAGAGGAAATGCTGTGTGGAGAGGAGCGCTCTGTGTTCACATCAGATTCACCGGCGAGGCAAAGCGGGCCACAAAATATGGAGTGGAATCCAGCCTCTTCCCCTTTTTGGCGGGGGCTGCAGGTCGGCACTTACCAGCAGAGATGTTGTAGGCCTATAAATAAATAACAAAAAATACATAGGTAGTATGGTGGGTGAACTGTCTGTGAACTTACTGTAATAGGCTACACATAAAACACACATACAGCTGTACATGGACTTCTAACTATTACAGGGAATCTGTGAAACTCTGTAGGAATATTTTAAATATTAGTAGTGCAATAAGGTAACAACTTCTCACTACTCTAAATCCTTATTGGTCTATTTATGTTGTTTTTAATATATTTCAGCATTTTTTTAACAACATATATATTTGTGCAATGTAAAATGTGGTTTATTTGCCTTCTATTTTCTGTTTCTAAATATGATTTAAAACACTTACCCATCCTTTTTTGTCCTATGTGGTTATGTTCCAGTGTTGGGATTTGACTCAATTCAGAAAATGTAAATGACCACAGCTTTTTTTTTCACATTCATCTGACACCAAAGCGAAACACCAGTCACACAGTATCAAACTGTATTAACTAGAGGATGTAAAGGATGTGATGAAGACCAGAAGGCAAGCTTTCATGGCTTTATTGATTTCGGAACAGCTTGATCCCAAGATAGATCAACAGTGGATTAACATGACTGCCATCACTGTGTAGGGTTCCTATTGCTATGGGATACCATATTTTGAAAGGTGCTTTAAAGTGACTCGTTTCAGAAGGTGACACAGCCCTGGAATATTTAGAATCAAACATCCAAATCCACTGCTTTTATGAGGTCATTGCTTTTAGGAAAGTCAGTCACTTTTGTAACCATGTTGAAAAATGCTTTTTGGTAGGCTATAATATGTCAGAATATGTCCGTTGACCACAGTAGCAGTTTTGTATCTTCTCCTGAGCCAAAAACAACATTGTTGACATTGTGAACTTTGGTAGAGGATCAAATTCAGAAACCTTGTCAAACTTCCACACAGAGTTTGAATCAGAATGCACACTCCCATGTATCTCTGTCTCAGATGATTGGAGTGTGTGTGGTCATGTGATGCTATTGTTTATGGTATCTAAGGTACAAATGCAGTCCCATATGCTGACCGTGGTCTAAGCCATCCTCCCTTCAAGAATTCTGCGCTCTACTTTTCTTGTGAGACTTTTTGACCTGGACATGTCGCAGTTAATTAACGTATCCAACTTTGAAACTCAAGGGATGGTTTCATCCAAATTAATTTTTCTAATACAATGAAAAGTTAATTTCATGGGAAATTCTCAGTTAAGATAGCTGTCAAGTTGCCTAACGGAACTTTAAAGCTGCAGGAAATGTTTATGTGCGTGTGTGTGTGTGTGTGTGTGTGTGTGTGTGTGTGTGTGTGTGTGTGTGTGTGTGTTTGTGTGTGTGTGTGTGTGTGTGTGTGTGTGTGTGTGTGTGTGTGTGTGCGTGTGCGTGTGCGTGTGTGCGTGTGTGCATGCATATGAGCTGCCTTCAGTGCTGCCTGTGCACACAATTAATAAAATGTATGCATATTCTATTTTCAGATACATTGCGTTGCCAAAACATGTTTTTACTCCAGCTCTTTTGGGATTCCCACGCACTCCCGGACCAGTCAAAGACATGTAGTCTCTCTGTGTGTGTTCTGAGGTTATATTGGGGCTCCTTCCAGCTGGTCATACCCAGCACTCCTCCAAAAGTGTAAAAAAAAATAGTCAGTCACAAACTGAAGTGCAGTTAAAGGAGACTGAGGATGCACTGAAATATTTAGTTTTATTTTTGTGGCATAACAATAAACACTGCAGCCACTGAGATGACTAAACTCCAACTTTGGTGATCACTTGACAGTGCAGAAAGCTTCAAACAGGATATAATTATACTCCAAACTGTCAACCTTTATCAATAGCTACTATGAAGAACATATTATCAGGCAAAGGCACACACACTCAAGCAACCAAGAGAAATAACTCATATTATCCAATAGTTAAACAGGTTCAGTTCACTGACAGTTGCTTAATCAGCACCTTGGAGAGCGCCACATCCTCACCAGGTACCTAAAACACCTCATCTTAGCTATGACTAATATGAAAAGGCAATAGTGCAGCTTTGAGATCATGTGCCATTGCGGAACCTTTTCACCATATCTCAGAGTGAGAACAATCACCTGTGGAGAGTCCTTATTTGGCTGCTTGTGTTTGCAACCTTATTCTTTTGGTCATCCACCTGATCCAGCATGGATCACTGCAGTGGAGACCCCTCACTGTTAAATGCTCGCACATAATATTGGTGGGTGATGATGGTCGGATGTGTTATAAGTTATGCATATGTGCATTGTTTTATATGAGCTTGTGTAAGGGGTTTAAGTACATAATATTTCAATGTATTTTATATTCAAGTCTGTGTGTGCATGTTGTTTCACTTAGCTGCAAGACCAATGTTGAAGTTGTCCCTTTTAGGTCAACCTGTAAGAGCCAAAATTGACTATAAATAATTGAGTTCAATTTGTAATTATGTTTATATTTGTATTACAATTTACTGTGTAAAAGTATTGTGTTTTATTAGTTGTCTAGGTTATTGTGCATGTGCAGTTGGCTTGATAAGAACAAAATAACCCTATGATCAATTAAGAAGGAGGCCAGCTCAGTTATGAGTGGAACACGTTTTATATTAAAAGTGAAGAAGTGTTCTTTTCTCAGAAAAGCTCAGAGGGGTTTTATGTTTTTGGATGGAATTTAAAATGCAAATGGAGAATGTAGATAAAAACTAACTGATTTCTGCCTCGCCTTTGAATCATGACAACAGCCATAGGAAAATTACTTAATATGTGAATTGTCAAAGTGTAACCTGACTGGAAGTGGTCTGATCTCATGTGTGGAAAGTAATATGAACACAGCTCTCTCTCTCTCAACGTATGGGCACTAAAGGCTATATGACACTATATAAAGTCAGCGTTTCCCTATGGTCCCTTCATCTTTCTTGTAATGAAAACAGCGTATTGTTCTGCAATCTGATATTACTCTTGTATCCGATCAACAGCCTGCCTTAAGATGCAGCTTGCCTGAGTTTTTTTTTGTTTCAAGTCCACATGTATTGTTCCTAAATGTGGTCAACACTGTAGAGACATGTCATGCATGTCGAGTTCTTGGTGTAATCCAGGACTCCACCCTCTCTTTCCATACGCACAACAAATCTATCACCAAATCAGCCTTTTTTCATTTTAAAAACATCTCCAGACTCCGGCCATTACTCTCTGACAGAAACCCTCATTCATGCTTTTATTACCTCCCGTTTAGACTACTGCAATGGAGTCCTCTCTGGGGTCCCCAGCAAAACCCTAGACAGGCTCCAATATGTCCAAAACTCTGCCACCAGGGTCCTCACCCACACAAAGACCTGGCAGCACATCACCCCAACCCTCACCCACCTTCACTGGCTCCCAATTAAGTCCTGTATCACATATAAAATCCTCCTTCTCACCTACAAATCCCTCCATGCCCTGGCCCCACTGTACCTCTCTGACCTCATTCCATCCATACACCCCACCCCGAAACCTGCGGTCCTCAGACACTGGCCTGCTCTCCATACCCCACACCAGACTCTGTACCTTCTGAGACAGAGCCTTTAGTGTTGCAGCCCCATCCTTATGGAACACCCTTCCTGCAGATTTACGAAATGCTACATCCCTGGACATTTTTTTTAAACAACATATGATTATCTTTGTCATTTTAGTTTGAGAGGAAAGTTATTTGCACGACTCTAAGAGGTTGCTTGTCAAGAAAATGTAAACAAGGGTTGTTTAACCTACGTAAACAAATTAACAATGCTACAGTTTTCCCTGTGAGCACATGCTCATCATATGTTTGCGCATTTCACATACCAACCCCATTTGTGATATGATTCAACTCTCCACTGGATCAGCTGATAGGTTAGTTTCACCAACTACCCAAAAGTCCAATAAATATGGTCTCAGGTTAAAAAAGAAGAAGAAGAAGAAGAAGAAGAAGAAGAAGAAGAAGAAGAAGAAGAAGAAGAAGAAGAAGAAGAAGAAAGAAAAGAAAACTGATATGTAATTCTCTCTCTGGTAACAAGTATAGTTTGGAAAGTTTGCAAAGAATGGTGTTTTTTATGAGTCAGACAAAAGACCAATTACACCTTCACAATCACACCCTTCTAGGTGTCCAGTTGTTGCAGAAGTGATTGTGAAATATTGTGATTGTTATCTATTGCCCAATGGGTTTCTGAGGTTGGTCGGCCGTGGGGATGTGCAGGGATTGTCTGTATTCAAATAAGTATTGAAATTGATTATGCCTTTTTTTCCCTTTGACATCTTTCTTTCTTGCTTGCTTATTAAGTATGCGATTCATTCAGTAGTTATGGCAGCTCTGCCTGAAACTATGTTTATGTAAGTGTTCTTGAATTGTTCTCAGTCTGTAACCAAGAGCGCACCACATGAAGTATGTATTTGTGTTTGGTCAGTTAGCCTTGAACCTTAATGTTTACTAATATTTTGGGACATTTTTGGTAGCTATTGAAACCTGTTGTACCTCTGAGCTTTACTCCCTTTAAATCCTTGTCATTGCTATTGTTGAAATTAAAGGCATAATTTAATAAATAATAACAAAGAATCTAAACAACCCAAACAATACTCAGTTATTTACCTCAGTGGCAAGTGGTTTCTTTACATGCTGGTAAAATTAAGAACAGTTATCCGAGCAAAGCATTAGTCCAGTTAAGATGTTTATATAGGACTGTTGCATTAGTGTCCTGGGTTCATGCTATGATGCATAGTCTGAATAATGGCTTCTTCATAATACATTCTTCATAGAGCTACCATAGCAGGCTACAATCTTGTAGCTATGTTTGTGCAAATATTCAGATAAATCTGTTATTAGGAGCATGTGCAGGGATGGTTTTCCAGAGAAAGACACACCACTTTGTACAGTAGCTGAAAGCACATGACGTCTTTCTCGTTACCTAGAGAGTCGGCATGGGACAAAAACATCTGTATTGTAATATTTGGTGCACATGTTTTGCTAAGATTTCTAATACACAGACATCATTATTGCTATATGTTCTGTTGTGATATTAAAGCAGAGGCGTTCCTTTCTTTCCTGCAGACATAAAACCCTTTGTCAGTTCATCACTGGATCACATTGACATTTAAATAAACAAATATGTGCTCCTTTTGTTGTTTGTTGTTGCATGTATCACATTGACTATTTGTGCAGGATTGGTCATTTCTACCATTCACCCATTTTTTAAATTCATTCTACAGTTTTTGGATGTTGAATCATGTACTCATCACTGTCATTCAAACATTTTAAATGGATTGACCACATTGAAAACACTGAAAGGAGGACTGTTCATACAGCCATTTAAATTTAAATATTTCTACCAGTTATCATACCAGATCATCTGAATGGATAAACATTAGTGCACCTACAGTCTATGCTGAACTGAGCAAAACTGCGTTTTTATACTATGCACCCTGGCCTTGGAATAATCTCACAAGATCAACTTCTTCTATAACTGCTGCTATTGTATTACCACCAATTTCAAGACATTTTTCATGAAGAGTATACTTGTTCATACTAGGCAAATATGACATTTCTATCAAACAGATAATCTATCTCAAGAGAAAGCCTGGTTATATACAGGTTGCATTAAGAAAATAATAAATAATCAATTATATTTATATCATAAAACTTGGAACTTCATAATGCACTATTAACGTTGTGGTTCCTGCTTTGACATTTTTGTTTGCTATTTCAGGAGTGTATTTTCCTACACAGATTTCATGTTGTATTGTAGATGACTCTCTTGCAGTATATTAAATATCATAGAGTTCCTTTTGTCATGATACAATACATAAAAATATTGTGGAAGTATTGTATTGTTAATTAACTTAAGATGACCCCGGATTCATAAGTGATAAAAAAGAGAGAAGAGAGAGCTAAGCAATAGACAACTCATAAACAATGATATACATCAATAACCTCCTACCTAAAGTTTTTGTATATTGCTATAAACTAGCCTAGAAATCTAGACGCACCCTAGCGGCAGCAAATTTAATTTGCAGCCAGGGGGGTCAAGGCACTCTCCCTTGGCTTGCGAGCTGGAAAAACCAAATTCTAGTCAGGCCAATCACATCATGTATAGAGTCAGTGGGCGGGCTTATGGCTGCTGCTGGGAACAGCAGCCTTCTTGGAGTTAAGCTTTTCTTTGAGAAAAGAACAAAGAACGGAACGGCACTGAAATCATTCTTAAAAAAGGAAGATGTGTTTGGAGTTTTGCCGACCAGATACAGCAAAAGTTTAATCTATCAACTAGCTCTGCTACCTTCTTCGTTGCTCTGCCTGCTTGTAGCGCTATCCTATTGCGTGCAGAGGGAATTTGAAAGACAACCGTTTATCCCGCCACTCGGATTGAGCACTGCCAATGGTGAGTTCCCAGACCAAACATCTTGATGTGGGTCTGGCTTGTCAGGCTAGCTATAAACCGCACAAACCTCCTAAACACCCCTTCTGAAATACAATAAAGAGGACAAGAATACTTCTTAAAAATCTTTTAATCTCGCTCTGAAGCTCTTCAAGTGAAAGAAACTCACCACAAACCAACTTACTTCGAACTGAGAGCCTCAATATTCAGTTAAAAAAAATCCTTTCAACTATTTAATGCAGTGAACTTTTCAACCTGCCAAACCAACCCACCCCTCACTTGGGGATTCTGAACATTTAGAAACTGGGAAATAAGTGCATGTGAAAAAGTTGTAGTGTTTGTGTTTTTTTCTATCAGCCTCTAAACAATTCTTATTTGATGTCTATTGTTTTAGTTGTGTTTTCTGGCATTGAACAATTGAAATGCCTCCCAGGGAGAAATAGCCTGTACCAAGCTATACCTTTGGCAACTGTGTCCCCATCTACACATCTAAGATTTGACAACAGGCTTTTGCATGAGTAGTCTGTAAGCTGTGGGGAGAAATAACATCTACTGTTCTGAGGACACGGACTCTTTATCCACTCCCAGTGAAAAGAGATGTTTCAGCAGAGGACCCACTGAGAAAGGAATAAACAAACACTGGCTTCACCGATGCTAAATAAGTTGCCTAATCAAAACAATTACACAGTTCTTGAGCCCAAAGGGTTACCTGGTCGCCAAATCCTTCACTGTGTGAACCCACTCCCAAGCCTGCATCGAGAGTGGGCACCTGTGGATTTTACTGCAGGTGAGGTTTTATCAAATTGCTTGTTGAGCTCCTCTTGAATTGCTATTGCCTACACCGAGACCACTTCACCATGGGTGTCCTTTAAGTATGAGGCTCAAAACAACTTAATGGCTCAACACAAATAAAATCATGTAACGTTTTAAGTCATGTATTCTTATTCTAACCCACTAATGTGTCTAAAATGCAAAAAGATGATGTCATATAGGAGGTAGCCTATTTAACATTGTCATTACTCACAACAACATATGGCACATTATTTTTTTTAAGAAGAAAAGGAATACCATTCTAAGCAGAATTTGAAAAGGCTACATTTCTGAACAATTCTGTGCCCACAGAAACAACAAAAGTTGCAGACAAACTCAAGCTCAAATGGCAGTTAAAACGGAGGCACTGAAATAATAAACACCAATACAAATTCCTTGTATGTGTAAAAAACGTACTTGGCAATAAAGCTTTTCTGATTCTGATTCTGATACGTTTCAGTTTTAGTGTAAGCACTGAATGAAGTTGAAGTGTCACTTTAAGTTTAAGTGCTGAGTGAAGTCCTGAAAGCTTTTGAATTGTCATTTGAAGAGAAAGAGATTAAAGCAATTCAAGTGTCAGTTGACATGTACTGTAAGTGGTAAAAGTAGTTTAAGTGTCAGAGAAAGGGATCAATGAGTGTACTGTAAGTTGAACTTTCATTTATATGGGGTCATCAATTTGACTGTTGAATCTCCTGTGAAGCTGAGGAGCTTCATGTTGATAGTGTATAAAATATTATAATATTTTATATTATATGGCAATATCAGTTTTCCTGTAGGGATAACATGACTCATTAAAAATCGAAAAATAAAACACCTCACTTGTACACAGTTCTTTTAGCTGCAGATTGTAATTATGTTTAAAAAAAACTAATCGCATTCCACATCAGGTGCAAAGCTAATTGCCGTCTCCTGAAATCAAGTCAAGTGATTCTAATGAAATCAGTTTGAACTACATTTTCACTGAGGGTTTCCTTATTGCATATTTTAATGTGCAGACTTAAGCGCAAGTAATAATTTGCTATACTGTCACACATTAATATTGAATTTATGTTTATGATCTTATTTCCAAAAGGTTCAGATTACGACAAATAAATTAAGATAATTTACAGACCATAATTATACTCTAGAAAGAAAATAAAACCTTAATTATAATCAAATTTAATCTTAAATCACAATATCCTTGATAATTACAGGTTGTTCCTCCGTTTGGGATTGCTGTACAAGGATGAAACTTAAAAAACAAAAATATACTTAAAAAAAATACCTACAAACCTTAAATACACTGATTGGGACAGAATCAAGTCTTCTCCACTTTTTTGGGCTTTGTTGTAATAAACCTTTTATTATGTCATAATTATGTAAGATAGTTTCCCAAAGTCATGTATCTCAAAAAAAGACACAAAACCAGCACATAAAGAGCACAGTATGTTTCTTCTCACTGCTGGGATGAAACTGTTGTACAAGAAGTTGCTGTTGTTCCTTCATTATAATACACATAATACTTAAAGGAGACTTCCGGCCAATTTTTACGTTAATCTTGATCGCTATAGCTACGCGAGTACTTTCGATAGAAAAAACCCCGACCCAAATCAGTGCAGGTAACACGGAGAAGCTGCAGCTACGTACTACAAGCGTCCCCTGAGCTAAAACGGCAGTGGTCGGGACAAGTTTTAGAGTGCCTTTGTGCCTCTTAACAGACACAAAATGCAATTAATATGTCTGTGCCACATGAACAGGGCCCTTACGTGTCAACAAGATGCGTTTTCAACTCAGACATTGTTTAAATTCACCTACCCTGGTCCCTGTCTCGATCCTGCTGGTAGCTAGCTTGGCTTCTGTGATAATCATCCCAATAACAATCCATGGAGCGGGGGTGGTGTGGCTATGTTCTCCAGAGGACAGGTCATGTCACGTCTTGAAGTGTATTCCCCCCTAAAATAAACAGTAGTGCGGTAGTAGCTGTTAGCTGCTTGCTGCCCTCCGGTGAGTGTGTACAGCCAGATAGCCGTTAGCCGTTAGCTGCTAGCTGCCGTCCGGTGAGTGTATTCAGCCAGGCTTCTGTGATAATCATCCCAATAAAAATCCACGGAGCGCCCGGTGGTCTGGTGGATGTTCTGCATAGGACAGATCATGCCTTCGCAGCGAAAGGTTTAGATTATTTCCCCCTCAAAATAGGTAATTGAGCACTGTAGTGTTTATGACCATATCAGTGACTATGTAACTACATGGAAACGGGATAAACGATGTCTGTGACTTGCACAGTAATAGTGTTACTGAAGCTTAGCTGTAGCATTGCGCTGTCTCCTGGGAATTCAGTTGTAGCAGGAAAAGGTAAACAGTAGTGTGCAGATTGGAGCATAGTGTGTGAAGAGCGGAGTTGTTTATAAGGGAAGAAGCTTGGAGTAACATAACTATGGAGAATATAGCAGATATACAACACACGGAAGAGCCTTTTGAGTTTGATGGTCGTCCTTATTTATTTGAACCCGAGTATACAGACGAAGAACTAGCCTCACAAGAGTTGGAAAGAACGAGACAGACAGAGGGGAAACAGGCAGATGAACTTGATGCTCCAAACGCAAGCTAAAGCTAGCCTTCAGTAACTGGAGGACATAGCCACAACACCACTGCTATTGGGATGATTATCACAAAAGCCTGGCTGAATACACTCACCGGACGGCAGCTAGCAGCTAACGGCTAACGGCTATCTGGCTGTACACACTCACCGGAGGGCAGCAAGCAGCTAACAGCTACTACCGCACTACTGTTTATTTTAGGGGGGAATACACTTCAAGACGTGACATGACCTGTCCTCTGGAGGACATATCCACATCACCACCGCTCCGTGGATTGTTATTGGGATGATTATTACAGAAGCCTGTCTGAATACACTCACTGGACAGCAGCTAACGGCTAACGGCTATCAGCTAGCAGGGCAAGCTAGCTACCGGCAGGATCGATACAAGGACCAGGGTAGGTGAATTTAAACAATGTCTGAGTTGAAAACGCATCTTGTTGACACGTAAGGGCCCTGTTCATTGCACATCGAAAGTACTCGCGTAGCTATAGTGATCAAGATTAACGTAAAAATTGGCCGGAATTCTCCTTTAAGTATTTATTATATAAAGACATGTGCATCTGGTAGAATTATACTTGTTCACTGTACGGTGTTAATTATATCCCATAGTCAAGTCAAGACAATTTTATTTATACATTTTTATTTATATTGGCCTCAGGGGGCTTTACAATTTACACAGCATACCCTCTGTCCTTTCGACCCTTGTTTCCGATAAGTATGAAACTACCCCAAAAGGCAAAAAAATTGAAGAAACCTCAGGAGGACAGAGACCCAGATCCAACATGTGGAACATGGCACGACAGCCAGGAGAGAGAGTGAGGTCCCAGGACGGCCAATGGTCTGGCACAGAGAAGCCTTAAAAGTAAGAGAGAGGGAGAGGGAGGGAGGGATAGATAGATAGATAGATAGATAGATAGATAGATAGATAGATAGATAGATAGATAGATAGATAGAAAGAGAGCTAGAGAGAGAGAGAGAGGCGCACAGCAAATTCTTCTGACTTCTTATGAGCTAATTAAATGTCATATTTGTACCCACACCTTACAGGTACATACAAAAGTGCAAAATTAGAGCCATGGGTGATATAATTGTGCGTCTCTGCGTCAGAACTCCTCTCCGTCTTCTGTGAAGTATGGCCAGAGAGGTCCCACACATCCTCTACAAGCCCGAGGCAAGGGAAGACTCTGAATATGTTTTTGTTACTCATTCTTCATCACCTCAGCAATTGTTTATTGCCTTAGAAACAAACATGTCTTTGGGGCATGTCTTGGGCAAAGTATGAGAAGGGAATCCATTATATAATAAAGAACGATCAACAGTTTCAGTATGCAAATACAGCAAGTAACAAAACACATTTTCTCCTTGATAAATCCTGTGTGTCTACTCCAATCGACTGTAGCATAGCCCTGTTCAGGTAAACCAAAATGAACTGTAGTTTGTAAACCTCAAAAGCAAAAATGTAATTAACACACTTACACAATGCACAGTTTTAAATTATAATCCTTTCCAATCTTCTACAAAGCAAAGCCCATACCCCTTTCCCCCTGGGACCCGCTGATTTAGAAAATGAATTAGCATTCTCCTAACATTGGTTGCAGTCTAATCTGAATGTGGAGCACCGCGAGGAGAGAAATTCGACCTGACAGAACCTGCAAACACTAGCAAACAGCCAAGGTAAAGCAATAAACCTGGGTAGATTAGCACATAAAGATAAGTGTGCTGTCAGTAGACCTGCCAATTTCAATCATTTAACTTTAGTCTGATGGCCATAGCTGCCCCAGTCTAGTCTGGGCTCATTCATGGTAGTGGTGTTTAAAGACCGTGGTTTGTTTCAAGTACAAACACTTAGCTGGCCATAATTAAGAACGTTTGCTAATTATGTTGCTGTAGTATGTCGCAAATATTTAAAGATTGATTACTTAAACATGTGCTCATGATTACATTTAATGATGAGTAAATAAGTGTAATCTCTGCAATTACTCTCTAATTAGTTTCACATGCAAGACACTGACTGCGGATGGACAGTTTTATAACATTGCAGGCAACAAAGCTACACACATCTATCAATAAAATGACACATTTATATTAACTGACATTACATTGACGTGCAATTTATGCGACCCTCCATTTCCTGGGATTGCATGCAAGTTAAAAGTCATTAGTTTTCAACCAGCGACTTGTTATTTTATATCTGCATTTGGATCTCCATGGCATTTCTTCATTCTACTGATGTTCAGCGAGACAGATTTAATATGCTGTGCAATCCTTCAAGCTTTGCCCCTTCTCTCCTCCCAAGGCATCTAATGCAGCATAATGAATCAGTGGAAGATACTCTTAGATGAATCCTGTGTCAACGTCAATGGTATGGATCTATGAAACTTCCAGAAATGATCCAAAACTTGTCGTGCATTTTGGTATACTATACTGCTGTTATAAATGTCAGATGAATTGATTTAAAGTTATGTATTAAGCTGACTAATTCTCAATGTTTTTTTATTTAATTGCTCAGAGCAATTAAATAAATGCCACACAACATGTCGTAAAATGATGGTTGTGTAACTTTAAAATCATAAATTAATGTCCATAATGCAATAATAATAATAATAAACCTAACAGCTTTAGGCTGAGTTTAGGGGCATCCTTTTTTCTCATTCACACCTACTCATCTGCACTTTTTCATGAAAATGCAGCCGTGAACAAATTTCCTCTTATTCTGTCATTTAATTTAATTAATTTTTGAATTATTTTTTCAATGATTGAAAAAAGACATGGCAGGGATTTGTTTATCATTAGGGTAAAAGGGGAATGACAAGCTGACACTGGACCTTGAACTGGTTTAAAACCACAACAGTGATCCCAAACAGACTAGTAATGATGTCTTTTCTGCCAATTAAGTTTCATGCTCTTCTAAATGTCTAGAACCTGGCTCCGCACATCACGCAGACAACCCAGCTGAACCCTAGGCAACGTTTGGATGGTTAATTCAGTTTTTCATTCATCACGACTGTGCCGTCATGAACAGGAGCGGGATGGATCAATACAACCCAATTAGAAACACAGTATCGCTCAGATCAAAGGCCTACTCCCATCTTAGAAATCTGACTACTAGACAATACATTAATATAGAACCCAGTTGTTCTAGTGACAGTGGCATCCCATCCTTTGACACTCCTCCACTGCCACTGCCAGAATACCAACAGTCTTTCATTGTTATAGCCCTTATGCAATCAATTTCAATCTAAGGCTAGTGGTCAATCACTTTCCAATGGCGGACACACAGAGCCTGCAAATAAGAGTGGGGGGGGGGGGGGAGATGTGCTTGACAAAGCTCCTGTAGTCCAATGCCTCTTTGCTGTCTGAGGTCTGTTGTGCTGGGTTGAGCAGACTATAGCACAGGGGGTTGTAAACAACACAGCTGGGACAAACAAACCAAATCCTGACACTCCTCTCTGGTTTAATCCTTCGCTGGCTCTGTATCTGCCAGAAACCATAATGATTTGGACTATTTTGGGCGCCTGGAAGATGTTCTGAAAATATATTGCAAGTCAAATTAACTGTGGAAATTGGTAAAACACACCTGATAGCTTATAAACACAGATAAGACAAGATGGATGGGAACAGAGAAGGCGCAACGAGATTCAGACTGCTGCTACTGAAATGTAAGCGCTCTGATAGCATGCGTTTCATTTGCGTTGCTCTGTGCACAGGCATGTTTATGAAAAAGCATAGGCATGAAAAAAAAGTGGAAAACAGCATGTATGCATGTCAATGTGTGAGCATTTGTGTGCTCAGGATTCATTTTCGCCACCAACGTCCAAGAGGCAGATTCCAAAACTAAAATCACTTCAGTGCACAATTCATGCATTTTACACAAAAGCAGTCCAACAATCAAGGTCAGATTATTACATTTCCTGACTTCTGTTATTGCCATTGGATTCCTGTAAACTTATGCTGGACACTTAAATCGGTTGCCTTTTTTCTGAACGATGATCAATCAAATCAAAGATTCCTAAAATTGCACCAGAGTGATGTAAACATCACTTTACAAAGCTCCTTCTATTAACAAAATTACAGCATGCGCTTCAGTATTCAAATTCAGTTCCTAAGACATATTTACATTTTCAAAGCCCTTTCACCAGGGATATCCTCAGTGTATTGTCTCAGACATTCTTTGCAAGAAACATCAAGAAAAAAATTAAATAATTGTCTGTCTTTCTGTGCCTCAACAAAGGCCACCACAGAAAAGTTGATGGTGTATTTCACAGATGCACCAGCAAGAGCATTCATCTTGTTCTACCCAAGGCACTGCGCCCATTTGTTTTGGCATACTTCTCAAGATAAACACAAAATAAAAGCAGTTTATATGCCTACTGTGTAGCCAACTACACATTTTTGGGATATAATAAACTGTGTTTCAATTTATGTACCAAGAAAGGTTTGCTCTATGAATTGCACCCATTTGTTTTCATGGCAGATGGTACATATCCATTAACCTATATTTTGCCTAGAATTTCTTTTTTTTTTACCTTAATTTCACTTTTCTGTCACAATCTTGGTACATGCTGCAACATCAAAGTACGTCTACTTCAGTCTTGGGCCTGTCATGTGTTGAGGTTGCATGCGTGTCTCATTGGGTGTGATAGTTCAATAATAACACCTGCACCAGATTAATAACTGGTCAAAAAGTCATACGGTATTTAATTGATACACTTGAGCATTTCTTAGTTTCAGGTGAAAATGTTCTATCTGACACGCCCTGAAAATAAATCAAAAAGCTGTGAACAAGTCCAGAGGGGCTGTGAATCTTCTTCTGATTAAAGTGAATTTCCATCAAGGAAGTGACACGCTCTGAGAATTCAACACTGCTAGTATGCAAGGGTCCAGGCACCTTGGGGACCCCAAGTCTAATTTGCTTCAAACCTAAAAGGCAGATAATAGTGCTGATCTGACAGCCAGCCAATTCCCAGCTTCCCTCATCAAGAATACATTCAATTTCTAACATCAAACTGCTTGCAACAAAAATGACTTTGAATGAATGAGAGTTGGATGTGAGGGGAGGGGGCCTTAAGGATTCCTTGATATACACAGTTTGAATCACGATTAGCCTCAATATTCTGAGCCTATGTATGGTCCAACATTTTAATTAGACAATGTTTTATTGGAAAGTCACAAACTTATTCAAGCTTGAAGAAAAAGAAAAAGGTTAATAACCAGATTTCTTCATTTAAGTTTTTCAGTAAAAGGTGAGGTTAAGATCAAAATGTAGTCTTATGTTGTAATTTCTGAACAATCTCTGGCAAGAATTTCCTTGGGGATTAATAAAGTTCTATCTTATCTCTTATCTTAAAAGTTGTTCTATTTTGTGCTGTGGTACTTTTTCAACTGACATGCTCCTTTGGCTGGCCCCTGTTACAGTAGGTGCAAGTTTCAGTATAGTGAATATACTGAAGATGTTGTCAAGCACGGCATTTTAGAGTAAATGATATGCATCATGTTCCTTTTGCCCTACATTTCAGGGGAAAATATTATAGAGCCAATATCACTGGAACTTTTCTGTCTATCCACTTACATTCATTCAGATAATAATAATAATAATAATAATAATAATAATAATAATAATAATAATAATAATAATAATAATAATAATAATAATAAACACATTGCATTAGCTAAATATAGTTTGGAGCTTGGAATGACACTAGGATTATATTTTCTAACCGAAGGTATTGATGAAATATCTGCAAAATGTTGCCATTGTTGAACATAACTGGCAGGATAAAGGGTTGGATCATACTGGAGGTGAAATCAATGCGGCTGCAGTCAAAGCCAAAAATGATGTAATTCAAGGGCGAGATGATAATGGAATTAAAAAGTAAATGGTACATTATTCGACTTCTATCTGTAAGAAATTGTGTCTGCAATTGACAGATTTCTGGCAGTTTACAGTGGCCTGTAATTTAAATAAATAAACCGTAAACTAATTAAAGAAGAGAATCAATGGGCCAGAGCAGAGATCTAATGAGGAAGCCATGTACATCTTAATGGAAATGTCTAACAATATCATGCATGGCCATTTTGGAAAGTGAGCTTTGAAGCCATCAGCACCTATTGAGGTCATTGTGTGCCTGTGAGGCAGGAATAATCTTAGCTATCACATCCTTAACCCGAGGCTGTGGTGGAAGTTTGGTCGAGTGATAGTTATAAAATATAGCCTCTAAATTATGGCATGGAGATAAGGATATGAGTCATTTTGCAGCATAAACCCTGGTTATGTGGTAGTCCTGAAAGCTCTTGCACTCAGAACTGCCTCCTCCTTCCTCCCTGTGGCCCTGGTAACAACCTACAAACACTCTGCACGTTAGTGAGAATATAATAGAGCAGAGAAGTTTTTTATTTGTTTTAAATTTTGATCTATTTTAAGCAGGGTGACATGGACATGACACATGGCTTATGACAGGTATCTTATCTGGCTTTTAAAATTGTGATGGCTTTTCAATTTTATGATGTATTTTTGATTGCTTTTTGTAAGTCTGTTTAAAGTGAGAGCAGTGAAGTCAGTCCTGCATTGACAACCATTCATCTTACTTCACTGCAATGTGCTAAATAATCAACAGGTCTTATTGTGACCTCAAGTTAGCATTACCTTTATTCTTATTATAGGACCTTTCCACTGCAACGTTGCCTGTAGCCTTTCCTGCCTGACACATTGTTTTATTTTTTAATATTGATCTCTCTTTAGGTATGGCCAAATAAATGCTACAGCTTTGTTTTTGTTTTCACAGTGCTATTTTTGTATGTTGTTCTACTGAGTTTGTATTAAAAAAATGTATATCAATTTTCATTACAGGGTGTTTATAGCAGATGTCACTGAGTGCCTGTTTCATGTAAATGAGTGTGGCCTTCCTCCTCCCTGCACTTGGTGGTCATTGAGTGTGCATTTACCTCCCGTTGGTTTGCTGTGTGTGTGTGTGTGTGTGTGTGTGTGTGTGTGTGTGTGTGTGTGTGTGTGTGTGTGTGTGTGTGTGTGTGTGTGTGTGTGTGTGTGTGTGTGTGTGTGTGTGTGTGTGTGTGTGTGTGTGTGTGTTATTTAGGTGCTCTTGGTGGTCTTCCAACGTCCACTTGTCCCGTCCTGAGGTAATGAAGGTCCATCCAGATTTTATAGTTTTTGTATGATTATTTATACTTTTTATGTAATACTAGCACTGGCCAGTACTAATTTGTCAGCTGGCTGTGTAGGATTAGGTAACAGTTTAGAGTACAGCCCACAGCCATAAATACATATCATCATTTAGTATATACAGGGTATCAATAAAATACTTATTTAGTACTTATACCAAGACAAATATGTATGTACTGTAATTATAGTGCAATCACAGTGGATGCACAGTGTAAAATGAAATGGTTTCCTGTTCACCCCTTTTTCTAAGATACCTAGAATTTTAGTAATTGTAAGTTAGGAACTTGTTATAAAGTATGACGTACATTTGCCCATCCTAAACCAAAATCCACATCAGTCTTCATTTACAAGCTTACCCGGTCTCTCTGGGCTCTTTTGCTCAGTTACAGTGAGATGATGTGGACTTGCTCCGTTCTCCCTCCATTACTGAGATGGCGCTGCCACAGAGGTTACAGCTCATTAATTCAAAGCCTGTATGACTTGTACTGGGATGACGGAGGTTAAGACAGAGGTTCTTCATTTGCAGAAGAATAAATAGACCTTGTAAGCAATGCTATACACTTCTCAGTTACTTCCATTAGTGTGTACAATTCTTATAGGTCAATGTAAACTAAAATGATGCTCGTTTGATGAGCAGCTATTGCTCGTGGTGAAAATCTTCTGTAATAAAATCATTTTGTTTTCTAAGGAAAACAGACTCACCCTGAAACAATACTTTATAGATGCTCTTATGCATCTTTAGATATGCCTGAAATACAATCCACCCACTAATTCATCAATAAGCTCCTCAAGCCTCCTGTTTTCATGTAATCCCACGCATTTCTATAGTTGGAGTTCTTTGATTTCCTCTGTTCTTTTACAATTCAATGCATGCATAAAGCTCTTCAAATCTCTACATTGACATGTCATTTATAGGTGTATTCCACTGTGTAAAGAGTGCAGTGTATTTCCTGGTAAGTTGTGAAAAGAGTACAGGGTTGTGCCATCAAGGCAGGCCATGATAAACTGTACTGTAGTCTTCACAATGTTTGGCCCAATCCACTGTGATGGCTGTCTTTCTGGTGGGCAATGCACTTAAGTCCTTTCAGAATTTAGTCTGGCAGCATTGTTTCATGTAAAAACTGTCAACAGACAGTTAATCTCGACCAGACTCTACAAGCACTCTTTGGATCACATTAGTGGGAAGACTGATATACTTTGAGGACAAAGACATATAGCTGTGTGTGTCTAACACAGAAGATCTTTCCAATGAATTGCAGTGGAACAGAGAGCTGTTGCTGAAAAGAAAGATTAGTTTATTTGTGACAAATGGTACATCTTTAGCAGCAGCCAGTGATGTGTGTCATCCAGAGTTAGCCCCAGCTGTCTCATTTGACATTGCCTGCAGGAGTATGAGTGTCATATGTGATGTTCAGACAAGTGGGGTCAAACCATCAATTCTCCAGACTGAAGATGGTGACAGATAATTGCTTGCAGCTTTACTTTGTAAACCTTGCGAGGATGGAGCTGAAATATTATGCTAATTCAGACACTTCAGAGTAATTAGGAGACATAGTAATCTAATTGTAGCTCAGAGGGGAGTCACTCTGCAATGACAAATTATATGATTCATTGGCCACAGTGGAACTGTAAACGTATCCTTTCCCTGTGAGTGAAGTAGGAGGGGTATTGTAAATGCTCACACCTGTCTTCAGCAATGTGCATTTACATGTAGAGTTATGTGGAATTACATCAGTGACAATCTTTGGCTATTTTAATACATCCAATACAGGAAGAAATAGATGTTAATAGACTTTTACAACATGAGACCATTATTTGTAGAAGCAAACCATATAATGCATCATGCTAAGATATATAATTTGGCTAATTCTGATCATTGTATTGAAGACTAAAAATGGCCTGAGCATTGTCCCATTATCAAAATGTTGCTTAATTATAGCTGACCAAGTGAGAGTTTTATAAATCACTGAGGTCTTCTACTTTTCACCCACAGTGCCCACAACTGTACATAAGATGCATTGTGACAAGACCACTTCTTTTTCCCCTTTGAGACGATTTATTAATTAATAAGACACTGCTAAGAGGCTTGTGTCTTTCTCCTCTCGTGTGGTTTCCTCAGAGAAAATCATTGTGTCATTTGAGCTGTCAGTAAATCAAGGTTTTATTTCACAGAGACCTCTGTATCAAACATTTCATGTAGCGTGTAAAAAGACGATGAGATTACATACCCACTCAGATGATCCGAGATCATGGCACATGTGTTAAAGAACGTTCAACCACTTGTTATGCTGCTTGAAGGAATAATACAGTGTTCTACACTATAATCTACAACCTAGATTGACAATGCTATAACAAAACTCACTGTCAGACCAATACAGTCATGAGGGTCAGGCCGGTATAAACTTAAATGGGTCATGTTACCTCAGGTGACCTGGCTTCACAACTATCCTGCAAACCCTCGTCATGCAGTGCTCAGCATTGGTGAGCAAGAGAGCCAGAGAGGGTGAATAAAATAAAGCAGCTATAACCACAATGAGCAACTACTGTAAATGTTTCCCAATCTATTTATCACTGCAGCCAACAATAAAATCAGTGGAGCATTCCTTGAGTTGATCTCTGTGTCACTGTGACATTCTCATGGATAGATGATCGCTCATGAATGCAGAACACAAAAGATGTAATGCCAAAAGGAGTTTTTCTTCAAGCGCACGTCATCTAGTATGTGTTTGGAGAGAATATGTTCTTTGAAGGGAAATGAGTTATGTTCAGAACTAAAATGAAAGCTTTGTGTCTCTTCGATTGAACATAACTCAAGCAGTGAAATGCCTTTAGTGAGATAAGACTAAGCCAATGTTTCATGTTGCCATAATAAAACATAAGAATGGGCTAAAAAGACTCAGCTGCAATCTTTTCTCTTCTTTGTCTGTTGGAAAATAAATACATATTTCTCTAAAACTGTATTTTATGTCTTAAAGACACACAACGCCACACAATGTTCTGTCATTTAAAATGTCAGTTTTTTTTTTTTTTTATGGCCATGGCTAGAGGTGTAATTGAGGACAAACAGTAAGGTATGGATGGGTGAGGAATAAGGATGCGTCAGGCTATGTGCTATTCTTGTAAAACTGTGAATATGCTTTCAGCTAAGACAGTAAACAGAAACAGCACAGAAACTGTTAATAAAGCTGATGTTTCAACAGTGAATACATATGAAACAGTGGTTGAGGTAGATGGTAGCCTCCATTTCATCATAGCAATAGTCAATCAAATGTAGGACCACATTTATCATAATACTATTTACTTTTAATAAGGATCTTCACTTCAAAGTATTCCTTTTCTTTTTTTTAAAGAAGGAAATACTAAAAGGATATCTGTATTGGCTTTCACTTGGTTCCCCATCTGCCATTTAGAAACCCTCAGAAAACAGTTGCTGTATTTGTTCTGTAAACAGCTTGTTTTCTATTTTGTGCTATACAGTAATCCACCAGATTTCCCCCACAAAACCCAGTCTGGTGGCAAAATACTGTAAAAATGCTGTGTGTGAAGGCCATTTTATTTTGGTTAAATGCTTTGCAGTACAAGTGAGGTGTAATGGCTGTGATCTGTTACTGTTGAACCACCAGCGAGTGAGGATAATGGAGATATATCCAACATGTGTTATATTACAATGTTTGTTATTGCCTTCCAAAACATATATCACAGTGCCTCTAAAACTGCTACAAGTGACTGTTACAAAAACAATTCCTAAGATAATTTTCTGAGATGCCACCATAGTAAAGGTATACTTTTTCGATTTTAATCCAGCTCTGTGTCATCTTTGTGTGGGCAGTGTGTTTAGATGAACAGTGTTTGCTTTCCTTCCACGGCCCCAGTGCACAGAGCTCGGAGCAGTCTGGCGGATCTCAGCAGACCTCTGTTGCTCTGCTCAGCTGTGAGCTACATGAGTTTTGTGCACATAGATTTATCACGTAACTCTGCAGCTGCCCTCAGCTCTGTAAAGCATTGTAGCGTCTTTCAGCTCACTGCTGTTTTAGAATTACAGTCCACAACTTCACTGTTTTAGTTCAGTCTCACTGCTCTCATCAACCTGTTTTTAGCAGCAGCAGCCAGTTATTCATCACTCAAAGGTTTTTGATAAACACACTATACTTTACAGTACAATACATATACGCCTATATATTAGCTAAGCACTTATACATATGTATAGGTAGGTTAGTTCTGAGAGGATAACACACATGAAATGAGATATTCGATAAAAATCATTGTACACCAGAAAAACACAAACGTGAAATAGCAGATTATAGTGTTGTAGTGCGACCAAATGGGACCAAAAGCCCAGATGGTACATTTTGGATAATCCACACCATATAATACTGATGGAATACACACAGATGTTTCACCACCATTTGCCCAGTGTGGTCTTTCAAATCCCAAACCCAAGAGAAAGTAGTCAATTGCATTGTCATCCAGCGTCTCTAAATCCACGAAAAGACATTATGTTCCTCCATACTGCAATCTGGACAGAAAACTAAGAAAAGTCAAGTTTGCATCATTTGATGTTGTTGGCAAAAGACTGTTTAGGAAGTACACAATCACAAATAAAGTAAAACAGTGTAGTTGTACGAACTCGACATCACTGTCCCCTCAGTAACACCCCTGAAATTGTCTCTCAGACTGCAGGGCCAGAAAACTGTAGAGCAATTGGTGCTTCGACATCTGCAGTGCTGAAACCTCTGCCAGTACTATCTTACTGCCTGGCGTACTGGAAATTAGTTGAGCAGATGAAAAAAGATTTGAGAGGTTTTCAAGCCAAAGGGAACTTTGACTCCCCAAGGACAGGAAATGAGAGACAGGTGACAGTAGGGGTGAGTGAAAAATAGGACACAGATTGGTAGCTGGGAAATAGTGTGGTTAAAGACATTTCATGTGATTTAGCAGCCCAGTATATAACCACAGCACTGCTCTTTGTTGCACATGATGCCTTTGGGGACTTGAGACTGCAGCTTCTCACAACCATACCCAAACTGGCCTATATTTTACAAGGACATTTTTGTTGTTGTTGGAGATTTATACATCAAGATCCACATATAACTTGCAACCACTGTTCATTGCGCAAATCATACATTCATGCTTAAATATATAGGAGTAATTACATTGTAATAGTATTTCTTGTTAAAAGGTTATATGGTTGAAACATCTTTCATTTTAAGCAAAGCGCAACAGCATGAGACAGTAGTGTGTGTGAAACATGTTATGTCATAAATATTACATGAGCTCATTTAAGGTCTAAAAGCTGTCAAATTCTCAAACACTGTGTGTTGTAACTTGTAAGATATCCTTTATTTTGGAATATGTGTAAGTCTGTATTATTAGCAAGAATTATCTACTTAGGATTACTGATATAATTCTAACTAACTCAAATAAATCACTAGGGTCCATCTTGACATCACAACAGATCAGGTGTGTACAGTATATTAAGCAGTCACGAGATTGTTTCCTAATCTTGAATGGACATTCTTTGGATTCTGTCCGTGTCTCGCGTCGCAAGCCACATAGTCAGCATGTGTTCTGGCACAAGATTGTGATTAAGCTCCTTGTAAAAACTCCTCATCAACCTGCTCAGAAAATTAATTGTTTTTCATGGCTAATTCAAAAGTGCATTAGCATAAATTGACAGCTGCGGTGTGCCATATGCATACATAAAATTGGAGTTCATTCTCTGGTCGGGCACAATCCTGGAGATAGAGCCACGGTTAACTCACAGAGGTCAGCTGAAGGAGCAGACCCTCGTCAGGGTGAATGCCAGGGGTGGATTGCAGCCTCAGCAGCATGGCTGACACAGGCTTTTTTTTGTCTGTTAGCAGAATTAAACAATCCCCTGAGACATAACATCAACACACACAAGGTCCCTTCTGAATATTCAATTAGCCCTACAAGTACTAGGAGCTAACCAGGTTTCTGTAAAATCAGTCACACCCTGATAACCATGAAAGGACTTGTACTGAGCTTTCTAGGTTAAACAATCTTCAAGCAAAACAGCAAATTGATAGCTACTAAATTGTAACCATCATGAGTGCCTTACTATCAGGACAAGAGTCTGTGTTCAGGACTTACATTGATTAAGTGTTTAAAGCCATCTGCAAAGAATTTGGGGCTATTAGATTTAGATGAAACCAACAACAGCCAAACCTCCACAAAGAATGACTCCCTTTCAAACTCATACATCCTCTTTCTCTCAAGTCCTTGACAAAGTCTCAACGGTAATTGCACCAGCGAACCCAACAAATTTAAGCATGCACAAACAGACACCCATTAGTCTGATCCTAAAGGAATGACGGCATATTGATTATCTTTTAATCTGTTAGATTTTGCTTGTTACTCAGAGGAAAGAAGATCCCATCACATCCAGACAATGAATAAACAGTCTTGTTTTTTTGGCCGTTGTGTCTCCCTTCTCTAATCCAGGGAGATTGAGGGTAATAACTGTTCACAATAAAAAGTCAGTTTTGCATAAGCCTGAGCTGAAAAATAGCAGTCATGGGTTAAGGGGCTGGTAAAATGTCTATGATTCCTAGCCATGGATGAAGACAGAGAGAGAGAGAGAGAGAGAGAGAGAGAGAGAGAGAGAGAGAGAGAGAGAGAGGCTGAACTCTGAATACAGATTAGGGAGGAATAGGTCCATGAGATGAACAACACAATCAAGCAGAAAGACAGAAAAGCCAAACACTTCTAGCAAAAACACTTCTGCGCTGAGAGGATTGTCTTAATTAGTCTGCCATGCATTTAACAACTGGCATATGCAAAGAGACAGGCATTCATTTTTCATGGCAACATCTAATAGCGCATGAAAAAAATCACCACCTCACAGCAAATGTAGGCCTAATACGATGACATGTACCAAACAGAATATTTAAATATTTAATAAGCTGAGCATGCTATCATATGTCATTGGGTAATTATGATGATTTCTATTCTACTGTAATAGCCTATGGCTGACAAAGGGCAATCAAGGGAGACTTTTCATTGACCATATAGCCTACTGTATATGTATTGAAATGAATGAAGTAACTTAATTTGGTTGAAATAGAATGATATTGATATAAAAAGACTGACAGTCTACAGCCATAGCTGAGGCTGCAAAGCGGTACTTTAAACTAAATGCTAACGCCGACATGCTAACATGCTCACTCTGATAATGCTGACACACTGATGTTAGCAGGCGTAATGTTTACCTTTAGCATGCTAACATTTGCAAATTAGCACTTTACATGAACAGCTGAGGCTAATGGGAATGCCATTAATTTTGCAGGTGGTCATAAATTAATATCAGACAAATTGGAATTAGATGTTAGATGTCAGGGTGTCCAGACTCATTAAAGTGATTACAATTCATCCTGAATTTCATGGCACTCCACCCAATAGTTTGACATTTCACTCAAATATCAACATCATAGTGGCTCTAGAGGACAAATCAGGAGATCAACATAGTCATTGGGATTTATCCCTTGGGAACCATGAATTTCATGGAAATCTATCTAGTATTTATTGAGACATTTCTGTCTGGAACAAAGACGCGGACTGACCGACATTGCCATCGCTAGAGACGTGCCACTAGCATGGCTAAAAAACTAGAATTTTAAACAGTATTTTATTGTGCACTTCCAAAATGGGTTGCATTTGTCTTCCATGAGCTTTCTTTTGTTTCGTTTAAATATTATATAGTCTTGTCAAATAATGGCTATTTAAATATTTAAACAAAACTATATATATATATATATATATACACACACACACACACACACACACACACAGAATAATGCCATATCATGATTTGGAATAATGCTGTATCAGTTGATCTCTGACAGTTTGGTCACATTATCACAACTTCAAACTTGCCATCCAACTGAGTGACAACCCATAATCACAAAGCAATCTGTGTCTGATAAAGGCATAAGATGTTCTAGACATCAGAGTAAATAGAGGTTGCTAGAGCAATCAGCATAGGCTGACAAGCAGGAATGCATCTTTGAGTTCATGTCCTTTCTGGATGCTTCCCATTTATCTTGACTGTCAAGTAAAGAGGACATGATAATGAAAGGTGAACACTCCAGTGAATGGCTCTCTGCCAGCCTACCATGCAATGAAGAATAATGAAAACTCTGCTCATTGGTCTGAGGTTGGCTGGATGTGTGTGTGTTTGTGTGTGGGATAGGTGGAGCATCCATTTTGTTTAAATCAAATCTGCCATTGTGACAACAGAATTCAGGTGATAAGGCAACAGAAAATATCCTTCCATTTTGAATTATTTATATTTGATGATATGCAGTGATATTTGGAATTAGGAAGAAAAAAAAAAAAAATTTGTTTAATTTGCCTACTGCTTTATTCAGTTTGGACTATCAATTCATTCACCATGCAGTTACCCTTAGAAAAGCACTTTAAGTGTACAGATACCTCCCTCTGCTGGAGGAAGGGGGAGCTGCACAATCAATCCAAAGGGACAGTCCAAATGAACAAACTATCCATAGTACCAACATTTAAAACCCATCTTGCAACCACCCCCACACTGATAGGCCTTAGAGTACAAGGAACAACACCCACCAACAGCTACACTGAAAGCAAAGTGTTTTTATACAGAATTTGTGAAACATGTAGTGCATACTTTTTTTTTTTTTACACTTTTGATAATCAAATGTTCAACTTTCAATTGAAAATGAATTGTCTTACTATATTCTAGAAATTATTTTTTACCATCATGTTTTACAGCAAATAACAGTTTGGTAAACTGTATGACCTTAATAACAATAACTTCTAAATAATAAATTATCTGGGCATGTTTTGTGTTGACTCGATTCCAAAAGGTTTTCTTTTAAAGACGATGTAAAAATCATCCCAACTCACGAAGATCAGAGATGTAGTCCTTCCATTTTTCATGGTTCTCCACCCTGTGCACATTATTTTACCATAGCTCAACCAACCATGCACCAAGCTTACAAGGCATTTAGAAGCCAGAGACAAAAGGTAAACCCTCATATAACAAAATAGTTATGTAACGGTATAGTGAAGAAAATAGCATGGGTTTTGCATTGAAGGGAACCATTTTAAAAAATGTATAATTAACAAATGTTGACAATCTTAGACAGCCCAGACACTTGAGAATTTTAAAATTGAGGGAACATTAACAAAACATTGGTAAGTGTCCACCTTCATGACTAAACTTAATTGATTTACCAAAAGCATTGTATTTATATTCTGAAGAATTTCAAACATAACACCCCAAAAAGGGGGTATATGAATTTTTTTACAATTATAACAAGTACATTCTTTGCAGGAAAGCACTCTTTTAATCTGTTCAGACACTCAACCAGGATCAATAGGTTATATATCTGGTGAAAAAGCAAAAAATGCCTCAGTGAGGATGGAATGGAAATATTTATTTTTAAATGCTGAATTTGTCAAACCCTATCATTACAGGAGCATTAGTGACAAGATGGAGATGGTGACATAAGGATGAGATTTCAAAAGTCCAATACAAAATGTATACTAGATACATGTGGGCCATTACCCTTTGTGCAGAACAATTCCCCATGTCCTCAACAGGCCGGGACAAGTGCAATACCACACAAGTACAGAGCATTGCTACCTCTCCCAACCTGTACAGAAAGGGATCACATCTGATAGATTTCAGATGATTTCAGTTCTATGATCAGTTTTGCATGGATTTGCACAGCAGTACAGTAAAAAGCTGAAAGCAAACAAGCAAAACTAACCAGAGACCCATGTGCATAAGCTACCTCTGCAGTTGCAGTTTTCCAAGAAGAAACACGTCTAAGAAGTACTTTAAGTGCTCACACTGCAGTAGAATTTCATAAAACTACCTGCACTATAAGCACTTTAATACTACTTAAACATCTGCCATAATAACAGAGCTGTAGTGGAAACATGATTGACCACCATGGAGAAAGAAACAACAATAAAGAGGATTCAGATGAAAACACAGGCCACCATCAGTTTTGCATAGATTTGCACAACGTATTTCTTCTTGGAGCGCAACTATGCAAAACTAACAGAGAACTGCCACAATTAAAAGTGGGTACACACACACTGCCACAATTAAAAGTGGGTACACACACACTGCCACACACACACACACGATGAGAGTCCAAGCTCCTTATGCCAGAAGGAGCACTTAGGGCAGTAGGTGCTAGTCTACTTCACTATCTGCACTAGATGCACCTTAGCATAAGCACTAGTGGAAGGGTCGCAAGTGCAAAATATGCATGATGTTTCACAATAACAAGCATGTTTGATAAGAGGGGCCTTGCTCCAGACACAGCTGCCTCACTCAGGAACAGCAGGGGCCAAACATCACCGCAGGATGGTAACAAGGTCCTGCCAGATGTGTGTTTAGATTCAGTCTATCCTGTTCTAGCATAAACCAGTCGTGTCTGTAAATAAGCCTGCTCCTTTAGTTACCATTGTCAGAATAGTGCTGAAAGTGCCTTCACTGCAGTAGATTTTATAGAACTACCTGCACTGTAAGCACTTTGACACTACAGTGACTTCAAACTGTTCATGTGGAGTTTTCGATCACAGAATGAAATAGGATGCCTTTAAATCCACAATGAGGGGCTTTCCACAGGAGATACAGATGTGCGTAGGTGTCTGCAAGTATAAATGAGATACAGCATCAAGAGTATGTTAGCAACTTCAATTCAGGGCTGAAATAAATTTCATTATCAACTTAAATACATTTCATTCATATATATATATATATATATATATATATTTTATAGTATATTAGTATTGTGTAGTCTACTTAATGTCAAGAAACAGTGAAACGTGTTATTTAAAGTTTGCAAATACAAGGTGATGTTGTAAAGGTACTGGTTTTATGGACCAATAACCCAGAACTCAGATACATTTACAATGATATAAAAACAGGGACAAGTAGCACATCCTCACAGTTGACAAACTGGAACAAGAGAATAGCCGCCATTTGTCCGTTTAAAGATTAATAGTTCATGAAAATGATCGTCAATTACATAAACTGATTATCCACTTTAGCACTACTTCGAGTGCAATGTATAATGTAGAAGTTCAGTCAAAAAGGTTGTTATCTCCAACCAGAATGACCCTTGTTATGTTAGACTTGTTTCGTAACCTCCACTAAGGAGGTTATGTTTACAGGGCTGTTAAATTGAAAGATCTTTCAAACATCGGATGTACTTTCAAAAGGAAGTAGACCATAGGAAACTGATCAGTTTTTGGTGCAGATCGTGTCAGTGGTCATGTGACTGATTAATTTACATTTAGCGCATTCATTCTTGCACAAAGCTCTAATATCCCAAAGAGCTATCCACCAGCCAGCCTTATTGCTTATGTATATTTTCATGTAGAAATTAAGTCCAGAAAAAAAATCTGGATTTTTTTTTGTGGTGTAAAACGCAGGTGCATTAATGGGGGGGGAAGAAACATGAGAAACAAGCACACGTCGAAATGTCTTCAATAACAAAAGTTCAATGGGAAGGCTAAGTGGGAACCAGGGCTGCTTAGAGGATAGTCACATATTACTGTAACGTTACCCCTCCCCCACGCGCTAACATGGCGCCCAAGAGTCTGCATTTTGAGCGTTTTATAAACCTACTTCTACCCACCGACTGGATAACACAACATACGTATAACTAAATTGGTAGCGTTAAAACACTGAAATCAGGTGCACGTGAAATGCGCGCTCATTATGGCTGGGCGCACCAAGCGTATGATACGAGCTACTGCAAACTTAGCTAAGCCAGAATCCAGGACACAGCAAGCTAGTAGTACCCGAGGGCTCCATCAAAACAGTTAATACAAGCATGTGCTAGACAAACATGCTAGCGCGTGCAGCCTCAGAGCACGGTTAGCTTTCAGAAATTGAGATCGTTATCCGATAATTTATAATGCCACAGGTCAGTTATATTTAAACATGTCATCTGAGCAAATAACTTAAAAGACACCCTAAGTTAACATGCTACGGTTGGCTTACACCCTCCATCCAGAGCATTGCATTCTCTTATCTTAGCCAACTTAGCTGCTATAGTATTGCTAGCTTACCTATGAACGCTAATAATAAATATCGGCGCATGTCCCCGAGTGCTTGTGGAAAAGGACATTTCCTTGTAAGCACATAACGTGGTCAATAAAGTCAATACTAATTACGTAATGCAACTTAACGATATCTTCTCGTCGGTTTGTTAGCGTTAGCAGCTCGCGGGGTAGCAAAGGCGCGCGGCCTGCTGCACCCCCATGTGCTGCTGCTTTGTTCTGGAGGCACTTTTAAGTATACACCACAGCGAACAAATGGACTGAGAACTTTAATAGTATATCAACATATGGCCGACAACCGGAGCATACGAGTCTATAACTTGCAGTAACTACGAAAGGGTGTAACGACTAATTTTCACGAGTGAGTATCACTTCCCCGAGATAACGTTACCGACTTGAGGTGCAGCAGCAACACATGCTTTTCAAATCTCCCTCATTCTCCAACCATGGAGGAGAGGTTGCCATGCGATGCGCCCCTTACAACATGTTTTCAAATGCGGAAATTGACGATTAAAAGGTTTTCCCTTTATGTAAACGTCAAAGTGTGGCTGCGGTGTCGCATACAGCGCCAAGCATTTCACTTTCCTGACATTTACCGCATTTCCCGAAAAGGCGAACAACAGGTTTCTTGCCAATAACATGCGCGTAATAAGAGACTAGCTTCTAAAAATCCACCATCTTCACTCACTTGTACAGACTTACCGTTTACTCACACTGTTTCGGGGGTATCTGCAAAACTGAGAAAAGAAGGACTTAGGACATATAATCCAAAAAGCATAACCATGTGCTACTATTATGATTTGCTAGGAGTTTCTGAATCGTAGTAAGATTGCGAAAGTGGCGCGAGTAGAGTCTTAACCATGTGGTGAATGAAGGGCGGCTCCCAGCCAGCGTAGCTAAACCCCAACTCCTTCATTAGCATAAATCAACTACTTCCTCTCCAAGTGCCACTCTCAAGTTTCACCACTTGATTTTTTTTACACGTTTTGATAAACTTGCAGAGGAGGCGAAATAGCCTACACAAACTACGAACTTATTTCTCATTAGGAACAAATAAATAAAACAAGGAAACAAATAGGCTACAAACACAGGCAATATCAAAACAAGAGTTGCACTAGTCGACGCCTATGAAGTTATACCCTGATTTTGTTGATGTTTTCCTGCGTAATGTTTAGACATAAATGTCCTATGAATACGAATGAATTCTAGAAATAAATACACCCTGTCGTTCTAACGAAAATTAATATACTTAAATCAATTTATTTACTAACATATGGCACACACCATATAATGTATTAATCTTTCCAACAGGATTTTTTGTAAACGTCTATTTATTCCGACTATTTTTCGGTTGTAGTTGCACAATATTTTAATTTTAATTAGTTATCAAAACATAATTTGTATGAGTTGCACAGATGCCTCAGAAATGGAAGACAATTGTTGAATTGATGTGCCTGAATTAAAATAATTAGTATAATCATAGTATTTTATGGAATCCTTGGTGTCTAACTGGCATGTTCAACCTGCTGTTGGAAAGTTTTTTTTTACCATTTGATATTGTGGACAATATTGGGTTATAACTAATATATACATACACAAATATAATAGGGTCAGAATATTAACAATACACCAAGAAGAACAAATTAAAAAGTTACTTGAATGTAACAAGTGCAATATACATTGTTATTTGATTACTGAGTAATATACCTTTTTATTACAGTATAATTAATCTAAATACAATGGCAAACATATTTCTTTAAAACTTTAATAGCACACACAGACACACACACACACACACACACACACACACACACACACACACACACACACACACAAATAGCTATAAATACATATATTTCTTCATTATAATATAATGTGATTTTGATCTTGCAAAACTGATTTCACAGCAAAACTACAGCGTAATGTTAAATAAAATAACCCAATGCAGGTTTATTGTGGCCTGCGTTTGTGTTACATTAAAACCACAAGTAACTCAAGGCCACATATTTGTACTCCCACTGTAATTGTACCGACCACTTTTTACACTATGCAGCCAGCATCAGTATGAAACTTAGTTGCACTCAAAGCTTGATGAACATGTTAGGAATACTCACTGATGTCAGCAGAGACTTAATAAAATAAAATAAACTGCCACCAACATGGTTTAAAGTGTTGCCAAAGCTCCTCGGGTCATTTTACCTTTTACCTCTAGTTTCATATCAACTGTGATGCATTTCTGTGATACACTTCATTCCACAGTTTGATGATGAAAACTATGAATATACTGAGAAAGATGACAACACTTACATTTTTTTAATGCTGTTACATGTTTGTTTACCTGCATTATTTGAAACATTTGAAACAGTTATCTATAGCTGCTTTAAATTAATGAATTATAAAAGTATATCTAAATTTTAAATGGTCAAAAATGACTTCTCACTTAAAAACTAGAGGGCTGCCTTGGGGACATAATTGGTCTACAGGGAAAGAAAACAAAGTTGAAAACTAGTTTCTGGCAAAAGTGTTTCAACAAATTAAACATATGGTGTCCGATCTCTAGGATTAATTCAGTCTAAAAAAAATGTAGTTATAAAATGCAATGCAATATCATATTATTAAATATTATGAATGCAAATACAATTTGCTTGACATGATTTTTGATCCCATCCTTACAAGCCATACCATAGCTCAACTTAAAAAAGTAAATCTTTCTGAGCCATTAAACAGATGCATACAGCTTTAAAAAAAAAAAAAAAAACTCAGCCGCTGCATCCCAGTTGCAGCTATTGGGGAGAGGATAAAAACATTCATGTGTTCATTAATACTTACTGAATAATGTAGGATGAATTGCCAAAGTGATAAGTCATGATGTCTCTGTCAGAAGTGAAAAACATAGTGCTGAGTCAACAACAAAAATGCATGGATATGTTGTCATCTCAGGTTTATATGGGGTTGATCAATCTACATTCTTTTTAGATGGTATTATTAGAGGTAACAACACCAGTACTGATACAGCTTTGTGCTATGCTCAAAATTAATTCATATCAAGTACAAAACAGAACTATTAATGGCCTGTAGCATAGATCCTGACACAGATCGTATATTTAGCATACAGAAAATATTTGAATAAGAACTTTGCTCCCAGCAGAAATGATTTAAGAATAAAACAGTTTTAAAAAAATATTAGTTGAAAATAATTGAAATATACTTTAAAGATGGATGAAGTAAAAGGGATTTCTTCAAATGAAATGTTCTAATATTATGTTTCAATATTATTCCGCTTAAAAAAAAAAACATAAGGAACAATCAGGCGAAATGAAATAACAAAGTACCAATTGACTGGCCTACTCTTTTGTTCTCAAAGGAATTTGTTTTTGACAAAAAAGTTTTCAGTTACAGAATGCATATTACAATTATTATTTAATAATGCTGGTAATTAAGCAGTATGTAAAAGTTCTGGTTTAGTGTTATAATGTTATAGCTAAACAATTTATATTACACATTTGCACTATGGTATACTCACTTTTTTGTTCTAATATCTTTTTCTTATGATTTGGTTTGAACAATTACGTTAAACATATTTTTGCCATAATTCTTAAATCCTATATTAATAGTAATTCATTGGTTCAATGGTGACGCTATGCTGACTTCTTTTGTTTTTGCATTCTGTCGTCCTGAAGTTTGAACCTACCCGTCTGCCGTAGGTCATGCTCTGTTCAGTCATGGCGATGGCTACTTTCATACTGTCTATGCTTTCCACGCCTGTTTCCATGGAAGCCACATTCAACTGCCAGAATAATGTAACACCACGTCCGACACGATACTTAACACACATTTATTAGAGAACCCAATAGTGACAATCAATATTCCAATACATTATTACAATTTGTACAATATCTTTTCTGCTTTTTAGCACATCAATGGTGACATCGTCGAGCTAGTAATGTATAGTGTTTCTTTTATTTTGAAGGATGAAGTACTTGAGTTCCGGTGTAATTGTATTATATTTGTGGATTTAACGCTTCCTTCTCAGAACTTCATGACGTTTTTACCTACATGTTCAGATTGCTTAAACAGTCCCGTGTTGATGCTGAAGAGGTAAAGGTGAGTTAACGGTCTGGTTACAGGACATAGCTAGATGTGTGTAATGTGATTTATTTTAGAATTTATTGTGCCGGATAGCTAGCAATTTAAGCCTAAATTAACGTTACCTGCTGTCTGTCTGACACCACATGGCTGATCCTCTACTAACGTTATAACGTGCACGTATATCAGAGCACATCACTGAATTATACAAAATAAGTTATCTTCTAGTTTAAAAGATGAGGAAGCAGTCACCATGGTTTAGATTGATAACGTTAGCTAAATGGTGACATGTCTCTACTTGTTTAACCTCGATGTTTGTATTCAAAAAATTCTAATTAGTAACGCTAGTTAAGCTAGTGTGTGTGTGTGTGTGTGTGTGTGTGTGTGTGTGTGTGTGTGTGTGTGTGTGTGTGTGTTTTCACTCAAACAGGTATTCTGGGTTTCAGGCAGGAAATATTCATAATTGTTTATAAGCAGTGTTGTACATAGAACTGTATATAGCACTGTAATGTAAATTATCACTGAATGTTTAGTGTCTTAATCATGGTTTTCATCAAGGGAAATTCACTATTCACTTAGTTCATACTGTGCTTGACAAGAAATGTTTTTTACCTTCATTGTTGAACAAATGGCTTTGCAAGAGAAATGTACAATTAAATGTATATTGTGACAGTTTGGTATGGACAGACATATTTTGTATGCAAAGATTTTATAATAATGTTTCATAACTGACCGCTAAAGTGTATAGCATATACAAAACGGGTTTATACCCTATACAAAGTTTTATTTTTGATTGTATTTAAATCAATATTGATGTGCTTAAAACTGGACTCCTTTATTATTCTACATCTACCTTTCCCCCTCTTTTAGAAGCAACCTTTTTTTTGGCCTCTTGACATCCTAGACCAAATTTGAAGTGAAATTGATCTACATATAATACATAGAATAAAATAACCTCTCCCCGCCCCAACAAAACAAAACAGAAAACTAAAACAATATCATTTTGCAGTAAATTATTACCAGGCATAGTAGGATGGCATTTGCCTGCTGTCTTTTGAATCATGCTTTTGTCTTTTTTAATCTGTCAGATTAATGGCTGCCTGTGTACTGTGTCGACGGTTGCCCAGGCTATGCTACCTCCGAGGCTTGAGAAAGGACTCTACCCAGGCTCAGCATCTGCCTGTCAAACAAAAGGATGAGACTGATGATCATGAGGGGAAGAAAGGAGTATTGCAACACCAGGATGCCTCTTCTCAAGGAGGCTACAGGCTGTATTACAACCCGTCCTCATATCATCACTCTGTGTGGAACTCTGGAACCTCCCAGAGCCAAACAGATAATGATGAAGATGAACAGTGTCTCTCCACTCTCGCACCTTCCTTCTGGCAACAGAGCGATCGCTACAGTGTGAGTTGCTCGCGGCACCTCTCCAGCTCAAAAAACACACTTCTTGACTTCGCTTTCAACAAAGGCCCTGAACCCGAGATGCCATCAGTTTCACCGTACTACAGAAAACCCACACTGCCAGATGTTAAGGTAGATACACGTGCCTTCCTCAAATGCCGGCCAGGGTATGCCTCCATAACCCTTGACCTCACCCAGCGGCCTCGTCCAATCGAATGGGAAGAGGCCTTGCCGCTGCTCCAAAAAGTGACTATTTTAAAAGGCAGCATGAAACCATCTAATGTGTCTCAGTTTCTTGTGGAGCTCAGCCGCTTACACCCTGATAAGATGTCATTAGTGAGGAGTGACCAACGCTTCATCATGCTCCTCCGGTATTCTGTGGAACACCTTCGCCTCTTTAATGATCTTCAGCTGCTGGAGGTGCTGCAGTCCTTTGTGTGGCTGGACATGCCCTGTGCCCACACTGTTCTCGGGCTGTATGAGGCCGAGCTGAGCCGCCGGGCCAACCAGATGAGTTTACACCAGTTGCTGTTAGCTGCTGACTTGTGGCGTTGTATTGGGAGGCAGGTCCCTCAGTTCTTACAGCACCTTTATGATTCAGTCCGTCTGCACCTGGGACAAATAGGGATCCCTGAGCTGGTGCAACTATTGTATATAATGGGAGAAGGTAGGCGGAACCCAAAAGACTTGATCCATCCTGTAGAGCAGCTTCTCATGCGTCATTTACAGCAACTGTACCCTGAGGAGGTTGGTGCTGTGTGCTTGGGGCTCTTTAAATCCCAGACTTCAATATCTGAGGGTTCAGCGACTCGCATTGTTGATAAGGCACACTCTTTGGTCGAGGAGATAAGCGACTTTGCCATGGTGAATGTGCTTAAATTTATGCGTTTCAGCTACCTGTATCACAGGGCGTGGTTCCAGGCCATGGCACAGGAAGTTCCTCGACGGGCCCACAGAATGGGTGTCAAGGGGCTGATGCATGTGGCACTGGCCTGTTCAGCGCTGCATCACCACAATGATAACATCCTAATGGCAATTGCTGAGAGAGTTCCCTCTCTGGTGCCACACTGTAGGAGCAAAGACTCATGCAAACTGCTGTGGGCCTTTGGCGCATTAGGGTTTCTCCCAATCCAGAGCCCAAGCTTCTATCCGAGCCTCACAGAGGCCCTGAGGAGGAGGAAAGCTGAATTCCAGCGATACCCAGAGCATCTGCTTACTGGTCTTCTTGGCCTGGCCTTTGTCGCTCAGTTCCCAAAGGACCTTATTGCATTAGCTTTGAGTCCTGACTTTGTCAATTTAGCACTGAAATCCACACAGCTGGAGCTGAAAAAAGACTTGTTCACTTTAGATGAAGCTGTGGCTCTGGAGTTGCCTCAGTGGAGTGGCCCGAGGCTTAGCTGTGAACTGAGAGAAGAGGTGACAGAAATGCTGTGGAAGTTTGCTCAATCAGATTTGTGTCAGAAGCCAGAGGTTCAGGAGGCAGAATCTGCTCTGCAGGATCTGCTCGGAGGAGAGAAGTTTGTATGTAAGAGAATGATTCTCCCCCACACTCGCTCCATTGACCTGGAAGTACATCTCAACACCACTGGACAGCCGATACCTGTGAACCCAACATCCCACACATCCACATTATCTCCAGAGAACAGTTCATCTACATTTCCTTCTCATCAGGGTTGGGGGAGAATGAATGTAGGAGTAACTATAACTGAGGAACTTTTAGCACAGCTCATGAATACCAAAAACACCCCAGAACCTTTAACCCCATCTCCTACAGTTAAGCGGCCTACATCTCTTCACAGAGTAGAGCCTGATGAAGGTGGGAGACTGTTTGACACAGGGCTCTACCTGCCCAGTGACCTTATAGAAACTCTTGTCAAACCCAGTAGCCGAGGCTCAGCTCCTCAGAACTTCAAAGGCACAGTCAAACTTGCTATCCAAGTTTCCAACAGGAACCACTATTGCTACCATTCACAGCAGTTGTTGGGCCTTCATGCCATGAAGAGGAGGCAGTTGAAGTTGGCAGGCTACACGGTTGTGGAGCTTAGCCATCAGGAGTGGTTTCCTATGCTGAGGAAAAGCAGGGCTGAGAAGCTAGCACACCTGCACTGCAAAATCTATACCAGTCTGCGATGATTATCAAGAGTCCACGCCACCCCGTACTTTGGCTTCTGGTCAATCTTTAGTTTCAAGTCAATCTTTGAGTATGTACAAAGCACAGAAAACGGTCTATTAAGGAACTGTTTTTAACCCACCAACCATTGACCTTTTCTACATGTGTAGTTCAAAACACATTTCTTAAGGATGTGTGACATTTCAAGATAGGTTTGTGAAAATAATGCAAATTAAAAAGTATTCAACTCCTCACTGTAACTGTTGTTCTTGTTGCAGGATACAGTGTCTAAATCAGATTATACTAAAACATATATATTTTTTTAAATACTGTAAGTATGAAAGATTTACTGACTGGATAATCGACTTGTTGGTTAAATTGAGATGGACTGATGATGTTAAACAAAAAGAAATATTGCCAAAAGTGTCTTGAAACCCTAATTCAATGCTGGCTAGGCATTCTATTTAAAAAGGACTGTTTATTCACAAGGTGGACAAAATAATATCCTTCAAATCAGTACTATGCAATACTATCACTAACTGCAACCCCAAAATGACTGAGTATTGTGCAAAGTCCTCCCTGAAAAGCTCAAAAGATATTAAATGTTTCACACAAACAGAATGCATTTATGACATTAAGTAAATTCCACTGTCACTTTTTTGTAGCAAAACATTTATATGGCAGGTCATGTAAAACTGGACCTCTGAAACCCACTGAGCACCCACTGGTTGCAGCCCCACTGACTCTGGCAAATGAGTCATACACACTGAGATACAATTGATGTTCCCATGTTTGACTCCTCCAAGCTGTTATTAGATGACTTTGCTCTGGAAGTCATCTGGCCGTCTCTCTTTCTGCAGCAGGATTAGAGAGTGTTCACAGATGTCACTTTATTTGCATCTGTAGTTTAGAGGAATACAGATATTGTCCTTATTTTTTGACACATGATTGTTAGGATATTGTTTTTATCACCTTGTGTAAACATGAAGTGTAAGTGTAAGAGCCAATAAGTGCCCTTGGTATAAATAGGAACCAATCTTTGGCTAATATATCCAGTAAACAGTGTAAGCAGTAAACAGTAAACGTTGGGCCAGTGTACAGTCAGTACATAATTGTTATTATAGGAGGTAGTGGAAGTGGTGAAGAGAGAGGAGAGGCAGACAGACTATGCAGATAATTCTCTCTCTCCTCTTCCCTTTTTGTGAAGCATTGTAGAGTTGTATGGCCCTGGGGACAAATGACTACATCACTACACAGGCATACATACAAGCAGTGATTTGTCTGGAAACCCAACTAAGATCTCATGGAAATAAATGGAACCAACGGTTTTAACTGCAAATATGACTTGGACTTTCATTGATCAAAAAGGTAAAAAGTGTGTCAATTACTCTACTAGTGGAACTGCACCTCAGGGGCTTAAAGCTTGGGGTTAGCCTCTACAGTAAGAATAGTAGAACAACACAAGTGGGTTGTTGAGCAGGTCCATTTATATTGTAAAGAGCTGTCAGATTCACAAACTTTTTCTGATTTCATTTTTCTGAATGCAATGCAGTTCAACACCCCAAGGTCTGAGACGCCTCCCATCGAAACTTACCATCTACTATTGTATGCTTAGAAATCATACAAGTAATGTAAATATGTTTGTAGAACTAAAACATGCAAAAACACCACTTTGGACATTTCAGAAAAGCAAGACAAACCTTGTCATATCCAGGTTCCGGAATATCCGTAAGCAGAATATCCTTGTTACTCCTTGAAGAAAAATCTGGGATAAGACCTTGGTGTACGGACACACTGGAGAGACTACAAGTGTTGCGTTCCCCTTAAAATGTTTCTCCTTTCACCCCTTCCCCCAGAAACTGATGTTAGTGCTTCCATCTTGCCAGTTGTCCCAATAGAAGATAAAAACAGCTTCAAGGTCTCTGACTATGAGGCATTGTCTCAAGGAAATGCAAAACAGTCCTGCAGGGAGATTTTTTAATAGAATGCCCATTAATGCCCAGACACAACTAGCTTAGAGAATTAAAGAGCTAATGCTACGACATCAAGACTGAAGGTAGACAGTTGTATGGCATGTATTTGCCCCATGCACTTCATATCTCTTTGTTGATGCAGTGCAGTGCAAGTAGAAACCTAAACAGCATTTGGAGCAGTTGGTTTAATAATTGGTTATTGGATTGAATATTTAAGTTTGGACTACTTCAGTAATGGACACAGACTTTTGATGACAAACAAACTGCCCTGATTCTCTTCACTTCTGCCTCCTTCCCTCACTTCCTTTAAGTTACTTGCTGATGGGAGACCTTGAACTGTAAGTGGGAGACAAGTGGTATAAAGGAAGTAAAAGGAAATGAGCAGTGGGAGAGACAAATTCAATCAACACTACATCTGCCAACATGCGTGGGAGCGCTTGATGACCCCCTTAGGAGGAGCTGGAGGAGGCTGCTGGGAAAAGGGACATTGTGGTTGCTCTGGTGCTCCCTGATCAGGATGAGTAAGGGGAATGAATGAATAGAGAGATATTACAAGTTGCCAGCAGAGGGCACTCTCAACTTAGGAAACAGCACATCACGTCTGACTGAAAATTACAGTCCCATGATTTCTTGATATGTTTGTAGAATATTTTCATGTAACTCACATTAATATAAATGCAAGGTGTGCATCTCTACGTTCAGATAAACAGTTTAACAAGCAGAATAACATTAAAGGAACATTCATTTAAAATTTTGCTTTCAACAGCATAATTTATTTGCGGAAACAACAAAAGAGACAGAAGCACATTCAAGCGCAGTAAATACATTTTAACAAGGTAGAGACGAGTCAATAAATACCTCTGCTATTCTTCACAGATCAGAAAAACTATAAAAGAGAATTCACATTTAGGCACTTTCAAGTCAGTGCCATCCCCGCAGCTACAAATTTCACACTTGTGGGTGTGCAGGAAGGATTCTTTTGAAGTTGAGATGATTCAGTTTCTCATTTAGCACCATTCTCTTTGGATTCAAATGCAACTCATTGGATAGCCATATAAATCCCTTATCCATGTAGGGAGAAAATGTTACCTCTCTCACTGATGCTGTGTGTCAGCTCTATTATGTTTTCAGGTTGATGCTAACAAGGGCAAACATGTTTGGGGAAAAGGGACTGCCTGCCACATTGCACTAGTTTGATCAGAGTGTGTGGAGTAATGGGAATGATTATCGGCTTAGATTGGATCATTGTGCTGATGTTATATTATATTCTGAGTAATCTACCAAACAAGGTGCTAAACGTTCTCTTATTCACGTTCATGACTCACTAAAGGCAAGGAATTTAGTGAGTTAACCTGCTATAAGAGAGAGACACGGAATGATATTGTCATACTGCTACGCAAGACAACAACACAACGAAACAAAAGTAATCACCATTAGGCTTAGACACTATTGTCAAACGTGAACAGTATTTCACCCATTAATGGAGCAGGCTCTGGTGGAGTGAATGCTCTCTCAGTAATCCCTGTCTTATTTGCATTTCAATTCTTTTGCTTTTCTCAGCCAGGAAACTAATCCAGCGCAGCCTGAATGTTGCCTAAATTTGCATCAACATTTCTTAAATTATCTCAACATAGAGATACTACTGTCTGTCTGTCTGCTAAAAGTCCTTAACTTAGCTTATTGTATGAGACAGACAAATCCTGATGTCACATATTCGTTAAGCATTTATGCAACACCTACTACAAAATCCGCTCTGTAGACTTAATCGAGTTTGAGTGAAAATGATTGTCCCTGGAGAGTGACGACAAATAAACCCTATCACAATTTTTGCACGATGATGGGACTAACTACTCCTGAATGTCTCTTTATCCCCCCCCCCCCCCTCTCAGTGCCACTTCCTTTCTGACCCCTTCGGTGGCATTCAATAATGTGTCTGGATCCTTGCCTTTAAGATTCCAAACACACACACACACTGCTAAACCAACTGCTGCATGGATGCGACTGATAGGGAGTGTTTGCGTTCAGCCCTCGTCTTTGCTGCTATTAGACCTTTATTAACTTAACCAAGTTCAAGATTTGCTGCTTGGTTCCTCGTCTATTAGGAGATCAACCTTTTCACCTCAAGAACACAGTGGATTTGGCTTGATTTGGATTATTAATGTTATATTTTTGGCATCTTAAAAAATAAATAGAGACAATGTCATGCACTATTAAGCTAATCTCCCCTATAAATATATTATATGACCATTTAACCAGGGACACTGACATTGTATTAAAGCATTTGAAATGACAGTAGTAGGATGCTAAAGATTTCCATTTAAGTGCAAATCTTGCTTCTCATTATGGATTTAGTTAATTGATGCTATCCATAGAAACATTTGGCCCATGAGAGGATCCATCATGACCAGAAGGCACATTAAAGAAAGAAGGTTGAACACAAACAACAGAAATGATAATATGCAGCTTGGTTACTCAGTTCAAAAGTTCAATATGAATAATCATTTGCGAAGAAGAAATTCCAGTAATTAAAGCGCTGTTGTGATTAAAAATCCCCTCGATCATACAGCAGGGGCTAGTTTTAGCAAGCTTGTAAAAGATGAAGGTATTGGGAGGGAAAACAGTTCTGTGTTTTCAAGCTAATTAACATTATGTGTAAGATACGTTCAAGATGACAGCAGCATTGTGTTGCACAACCACATTGCTGTCCCTCTACTCATATCATTAGGTCACAGAGATCATTACTGCTCAAAGCAGGATTCATGTAAGCTCACTAAACACAGTGGAAGTGCACAGCAGAGTCACTGTAATACAGATCTCCCATGGCATTTGCAGAGGGGTCCTAAAGTTATAATATTTAAGTTTGTCATTATATCAAATCCCAATGTTGCTACTATTTATAGCTGGCATTTTTCCCCCAGCAAATGCCGTTTTGTGTCAAATTTGCTATCTACGCACAAGGGATTCACAGGAAATTATGGATGCATTTTGAATGTGATAAACTCGGTGTCAGGCGACACTGGTGACTGTCTTCTTTGTCAAAACAGTTTGTATGGGTGCGCTGTATACAGATATGCAGCTTCGGTTGCATTTCCGGCAGAGTAGCCACCCAAGGTGTCTTTGCTTTTCCCGCTGGTTGATGCATGTGTCGTTTGAAAGTGAACTATTGGACTCTGTATTAATAAAACACACTTGCTATCACTGTACAACCAGTAACCACAGTTTATTGGTGTTTTAAGCCCCCAACGTCTCCTTCCAGGCAGCGCTGCCTGAAAGGCACTAGGATTAGGCAATGGTTATGGTTATGGTTAGGGGTTAGGGTTAAGGTTGGGTTAGGGGTTAGGTGCCTTGAAGTCAACGGTTGCAGCACTGCCTGGAAGGAGACGTTGGGGTTTTAAAACACATTGAGCGTAACCACAGGTGTCACCAAGTCAATCTAGCCTACTGAAATCTTAGGAATTATAACTTTAAACCTGGATTAATTTATGTGTTGGCCAATTAGAGGTAGCTTAACAAGCTGTCACATTTACATAAAAGTAAAGTTACCTCCTTACTCATATCAAGTTGTGGCATACACCTGGACAATATACAGAAAATCCAATATTCACTCACCCTCTGATACACTCTATTTGGTCTCGATCAACCCCAAGGGAAATATATGGCTCTTCAGCTACTAAATGCTGTTCACCAGCTTGTTGCTAACAGTGCCTGTCTGCCGTTTGGTGCTGGGTAGGTAGCGCACAGCTGCCTGCTGCTGCTGGAAACAAGGTTAAAGAGCAGTAACAGTTTCCGGCTAAAACCAAACCAATCAGTTGAAAGATGCTCCGTAGAGCTGAGGGGGACTATTGAGTCCAGTGATAAATTCTTGGTTTGACATGCAAATTACAATACTATACAATCATTTTTACATTTTTTATCTAAAAATGGAAACATCTGTAATATAAGATACTGATTAGTGCAGCTTTAAAGTATAAACTGTGAAAATCAACCCTCACATTCTTGTTGCTAATTACACTCATAAAATGCAAAAAAGAAAAAGAAAAACATTTAATATACATACATATAAGGAAAACACTCCATTAGTACACATTAAGTACCTTCATGTGTGGCTTTGAACACTGAGGACATTTCCAAGGGATACAAAAGAATATCAACAACATCTTGCAAGCTTGTTTTAAAAACTTCAGATGAATAGCTTAATGTATTCTTTGCATGTTTATTACATGGGTTCACATATTCTCTTTCAATTATTAGCACTTAAAAACTTTCAACAACAGCTGAGTCACTGCATTGAAACTTCAGTCTGACACATATCAGGATTCATGCTTACTCTGCAGGATGGGTGAAGATGAGAAACAGCTGCAACAGACAGACCAGGAGTTGCAATTTTAGAAAGAATCAATGACATCCTTATTTTGGGCACATTTAGCTAAAGCTCAGTGCACCAGAAGCACATATATAAGGATACAGATCAATTGCAGAGTGTTGAATAAATTGTAAGTCTATTCAAAAACATTGAGTCATCGCATAAAAGATAGCAATGGCACAGATTACTGAAAGGCTCTTCTCATCATGTTTATGTTTTTCCTGCCTTTTTATTTCTTTTATTTTATTTCTAGTAGCTCATCAAGCCTGGTTAATATCAGTGGCCTATGTGGCTATATTTAATGTTGGCAGTTGGAATGAGACTTTAGGACATGTTCTTCTGTTTGACAAATGTATAGTGTATTTATGTCACGTATGAGTGTAATATTCAGTGCTATCATAAATAGAAGCAGAAATGTCACAAAGAGGTGATGCAGGAATTGCAACATCAGGAACTGGAACAAACATCCAACCATGAAAGTAATGTCTCTGACGTAAAACCAGTTTCTCGATTCTATGTGTTTTTGCTCTCAAAGTTGTATTTACTGTAAGATAGAATTTCAAAATGCTGCAATAGCGTAATCAGAATTTGTCTCATGAAATGAAGAAGTGTATTATCTTTTAATGGTGTTCGACCGAGTGATGCACAGCCAACCCCTTAGCCTGAATTAAACGTGTCTACATCCCTTGCTTTTAAGCACACGGGAACCATCTTCTGCTTAATGGGAATATATATTTTAGTCTGTAATTAGACCCTAGTAAACCTGGCAGACAAATTTAAAGTGATGGGTTAACTATTTCGTAATGATTTATTACATTATTACGAACACTCAGGATTCAAACACAGAGACAGATGCGCACACACACACACACACACACACACACACACACACACACACACACACACACACACACACACACACACACACACACACACACACACACACACACACACACACACACACAGTACATTTTTAAATTAATCCTGTCCTTACTACATTATATCAGCAAGAGGAATACTGGGGAAGACAGTTGATACAAGAGCTAGAGGAATTTAAAATCTTTCCAATGTTCCAACTTCCTTTTATAAATAATTGATGATTTTTTACAGTACATTCACATTGCCTTGACATTGCAAAAACATTGTGCTATGTTGCACATTATTGTAGAACATTTCCATTTCATGACCATGGTGATGGAATGGTACATATTTACAGTGTAGACTCAGTTACAGTAAATCAAATAGGAGTACTGCCTTTCTGAGTCATACCCACCTAACGACAAACAATGACTAATGGCCATTCTGACAGAAGTGGTGTGCAAAAAGGACATTTTTCTTTGCTACAGTAGGTGCCAAAGTGCAGCAATCGGACTGAGAGGAACATTTTAAATGGGTGCTCAGCTATCAAAAGTCCAAAGTGGACAGTAAATAAGATGTGCTACAAAAAGGAAAAGGACAAATATCCGGTCACACACCCAAAACATAGTCAGAAAGACTCACATTCAAAAGAGAAATTGAAAAATAGGAGCTATTTTAAGTTTCCCAGAAATGTCAAGTCTGAGAGAAACTGCAGTTCAGTCTTGTATTACACAGACATATTCTTTTACATTCTCAGAAATAAACTAAAATCAATGACTCTCTGTACAAATGAAGGACATTTATTGTTGTCTTTCTCTCTCACTGTTCTGCTTATGCACCGTTCTAAGCCAACACAGGTTTCTACAGCTGTCAAAACCACATATTTAACGGATGTGACTGTATGGCAACCCAAAGAGGTTGACCTCATTTATGAGGATTATTGCTTATTGCTTATCAACATATCCTGCTGCTGATTAGGCTCCATTCCTGCTTTAATCCCAACAACTTAATTATACAGGAGATGTCAGACTTCCAAGGACGCTCTTATTTTGGTGGTAAATCCAAGTGTGAATATTTGATGTTGCCATCCTCCAGTGCCATAGAAATCCAGGCTCCTGGGAGGGAGAGACGGACACATGCAGGGAAAATGCAGGGAACATGTATACATGCATGAAAAAATCTCATGTTCAAAGATTAATAATCCGAGCTGAACCATACTGTATTTCTAATATAGCTAAGGGACAATATGTTTATGTTTATTACTGTCTGTAATATCTGTGAGTAAACATAGTCCATAAACAAAACCTGCAATCATCACAAAAGGTGTTGTTGCTGTACGAGCAAGGGCTTAGCTGATTAATGTAGTTAATATGCTTCCCTCCTAATAATAACATTGTAGTGTGAGACCATACAAGAAGTGGTTTAAGTTGCCATAGCAACCAACCTTTTCCCTGCTTGACTGTTTTCCTGTGAGTGGATGTTGCTTTGATCTGATAGCCAGTGGCTAGGTGAGGAGTTTAACTGTGTTATAACCAGTGGGAGAATCCCCCCTGTGGGTAAAAGGACCCATCAAGATCACAATCAACACTCTGATTAAAGGGGAGGAAGTCGTAATCTGTTCGTATGAGTTCAGATCATCTTCTAGGAATTGATTGATATCTTTCAATGGTCTTGGAGTATTCATTGCATGACATTTAAAAGCACACAGACACAAAAGGACATATTGTTCTTTAAGTTCTTAAAAACATGCTGTGTTCAATTCAGAATTTTTGAACACGCATGTAAAACTCAGGTATTTTCAAATATGCAGGATCTGTGATGAATTATTAACAGACATTGTGGAATCTAAAATAGTGTCTTTGAATAATTCATCTTACATTCTTATAAGTTTTTACATTGCAAATCAGTGTGGAAATTGATTGGTAACACACATAGTTGAATAGGTGGTATTTATCGTAAATCTATATTGCCTTTAAATTAGTTTGCTATGCAGAGGAGCCGCATTCAACCCAAAACAGCTCTAAGGAGGTTCCTCACACACTCAGTGTGCTCAGCTGCAGCAGGTGGCTCTGCAGGGTGTTTTATTATTATTATTATTATATATTTCTTTCATGCTTTCCAGAGGGGCTATCACTTAGTTTACACCTGAGTGTGTCGCCACAAGAATGTACTCTATTTTCAAGAGTAGAGCAGTGTGTCTGTGCCTGGTGGTAAACTGACATTCTTCTGTGACCACAAACACAAATACAGACCTGCAACTAGATGCAGGTCTGTATTTGTGTTTGTGGTCACAGAAGAATGCAACATTCGGTCATTACAAGGAAATATGTCTTTTTCTCTATATTCCTACACACACTGTTAAGCTACTAGCTTGCTTTGGGTTTCATAAACATTAAAACATTTGTATTTGATCTTTCTAATAAGGCCATCACAGTCACACTGTTTCAACTAGCCTACTAGTAAAGGATATGTTCTTTTCTCTTCACTGTCACTATGGCTGAATGTTGTGCTGAGTGAGACGGAGAGTGTCGGCCTGCAGTCACCTGAGTTGCTATAGCTGATGCTGCAGTAGTAGCAGATGCAGCTGTGTTCAAGATTCATCAGGGATTGGCAGTGTTCTCTTTGGATGTGATGTTCTGAACCATTTTAGTGTTAACCTAAGCTATATGGCATTAGTTTTTTGTTTTGTTTGTGAACTTAGATTTATGCCAGTATTTCATATCCTTTACTGCGTTGTGTTTTTAGATATGTTAAAAAAAAAAAGGTTTGAAAGCACTTGTGGTGCCATGCTCTACCTTGACAATGACACAATGTATTTTTGATCACAGGTAAAAATATCACATTACGCATTTATATTGTTTAAAGAATGCATGACAGAACAAGATGCTAGTACCTCTGTGAAGCTGTACTTGAGCTAAATAATGCTTGCATGGCAACACATTGACAATGCTAACATGCTGATGTTTAGCAGGTATAATGTTATTCCTGTTCACAATTTTATTTAAATGCTTTAGTGTGTCAACATTTGCTAGTTTGCAAAAGTTAATGGTGCACCAAAGTGATTACAATTCATCCTGAGGGGGACATGAAAGTCTGGACCAAATTGAATGGCCGCTAAAAATGGGGGTTTGTTAACCATCTTAAATTTAACTTTACTGAGTTCTAAAAGCAGGCAAGGGTCATAACCAGGCAAACAGTCAAATCAGGCATACTTATCCAGGCAGGGGAAAATAAAGGCTGGGATGCTACAGCAGATGCAAACTAGATAATCTGGCAAGGATGTATAGTATATACTGCCAGGCTGATTAGGGAAATGGGAGGGAGGGGGGTTACTGTTGTTAGGGTTACAGTTATTAGGTATAACAGAGCAAGCAACATAATTTATTTCATTATGACTTCTTTCAAATTATTCAAAAGGCATACATTTTTTGTTTGTAGAAAAGTTAAACAATACTTGTCAAAACTGGTGAAGTCTTTTAGTGGTTGACTGAACAAATTTGACATGTCTTTTGGGAATTCTGGGATATCTTGGCAGTCAACCAACAATAACCTGTCAATTATCCAGTCAACAGCGAACCACTGAAGTAGTGTCTTACATAAATTGCTATGAGCTTCATCAGTATTACCACAGCTGACATATACTGGCAGCTGGTCTTCTCAGTCTTTCGGCTTTTTAGGAGTTGTGTAGTTGCACGATATTTAACACAAGGAAGAACTTGAAAGAACTGTTTTGATGCACTTGCCACCAACCCGCAGTACACAGCCTTCAGCAAATAATGCTTCCCAGTGTAGTTAATGAGGACAGATATGAATGGTCAAATGTAGTTAATGCTGAGGCATTGAGTTACCACTCTTTGAAGTGCTTCTTTTTGAATATTAATGATATTCATGACCTATTTGCTACTTCACTTTATGTAAATTCCCAATGGCCTTGTTTCCCCGATGCATTCATAGAAGATATGAAGATGCTGTTGGCAAAACAATAATATAATTAATAAGGGACTGTATGCATAAACTTAGTAACGAGAACCAAGGAGTTGGCTTTAGCACTGCATTCACAGTTCTTTTGGACGTCTGAACATTGTGAAAATGAACGTCAAAGTCAGGATCTCATTATATTATAACAAAAAAACTCTGGGTGAAGATATTTCTTTGACAGCTTGTATATGGCAGTGCTCCCTGGGGTTCAGTAGATGGTTACAAACACCCCCACCTTGCCATCTGTCTGGACCCATTGTAGCTTGTTGTAAATTCCACAAGGATACTCCCAGCGAAGCGAGACAGAAACACGGAAAAGTGCTTTTAGGAACCACAGCACACTTTCAGCCTGTCACGAGAGTTGAGTATAATGTGAGAGCCTTGATGTGCCTTGAACTGTAAACTGCTTAAAAACTTATCTTCAAGTTTAAATATAATAGTGTCTGAGTTGCCACCAATAAACAGAAAGGAACGTTTTTCTACTAGTGTTTGTAGACAATGCTGTATCCATAAATGTCTCCATATCTCTCTGAAACATGTGGTTATACATATGATCAATGGAACTGCAGTCAGACTTAGCTTTACAGTGCTGCTATTATAGAAAAGTTACACAAACTACTGGGTGTTGTAAGTCATGGTGGCCAATGGAAGGCAACACAGGAAAAGAGATAAGGAAAACACAAAACAGAGGAATAACTAGAAGGTATTTACATGTTTGCTTTAAGAGAACAGTGATTTAAGTGGACACTAGCCTGTGTCTGACATGTCATGGTTTATGATGCAGTTTTATAAACCATGTCCTGTGCCGTGAAGTTACTGAACAAGAAGCCAAAAGCATTCACGGTGATAAGGGTCACAGTAGGTTCCCCTGTCACCCCAAGTGTCTGTTCAGCTGCAGTGTCCTTGAGTAAGAAACCAAATCCATATCAGCTCGCATCATTTATCTGACACTGTGCCAGGGCAAAAATGTAAATGGCTTTTACTCATATTGCCTAAATGTCGTTTGTGGTATAGTTATAATCACACATGACAAGACTCCATTAAGAAATTAAGAAATTATACATTTTTCCCAAAACTTTAAAAGGAAAAAACTAAACTAAAAACCATGTGTTATTGAAATTAAAAAGGGAAATTGACACAAAATAAAATGTGAATTTATACAAGGGAATTTCTCACAGCAAAGGTGTACCACATTCACAAACCGTTTAACGTTCGAACAGCTACATGTACTGTACCTCAGAGCATAATAATGAAGAGGCCTGGGATTGAGGTTTTCAGATAGTATTATCATACAAATGCACAGCACTGCAGATCCAGTTGTTTCCAATCTGTCCACGGGAACTTCAGTAATCACAATACACAATAGAAATTGTTTTAGAAATCCAATGATAATCTTGACAATCATAAAGTAATAAAAAGGGAAATAAATCACCAAAATAGTGTAGTGTACCCTTACACTTTTTACACTACACCTTTTCTATGCTTTCACTTCCACTTACCATTAATCTGATATAGAATCACCCACTATAAGGTTTAAACCACAACACGTACAATTATGGATTAATGTTATTGCTTATTATTAATATAGGCCATTTAGTACAATATGTAATGTCTATATAGGAAATACATTAGGGGAATAAATATTAAGTCTCCCCCACCATAGAAAGATATTGTCAGATTAACGGCTGCTTGTCAGAACAAACTGAACATTTAAACATTTGTAGAGGAGGGGTTAGCTGCCTTCCTCCAGCTGTCGGTTCCGTTTTATGAGATGGTCAGGAGCGAGAAGAAGGAAATGTGCAACACTGCAGCAATAGCTGCATTTAAATTCAGGCTGCCACAGTACATGGGCAAGCTGTAATAGTCAACTCACACATCATAGCACTTGATTCAAAAGCTTCACAGCCAAGACAGATTTATGTTGGCGTGTGAAATTATAACACTTCTATGAAATGATGTCACACAAATGATAATACAAAATAAAACTTTTTTTTAAATTGTTTTAGCTGTTAAAATATGTTTTCATTTCAGTGTGGTTGTATTAAAGTAATCTTAGATTTTAACCTTAAATGTATAAACTTTCCTTACAGTTTTTATTTTTTCAAATGGTCAGTTGCCATTGCTTCTGTAGAAAATCATGTCCTTTTTAACCGTCTCTCCTCTTGAGTACCATTATTGTTCTGGCAGGGAGAGTGAAGATTTGTGTCTCTCCCTCTCTCAACTGAACACAAACAGGGCCCTTTCAGGTCACATCTTTTTCAAATCAGGAGAAGACACGGCTGGATCACCATGGTGTCCCACATTTATAAATAAACCCACCGTGAGACAAGAAACAGATTTAATGTTTCGATTTAAAGACACATTTTACAACATATTTACAAGTCCATTGAGGCCTGTCTGTTGGCACTATAAATTACAGGCTAAAGTGTGCCAGTCAATCTGTTAGCAGTTATGGTGACACTTCAGGCCAACATACAGAGAAGGACATGCCCTTGATGTGCTGAAGAGCCATAAGGAAAATGGGCTGATAAAAAGAGGGTGGATATCAGGCATGGACAGAGGTTAATGCAAAATGAGTGACTCTGCAGGGTTGCATACAAGCTGCACATTGTGCTTAGTGACTGAAGGAGGGACAACATGATATTCAAAGTGGATAATTTTGAATTGGGGAATATTATTAAGTCTGGATACTGGCAGGAAATCTAAGAGGATGTTATAATGCATACAGCCAATAGTTGACATTGTAATACAGAGCACTCAAGAGCTATAAAAGCCTCTTATACGCATATCAATATCAATTCACTTTATTCACAACACAACATTTTATTTCGGCTTTTGCCAAGCTTTTATTTTTTTCTTGATGTAGAATACCACTCTCATGTTTAGTGTAGAGTACCATAAATGGGAGGATGAAGAGGGATTTTGTCACTTTTCTCAGGTTGGCAGTAATAAGCCTGGATAAGCCCTCAGAAATATTAGTGTGTCTCAGACATACTGTTTCCAGTTGTTGTAAATATACTGGCAAAGTTGAACACATTCCAATTCCAAATCCCCCTCACTGGGTATTGTAAACACCACTCTCCCCCAGCAGCATGGCATTTCTCTTCAAATCCATCTAAAACAATGGACCTTACTTTGACATGCAGCATATACAAGCACACTGGACACAGATAAATGTCTGTTTATGTTCAAGATGTATTGCATCAATTATTACTGAAGCCCTTTGCTTCGCTGGTAAGTTGTACGAAGGATTTTGAAACAAAAACGTTAAAAGACGAAAAGAGAGGATAAAGGTATTGCCACATTAGTTGGCTGGAGTCCTTGAGGCGAGCATGAATACACTCTGAGTCAATAATTTATGCACCCAGACACACACATTCAAACACACACACACACACACACACACACACACACACACACACACACACACATGCAAAGTGAGAAAGAGAGAAACAGAAAATTGCTGCACAGTGAAACAGAAGACTGAAAAAGCTTTAGGGACAGAAACACAGTCTGAGACAACAACTGGAAGACATATACTGTATATGTTGCCAGATGGGAGACATACAGTATCTAAGAGGATTTAATCACTGGTACTTCTACTGTGTTTGCTCGCCTAATGTATGCAGATAGTAAAGGTCTTTTCCTTTGGTGAATGCTTACAGTCATATGCTGTCTTCACACTGCCTGACACATCTCTTCAAGCTTACATAATGTAGATCTGCCCTAATTTCCCTCTCCCCAGCAGAATTGGGGTCTTCAAGCAGCTAAGCAACATAACACCATTAATCTGACAAACATATTGAGTCAAAGGTGATCCACTGTGGTTATTAAAATGAACATTATTCAGACACAGATCCTGTGATTTGTCCGTCACGCCTAAATGCAACGCAGGGCAATGTTTTCCATGCAAGTCAGCTTTAGTCTTTCATATACGATGTGTACAATTTAGTGACATGCAACATACAGTCATCACTGTCAGCATAGAGCCTCTTGCTCTAGAATTGTTTTTCTGTGTCAGGTAATTGGATGTTTCCATGGATACTGCTATGTCTGCTAGGAAAATAGTTTATGTGCAGGTGTCTGCTTCATGTGCATGCAGATGTGTTCACAGTTACTGTAAGGTCACACCTTTTCCCAGCTTTATGCACATCACAATCAACACAACACATGCGCCTTTTGTTGCTATCAGATGCTCGAGAGCAAACATTTGGAATTCAAAAGTGTACAAGAAACTCATATTTGCCAAAAGTACATTTTGTAATACTGCCCTAGGCCTGTTCTGTGACTGATATTTGTGCAGCTATTTGAACGCTTAAGGCATCAGATAATCATTGAATTTAAACATGAGAGAATTGATCATTTGAGTTCTTAGTCAACATGTCTTTGGGTGGTACTGAGAAAAACTAAAGCACCATGCAGTATGCCATTTCAATGTTGATTATGCAACACAGCCCTTTTTGTTAATTCCCATTTGCCTTATTGAAACCATGACAATGGGCTTGATCTTAACATTTGAATTGGGTATTGTAATTTTAGTAATGTTCTGAAAAATGCCAATGGGATTTTCTGTAACATTTTCAAAGCTGTCCTCCCTGTGCACTATGATATTTACTTCACACACCATGGTTTCGAGGGTGAAGGGAACACAGAAACACTGGCATATGAATGCATATCTTTTATTCATCAGCTAACAACTAAAGAAACAGCACATTGTAGATATATTTACCCCACATACAGTATTCCTAGTTGTACTGTGGTTTTGCAATAAGAGACCAGTTTTTTGCTTTTCAGAGCCGATGCAAGTTTGCATGGAAATGCTGATGAAGTGTTCTATTTACAAATCAGAGGTTGACATAGAAAACCACTGTTTCATATTAAAATACAAACAAAACAAACAAAAGCAAACATAAACGTTGGAATAAGAATAAGACACTAACTGGATCTCTTCTTCTTTGCAAATTAAACATTTGCACATATACACAGGACAGTCACATTTCAATTTAACACATTTTTGGATTATTAGTATTTGCAGTCTCACGTGTGACAAATATCGGCATTTGGTCACTGATAGCAAAAAGCTGAAAGAGAAAAACATTACAAATGTCTGTTATATACAGTATATACTCTTTTCCATTACACAGTTGCAAGATTATTACAAATTGAAAGAAACATCATGAAAAATAAATGTGTCAGTTTCCTTCAAATACACTGGCAGCCTAAATTATTTTCTTTTTTGTGATGTATTGTATTGTGTATTGTGTTGTATTGTATTTTCTCATCTGTTGCATTAGCTTGGTTGCACACAATTTACCACACATAAAAAAAATAAAAAAAACTGAACTGAAACACAATAAAAAAACATTTGTCTGTGCAGGTTTACAGTGTTTTCACCACTAACTTCACAGCAATATATTGATTTAAAAAAAATCCATCTAACAAAATACGAACCTGTGCAGGTTTACATCATGCTGCACTTTGTCAAGTTCATTTTATTTCTTCTGATGAATTTCCAAAGGGCAGACACAGTTCAAATGATAAAACAATCACAAAATGACTCTGAACATGTGAAAGGCAACAAACCAAGACTGTATACTTGATAAACAGCATGACTAATGCTGCAGTGTAATACACGGTGACATGCAGACAGGGTCCAAATACACCATGTCCTCTAATTAGCTGAGTTAAGATGATAAGTTCAGTGCATAATACTGCATATGAGGAGAATTTACTCTGTGTATAAAGTCTGATTTCTAGGCGTACACTATTGACCCAGAAATTGGTTCAACTGCATTATGACTGGATGATGCGCTTAGATTCTTTTAGAGCATATAACATTTTTTATGAATTAGACGACTTTATCCATTCAAGCATGTATTTGTTGTGCATTCAATCTTGTAGCTAAAGCTCTTGCAGACCTTTACACATTTGTTACACTACAACACCCACCCCCTCTTAAAAGGAGAGAAAGATACACTACTAATTGCAGTCAAATTTCCAGATTTCATGCGCCCACAGATGAAAACAAACAATGTCAAATAATGAGACACTGTTTTTTCATTGTGATGCAACCAGGGGCGCCGCCAGGAATTTTGGGCCCCATGACAAAAAATCTAATTGGGCCCCCTCTACGCAGCTGTTGTCACCACATCTCTAGGACCTAACTGTCCCATCAAAAGCTTTACATAACTCTAATTAAAGGCTTGCAACTTGCAACAGAGATCATTAATTTTATTATTATATTTGAAATATATATACTGAATGATGATGGTTTAATAATTTTATATAAGTTTTTACCTATTTTTTGGGGCCCCTGTCAGTCATGGGCCCTTGGAATTGTCCTAACTTTTCCCCCCAATATGGCGCCCCTGGATGCAACACACACAAATCCACTCAGTATACTCCTTAAAAATATATAAAGTTTTAGAAAAAATGAATTATCCAAAATGTGGTTCAAAAGTACCTCTGAATATACATGAGTGTTACATTTTAAATAAACATTTATGGGATGTGATACTATTATTAAATATCATGTTCATGAGTGTTGGTTGAATGAGCAATGAGTTGGCATTTTGTACAGATTGTCTAAGTATACTCTATATATCTATGCATAGTGCAAGCTTTTTGAACATGTGGTACTTTTATGTATACACTGTATCAAACCTACTTCTATGGCTATATGCACATGTGTTACCATATTGTACATTTCAGAAAGTGACATCATCGTTAACCTGTAGAGGTCAATAGTGCATTTTTTTGTAAAAGAAAGAAAAGAAAGTTGCATAATATTCAGTCATTTAAAATATGTTTTGGGTCTGAGGCCAACAGATTTTCAGCTGAATATCAAACAGAAGTATATGGAGATACATTAGACTCTTATTGTATTGCAAATCTACTCAAATGTATTGCAACTGAAAAACAATTTTTGTAAGGGTATTCAGAGATATAATAAAGAAAAAAAGGTTGTAATGGTACAATAAAACACAGGAATGTGCTTTGATGTACTCCTCTGAGTGTCAAACTTTGCATATATTATGAGCTGATTTTTTTTTGTGAAGTGCTTTGGTTGTGGTACAAATACATTTAAGACACTTATTCCAATTCATCCTTTTTCGACAAGTGTTTTCAAGCTGTATGTTTGCCAGAAAATACACATTTGTGATGCATGATATAGCCTTTTAAAGCTCATTTTCTTTCAGTTACAATACATCTGGATACGGCTGTGATTATAATCTTTCAGTTACAACATTTCTGAGTACAGTGACAATACATTGATATTTAACTAAATACAAGTGCAACATGTGTCCATAATCCACAAGTGCAGTGGGTTTGGAGATGGGGAGGCTCCGAGGGAACACCACCGATTACATATGTCTGTTCAGTATATTTTTAGGATACATTAATTATTCTCTCCCAAATCTGCAAACAAGATAGCAGAGGTTTTCTGGCCTCATAATCTGTGATGCATTTAATATGATCATCCCAGAGCTGTGCATTCTGGAAGTAAAACTGCCTCCCTAATGTGTCTGACTCCATTTTTCCCTGGATTACAATTTCCTAGATGCGTGACTTTTGTCAACACCTCGCAGGTCAAATTCATGGTTACAGATCAATTTACTTGCAGACTAAATTTGAATTAATCTCATGTGTGAGTTTCATCTTGAATACATTTGACAGAACTGGGTGCCATACTTATAACTGTAACAAAAAACCTGGTTTATTTTGGGATAAGAACATATCATTTGGGGTGCCTGGGTAGCTCACCTGGTAGAAAGTGCACCCCATGTACAGAGGCTCAGTCCTCACCGCAGCGGCCACCGGTTTGGTTCCAACCTGCGGCCCTTTGCTGCATGTCGTCCCCCCTCTTTCTCCCCTTTCGTTCCTAAATCTGACCTATCAAATAAAGGCATTAAAAGCCTAAAAAAATCATCTTAAAAAAAAGAACATATCATCTGGACGTTTCATAAACACTCATGAAATGCTGCTAATTTGAGAGTAAAAGCTCAGTGACATTATTGTTAATGTAACAGCTCCAGGATGTATTTTATGTAGGGATGAGTCATAATAGCCTCAGATTTGTGGTTGCTTGTTCATATTTACACATTTAAACCAAACTGTTAAACACCACAGGGGTAAAGGGATAAGTGATACTTTAAAATGAATAGTTTTATTATTCCATAATGTGACACATGATTCCCAGAAATGCTCACAATGTATTGTACTAATAAAGGTGATAAAGTTGTTCTGCCTGTTTTTTTAAACATGGTCGGATTCCTGATAAAAAAGGATACATTGCATCAATGCATCCACTCTGACCGTCCACATGTCAAGTCTCCTAAAACTGTGTAAATGTTGTTCGTTTTTCAAGAACCTCAAGGTAATCTGGATCAATATGAAGCTTTGCTTTCAGTTCCCAGTACTCACTCCTGTTGGGCTCCACATACACAGTACTTGGTGATGCACAATAGAGTATTGTCTGTTGTATCCTATCTGGGTGCATGTATTGATGCCTTGCATCAAAGTCTGAGGTATACTGACTCGACGAATGCGCCGCATGCCTGCATGGTAATGTATTGCTGTAGCGTGTGTGCTTGTCAGGCTCATGTACATCTCTGTAGTAACACTGATCATCTTGGTAAGAGCTGGAGGGCTTGTTAGGTGGCTCTGGAGTGGTGGCACTGTATTCTGAGCTTATTATATTACTGGCTGCTTCTTCGTCCGAGTTACCCAGAAAAGCGCAACTCAACTTGTCAAAGTCTCTAAATCCATCCGCTGATTTGCTCTCCGTCGGTGTTTGGGCAGAAGTTCTGCATGTGGATTCTGTGGGAGGTGGTATGTACTCATATACATGTCCAGCAGATGTTCTGACTTTGGGAATGGATCCCTTTTTGTAAAGGCCATATTCCATGTTGAGAGAGCTAATGCAAGCATTCATGGAGTTATTGTGCTCGTTTTGACTCTTTTGACGTCTCTTTTTCATTACCACGAACAATCCTGCAGCCACAAACACAGACACAATGAACATGAAGAGAAGGGCAAGAATCATCACAGACAAAGGAATGGCGCTGTATTGTGTGTCAAAGTCCAAAGATGTTTCTATGGTGATAGTGCTGCCTGGAAAAGATTCTTCAGAGGGTGGGATCATGGAGGCAAGTATATCAGAGTTATTAGGGCAGAAATTAGCTGTCTTAATGTATCTCATATCCTCCCCAGCTAGCCTTTTAGGCGAACCACAGATGACATTGTTTATAACTGTGCCTGTGCTAAGCTGCTCCAGCCACATCTTCAACTCCAGTATGCTACAATAGCAATCCCAGGGGTTCTCGAACAAATCGACTTGCACCAGTGCCGTGAGCTGATCTAGCACGCCGCTGACAGGCAGATATCGCAGATGGTTGCTGCGAAGATTTAGTCTGGCTAATGTCAGGCCATTAAATGTTCCCACTGGTAAGGTTTTCAAGAGATTATTGTTCAGAAAAAGAAGCTGAAGTTTGGGTACATGCTGAAAGGTGTCAGATGCAATTTCTTTAATGACGTTGTATTCTAAATATAAGAACTGTAGGGTCTCCAATCCATAAAACATCTCAGCTTTAAGATGGTCAATCAGATTTCCGTTAAGGTATAGTCTTCTTAGGTGTATCAAATCGCCAAATGTTCGGTCATGTATGCGAGAAACTCGATTGTTACCCAGATGAAGCAAATCTAATCCAGTCGCCTCAATAAAATCTGATCGACGCACCACAGGGATATAATTCCCAGTTAAATACATCTTTTTGGGATTGTAAGGTTTGGGATTTAAGTCAGAGATATGCTCAATCTTTCGCTCCTGGCAGTTCACATTCAGGCCAAGATCTGAAATTTGAAGGTTGCAGGTACAGGCAGTTGGGCAATCTAAAGGCACAGGGGATTTGGTTTGATATGAAATAATTTGGCCATAATTCTGTGGTTTATTAGATGGGATGCGAGCAGTTGGCCTTGATTTTAATTTGCGTGACTGGTGGGGTCCCTTAGTGGGTCTTGATGAGGACCGTGCAATCCCTGATGAGGTGAAAGAGGCTGTGACATGAGTTGGCGTAGTCCTATAGTATGCATCAGTGCTCAAATGTGGCAGGGGTTGCATCTCGTATTCAGCAATGGCTCTCCTCGGGCACAACTCCTGTTTTGAAACCTCATCAAGATCTCTCCCGTGAAGCCGGAAAGGGAACTCACAAACAACATCGCCGACTAAAGCTGTGTATGATATGCTCTCGAGCCAGGTTTTAAGAGCAATCAGCTCACATGAACAGTTCCATGGGTTCTCCTCCAGCTGTAACTCCACAACACTGTTCATGTGCTCCAGCAGACCTGAGTAGGGTAGCACTTTGAGCTGATTCCCCCTTAAGTCCAAATGAGTTAATGGTACATACTGGAAAATGTTCACAGGCAGAGAAGTTATTAAGTTGTCATTTAGAATCAGGACCTCCAGATGTCGAAGTCTGCTCAAGGCATTCGGCGCAACATGAGCGATATAATTGTAATCAATTTGTAGATATTCCAGACATTCAAGGCCAAAGAAAATCTCTTCCTTCAAGGCATCAATTTTGTTATTGTTGAGATGCAATCGTTTTAATTCTTGAAGTCCATTAAAAGCTCCTGCTTCGACTTCAGATATCTCATTATTTCCCAGATGTAATATTGTAAGTCCCTTGTACTCAACAAAATCATTGGCAGATAGCTTTTTCAAAAGATTCCCTGTAAGCAGCAGATGATACTGGGAGAAGTACACTGGGCTTATGTCTGAAATACTTGCAACTCCTCTGTTTTCACAGCTCACTGTGAGAATCCCCTCTCTCTCATCACAGGCACAAAGTCTTTGACATATTTCTCCATAACTGCCAAACATCTCAACAGTGCACACCGACATTGCACTTAGCAAAAAATATGAAATCCAAAGATGCATTTTCCTGCAAAAATGATGGCCGAGCTCACAGTCCTGCTAAGGTTTCCTCAATGCCATCTAGAAATAAAAGACATACATGGTGATGTCAAACAGGCAGATTGCAATTGAAGCAACTTCCAAACAACAAGCTGTAGCCTGCATGAGTCAAAGGTTCATTTGCTGTTACCCAGGGGTTACTTCTATCTGTGGCTGCTGATTTTAAAATGGCTCAAACAAAGCAGGATAAAAAGCAACTCCTTCAAGCTATGTAGGCTAAATAACAAAAAGCAAGGTCAAGGCAACACATAAGCACAGAACAATGGTCTCAATCCGCTCTAAGGGGAAGCCACATCCCATTTGCTTGTTAAGACATTAGAATGCAATTAAATAACATACTGGTTTGAATGTAGAGATATGTAAATTAATGTTAGCTGATTCTGCTTCACAGTGCACGCTTTGTCAAACATGAGACAGCCAGCATAATTTCTGGTAGAAATACATACCTCACGCACATTGATGAAGATAGGTATTTCAGCGCGTCTTTTATTTTTAATCCGTCAAAACGAAGGAGGAAACAGGATCTATTCAGTGTGTACGTCGTCTCTAATGCACCGGAGAGGATGAAAGAAACGCTGATCAACCATAACTGCCAAATGCTTCTCTTTTACCACGCTGTGCCGGAGGAGACACAGCTATGCCTGGTAACTAAAGTTGCTTATTCGCTCTCTCTCTCTCTCTCTCTCTCTCTCTCTCTCTCTCTCTCTCTCTCTCTCTCTCTCTCCGTGGACCCTCACGCACACACGCACGCAAGCTCACTCGGTGGTCGGGAGGATGTCAAGTCATTTCATGCACAAAGAATAAGCTCACTGGAGCATCGAGATGCACCCCCCCCAAAAGATGTTGACCTACCTACGGAATAGATGTCCCCCCAAAAAAATTATCAATAATTCACCGAGCTCTTGTGTTAAAACGGTTTGTTAAACCGCTTATAATGTTATTCATCCGGGAAACAACCCCTTCACCGGAATGCCAAGTTACATCAGCTTTTTATAATCTGTCTGTCAATCCTGTAATGTTATGTATTGTAGATGGGGAGCTGGATAGATAAAAGATCACATATTTCCAGCATCACACTGGCAGAGCAGTTTATTTTCATCCCAGCTGCTATTTTATCTGACCTGAGAAAAGCTGTTGATCAAGTCACAGTGCAAGTTGGCCTGCAGGTGCCCATGCCAGTCCGATGTCGGAGGTTGTGGAGTTTTTATGGTTCAGTCCGAATATTTTGTCAATACCCAGGTAACAGCAAACCCTTGAATGAACTGCCACACAGATTCCATTTCTCATGAAAAGCTGTACTAAAGTGCTTATATGGCCTGTGCAGAACAGCCTTAATAATCATGTCATCCACTGCCTAATGCATGAACACACTAGGGCTTTGCCATGGTAGGATGTGCATTGATTAAGCAGAAAGCTTGCAAGTAATACTTTTTGCAATATTTGCCTGTCAGTTTATTAAAATGAAATAGTAAACTATGAGTCACACAGAATGAGTTTGTTTTTACCTAATCTTAATGAAAACCAAACAGTTCTGGCATGAGTTCTCGCAGCAGTATTAGAGTGAATTATTCAGTTCTCTCATTTTCATTTATCAGATGTAGCATCTGAACTGGAACTGGTGTTGCATGCGAAATGTCGTGTCAGTTTAGTGACAATAGCGATAGGTAAAGAAAAAGACCTGTCATGCCCTTCTCCACCTGATGCGGTAGTATGGGGTACCCATGTGGAAACATGTCAAGTACCGCCTTGTATACTAATGTGTCCTCGTGGAGCAATATCCATCATCCTCCCCACTTGGCTCGTGCTCACATGGGAAGAGAGCAGGCACATCAGGGACACTGCCTGTGGCTCATATTAAGAGTATGAAGGCTGCATGCAATTCATTTGTGCTTCTGTTTCCTCTGCCTTCAGAGATTTGCGCTGCATATTAGGCTTGAGTCTCAGCATTAGCTAAACCCCATCATTACACCACCATTTCTGCATAAATTAGCATTTATGTTCGTTACAATATGATAAGCAAATTGTGCAGCTGGCACAACATAGCTGTCATCACAAACATCTGGATGAGAGAAATCATTTACTTTTTGAATATTAATGCAATATTTTTTCTAATTTGGTTGTGTGAATTTTCTGTCTTTGCATTTGGTTTGCGTCCACACATACGTTTGCATCTCTCAGCAGTAATTCATGTTGTCCATCCAGGGTCACAATGTGCAGAGGGAACATGAGGCACACACTGTCATACACACAGGCGATGCATGATATGAGCCTCATTTACCATCTCTCCAAGTCTTCCATGACACTGAACATAATCTTTACCAAATGGGAGCCGAAGAAAGCGACTCTCTCTCTCTCTCACACACACACACACACACACACACACACACACACACACACACACACACACACACACACACACACACACACACACACACACACACACACACACACACACGCACACGCACACGCACACACACTTCCACACGCGCACGCACGCACATGCATAAAAGGAATCAGCATAACAAATGACAACAATTATGTGCTCCAAGGTCAGAAATACACAAATGGAGTTGGAGCTGTGCCACAGAGGATGATTGGTAGTGCTTCTAAAATATGTTCCTTACAGATGGTGCGTCGCACTTTGTCATCTGTGTCCAGCTTGAGCGTACAAGAACACTCGGCATCCCAGTGAACTTTTCTGCTATTGTCTGGCAGGAAGATTACTCTCAGGGCTCTCACAAGCTTTTGTTGCATCAGAAGTGATGTTACACAGCAAACAACTAAACAACACAGAGCATTTTAAGATGATTGTGTCAACACATTATGCAAGCTCTAAAGCTTTTGGCCCTATACATATTTGCACAAGTGTTTTTTAAATGGATGTAATATGGGAAAAGAAAGAAAATACTATTTTAATCACCATTTCTTGTACTAAAACTGTGTTTTCAGGTCTGTGTTAAAAGTGACCACAAAGACAGTAAGGAGATGGTCAGACGAGGCTTTGAGAGGCAGCTTCAAAGCAAGCGACTGGGAAGAGTGAGCTGCAAGGGGAGGACATTGCAGACTGCCTGACTGACACACTAGATCATGCATACTCTTTGAAAACACTGTATCCATCTGGGAGGTGCTGAACTGAAGTCTCTACTGAATAACAGAAAGAGGTCTTTTATGTCAGGTATTACAGTAAGAACTGTGGTGGGTATGGAAAAAGTAGAAGAAGAAGATCAGGGATGGCAGGGATAACAGTTACAGCCTGAGACTGAAGACAGACTGAAGACAGACAGATGTGAGCGAGTTTGTAAGAGCATGAAAAACATCTTTGGTTACAAGAAATCGTACAGCAGGCAGTCTGAGAACATGCCTCCCAGAGTATCTCTGGTCTCCCTCGAGGAGGTGGGATAGAAAAAGATGATGGCCACATTATCAGCCATCATGGACGACACCTCACACCCCCCGCTTGGATCCTTAAGTGCCCAGGGCAACTGCTTCTCTGGAAGGCAGCTCCATAAATAAAGGGCACAATTGGCACATGTTTTTCGTCTCTGCTGCCACAAGGCTCTACAATCCACTATTCTTAGCAGACCATAAAAACCGCTATTACATAACAATACTTATAGAGAATAATAGTGTTTTTTCACCAATTTACATAGGTATCCACTATTATTATCACCCCTTGTGCTCAAACATAAATGCTGCTTTATACTTTGTGGACACCTTGATCTCATTCAAATGAAAATTTTAATTAAAATTCTACTCCACTCCAATGGAGTCTGTTATCTATGAACACTTTCCTATTTACTTCATTGCAATCTCATACATCTTTCATTATGTTTCACACACTGTATGCAACACTGTGTGGTAGTATGACTTTGTATTGTTGCTGCGGACACTGACATTCCTTAGACATCTTGAAATTCAATTTTGTTATTTCTCTTGTTTTCTATAACCAAGATAGCTACTCTTTTCCTCTGGCTTGTTTGGAAGCGCATTGGGGCTTCTTCATCTTTTAAGCTGTACCCATGCAGCCCACTTAACCCCCCAAACTGGGTACTCTTGCCTCATCTGCCACACCACTTCACCCCGACCCACCCCGACCTCGGACATATCCCCTAACACCACCAACCTGGCACCCTGGATTTTGTGAAGAACCGACATTGGTCTGTGCATGTGGGCTTATTCCATTTGACCTTTCGAGGTTTTCCTGTTGTATTCTTATAATTGGTATTTTCCCATCTACAGCTCCTATTATACCCTCAGTATTCTCGCTTTGCCAGACAACCCACATGCTGAGAAGCGGAGGATTGTCTGGCTACTCCAACAGCATTCTGGAATGGGAGAAAAACGCTCTCTGGTTTGTTGGCATTTCTTTAAACCAATCACAATCGTTACGGGCGGCGCTTAGCTCCACACAGAGCTGCTGCAAAATACTGTAGTTGTGCGAGAGAAAACTCAAATTGGACAGATAGTCTAGCGAGCTGTCTCAATTTACCATGCAGAGATCTGAGGAGCAGTCAACAATAGTCCTCATAAATCCAGCGAATTTAAAATTCCAACACAAATAAAGAGGAAGGAAACAGAAAATACATGCAATCAGCGGAATTTCCTGCGGCACTGGAGCAATCCCGGAAGTGGAACGTCAAGGATGTAGACTACACCCTGAGGTAGGGGATAGTCTCTCTTCAAATAAGTGCTCCTGTGGTCTGTTATATTATTTTTTCCAATGTCCCAGATTTCTTTGTTAGGGTGTTTCCTTGTCCTCTCAGAGAGCTGAGTCAGAAAGTGTTGCTGTTGTGAGCCTATAAAGCCCATTGAGATATTGATGTAGTATTAGCAGAAACAAATAAACTTTATGACAATGGACAAGTGCAACTTAGTTCAATTTCTTGTTCACCTTAATATTACAGCACAGTTGTGTTAAATTTCTAATTGGTATACCACATTGTTATTGTACATTATTTTAAGTATATATTCTTTTCATGACCTATAATATTTCTCAGCTTTTTTACTAGACTGCCCTGCTGCTGTGACACTTTAATATCCCCGTGTGGCATCTATAAAGTTGTTCTAATTTCATAGTAGCCATAATTTCTCAAGATCATAACATTTTTATATCAAGGGCCCATCAATAGATACTCATCTAACTGCAGATGCCCGTTTACGTGTTAGAAAATAGTTTGTGTTATACTACCTGTTTATGATGTGAGTGGAAATGCTGTTTTTGAAGTCTTTTATCCTTTACAGTTAATAACCTTTAGCTCTCCCACATTTTGTCTGAGACTTCTTGCAAATGTTTCAAGGGCCGCTAGTGGTCCATGAACCCCAGTGTGGACACAGCTGGTCAGAACAAAAATCAGAGCCTTTGTTTTTATGCTTGTTGCTATGGCACCACCTGTTGGTCAAATTTAAGAAATACAAAGGAAAAGGGGGGATAAAAGACAAAGTGAGGATTTAACCTGGTGGTTAATGACAACAGTATTCAGATGTATCCTTAAAAAAAAGTTAGAACAGACACAGTTCTTCTCATTACCCCCTCTGATTAGAAAACATCATGACCTCATACTCATACATTTCTAAGAAATCACAAAATTCAAATGACTGAGTTGTCTTTATTGATCCATACAGGAATAAAGAACATGGTACTTTGAAACAATTGCATTGAAATCATTATTTTTCATTACAGGTCAGGTCAAATGAAATTTCACTTGCAGGATTAGAAACTGACAAAGAAAAACTAGCTTACTTTTATTTGAGGAGTGTAATAAAAAAATAACTGCCTGTTAAAGAGGTGAGTTTCAGTAGTGGGGTCAAGAAAAACCAGAAAACAAGTATTACCAGCAGTCATGTTCAAACTGGAAAAGCGATTTGGTATTCTTGAGTATGACTATTTAATTCCTATAATATTCAAGAAGTAAGTGGAGTGAAATTGCTTGCAGTTAATTCCATTTGCCTCAGTTTGATCTCTGACATGAAGACAAGAAAAGAGTGCTTCACTCCAACAGCTGCAGGTTTATAATGACTCAGAAGAACGTTTTAGTTAAATACAGAATGTATTTTAACAGAAATCACATCTCTCAAATTACTGACTATTGTTGTTTCTTTTTCATTGTACTTCATTTTCTTATTTTTGTATTTTGGACACTTTTACCATATCTTACTCTCACTCTTATGCTTGTTAGAATTATATGATTGGGTAATTACCATGGGCGGTTTTAGACCCTGTTTAGGGGGGCTCAAGCCTTTACAGGTTCAAAGGGGCTTAAAACAGGTTTAATATCCTGTGTTGCTGTCGCCGATGCTATGCACCTGTAACCCAGTCAAGGAAAGGGTTAACAGAAATGTAGTTTTGGCCAATCGGAGGTGATTGTGCCAGATTCCCGCCTTTGGCTGAGTCTCTATCTAATCTTACAGAGGGAGAGCAGGAGACGGTTGTGAAGTTTAATGTTGGTAATCCCCAGAGAAGAAATTGGTAATTCCATGGCGCAGATTAGATCCCAAATTGAAACGTAAGCAACTAAAATTGCAGAATGTTAGAACATTGTGTCAAATTGGTCGTTATTACTGTGACTTATAAGGTGTAAAGTTTAGTTCCATCATAGTGTTAATAGTGTCAAAAAGTGTTAGCTGACGTTGTTGTTCAGTAGCTAACTCAGAGATTATCGGCAAATGAAATTACTGATTTAACAGGGGGGGTTTGTTAACACTTTTGCATGCACTATATCTGTGTCACATTCTCATCAGGGGCTGAGCCCCCCTAAAGGTCGGTTCCTAGAATCGCCCCTGGCGATTACCTTTTAACCTGAACCAAACCAAGCAATCTAAAACAATACATGTAATTTGACCTCAAACCTCAAGGTGTCACTGCTGACTTAGGTAAGGATTTTCTGTAGTTTCTCTCTTTCCTTTGTTATTCCTTTCTATCACTAGGATTTGGGGACATTTAATGATTCACAGCTACAATAAATATAAAACTAATTTGGACTGAATATGTCAAACAAAAACTAACAAATTCACTAATTCAGCATGGATGGACCAACTCCAAAAGCTGTCATGTGATTAAATGCTTAATGAAAATATTTGATGCACTGATTTGCATCTCATGGTGACAGTTTTTGTTTGAAGTTAATGAGCTGATTGTTCAACAGTAGAACATTGTAGGTTGCTTTTTGCATTTTCCCCTTAAGTCTTTCTTGAACTAGCAGCACAGCTCGGGGGAAATATACTCTCTTAATTTGATAATAAATGATGTGCATTTCATTGCATTCTGTCACACATATTGAAGTAAAACAGCAAAAAGTTAAATTGTTTGTGCAGAAAAAAACACGACACGCATTAATTAGAAGAAAGAATTTTAAAAAAAAACTGACAGGAAGCATAATCACGCCTCACTTGGCTGAAAAATAATATCCAAACTTGAAAATGCTACATCTGGTTGTGGAAATCAGAAGGGCTGTCTGAAAGCATAGCTATTTACTGTCTTAACAGCTCCTGCTTAGGGCTGATTGGAGCAAGATAAAGTCTTGACATGTTCACTAAGGTCAATTGTTGTGTGGTGTCTGTATGTACCCTGATACCAGGAAGGCTTCCTACCCTCTTAATTAAATACTACATCCACCTTATCTCAGTTCCTCAAGCTGACAAGACTCTCCTGCAAACTAAAGACATAATTTCTTTGGCTGACAGATCAAATGCTAATGAATAAACAAACAAGCAGAAATCACCATGCAAGTCTAGAATCAACAACTGTGCCGTAGCTCTCTGAGGATTGCAAAAACCACACTGCTAATCTGATGCATAAAGGTCTCTGCTGGCTTTATCTTTTGACTACGATGAATCAAGAGCCGAGGTAATTACCTTGGTCAGAGAGGTCGTTGTGGAACTTAATGGAAAAGTAACTGTGTGGGGAGTTGAACTTAGTTACATTTAATCGAGTCGGAGCAAGGCCACTGAAATGAAATTGCTGGACTAGAAAAGAAAGAATATGTCAGCTGTGTGAGAGAGACACTGTTCAAACACTGTGACATACATATGTGACAATCAAAATTGGACAGTTTTGTCGATTTGTATTTGGTGTAATTGTTTTAAAATTTAATTCTGGCTAACACGGAGCTACTTTCCCCAAAACAGAAACAGGTTGTTACAGAATTCCCTACAGAGAAGATACAAACAGTGGATTGTAAAAGTGTGGCAGCAGGGTACTTGAGCTTTATTTAGCTATGTGCCTTTAATTCACAGGGGGATTGGGTGCAATGTTGATTGTTCACAACCACAGAAAATGGAGGCCTCTTTGATGTTGCCACGGTAACACACATTGTGCCTTTGACAGCCTCTGTTCACATCTTTTGGGGTGAACATTTGCAGCCATGATAGTATCCAACTCATACTGAACTGATTCTCTGTACTGAATAAATTATGGGGTTGCATATGTTTACTCATTTAGTATGCATTTCATAATGACAAACATATTGTTTACACATGCTAATTAGCTCACAGTGTGCACTTCTGCATGCATGTTGTGTCATGTTGTCTGACAGTGTGTCACTGTATGTTTAAGAGGTTGTGCGTGTTTGTATGCATGTATCAACATGTTGCTTGGTGCTTTGTGCTGTGTCCCTGTTCCGCACCAACGATGATAATTCTGCTGACCATCACCTCTCTCCATGCTCATGTGGATTTAGTTATAAAGCAGGGAAGTGCAGACTGAGACAACATAAACAGCATGAGTATTTCTATCACGTTTATCAGACCATCCCCCATCCAAACAGTTATGGAGTTGCTTTCATGTTCAGCTCATTTTCTTTGTATAGCCTAAGGCAGTAACCCAGAGTAATACCTAGTGGCAGGCAGGACTTGGATAGTTGTCATCACTGACGCATTTATGTCTTCACTCAATTAAGGTGAGAGTGCATGTTTGTGAAATGTTATTCAACCTAATAGCCCAGGTTTCTTGATGCCATTCATAATCAATATTTTGTCTAGATGTGCATAGAAATAAGAGCATATTCATTTAGCCTGAATTCTCTGTAAGATGACAGTCTGTATTGCATACTTAATTGCAAGGATGAGGGAATAATTACTTGTGTGTGCTTGCACATGTGTGAATGTGTGAGAATCTGCAGCTGGCAATACATCTCAAGGTCTTCCTAAAATAGAGACAAATTTTAATTTTAACACATTATCACCCCATTAAGTCATTTGGAAATTGGTACCGAGCAGTCTCTTGAAAGCTCAATCTGTTCCTCTCAGTTCTGAGCTCTATGGACTTTATTTATGCTTACCTTGAGGCATCTGTGTGTGTTTGTGCAGTCTCTTTAAAACCTCCTTCACTAAGCAATGCTGGTATTATGAGGATTCAAGAGGCATACATCGCTAAGAGTTCAGAGATAATCTTTGGAAGTAGAATTTTGGCCTCAGTATACCTTTGCTCAAAGAAAAGATTTGTGTTTTGTTTAAGCTCCTGTAAATGACAAGCTCCTAGCTTTTTCTTCCTTAAAACAATGTTCTTTTGGGGTTTATTTTGACCTGTTGGAATTTCAAAGAGAGAATATTCCAGCTGTGGGCTACCTCTAGGACCTCAAATACTTAAAAGGACCGTGTATTTGCATGTTTGGGGATTGTTTTGGGGCCTTGGAAGACTTCAAAGAATAATGGGATAAATATTACACTTACCACCAGAGGGGAGAGAGAAAGGGAGAGATGGAGACACACTGAGACAGACAGACAGAGAGAGAGAAGGAGGGAGGGTGAAAGGGAGTAATGAGTGTTCAAAATGGACAATAAATCTAATAGCGTGCAAATTGAATGGAAATATGCTTTCACAGGAGCATCAAATCTGTGATTAAAATGATCAACTTTGATGCTGTGATCTTGTATTTTTTTTTGGAGTTCATTTAATGAGAATTTCATATTGTTAGAGTTTGAAATTGCTGTTAGACATTTTTTATTTTTTTTTCAGCATGAAGTGCTCAGCCCAGGTAACACAAAAACAGCTGGTGCAAGCGTGGCTGATAGCAGCATGCTCACACTGATTAAATTGCAATCGATTTCTGCAAAATGTCAGGAAACGCCAGGTTCTTGTGCCATTTAATGTGCATCAGCAGAGGGCTGAAGGTAAGGGTCCGTGTTATCACTCATATGTCACAGAATGTGGAGAATGACAGGGTGGTGCCAGGGGTTTAATTGGCGTTAACACTTGTGGTGTAGAGAGCTGGCTGAGTCTCCAGGGCAATGCCCAGTCAATGTGAGTCAAGAGAAGCAATCAACAGGCATTGAAGGGAAGCTGTTATATTTACTTACTGAGAAGGGGGATTTTGGGGGATTTCTTTTTTTTATAAAGCTTTACAAGTCTAGAGAGTGACGGGATGCATGACGTTCAAAAGAAATAAAAACAGAAAACAATAACTTCAGTACACAGACAGGATCAGTCCACACTGGGGCTCTCTTGTGCAAAAGAAATCCTTAGCTGATAAAAAAAAAAAAAAACTTTAATAACTAAGAAAACAGAGCCTAGACGCCACTAGAACTGTATAACACAATCATGCAAAGTAGCCTTGCTAGATCTATTGGTTATCTGTACCTATTCATACATGTGGCTATTATTGCAGCAGCAGAGGTAGACTAAAGCTAATACACCATGTACCAAAACAAATGTAAACACAAATGAAGAGCAAAATGACAGAGCAATTGACTTAAAAGATCTTGTTGGCTGACAAAAGCCATAAATACGAATTAGCCGAGTAATTGACCAGGAGGGGGCGGCCAGCCCTGGTCAACCTGCTCAGTTAAAGGTATCAAAGACATGAGAATATTGTTCTTTTGGATCACCTAAATGGCTTTGCAGGGAAAAATGCATTAATCAAAGGCACCCTCTGGTCAGGAAATAGCTCCATAGAAAATATCTACAACCTTCTTATATCAGCACGGAGATTTCTGGCAAAGCTATAAAGCACAGAGTCATGAATGACTGGCCCCACTCCAAACCCATTAATGATGAGATGATTGAACTCTCATTCACAGAATAACCCAAGCCACTCAAAATGTCATATCAGGTTTGTCAGTAAAGGTTGTTCTGACAGACCAAGGTCACATACTGGAGATGTCGATGCCTTGATGTCGCTTGTTAACCTTTTGAGTAACAATAGGGCTGTAATCATAATTTTGGCAAATGATAGACAGCAGTTGCACACACACTTCACAGACCTGGACCTTTAATCATTTTGACCATACATAATAATTTCCAGAGCACATCAAGTTGCCCAGAAAACAAAACCTGACTCATACAGTATGTGGGTCCATTAACTGCTGTCAAACTGAATAAATGTGACATATATAAAAGCTGCACTGAGACACTCAATTCAAAACATTACACACCTCCTCCAGAGATTCAGCATGAAGACAATGAATCTATTTGCCTTGAGAATTTGTTGTCATGAATTTCATGGTTATATGAATTTTCTGATGATAAGTTACTCTCTGCCTCTGCCAGTAATGCTGTTTTTCATTCACGTAAAACACTTTCTTCTGGATGTTGTCCTCCTTTGAATAGCTTTGGTGATCTTCCAAATCTTGCTGCAAGAGTAATGAGCGAGGTGGAGTGGGGTGGATGAAAGGGTGAATTTCATGTGGAGGAAGGTGTTTTGTGTATTATTTAGCATTTATACCTGTCACTTGTGTTTGGGGCATTCTGTGAGAATGGAATGAAAAGCTAACACAAAGCTGGTCAGGAAAAAAGATATTATCCATATCCCATGAGTTAATTTGAGGCTATACGCTATAGTTTTTTATCAAGTTTCAGTTTTGATGACAGTTTCTGAGCTGCAAATTCTCTATAATTCTGCGCTACTAAGTTTGTCAGAAGATACAATGTTATTATATTACTTTTCTTCCACTGAAATGGCCAATTACCCTCTGCACTGTGATGCTACTTCCATCCGTCTGGGGGGGATGAGGACAACTACAAGTTTCAGGACTCAGTTATATCAAAGCCACATGGGAGTAGTAGCTGTTGTTGAAGGCTGAGAAAATCATTTCTGTTTTATTTTAGCTTTGGAAATATGACGTGATCAAGTCTTGGTAGTGAGACTAAATTCAGCATATTGGGCAGAAAACCCCCAGTTATCATATTACACAGAAAGGCTATAAAAGAAACTACATAAGAAAATGTATGGTGGAGCTGAGGCCAGTAGAACAAAGGCTAGTTTGGAAAAGAGTTGCGACTTCTGCGCTCCATGCAAAACTGCCTAAAGATAAAGTTATTTAAGTGGCTGTCAGATTCTGCACTGAAGTCAATAGTAAAACTGCCATATAAGGCTCTTCAGTGCCTTCTTTTATTTCCTTTAGCCTGAGAAAAGCAGCACTGTCCTGAAAGGAAGGAAATATTGCAGTCCCCACATGTCCTTTCTCCAGCAATATTTTAAAGATGACACTCAATCTCAATTCAGGTGTCAGGTCCAACCATTGTCACTTCATTATATGCCAAGTTTTCTTTTAGCTGGATTATTTCAGCACTGTGGTTATTTCAACTCTTCCCAACTTTGACTTTCCTGCCACACTTGACGTGTTTCCATCAAGGTCAGAAAGAAGTGGTTGTGAAAAAAAAATACACAACATTGAATTCAGATCCAGCTCTAATCTTCTTTCTTAAGATGACGGAGGAAAAGGATCACATATGACGGAAAAGGCTTTATAATCAATTCGGAAAAAAAGATGACGAGAGCCCACGCAATCACTCCACCCTCTGGTGCAAGAACTAAATCCCCAAAGGAAACTCCTCATAAACATTCAATTTGTCCGAGTCTGCTCAAAATGTGTTCAGTTTCTCATTTATTGTACCTTTGGTGCATATCCAGGGTGGTGCTGTGGTAGCATGTCGACCAATCAAATAACCTGGAAACAGGTTTCCTGCTTCTGCATGACCACCATAATTTCCAACCCTTCTGACAGGCCTTCCAATTTAATTCAATTTAATTTGGCAAATTTATACATTGAATTAATTGTATATTCATTTAATTTGATTTGGGTTTAATCAGTGACACGATTTGTTTGTTTCAATGAGCAGGAAGGTTCATACGGAGGCTGGATGGATTGTAGGATTTAAACGTCATGCTGGATGGTTAAGTTTTATACCCCTCACTAAAGGGAGAAAAAAATAAGGGATCAAGGGAATGTAAATGCTCCCTCACCTCATCTAAGCCAGACTGAAACTTCACTTTGGCTGCCATTTTCATCCACACGTGGAGTTTTCAGGGAAGGGAATAGTGAAAAGAACACATTTGCCTTCACAAATTGCATGAAATCCTGCCCAGGATTTAGTGATAACGGCTTGAAGAGACGGACACATTCTTTCAGTGAAGCTTTTGGTAGATGCCAGCACTTTTTTTATCAACAAGAAAATAATGACCTTGATTGGGTAGTGGTCTAATTACCAAGGTTATCATTTTCAGAACGATTAGAGTTATAGTAGGGTTTTTTTGGTTGTTGTTTTTGTTGGGTTAGATGCTGCGTCCTTGTTGCAGACAGGCTGTAATGAGGATTGAAATGAGAGTGAATTGGACAGGAGGTATTGCATCACTGTCTGATGCAGGGTCTTCAGTCGGTGCCAGTTAAAGCATGCAGGTTTGAAATGGGGATGCAGCTCGTTTTAGTTGAGCCGCCTCTGCTTTTGGCTTTGTTCGGGCTTTATGTAAACGGTAACACATCACATGATCTGACTTAAGATGTTTGACAGCATCATTATTTCACAAAAGAACTATTTGTTAAACTTAACTGGAGAATATTACATTTTACTGTGACAAATTCTGCAAGGGGCGCAGCCAGATGGACATGACGCAGAACTGTGGATCTCTCCGTGGTCAATATTGCAAACAGTGTTTCGGCTATAACAAAAACAATTTTGATCCTAGTGCTCCCACTGATCCAAACATTTACTTATCCAGATTTACTCCAAGTTATTGCCTGAAAAGACAAAACAGGCCTTTGCCCAGCAGAGTGAGGATGCTATTAAAAGATGTGATATGTAATTGATGACTTAGCATTTGACATGGTTGTCTGTCAACTAGTTCTTTGATCGTGTCTTATGCTTTCATGCAGTGCGCCTACTGACACGAGTTTAAGATTCAGGTCAACGTTGAGACCTTTTTAACCTCTAATCAGCATAGATGTAGCACCGCGCAAGCACTGAGGTTTCTGACTTTAATTATGGACTATTATTATCATTGTGGGATGAACACAGAGGTCACTGAATCTGTGCAAATTTACCCTTACAATTCAGTTTTTGTCCCTGGCTTAGACTGATATTCTTTGTGAGGTTTCAGTGGTATATAGGATGAAATAGAAGCATAAAGAGCAATGCATCTTTCACTTCTACAATTATCTGCATAGAAATGAGCAGAAACCCTTGTTGAAAGGGCATTTATTGTCAAATTATAGATACGTCCAAGTGCATGCATGCTGTTGCAGGAAAACTCATATGTCTTCATAATTTTTGCGTTGGTTTTCAGATGATATAGTGTTGATGAACAGGATTGAAAATAGAGATATAACACCATTGCATGCAATTAGATTCAGACCCATGCAAGAGCTGAAAATGGATAATTTCCCGGAGGGTTGCACTAATCCACTCAAGTGCCATGGCACCTTGTCATGCACTTCTTTAAACAAATCATATTTTTATCTTAGCTTAAGGTCACACTGTTTACATGCATTTCTGCAGCTGCCAAAATTATTAGTTGGCATTACTGTTGGCTACTCTGGGTAGCAATTTAACTTAACTGTAATCTAATCTATACATGCACTGTGCTTGTGGAACAACAGCACCACAGGACATCCATGTCAAGTCAGTTGGTTGCAAAATTGCATTGTAGATGAATGATGATGAATGCATTTAGCGAGACTCCATCATCAAGCAGCTGCTGGTGAAAATGAAAAGACTGCCAACATTCATCCACACTGGCAAATAATTTTTTGTGTGTGTAGTGTGTTTCATGACTAGCTTACACATAATCATGGACACTGCAATAATAATGCGGTCCACTATAATAACACTGATGCTTACAATTTGTCAACCTCTGCTGATAAACCAGTGTATTGAGATGTGTCTATATGTACAAAAGTGATATGATTCTCATATCATTTTTGGGCGATGTATGGAGCTGCTATAACTGGCCTATAATAGTTCATATAGACAAATTATCTCATTGTGAGGTTAAGAGGCTTGGCTTGCTGTGATATTTACCCGACTTGCACAGCGTTATAGTTAACCTACTTTTGCTCATTGAAAGAGGGAGCGGGTAGCTGGAAGCTGCTTTTCATACTTTTATGCCAACCAACTGATCTATCTGTGGGTGAAACACCATGTTAGGTGGATAAGCATATTGTCTTAAAACATTTTTTTATTTTATGATGACTGTGCTCTCATTTGAGGGGTGTATCAAAGTTGCATGAAAACAGCATAACCTATGTTTGTGGACAAAAAGCTGCTAGTGTGTGAGAGAAAATCTCCATGGTTACACTTGGAATTTCCCAGTCTACCAGTTGCTGCAACCAGTGAACCTTAAACTACTATTGCTGTTAGATTACATTGCTGATTTGTAACCAACAGATGACCCAGACGACTTGATTTCAGTCACAGTTTGACATGTTCAATGTTTTATTGACTGAGCTGTGTAGTGCAATGATAAAACTGTGACTTACTCATCTCGGGGTACCAATACAAACATTCCTACTCGAGCATTATAAGGCACCAAAAACTGTAGCACATCAGTAGAATGGAAAAATCCATATCTAGCATGTTTAAACAGACAAACAATAAACAAATCAAGATAGCCAATTACTGCAAACACTGTCCTACAGCAGAAAGCTGTTTGTTAGATGGGAAGAGTCTTAAGGGACATTGGAAGAAAAGGCAACTCAAGAATAATTTGAGTTCCGGTGCTAATTTAGGGGCTTGAAAACGTAATTGCAAAATAATTATTAAAATCGATAAATTATTAGTGTTTGTTTATTTTCCCATAAAAGCACTGATAATATGCCTTTATTTTCTATAACATATCAAACTTGTCTGTGACAAGTTATCCATTCAAGTTAACTTTCATATTTGTTATATATATATATATATATCCATTGCATTCAGTGATGCTGATCATCCCAGACTTTAAGGCGCTGCACAGGCATTTTCAGTTATTCTGGCATATCAGACCTCTGTTGGATGTGAGGTCCCAAAACTCTCATGTACTAATAATCATAAAGGTGTAAATCGACTGACCCTAACAGGTGCAATAAAACAGGAGCGTGAGGGAGTCAGTTGAGCGCTCATCTGTACACACCCACACAGTCCTCAGCTCAGGCGAGTTTTAATTGGCAAAAATGAGTGAAAACACCTGGGTGGAACATGGGGGTATAAGTGCTTTGATTTCAGTCAAACTGCTGCAAAACAGCAAACTTTTAAATGCAAGAACAAAAAACTACTTTACATTATCATCTTCACAACTACCACGTTGCCTTATTTTTTGTCTTGTGGGTTAGATTGTCTGACAATATGTGTCACAAATGCAATCTATTTTGAGAGCTGACTCTCAAATCAAGGATTTTAGAGTGTTTTTGAATGCACCAAGAGAGGTTTTGTACAATCGCAACTACAGTACAACACAATGATGAGTAAAAGTAAATAAATGTGCAGTGTGACACTGTAGATCACCTTTCAGCTCTTTGGAAGTTGATTTACATAATGAATTGAAATGGATAGAAACCAATGGCTGCCTATTGGAAGTAGAAATCCAAATACTTATCTAGTTAATGTGCTAATGCATGCAAACTCAGGCAAACCATAAAACAGCCCAACTAACTCACACTGAAACTGCCTCCAACCAATTTAGCTGCATTATTGACTGCAGAGTTAACTCACAGTAAATGCTAATGAGAACTCTCCTCTTTAACAGCTATAGAAGCTATACAAAAAGCAAAGCTTAATATTTAATGAGCGCTATACAGAACTTTAAAAACATCCTTACCTTTACTGTTACCTTCACAGATTCCAACAGCAAAACAGTATGGAGGCCTGCTGTCCCTGAAAACCCCAAGCACTGCGCACTTATGCCTGCATGACACTTAATCGGGGCACCCTATTCAACATCTACCATTTTCGTCAGACAACAACAGTTACGCACTACACCAAACTGTGTATTGATTCAATAAACTGTCTATTGATTCTAAAAAGCTGGGCATGTTCTATAATCTGGCTCTCTCTGTCTAGTGCTCCCTTTCTCTCTTTCTCCGTCTCACCTTTAAATTTTCCATCTTATTTGTGATGGCAGACAAAGCACTTAAAGGGTGAAGCTTTTTAGACTCAGGACTTTTGAGTAGATGACAGAGCGCGTTAGCTTTTCCACTTCATGCAGATATTGGCCCACTTTGCCACTAAAAAGGCCTGCAGAGGACTATTTTTGCCCAATTCAAAGTGAGGAAAGTGTGTCATGACCCAGTAACACATAGTGAAACCTGTGTGAAGTCCTGCCGGATCGCTTCCCTTATGCTATATCCTTTCTTGGCGTTAAACATTAGTCATGATTGACAGATTGGCTGGCATTTGAACTCGTCCCAGAGGACAATGCCATAAGTAACACCTTTTTTAACAAGCTCTCCAAACGAAATGGCTGTGCAGTCTGGAATTTTCTGTCAGACGGGGTCAATAAAAGGGGTGTTAATTCCTGTGGGTCTAAATGAAAGCTAAATGCAGTCAACAGTGTCACACTCCTCTAAAAACAGGAGCAGAACAATGTTTAATGGACAGTGTTTTGCAAAAGCCTCCCAGACAGCCCTGTCAGGTCTGTCTACAGTTAAAAGGGGAAAATAAATTGTGAAAGTTCAGTTGCCTCAACACATGCATATCTTACACAGCTACTTTGAATCCAAATTAAGGAAATCATTACTGAATAGTGAAAGTTGACATTTAGCTACATTTATTTCCATGTCACTGTGCTCCGTAGAAATTTTAACAACACATTAATCAATTTGGTTAACCGTTTTCAGGGGGGTGTCACAATCATCTCCTTTGACCAGTTTACTTTTAGTTTAGACATTTTAACAGCTCTATTTTCTCTCTGAAGAAAAACAGCACTTTTCTAAGCTTCCACCAATGCACAAGGATACAAAGCTACAACGAAGAGACTAGGCTGTATTTCAATATCACCAAGTAACATAAGACTCAATATTTCTCTGGAATGCTTATGGTATAACCATTGACTGTAACAGTCTATGGGTATAACCTAAATAAGTTTGGGTGAGATCTTGCATGGTTAAAATGAGGATAATTTTCACTCGTGAGCTTACAATTTGCTTTAGAAAATCTGCTGATAAACCAATGTTAGAGCTGTCAGTGGATAATTTCATCGCTATCCCAGTAACTCAAGTAACCTAAAAAATATTCTGACTTTGTGCACTATGGTATAAAACTGTGAAACAGCTTTCAAGGTTTTTAAAAATAGTTCCCTTAAAGAGATTAGTTTGACATTTTGGGACATATTTGCTTTCCTGTTGAGAGGTATGTGAAAAAAGAATGATATCATGCTCTCATGCTAAATATGAAGGTACTATACAGCCAGAAGCCAGTTAGCTTAGCTTAGCAGAAAGACTGGAAACAGGGAAAACAGCTAGCTTGGCTTCTGTCTACACAAAACCACAAAACACACACCACGTAAAAAAATGAGATATAATGTGTTAATAAGTGAGCTTTAGAGGCATTTGAAGACTTTGATTTTTGTTACCTTTGGACAGAGACAGGCTAGTTGTTTCCCCCTGTTTCCAGTATTTGTGCTAAGCTAAGATAAGTGATCACAGTGGCTATAGCATCATATTTGCAATAAAAAAGCATATTTCCCAAAATGTCAAGCTATTATTTTAATCCAGATTTAAACTAATGAAGCAACCTGCTATTCATAAAACCTATTCATGAAACCTGTTTTGTATCATGTCAAGGCATTTTGTCACTTGGTGTGGCAATGTTGGTGAAAAAGGAATATGACAAATGTTCACACCAATGAGTATTTCTAGCACACTTTAAATTCATTAAAAATAAATGCATGCATCAATGAATTACTCAATGAATTAACAGTGTGTATTATACAAAGTGATTCTCAAAGTAACCCCTCTTTACCATTCAATTCAGAGGCGTCACATTTACATTACCTAATTGGGTACAGTTTTAGCTATTTATGTGCAAGTTTGTTTTCTACACTTAAAACAAACATGCAAATAAACCTAGAAGCAGCATTTTAATATGTTGACCTGAAGGCATGCACGCTGTGCTCAATGACATCTCTCGGTTAAAATGAAAACTACACTCTCAATAATGCTTATGTGTTGTGTTCGCTGTTGTTTCCCCACCAACAGTTCTCAGCCAAGTGGAACCATCTCCCATAGCATTTGGTGGAGGTGGAAGACAAGCTCTTAATCGGCTGTGTTATTGAATTATTGAATTAAAAGCTTAAGTACTCAGGGTGAGCATGTCAATTTTTCACAACTGGATGCTACACTGCTCATTCCATTTTCATCTGAATAGATCATTTGTGTATGTAAAATGTAGAAGAATGGAGGTATTACACAGATCTGTTTCATTGTCTGTAATTCCCTTTCACTGTGACTGTAATCATTCTGAGAGACAAGTCGTATTCATTCAACACCGCATGCTAGTCCTTAATCTGCATTCAGCTCCCCTTAACAACATACCACTTGTCAAGCATCTGTACTTGTAGCACAGTGTTAATTAAGAAATGGGTTGGTTCAAAGCAAATTTTGCATAATTATGGCAGAAGTGGAAGTTTAACCTGTTTTACTTCCTTGTGATGTAAAACAGTGATATAGTGTTAAACAATTGGAAGAGTAAGTGTTGCAGCAAATGGTTCAAGCCTTTTACTTGACATTCTGCTCACCTGTCTTCATCCGCCGTGTTCTGATACCCTGGGACTGATACAGATAAAATGATGTGATGTTTCTGTCTGTATTTCAATGGGATGTGTTGCTGTGACCCACGCAATCTCTTTCTCAAAGAGTATTTCAACTTATGCAGATGAGCTCATCAGAGCTGCCTGCTGAGATGAGACATCTAGGTCTGGAATTGTGTCAATACCAGCACCAAAACAAATGCAAATCAAAATCCAAATTAATGTGTTTTCCCTGAGGAGAAAGTACTGAGTCGTACTTATAGTCAGCTCTCAGTAGATGACAGGATTCTGTTATACAGAGCTCATGAAAAACAAGGCATTCTGAAAACCGCTCACTGACAAAAGTCAGTATCTCCAGATGGAGAAACTAAACTAAACTAAGTAAAAAAAAACAAAAAAACAACATAAATAAAGAAAAAAGAAACAGGAGGCTTTTGTGTGATTGTTTTGCAGATGAAAAACAATATTTTTTTTTACATTTCCAGGATTCCTAAGTTTAGTGATTTATCTCGGTAAACATACATCCATGTTTATACTTAATCATTCTATATAGACTATGTCCAGCAGATGTAGTGGATAAATAGCATTACTCTGGTCACAGCAACAGTCATGTCCTTGTCATCTGCATGAAAGAATAATACAGGTTATGTTTGCAAAGAAATGTGGATGGATTGCAGCGGATCAGGCTGTTCTAATATGTCTGCGGACCGTGGCCTTCTGTCACTATACCCATCCTTTCTGCATTTGATTGAATACTAAACAGTGCACAATGCATATAGTATAAACTTATATAACATTTGCACATGCACCTTTGCAAATCTAATGTTTACTGTATGTGTATGTATGTATATTTGTGAGGCCCTGTACAGACTGTGAAAACAAATTTCCCCAGTGGACAATAAAGACTATATATATCTATCTGATAAAAAAAAAAGAGAGCAAATGATGGACCTCTGGATAATTCTCTTTTTCTTTATTTACTTGTGATAACCTTTAATGCACTATTTGTTCAAGCCTTTGCTGCTGCGATGACCCACTTTCTCCACAGTGATCATTAAAATGTCACTTAATTCATCAAAGAATACACTGCAAAAAGTTCTTCGCTGGTAACTGCTAGTTTAAGCTGAACTTCTTTGTTAGATCCATGTCTAGTTATTTGTCAGACACATTCATAAATAAACATATTATTACAAGTAGACATTAACTGACAGCAGCTCTGATGACTTTGAATTTTAGAGTACAAAAGCGTGAGCAGGATTTCCACCTTATGATGCATACCTATCAAAAAGCATTGAGCAGAGGAAGTCAACTCATATTATCTTGGGTGCACACACAGTGCCTGTTTTATTTGCATTTTTTGAATATAAATAACTGTGTAAAATGTTGATTGTGATTTTTCTTTTAAATTCCCCTTACTATAATCTAGACTACTGCTAGATAAGATGTGCTGGTATACAGAGTATAGCTAAAGATGGCACATTTGCAGAGTGCTTTTTGTCATGAACACGTATTAAGCACCTTGTACACATAAATTCACTTCCCTCACATAACAACTTGACAGCTTCAGAAGTTGTTACCAGTCGAAAATAATTGCCTTCCATGCAAACAGTGTATACAAATTTAATAAAATACACAACAAGTACAGTAGCCCACATTCACGTGTAAGCTCCGCTTATTTTCACATAAACTGCAGAGGACAACAATAAAATTACAAATACATTCTTAAAAAACTGTTTTTATAGAACCTCAAATGGTGTTATGAAAAGGGACATTCCCTGTTTAACCACCATTAACAGTTCATAAGACACTTCACTTTTGTATTTAACATCACTGATATGTATTTCAGTTGTCTGTGATATTCAAAGAGATGTTGCTTATACACTAAATGGAGACAGGAAGCTTCACTGTACAAAAGCAGACAGGACTCGATAGTTTAACAGTAGCAATTTGTTCCACAGCCTCACAAAATTGGAGCTTGAAATGTGTAAAATACAGACACCTAAATTGACAGGTACAGTACACCATGAAAACACTTGAAGTCAGGTAAGCACTGGTTTCCCCCCCCAAACCTTCACATCAGTCAAGGACACATATTTCACCTAAACACAACAAGTCACAAACTAAAAAAAAACAGACAAAGCAGATGGTTTTTGGTTATACAATGTGTGCCTGGACACCTCTGTGGATCAAAATAAATCACCTCTTGGTCATTAATCTGTGATATCATCATCACACCCCTGGCAGGTGAGAGCGAGCGGGATCACCTGGCCTGTCAGTTACCAGAGTCCCGCGGGTCAAGAGCACAATCTGACCCCCCACACTCCTGGCTGATGACAGAGCTGTGAATGAAGCTGCTTGACAGAGACTTAGACCTGAGTTCACAAGTCAGGTAGGAGGGCTCCTCCAATTCGGTGTGCAGTGGGGAGCACTGGCCATCTGGAGGGCCATAGGCACTGCTGTCTGAACCCCCCTCCCTCTCTTCTTTGGACTCTTGGTTGGCCAAGTCCAGGGGCATACTACTCTTGGTGGGACTAGTGGACTCAGATGGACTCTCCTGTAGCGGTCGGCTTAGTGCACGCTGTGATTTTAAGTAAGGTTTGACATTGGCCACAAGGATTGTACTGTCCCGCTGTTCCTTTCCAAACGTGCTGAGGGTTTTTCTGCTGCTGCAGCTGATGGTGCCATAAATCTCTGTCTCTACCATGGCATCCATTCCCACAGGGATGAAAAGGTTGGTGCGATTATCGGCGCTGTCTGCTTGGCTTCCTACCCGTAACTTTGGCATCCAGCATCTGTCAGAATGTCCCAGTGCACGACATTCATCGGTGCAGTGGACTGATTTGTCTTGCTCTGCAAAAACAGTTAAACATTTGTTATTGGACCCTGCTGGGGTAAGAACAAACAACCAAGAAGAAAATGTAGATGACATTTTGAAGGATGCGCAACAATAATAAAACACTTCAACAAACACACATTTCCAGTACTATTCTTAAAATCCTACATATAAAAATCCAACAATATTATCTTTCCTGATATAAGTTATTTAATATGCATCACAATAATTTTTATAAAATAAGCAGCCTGTTGCAGCAGTTATTGGAGAGTTCAAATTTAGCAATGTAATGATTTAGTAATGTACAGGCTTTTCTATTTGAGACATCACTCACAATATAACCTTAAAATGATAACATCATACAAACGTCATGCTAGACAAGGTAGCAATTGAGTAAGTCAGGCTATCCATGAAACCTTTTCCCCTCTGGTTTTCTCAACAACCTGTGTAGGTGTTTCCAGGAAAATATCATCTGGTGCAGAGGAAGTGATGTGTTGTTCATTTACATTTCCAGCAGCAGCATGTTTGTGTTGAATACACAGAAAAACAACTGTAAAATTTACATGCACAGTGATATTTACAATTTTTCTGATCAGAAAGTGGTGGGAAACTCTGTAGTCAGAATGTTGTTAGTTAGAATATTATTAGGGCTCATTATTTTTCAGTTTTGTATTTTTCACAATTTATAGATGGGAATTTATGGGTGGTTATTTTGGATATCCAAAAAATGGGTGACAATCAGATCTATATCTAAGATTACAATTCAAGTTGGAGCTTTGGAATTTGTAACACAAACACTCATTAGTTTGACTTTTAGTATTTTTTCTAATTACTTTGAGGGATTCATTTCACTCCGTATCAATGTACTTATTTGACCTGTCCTTGCCACTAGAGGACCTTGTTTACTATACACTGTGGTCAGTTTCTACAAACTATGTTTGTATGTGTGGAAACTCATATGAACTGATATGCTTTGGTGAAAATTGGCAAAAATGAAAAACAATTAGCTTTAAATATAGTCCACATTGTAAGTATTAACTCAGTGCCAGTAGACTAACACTAGTAGTAGTAGCATTTCAAATTGAGGGCTGGTCATTTATGTCAGTTGATGATGCATAGAAAACATGTAACCTCGTCTTCTTGACCACTTTTTGTTGATTGAAGTGGTTCCCTGATTATCCCATGCCTGTAGTAGACGTCAGCTGCATTAGTTGATGGATGCTGAACACCAAGCCAAATGCCACAGGACTGTACAACATGTGCGAGTGACAGCGTGTGTATTAGTGTCAGGTGGAGCAATGGGTAAGGTTCTATCTTTATGCCATAAATCAGTCTTTTACATTTCACACCACATCTAACCCTGGTAGACATGAAATAAGCATAAAGAGAGCGTTGCATAGAATGAGCCAATTTCCACAGCGTTATGATGAAGAAGGTGTCATTTTTATTTCTGTAGCCATTACACTACGCTATCAAAATTTATTTGACAATCATGCATCAAGGTATTTTGCATGTAGAGGCATGAAGCAATATCTCAAAGATGTCTTTATAAATTGGTAGTAAATGACAGTTTACCTGTTAATTAGAAAAATAATAAGTCCTGTTGTTCTGATGACTGATCTTTCTTAAATACACGTTTTTTTCTTTGCTGTGATTGCCATGAGGTTGTAATGACATTCTTTAAGCTAGATATGCAAACAAAATGAAGATAATGATCACTGAATCAATCAGAAATTGGTTATTTATTTAAGTTGTGTACATTGTGTTTCCTGTTAAAACTACAACTGTATGAAATAAATGAATGAGCAGGTAAAAGATAAAATACAACACACATCACATCTGCAACATCTCCCAGATTTTGGTGTCTCTCCCCACAGGAACCAAATGTTCTAATATTATGACAGAAAATATAAAACATACTCACACAGTCAAACATTAACACTTCACATCCGTTTTCTCTCATAAATCTGTCTCCAAAGATTCCAACCAAAACATTAAACCATTTTTTTCTATGGGAATAACCAATCACAACATGGCTTGATACTCCACTGATCAGCTCTCATAGCTTTGGTCTATAAATAAGGCCTCTCTATCTTGCTCACATGTCATTCTGTGATATCAAAGACAATGAGCGAAGTGACGAATGAGGCATTTGATCTTATTTCTAAACCTAACCCTGATGAGAACGAGAATATCAGCCTGGAACGGGGGAATGCTCCACATGACAAGGCTCTTCCCAGAAGAGGTGTGGAGCTGCTCTTGTTCAAAGGCAGCAATACCTTCCTCACCCTGCCAGCCTCGGCCAGTTTACTGGAGGAAGTTCTACCATCTCTGCTCTACAAGCCCAAGAGATGTGAAAGCCAGCACCATGTGCCACACTTGCTAGCAAGCTCATTTGCAAAGTGCCACCACTATCTGCTCAGGTCCATGAACACCCACACACAAACATGCACACTTCCAGCCATATGACAAAAGGAACAGTTAATTATTCGATGACTTGACGGAGATTTAAAAAGCGAAATGGGGCTGTTAATTTTACACCGTAACTGTTTTAGAGATTTAATAATGAAACGTTAAAAATGTTAAAGGAAAATGCATTTCCACATTTTCTTCCAAGAAAAATCGATCATATATGTCCTTTATGGGCTACAATAATGTTCTTATGACATTATGTGGTTTTTTATGTGCGTAGTAAACTGGTGTAAGATAATGGGTGCCCTTTTGTATCATGCAATCTAATCATAGGAAGAGCTTTTTGTTCACATGGATGTTTGACTGAGAAAGACTTTGCAGGTCGTAACGTTTTTAATGCATTTTTGTGGACATTGTAAATGTCACTGTGTGGAAAACCTCAACCTTTCCTATGTATGCTGTTTTTTGTTCTGCACCTGTACCCCTGGATGTGCACACTATCCACCTTATTTGGCTTTCACAAAGAATGTTCCCATGATTTACCTGCTAATGTGACATACCATCATAATCCATGCAACAGCCTTTATTATGATATAAATAAGTATATAAGTAAATAAAATAAGTTCCTCCTGTTGACATTTTACCTGGATACCGACTCAACTCTTTGTGTATTCTTTGTGTTTACTCTTTTGCAATGTGTGACAGTCTGTTAATGCTGTTTGTATTTATTGTTGTAACAGTGTTTTTCTGCTGACCTCTTGGCCATTTACTGGTTAAACAAAGGAGATTGAAATAAAAAAAAAAAAGTGAGAATGTCTCATATGTAGCATAAATGAAGTTGGTTAAAGGGTTTAAAATAAAATTAGATCACAGTAATGAGGCTAATAAGATGTATTGTGTTTTTAAAAGGTATATAGGCAGCTAACCAACAGAGAAGCATGGTGATTACAGTTTAAGTTGTAAAATGTGTAGTAGCGTAATGGCAAAGTCTGTTTTTTAATAATTAATGTTGATTAACCTCAGTACTGAGTTTGTAGTGCAACACACATATAACTATAAGTTAAAACAAGCCATTTTTACTGTTAGATTTTTTAAACAAGTTTAATTTCTAGGCTGCATACTGTGATTTCCCCCCTGTCGTGTTACATAATCATGTGAATTTACATTGTTACATCCTTAGCATAGACCATTTTGGTGCTATATCTGTCAGGACCAAGATCAAGAGAAAATACACATTTCAGTTCAAAATGCATTTTACATCAAAAGGGACAACTAAATGATGGCTTTGATTTGGCAAAACTGCAACACAGATCCTGCATATTAAAACTGATGCGCTTTGAAGCAACTCCACCTCAGATTACAGCTCTGTGTCCTGTGTATTTATGTTTCTCCCAGCTTTTTTTTCTAGCGCCACAGAGAAAAGTATTTTTTAGGCACAAATACACAAGGCCAAAACAATAAGCATAAGCGAGGAGAAGCGGGGAGATGCTGAATTCATTTCCATGGTACCTATCACCACTGCAGAGGAGCTAGCAGATGACGCTGATGCAAAGGAATGTATGTGCTTAGAAGGTTAAACAAAACCACAGTAAGGTATTTTTGTCATTGTGCTATTTTTCTCGCTATATAACCAGGAGCAATTTAAGGATCATGTCTGAATGTTTACATGTAATTCTTAATGCTTACAAGAGATAAAGATTTGTATTATTTTTCCAGTCATAATCACACACTATAGTTTTTCTATAACATAATAAATTATTTACATTTAACAATATGGGGAAAATACATGTATAACACTACTGTTAGTATAATTTCTATTATTTAAAAACAAAAAGGCAGACGGAAGACGATGAGGAAGTTAGGGTGCTCTCATCTGTTGTGCCTGGCATTGGCTTTCCATTTCCATTTCATCACTGAATACAAATGTGTTAAGTAATAGCTCTGAAATGACAGTTAGAGTTAGAGTGGAGTTATAGAATGGCTTTATATAGTCCAATGCATTTACATAGTCACATAATAGAATGAAGACAAAGTGACAAAATAGCTGTGATCTTATGAGCAACTGTGAGTAGAACATTGACATGTTCTCAAAAAACAAAGAAACTGCCTGCCCATTATAAATAGAATCCGAGAAAGCCTAGCAACATATCCACTGTGCATCTGGTGTCTGTGAGAGTGAATAAATATTCAGAGTGCATGATAGTGGAAGCTGCACAGGTGCATATATTACCTGTATCAAAGCAGCCAGGAGACTAAAGGGATGGTAAAGGTAAAGACATAAAAGCAATACTACTTAACCCACAAGCTTTTGTGTTGGTGCATTTGGAACTATAATTCTGTGGTGTCTCCATTTTGGATAATAGCGCTATCTTGTCAGAATCTGCAAACCAGTGGCTTTGTTGTTCAATAAATGTACCTGTATATGTGTGTGTGTGTGTGTGTGTGTGTGTGTGTGTGTGTGTGTGTGTGTGTGTGTGTGTGTGTGTGTGTGTGTGTGTGTGTGTGTGTGTGTGTGTGTGTGTGTGTGTGTGTGTGTGTGTGTGTGCGAGAGAGACAGAAGGAGTGTGTGGGTTAGAGAGTGATGTGTTGTGTGATCAGGTCTAGGGCATTATGCGTAATATAGATCTTCCATCTTGTACTAAGCAGACAGTGACACCATTTAATGTTCAACGGACCAACCCTGAGAGAAAACAGCATTTAATCTGACCATTAGTTTGTTTTTTAACTACATTTCTCACATGCAAACAGGAAAGGCATTAGAAAAAACTATTAATATTAAACGCAATGCCCCACTTCTTTTCATTTCTCTTATCTAACAAATGCAGGTCTTTAAATTAACTGACATTACTGTCAAGCGAGCGTCAGCGCTGCACATGTAAATATTCAGTCTCGCATGTATAAAAACTGAAACTTTGATTGGCCTTAGAACTTCGGCTGAATCAGATTCAGAAATGTGCTGCAAAAAACATTGTGATTGAATTTACACCTCCCACAGAGTCAAGTTTGGTCTGCCATAATTCCTCATAGCACACACACACACACACACACACACACACACACACACACACACACACACACACACAAAAGTGAGATAGAGTGAGAGATTCACACATTCTTCCCGCAGTCGCAAGAGTGATTCCATCTCTGCCCTCCTGAGCATCCCACAAACAAACAGTTCATAGCAATGTAAATGTTGTGGAAAGTACTGCATAGGGACCTGATGACCAGAGCCAGAGTACCTTGCATGGCTCACACAAGGAAATGAGAAAAACCACCACTTCAATCAAGTCCCCTATTATCTTTTATCTCACCAGTGAGAGTTGCTTTCATATTTTCAGTTTATATCCACAATAGCTAAATATATCAGTCCCTATCAGGTCAGCCAGGTTGCAACAGATTGACAATCATCTATGATTATACTCCTGGCAGTGTCAGATTTGTGAAATCAAATTTAACATTTCTATTTTCAGAAAGCAAAGCTCTACGCAAAACAGTGTAACCACGGCAAAACCGATAATAACTGAGAAAATCTTTTCAAGCAAAAGGTGGAAACACTCTGTCATGTTGCACCAGAAATACCTGTCATTTTGCACTCTCGCGCTTTCTTGTCTCTGTCGTGTCATTCAAGACATCCATGCGACGAATCTGTGTTCAAATAATGACGTGATCAAAAGAGACACAGACGGAGGTACGCTTTGCCATGCATATGAGCCTGTTTGATGGCAAAATCAGACACAAGATGTTTGAACATTCTACCTTCAGCCAACGGACTCTTTCATCCTTTTAAACTACCATCTACCTTCCACTCTAGTGCCTTCATGTCATCTTTGCAACACACCTCAGGCTGTCTGCAATGTAAAGCAGTACAAAGTAACACGACCTGCATCTGATTACAGTGTGGATTTACATCTTCTGTGTTAACTATTTGTCTGCGTTGGCTGTATCCATGGACTGGTGGACCTCCACTTAAACACCAATGAGCTGCATGTTCTCAGTGCATAAAGTATAACAAACATGTGGGGTACAATAGTCAGTTGAGCATCTTCAAGATGTCAGGAAGAGAGTGCATTCACTCACCCTGCTCAAAAGGCTGGCCATTAACTGCTGTTGCTTTCATCTTGAGGGCCTCCCTAGCAGACGTGTCGCAGTGTGAGCCTTTATTAGTATCCTGGTCACTATCAGCCTGGTCACTATCACCATGGCCACTGTCTCGGAGGCTTGCTCGTTCTGCATCCTTAAATGTTGAGCTGCAGCAGAATGGAGGGGAAAAAAAGAAACATAAGTTGCCATTACCTCTGTGCGAGCGCTCTTATTTGATTGCCATAGTCAGCTAGCTTGATACAAAGATGAAAAAGCTAAATGCACTGGTCAGGAAGCTTTTGGATAGAGCTCTTACCTTTGAACAAATGGCTGCCTGCTGCCAGCATAATTGGGCTCTGAGGGGAAATTTTCCGTCTGGAAATAAAAAAGGGAAATAATATTTTGCATTGGCCATTTTAAAATGTTCATGCAATTTTCAACAATAGCCTGAGTGACATGACATTGAGACAGAAAAAGAGATTTTCTTGTATGGTTTTCAGATTCTTATATCTTTATTATAACAATAATAACTAGTGTCAATGAAATCCATAGAACACCTGCCAGTGATGACGGCATGATAAGAACAAATCTCTATCGTGACCATATGTGCCGCCTTGGCAAAGCAAAAGAGAAAAACATTAGCCACTGCCATCAGCATCCTCTTTCCCCTATCTTGACAATAATGTGTTTGTGTTGATCACACCCCTATACCCTAGTGACTGGTGACAGTGCCAGGCCTTGTCATCTGTGTTATCATCTCTAAATGAGACTGTCTGTGAGACTGTCCTAGATATTTACATCGTTTACAACAGATAATTCTGCTGTGCTAAACAGCACTACAAGCCCATGCTGTCAAATTAGCATGTTAGCTGGCTCGTGTATACAACCCTGCCATCTCTACAAGGCATGGATGGACCCTATTAATGGCCTTCTCGTGCCAACTTTGGATGCGGATGGGTGGATTTGGCCCATATTTGTGGGGAGCGAAAAATGCGATTGTAAGGTTATGCTGTGTGCATCTAGCTGTCTGGTGCACATTGGTTCAGTAATGTGATCGGACAAGCTGCTCAAACACCTGTCCAATCCCACATTTCAGGCAGGGTTTTGTTTTCACTCTATAGCAGTGGATCTGGCAGGGCCATAGCAGCCTTGTTCAAGACTCACACTGTTTGCATGTCTAACTGAGAGGACTTACTGATTATGCAGGCCACCTGTACACTTTGCAAGTTTATAACGGAGCATTATCTTTATGCAATTAACAACACATGAATACAGTCCAGCAATAAGTTCCATGTCATGCAGAAATATATTTCATAGTTTCAAAACGGAAAGAAAAAAGTGATAATGATGTCTGCTCATAGTGACGGAGTTTCTCTTTTTCACTCGATTACTTTTCTTTTGTCAGATTTGTATGGCAAAGCAGCGGGTGCAGATAAGCAAGAATAAAGGGCAGATAAAGAACACAGTGCGGCATCCTCCTTACCTGTATCACTGACATCCTATTTGCTGGAGTGTCTGTGCTAAGCCCGGCAAAGCTGGAGTGGCAACCTGCCCTGGGGACCGTCAGGCTGTTTGGGGTGGTTTTCAGGTACATGACCTCTGACCTGGGCAGTGTGAGCGGCAGAGGGCTCTGGTAGTCAAAACATATTGGTGAAGTGATGAGAGAAGGACTGCTCACCACATTCATCCTGCTTGCAGAATCTCTCTCCTCCATCTCACTCTGCACCAGCATGATGTCACTCTTGTTGATCCTTTTCTTTTTGCCTTTCCCCACTGGAGGATTGGAGTATTCAACCATGCGGCAGTTATAATTCCCAGTCTCTTTATCTTGATGTTTGGACTTGACAGCGATGGCGGTCATGACTGCTAAGAGCATGACAGAGATAATGCAGAGGGTAACTATGAGGGGCAGGGATACATCCCAGTGCTGCTGCTCCCCGCTTGCGCTGGTACCCCCTCCTGCTGCCGGTTCTGTGTTCGCCTTAATGATCAGCTTAGCCACGGCAGATAAGGGGGGCTTGCCATGGTCAGTTACTTTCACCACCAGCTCAACCACTGGGGCGACCTCTTCCCAAAGAGCATGAGCAGTTCTGACCTCCCCTCCCACCGGATCCATCTCAAACAGGTGGTCGTCATTTCCCTCTGTGATCTCATAGGTCAAATGGCCACTTTCTCCATGGTCATGGTCCACTGCTTTCACTGTAGCCACGATGTATCCAATACCTACGTTTCTGGGCACTGGGATTTCGGCTGTGTCATTCTGCAGAAGGGGTAAAATAATAACTGGGAGATTATCGTTTACGTCAAGGACATTGACCCTTACTGTTGAAGTGCTCTCCATGTGAGGGGATCCTCCATCTTTAGCCTGAACTTTGAACTCAAAGGATTTTGTTTGCTCATAATTAAAAGAGCGTGAGGCATATATGGCTCCATTGGTGGGATTAACAGACACATAGGTGTATACTGAAACATCTCCTATATGTGATGGCAGAATGGAGTACAACACTGTTCCATTTCGTCCTACATCTGGGTCGTGGGCCAGAACGGAGCCCAAATACTCCCCTGGGATGTTGTTTTCAGGCACCTGTAGCACGTACACTGTCTTTGTAAAGCGTGGTGCATTGTCATTCTCATCCAAGATTTTCACAGTAAACGACTTAGTGTAGTTCAAAGAGGGGATCCCATTGTCTCTCGCCACGATTGTTACATTGTATTCATCTTTCATTTCCCTGTCCAGGGGTCTGTCTGTGAGCAGCGTGTAGAAATTATCATTGTTCTCCTGCAGTCTGAAGGGTACATTACCGAGCACCCTGCACTGAAGTTGACCATTACGCCCAGAGTCTTTATCTGTTACTCTCACTAGCGCTATGACAGATTCTGGAGGTGCTGCTTCACTAATGGCTCCCTGCCGAACAGAGACAAAACTTATTATTGGCGAGTTGTCATTTTTGTCAAGCACTTTGACAGTAATTTTACAGTGGCCTGGTATCGGATTGGGCCCGAGATCCTTAGCCTGTACGTCAAACTCTATGATTGGATTCTCTTCATAGTCAATCTCTCCCTGGACCTTGATGACGCCAGTATTGGGGTCAATGGAGAACAAATCTTGGATTCTCTCAGATGCATATCCAGTGAAGGAATAGACCACCTGCCCATTGCTTCCCTCATCTTGGTCAGTGGCGTTTAAATCTATGAGTACTTTTCCGAGAGGTGAATTCTCCAGAATCTCAATCACATAAGAGGATTTTTCAAAAACTGGGCTATTGTCATTTGAATCAGTCACTCTGACGTTGATTTGCATGGAGCCTGATCTTGGATACTCCCCACCATCAATTGCTGTGAGGAGGAGGGTGTGATGACTCTGATCCTCCCTATCCAGAGGTCTCTGAACCACCAGCTCTGGATATATAGTCCCATCACCCCTCACTTTTAAATCCAAAGAAAATGTATTGTAATCATCTCTCGTGACCTGGTAGGTCTTTATCCCATTTTCCCCAGAATCTGAGTCATGTGCAATAGTCAGAGGGAAGCGTGTCCCAGCAGCTGCGTTTTCTGAAATATCAATATTAACATGATCTGAAGGAAAACTGGGCGAGTTGTCATTTATGTCCTGTATATCAATCTTGATCATGCATATTTCCTTGTCGTTGGCAAACACCTCCATCGAGAGCTGGCACTTTGGGTTGCGCCTGCATAACGTTTCCCTGTCAATCCTTTGTTTGGTGAAGATTAGTCCACTCTCCGGGTCAACATCCACCAGATGTGGAGCAGAATTCTCCAGTACTCTGAAGTTGGATTTTTTCCCCCTCTCCATGGTCCCATATCCGGCATCTTTTGCTATATTACCTATAACAGTGCCGGGTCCTTGCTCCTCCGGGACAGAATAATTGAGATTTTTCAATGTCAGGGCTTTAACCCACAGCAGAAAGAAAATGGGTACAGAGAGACGCATCCCTTCAACTGGATATGCGGTAGTGGCAGACAGAAAGAAAAAAATCGTTGACTTTCAACCTGTTGATTACGGCAAACCTAGAGGACTCAACCCCAACCAGGCAAGTGGTTGACGCCGATCCCAAATTAATTGGGTATTAAATCGATGTGTAAATCCTTATTGCCTTTTAATCTGTTTTTTAACCTCTTTCACATGCCGTTCGGCTATGATGAACTCTTTCTGTAAACAAAGATGACCGCCCGACGACACCTAATGCATGAATAAAAGATCAAATTCAACATAATGAACGAGAAATGCTTTGTTTTTCCTCACGAGGGGGGACTTGATGAATAATCGATGACTATAAAGTATTAATATTCCCTACTGCATCCAAGGTTAAAGCGTTTGAATCGCTGTGGTGAAGGTTAGACCGTCGCTTACAAAAGCGCATTGCCCTCATGCGACATCTACACCTAGGCTACAGCAAATACTGACATGCCCGTTCAAAATGCAGCATTGTCCGATGTTACCATTCACAATGCATTTACTTTTTCTCCTGTGCGGCACACTGTTGCATATGGGTTCTGCTCGTGTTGCACAGCCTGCTCATGCCACAAAGTAGAATAAAAGCAGGATATAGAGCTGTAAATCCTGTCCAACCTTTTGTGTTCCCGTCATTCAAGAGCATCTATAGCACGGCTGCGACTTTTGCCCGATGATTGTCCTATAATCAGTCCAGTAATCCCATAATCCAGTCCAATTGGACCCAGTGCTCTTGCATTCCTCATTCGGACAATGTTCTTCTGCACTGCCCCTGTGAACGTTTGCCCGAAAAAAAAACGTGAAAAGAGGTACTGGAAGATTTCAGATAATCAAAATTAATCGCTTTTCCTACGCTCAGTTCTCTCCGCGTCAACTGTTGAAACCTGCTCCCTTCGCAATGAGATCTGACCAGAATCCTCTCGACGCATTTATAAGAGACACCAGTGTATTTCTTGGTGCATTTACCATAGTTTCTGATCGTATTCCAGCAAATGAGTGAACAGTGACAGATCTTGCCTTGGGGGGTTTCTCCAATAGGTCTGGCAAGATCGCATGAAGAAGGGCTGTTCTAGTGCTACGTGATTCATTTACTGATGTGCGCGCACAGAGGAGCAGCAGCATCAGAGGGAAAACGTGCTGGAGGATGTTGCTCCTAATGCATGTGGATGTGAACTAGGGATTGTGAATAGATCGACGAAATTGTACCTGGATTGGATGTAGTAAAAGCAGTGAGGACTTGACAAGTGGTCACTCTTAAGAAGAAGTGGATCAGATGGGCAAAATGGTGTGGAAAACGTAAATGAAAAGATTAACTGGGTTTCTTACCCTCTGAGTGCTGTGTTCTCAATAAATCTCTTTGGAAATTCAGAACTACATATTATTTTCAATAATTAAAAACAATACCACCTGTCTCACGTGTTGCACCTTGTCAATAGTTTTGAGAAAATCCAGCCACAAGATGAAATAAAGGACAGACTGTGGGTGTTTTCAGGATAATCTCTGTAAAGGACAATATAATTACTTATGCTTCTGAAAAAAGCAAGGCTTATTTCACAGCTCAAATATCACAGCTGTTGGTATAACCTGCCTTCTGCAGCTATCACACTTGCCTTCAATGGCCTATCCACATCAATCTCATATCTTATATTGAAAAGATGGACTGACATTTAGTTCAGTCAGCATTTCAACAATATGACATTTGCATTTTTATTCTCACTTGACCAGATCTCAGTGACGCATGGGGCTCCTTGGGGATGCAGGTACACTGTGAGAGTAGAGGAAGCTGTGTCAACATTAGGGCGAGCTCGGTGTGGCCTGGTTCCTCATTTAATTCCATGTTGCTCAGGATCTAAATCAACCTTGAGTTGTCCCTGAGTTCATTTCCATTGTTTGAAACGTTGCTGCTTTCCTCCTCTGGGGAGCATCAACTTTGCCTGGACAGGGTGCAGCCTGCATAAATTGGCCATTTCTGCAGGTAAGAGATAAGGACAACAAAGGGAAACTAATTATCATTCTGTCTATGTTAAAACCTCAGGAAATAACTGCTATTGACAACTGTATCTACATTGTCACAGTCATACCATTTAATATGATCTGAACTCTGAAAGAGAGGGGGTTTCATATCCTTAATACATAGGCCACATCCTAAAGTGTTGCTTTGGCTGCCTTGTTTTTGCAGGAACTGACTTTGTCATGGATAACTTTCTCTAATAAGACCGAAGCACCCACCCTGGAATGAACTGCCATCTCTGCTGCTTTGTTGGCTGTAAAAAGCCACAGAAGCATCAATTGTTTCATGACGAATTCATTTTTACTTGAAAGCACATTATTATGTTGGTGTAAAATCCTACCTGTTGTAATTCCACTGAGGTTGAAATAACAAACAGTAGCTGTGCTCATTAAAGCATACCTGCAATATCTTTGCATCACTTTCATGTGATTCACTTACCACTCCGCACAAGCATGATTAGAGGTGAGATTAAGTTGCTTATCATTCTGTTTTTGCGCCCTTTTCTGGTTGCACCACTCCTCAAGCAGCACTCTGGAATCCTGATGGTGGTGAGTGAGAATGATGATCAACACTGAAGTCACTGAATTTTGCTGCAGAGTAAATGCAAGCGAGAACAAGTCTGTTAGGAACAAATTTCTCCATGAGACATTGTGTAAACATGTTGATTTTACACGTAAAAGAGGAAGGTTTTCTTTTAGCAGTTAAACAGCATTTTAAGAAAATTATCTTAGTCAAAGAGAAATAATACAATGTTAAACAACAATAACGTAACTTCCCAAAGTTTGTCTAAGTAAACACAAATAAAAGTTAATTTTATTGAATACTAAACCTACCACTACCACAATACTATTCTGATGAATAAATATTATACTCCAGTTTCTAGCCCACTATCATGTGTCTTCTATACTGTTATAATGATCCATATCCCTGCATAATCCATGTGTCATGACACCTCAGCAGAGTACCCAATTTAAATGGTCAGTTGACTCTAGCCATGCATAATGGTTTAGTTCTATGTGTCAAGATGTTGAGAAATTCACATCTGAAACTCAGTCAGTCCAGTACAATGGGGGTAAATACAATTGAAATTTTTGCTACAAAGACAATTGAAGACAAATCCCTGCAATGCCTTAATGCACAGGCTTACCGGCTCTTAAGTCCCAGGGGGCCCCGGGCCTCCGACCGAGTACCAGGGGCCTCACAAGACATAAACTTATATATGTATATATATATATATATATAGTAAATTATAATATTATATATTGGCACCACCGCTGTCATGAACAATATTGGGTCAGGGAAGTCACAGAGGTTTCCTGCTTCCAGTCAGTCCCGGCCAGAGGAATGTGATTGGCCAGGCATTTGGTTTTTATGGGCGGGCCCTGACAATTAAAGTCCTTTTTAATGAAACAATGGATTCATATTGAATTGTTTAATAGCAGGCGATATGGTAGAAGACCATGAATGATATGCTTATTTACTGTATATTTTAATGATGACACTTAAAATTCGGTTCAGTCTATATGAATTAATTGAGACCGGACAGTGCAGCCTATCATTTATAAGAATGGCAAGGTATGCTAAAGTCATGTAGTCTCACCCCGCTATTAAACCTTACAATTCATACACACACAGTCTGAGGGCTAAGATCGGTATTAGTGCAAAACAAACTCAACATTGTGACATTTGCATGATCAGCACCATGGACAGCACTACACATGAAATAAGAAGACTACGACAGTGTGCAGCACAGGGGACATTTTACTCTACTCTCTCACATATCTATAACTCAATATTGGATGAAAAGGACATACACTGAAAAAGGACCCCATTTTTGACGACCTAAAAGCTGGAAGACTTTGACCTATGATGTATTGTCTTATACTGATGAGTTTCATTATTCCGTTTACTGATTATGGTAGGAGGGCACTTAATTTACTATTTGTAGCTGTCCAATGACAGGGAGTTCTGAATTAATGTTGCTGTGGCATATTGTGAAGGGCCTCCAAAACATCCATAGCCCCAGGGCCTAAAGTAATATTAAGCCAACTCTGCCTATTAGCAGCATGTTTTTCAGAAACAGTTTCCCAGATTCTTTGGATAATCCTCAGAACATACCGTACACACTTTTCATGGTGTGTGGATGTTTCGTAGAAAGTAGTCCACAGAAGTCTGTGACTATATCCAGACTGACCAGGGCATTAGAAAGCAGTTTTTCTTTTGCATGTCATTATCCAATGATTTAAATAACCAACACAAAATTTAATTATCTTCCATTCTGTCTGGATGGCGGCAGAATGGGACATCTTGAAACTGCAGCAGATAAAACTGACACTTTATGCATGGCTCAATGTCACTAGGGGCAAGTGGGAAAATGTTTATTTTGTGAACTGACTGAAATTCTTTCCTATGGTATGGGGGTGTCCAGTAATATTGTATTTACATCAACATGTGTCAATGTGTGTTTTTCTTTCAAAGATACGTGTGGTGATATTCTATATTTTGCTTATCGTTAACAAATCCAATAACAAGAGCAACACCAATATCCTACTCACAATGTATGGCCTGTATCATTTAAACTTTATATAGCTTATAAAAACTAAACAAATTGTTGATGAGCCTTTACATTAAGATAGAACTATGGCCTGCTGTAATGGTCTAATGTGCATGTTGTGTTATCGCATCACCCCTCATTTGATACCAGCTGGAGACCTCTGTTGTCATTCCCCCTGTGTTCTCCCCTAACTTTGTGGTCTCTCTACTGTAGAGAGACCACAAAGTTAGTTAAATGCAAACATGTCAGAAATAAAATCTTGTTTGATTGTAAGACTAAATATAGGTATAGAATAGAGATATGTTTTCTTTACACAGCATTACCAGACCTTGGCCTTCCACTAGTGTCCATTATGCCTGCATTTCTGGAGGTTGACACATCATGAGTGATTTCCACAGAGAGGCAGAGAAGCTGGCCTGACTGTGGGTGCAACAAAACAAGCCTCACACATCTCACAAATCGTGTTATCATGATACATGTCGAATAAATAATTGTTGTTACAGACCAGCTGTGGATTTGCATGTAAATGCAAATCCTCAAGGGTCATTGTGCCAATTCTCCAACATTTAAATTCAGAATCAAAACTCAGGAGTGGAGCCTTGCTCTCCAGAGTGTATGGGGCCAAGAGTTGATGTTTTTGTCTAACTTCTCTCTGGGGCTTCAATAGCTAAGTCAACCCTCTGCCAAATTCTCGAAACTGAATGTCCAACTTGAAAGCATTTTGGATTTTTATAGCCTCCAGTGGAGTTTCGGTTGGTGGTCAGTAAAATGGGTTTAATAAATTCTGAACCTAATCTGTATTGGGGGGGAAAGAGGTAAGACTGTGACTGTCTGTAGAGAATTTTAAAGGGTTTATACAAATATGCGCCTAAAAATCCTGAAATGACCTGCTTGTCAATCAGTCCGGAAAACACGTGTGTAATACACTGCTCTGAACACAAAACACATTGGTATTGAAACTTGTACTCTCTGGAACAGAATTCACAATCAATTCACATCAATCATTTGTGACTGGAATAATGAATATAATTATGAGAAACAAGAAAACAAACCATAACCTTCGATGAATCAAAAGACAACCCTTTGAGTTTCTGCTCTGACAATAAATGACAGGAAGACTCTGAACAACATATTGTGATGTTAAAGGGTCAGGGTTAGAACAAGGCAAGTTCCTATTTGCTTTTAAACAAACCCAAATGTCATTAGGTCAAACATGTTAAATAATTCCTTCACTTCTCTTCACTTTGTCATGGCTGCTGGTTTTGTCTATTGTTCAGAACACAAATTAGTACAATAAAATACAATCAATTACAGTAAAATATTAGTGTCTGTCTTATGATAATTTGTAAATGAAAGACGGTCACACTATTGTAACAGCGACAAAACACACATGCATTGTACATATTTCAGCCAATCCATACTATTTACCATTTAATCAGGTGGGTTTTATTAAAGAATCTGAATTTCTATTACAAATTAGTCCCGTAATTGTAAATAGCCTGAGTTGCAAAGACTACAGTATTGCAGGCATCAGGAAGAACCACCCATCCAGAAATATATTGATTATTAACCTCAGTAAGGACCTCATGTCCTGACTTGTTAGACTTCAGTACTCTACAACCTGCCACATAGCTTTAGAGGCTCCGCTAACAGTTTGATACTTAAATTTCAAAACAAGCTTATAACACATGATCACAATTGCTGAAAGAGTATTTGTCTTTGATGTTCATAGGAATATCCTATAATATTTGTATGCTCGAAATTTTGAGTAAGGCTTTCAACAACAGTTGAAAGCTCAGTTGAGGGCACTTTTTTCTCCTGTCTGACACGTCCATTGTGATTTCAGAACATCTAGCCAAAGTCTTAAAGTCACAAGGCGTCAGCACTTACCATAAACCATTCAACACCTTAAAATCTGTGCTGGCACGCCCTAAATATAGGAACCTCCCTGGAGTGAAGAACTGAAGTGGTAAATGACATACACCCCATGTGACATCTGTGGGGAGGACTGTATTGATAAAAAAAGACGAGGAACCTGGACAAGAGACTTACAGACAGCATCAGCTTTGACCAAAATCGGTCAAAGCGTTGACTAGGAAGGGGTCAAAGGTCCTTATACATTACGATTATTTTGTCAAACCTTTGAAACACCACCTGAAAGACAGTATACTTGACACTTGTCCTTACTTGATACTAAAGCAAAGGGCTTTCCCCCAAATGTTGAACTATTCCTTTAATAATCATATAAAGTAGAGACTAAAGCTTATCTATTTACTCTACCTAATGGGACTTTGGGAGTACACAAGTTCAGATCAAAAACGTATTGTGAATGTAAATGTTTAAATCTATCTATTTTCGGTTTTCTCAAACCCTGTGCTCTGTATCGAAAAGTGAGTTTGATTTGTGCCACAAAAGAATCATATATTATCAAGAAAAATATAAGGTGTGCCAGTTTATTTTTGGGGGCCTCTGTCTAAATTTCACTCAGCTGAATCTAGTGCACAGTCTCAGGAAGGTTGTGCCAGATGCCTTGTCTCACTCTTAGCTCAAGTGTCCCACATACAGTGTGAGAGAATTGCTGGTTACACTGCTCTTAGGAGAAGCAGAGAAGCAGCAGGTTAGAAAAAAAACACCTCCCAGGAGAAATGATTCAAGGTATTGGATAGCCAGAGAGGCAAGTAAAGTGAATACATTTTCAAAGGGGAAATAATGGAGGTCATGGTGTTTGATGTTCCTATGCTGGCTGAAAATGACTTGGTTGATGATGGAATCAATCACACCTCCGTGGCACTGAATGTTAATGAAGATATGTTTAGTTGTTTTTTTGCATTTTTAATAACAGCGTTAACATCAAACCTAGCCATCCATTGCTCCAGACAGAGTGAAGTGCAGTTATCTGCAGGCGTCACAGGTGATATCAGCTGACTGAAGCAATAATATTTGAAATGTGACAGGTGTGTTTTTCTTTTTTTCTTCTTCTTTTTTGGTGCTGTTCTTCTGTCTTCTTTATTTTTGTTGTGATGAGTGAACACAAGGTCAAAACAGAGTTTATCCTCTATATCACCTGCCAGTCTAGACAAGAAAAATGCTCACTAAAGGTGACATTACTTTGGTGTCTGTACTCAGGGCGCCACTACATCTTTCATTTCCTGTGAGCTAAAATTTACAACTTATCCTTTGACAGGAGGAGTAAACATCTCTAATATGACCCAGGCTGTGATCTTCCTGGATAAACAAAAGAAAACCTGCCTCTTTCTCGACGATCCTTGACAATCCCAAAGGAAACAAAAAACAAAGCCCTTTTTTGTTTTTATGTATTTTAAATATTAGACATGAGCCAGAAGTCCTTGAAAAACAGCTTAAAAAATGTCAGAGTATAACAGAAGTATACAACAGTATGATGAATTCATTACAAGATATGTGATGTTGACAATGACTAGATTTCAGTATTCTGTTTGGGATTTCTGGAAGGTGAGAGCCATGGAACGAGCAGCGCTTACAAAATTAGATAGAAACAGTGGTAATAGATAGATAGATACAATAGCAGTGCGATTTAGGAGAACTCATGACATTTCCTTATTCTTTCTGCAGTGGCACTTTATCTGAGGCTGGGAAAGTTATTTAGTATGCAATGGATCAATCACCATCCTCAAAAAGTCATTTAAATTAACTTCTCGGGCAGATATCTATCCAGCAAAGTGGCCAGCAGAGGCAAGGGACTATCAGAAAATTAAAAAGATGAAAAAAATGTTCCTGTGTGAAATAGAAATGGAACAAAGCAACGGCTACGCAAACATTCCAAGATGTTCCCTAAGTAACAGATTGCTTTTCCTTTTTTTGTTTTTGGATGTTTTTCTTATGATAAATTCAAACAATGAGGAGCAGACTTTTTCTCACATACACAGCTCATCATCTTCGTTCTGACAACACATTCATCTTTCCATTGGCAACCGGATTGTGTCCCATAGCATGCCACTGATATGATAGTCATCAAAACCATGACAGCTGAAGTCATTCAAAACACTGTTCAACTTATTAATACTTAATAAGAACTGAGGGTAGATCCCCTGCACTGAGTCTCTCGTTTCAAATGAAGGGGATTCCAAAGTGAATGTTTGATTCTCAAAAAAGTTTATAAAAATTAGCCAATGGCCATGCAGTGCATGTCTAATTGCAGATGAAACATCAAATTAAAATGTCAGGGACTAGTTGGAGAAGCATTGGCTGCAGAGTTAGTGTATACATTTATGTTTAAAATGATGCCATTTTCAAGGAAGATGTAATTTGTGCGGCAGTATAACCAGAGCCAACAATTCTCAGTCATGTTAATGTCGGGAAGGAAGGAAGGAAGACAGCATGCCACCTAGTGGGATGTGAATAACCCATATATCTCACCACCAATTAGCATTAGGCTGTACTGTAAAGTGACATGAAACTAATTCATAAATACTAACATAAAAGAGGAGGGAAGCCATCCAGAGAAGAAAAATAAACTATCAGTTCCATTACACATCAACAAAGCCTTTCCAATTACTTCAAGGTTAGCTGTGAACCACTAATAACTTCAGGGAAACGGAGAAACAAAACATTGTTAGCTAATTACATACGCAAGTCATTTAGACTGATTGATGCAACATATTATTCTGTGCTCCCTCTCTCCCCCTCTCTCTCTCCCCTCTCTCCCTAATTTCTTTCTTCCATATAGCAGGAGAACAGCATAAAGGCTGTTTCCTTTGGCAGCTGTCTCCATGACAGCCCACACTGACACAATGAGACACTCACCCAGCTCAGCAGTAAACCACAATCAACTGGTGAACAACTGGCACAGATTTATCATCATCAGATCAGGACCAAAGCTTTATGTGTGAGCTGACACACTCTGCAGATAGAGAACTACAGGCACTGCCATTACTGTTTAAGACAGAGGTCAAGCAGTCTGTTACTGAAGTGAGAAAGCAGCAGCCACTCCATGTGTACATCTATGCCGTGATAAACTGAATTAGTATTCCTTGGGTTGTCTGCCTGACGAGATGAAGCATTCTGTTTTTCAATTGGTTTATATGGATGCTATATAACAAAGAGGCTTAAAGGGAGATCATTTATGTTTATTGTTATTTTTATTGCCTCTTCTTCTGTCACTGAAGTAACATTCTGAAGCTCATCCTGGATACAAGCTCAATCGGGATTTGAGCTTTTGTTGTACAGTATTGTAAATATACTCAATAGGAATGTGAATTAGTTATCCCCAGTGTTTCTATGGAATCGTGAATATAATTTACAGTGAAAGCAAAAAACTAGAATATTAATTTGCGTCTGTACTGTGTGTGGGTTTGGTTCATGGTTCCATTTAGGATGAAGATAAAAGAGCAGACTATGGAATTCATAGCATTTAATTGCTCGTGGATGTGCCTCAGCTGAAAATGAGCACTCAATGGTCTGATTGCCAAAGTCCCACAAAATGTACTTATCATTTGTTTGTTCACCGGACTTGAATGCAACATATGGTGACCATTTTAACTCACTGGTACCTCTTAATTAAATTATGTAAACAGCAATGACACTGCTATCTGGTGAACTTGTCACTGAAAGCACTCATACAATGAAAGAACACATTTTAGCAGCGTGAATATAACAGTACTGACACAATATTGCTACATTACATGATGTTACTGTTAAACACAGGCTTTGTGGGTCATTAAGTAGAACTCCATTAAAAAAACTGGCATTTTGTAAACAGCTCCTAAATTACACTTCCCAGCTTTAGCAGAGACAGTTCTTTGAGTTCCAATAAAGCAATCCCAATAGCAGTACATTCAATATGCTGCTTAGTTTGTTCGATCATATTGTTCTTATCGAGTTTTAGCCAGGTTGCTGTATATAATACTGTGACCCCATACATGTAAATTATGTGTAGCCTGTTTTGAGGTTGCATAGCGTGATGTTTCCCCCTAGTGGTATGAGAACTCAAATAGAAGAGACAGACATTGGTAATGTTGCTCAGTGCTGCTATAAGCTACATACACTGTCTACTGATTAATCAGACAATATGTTATGTCTATGTAAATTTACTTCGCCTGTATGAATGTTTGCCTCACAGTTCTGCACAGAAAGAAATCATAATCAATGTTTAGGATAGATACTGTATAGTTGTACTTGTATACACTTTATATCCACTGGAGAATTAAGTCGAAATAATGACTTCACTTGTCTAGGATTGTTTTAAACATTTATAAATGTAGGAAATGCCTAACATAATAATGTAAAAACAGCAATGATTGATGGAACCACTATAATGGCTAGAGGACTTCTATATTATATCATCTGACAACATTTCCTTTAAAATGGGTTCTTTTTACTATGATGAATTGATGTTAGTGTCTTACTACTTATCTCTCTTTGTCTTATCTGACTTTCGAGATACAAAAGAAGTCTAGCACATCATATTAATGCAGCAAATATATCACATCAATCACATCAATTGAGTATATTCAAACCCACAGAAGCACAGATGTCTAGAGAGAATGAGACACAGCACCTCATTGTTCATGCTTTAAACAATCTTCATTTTAATCATATTGCATCCTTGTATGTTCAGATGCCTATTATTGGTGGATTTAATAAAAGAAGATGCAGAAACATAATTGCTTGTGTTTTATTCATAGCTAGAATTGTTTCCGGATTTATCATTGAGTGACATAACTACAACATGTTCAATCTTGCAATCATCACTTCCAAGTTTAGTTGCACTTTGCACTTCTAAGAATAGGTAATATCGCACTATAATGTAATATATTACGTAACACATTATAGTGTTTTCAAAACAAAACAATTCTCCACATTTCCATAAAAAACACCACAGCTGAACGAAAATGCTTATATAAAGATAAAATGAGCAATTTATTTGACCACCCATACTATGAGTAGCCTTTACTTCTTATTTCACTGAATTTAGAAAGCCTTCCTTACTTTAAGTATAGGTCTACTGCAAATCTTGTTTTTGCAAATATTACAAATGTAACCACACATTTAAAGACTACAGAAAATCCATGTGTTACAAGGTAGCTACTGTACAGATAAAATAATACAATTGAGAACCAAAATGATACCTTGAATCATGCAGCAGTGCAACTGAGGACAGCGTCCTGTGACCACAGTCTGATGCTCTGACATGTGTAATACAATGAGCTGCCTGGTGCTTGTGATCCAAACCCTGGGCCCAGACTTCCACTTGAACAGCTTTGTACTATGGCAGGCACAAGCATATGGCAAAATTTGGCTTAGAGAGAAAACAATGTTCTCAACTGAGATTAGAATACGTAGATCAAAACATTTATCGAATGATTGAGTGAGCAAGAAAACAGAGGAAGGTACGTGCTTAATCCATTTTAGGAATAATTCCTCATTTGGGGAATTAGCCCTATTTGCTGTCTTTCCGAGAGTTAGATGAGAAGATCAATACCACTTCCAAATAAACATTTTTTCCAAAATATTGAACTTTAAATTACTTTTAACATCTGCACTAGACTGGACTGTGAGTGATCAAACCAAACCCAATGTGTTGAGGTGACAAAAGACCAAAGTATAGCTCAGTCCAGACAATTGATAAGTTCTTCTGTCTATGACATGCTGTTTGTTTAAACAGTAATTACATAAGGATGACAAAGTCCAGTGATAACATCCCATCCCATCCCATCCCTTTAGTAGAAACTGTTGGTTTTGCCTTCCTCGTGTTTTAACTATCTTAAAGTATCAGGTTTTGATGGGATTTTATTGCAAATGAAGCAGACATCATCTTAATGGCAAATAAAATAGACAAAGCTTCTCCTTCCAGATAAACTGTCAAGTGGAAAACAAATAGTGTTATTTTTTCACACACCAGCCCCTCAATTCAAAGCATCCAAAAGTCAATATCCACACTTGAAGATGCGAATAGCACAAAATATTGCATTGTGGGATGGGCCTTAAGCACCAAATGACATTGAATCAGAAAGGCTCCATCGTTACACACTTACACTGGGGACTTACAGTTGAGATGCTAAGAGGTTATAACAACGTAATCACAGTCATACAGTTGGCCATTTGTCAAAAAAGACCCCAAACACCAACAGGTGAGGAGGCTAGAAATGAAGTGTGCAGATCTGACTCATTTGTCAGTGGACTGTTGATGAGCTGAAAACCGTCTCTAAAACACTCATTTTCTATTACCTCGGGAGATTTCAAATGTGTTGCGAGAGCTGCTGGAGGACATTAATGTGAAGTCCATTTGGAAATGAATGAACACAGTGCCTGCCAGCAGTGACTTTTCAAACAGGCACACATTTTAAACCAAACTGTGCAGATGAATATACCTTGTGGCACAAATTGTCAGGTCATTGCACAACTATTTGACCTACAAGGAGCATACAAAGCAATGATGAAGGGAATCATATTGTATTGATTGATAAATGCATTTTCCCTCTATGTGCAATTGGCTACCTGTCAGACAAGTTCACATCATTTGGGGCACATATATGACCTTTCTTATGCTTGCCTTTTGTATCACATGGCCTTGAATCCTCAGCGAACTGTATGCCTAAAATAAAGTTCATAACTTTGTAATTTCCAAACTGTCGTGACTTTGCAGACTAGGAGTATTCCATTTAAAAAGGTGATCAGAAATACTTAAATAGGAAAAAGATAATTTGAACACTGTGCTTCTTTCATGAGTCATATTGTGGTAATGTGTAAGAGCTCTGTTTAGTGCTTCACAGTTATGTAAAAAGGTATCTAATCCGCTCAATACCAGCTTTTATCACAGCTATCAAAAAGCAGGTATTTATGAGTATGCAAATGAACACTGCTTTTAGCCCCCTTCTCCTGCAGACGAACAGAAAATAAATAAATGAATTAATTAATTAATTAACAAAATGAATGGCTCAGTCTGCTGTCAGCTTTCACTAACAGCTCTTCCTTGGCAGCAGTTTTGGAAACTATTTATTTTCTCTTCAGGACTGGCCCTTAGATAGCTATTATGTAGTTTGTAAAAAACGCTTTACTCTTGTCTCATTTGTTTTCATACATCTAAAGCTCATTTAAAGTGACCTTAAAAATAATGAGGACAAAATACTGTGGCAAACTAGTATATGCGATACAAATCAACAGGTATTTAATATGATTTAAAATGCATATTGTGAGTTAGCCTTTCAGTTACTTAACTTGAGAGTCTAAAATGATGAAAAGCAATATTAAAGCGGACTTGTACATTTGAAGTTGTTGATAAAAACCCATGGACCTCCCCATGGACATGGTCCCTTGATTGAGTGATATATTTAATTGATTTTATCTTGCATAATTTAGTTAGACTTTCTGGTTTCTTGCATCTCTGTGTCCTGGATTTACTAAAATTCTGTTGCTGCTCTATTTTGGGAAATCTAAGAAAAATAATGCAAACGTATAATTGTATTTTTTCAGCTGTGCTACATATAAAAGCTCAACATTTACTAACCAGTATTCAAGGTCAGGGTGATGTTTGTCAGTGTTGGTTATGGTTTTTACACTCATCAATGTCTCATCAATAAATCATTCGTGACCAGAGACAGTTTGCACTTGCCCTACATACCCATGGTTGTATTGAACTTAATAAAAGTGACATTTTCTGTAAATAGGACAGTAAAACTAGACAAGCAAGTGCCTTATAAATGTCACAGTATTCAGAGAAAGTTACATGACAAAACTGTATTTCATCTTGTGTATATTTTGTCCCATTTCACAGTTATGTCAATATAGAAGAGCTAAACATTTGCCCCTCATAGCAACAAATGACAGTCAGTAATTTGTCAAGCAACCTAATATGTGCTGTACTGTGTTGTGTAAATGTTTGTAAATTATTTAGAAGAGTCGAAAGCAGCTGTGACAGCATTCAGCATGATTTTGTAGGAATAATGGTTTATACTTTATTTTCCACTTGAGTACCAGCTCTACTCTCTCATTTGCATGCAAGAAACTCAACCGCAAAACCTAGTCTTCAAAGCCAGTCTCCCAGGTAATGCAGCAGCTTGAGATTTTACATCTGATCATCACTGACTGGAGTCTAGATCATGTAGATTCAAACTGGAGGGATAGTTAGAAGACTGGAGTTTCAATCAGCAAGGGAATGGTATTTCATCTTCAAAATGGAGTATTTCTCAGTTAGACTGATGTATTGTCTGATCTAGCTATATTAGTCAAATCATTATATTTGAGAACATTGTTGAATAAATGACCTGTTTTATAATTTCAATTACATTTTTATTGGAAAAATGAACACCAGTGTGCATCATAGAATACAGTGAAATAATGTAACATGAATAAACATAATCAATTTGATAATAATTCCTTCCAACAAACAATATGTACACCTGTTGACAGTATAGTAATAACCAGTTTTACAAATATTTACATCTTCCAGGTACATCTTAATTAGTTTATCACACAGTTTTAAAAGATAGTTGCAACCTCTAATGCCGTAGCCACAGTTACAATTTTTGGACTGTGGCAGTGGATTTCAGCTCCTCCAACACTCGCCTCACGCTGCTGCTGCTGCTGCTGCTGCTGCTGAGGGAAGTAAGGAGGGAGGGTCCCGGCCCTGGAGAAGGTCTGTATGCTGCTCTTCGATTTTGGGCGATTCGTGCCATAACCAGAGTCCTTCCAAAAGTGGAGATACCCATGAGGATTGTTGAAGACTGGTACTGGGGAGAAGCCTATTGTGTATGCATTGTCTCTGGGGCCTCTGAAGCTCTGCGGTGGTACTGCACAGTATGTGCCTTGGCAATCCTCAGACAAGCTGTTAGCAGCGCTGGATGAACCTGAAATAAAAATGAAATAGATTTTAAAAAAATATATAAGGATTACAAAATGTCAATGCAGGTACATTACCGCTATTTGTCATTTATGTCATTCTGGTGAATAGTAATGTTTAATTCAGTAGTGTGTGCTGTCAAAACTTCAAAACTTAAGAGAGGAAAACTCACTTTTCATCCTTGGCTGGAAGGTGCTGAAGTTCTTTTTGCCTCCGTCTCCACTGATATCAGAGTCACTGTCGTTAAAGTCACTGTCCCCTTTGCCACTGTCCTTCACGCTCAGCTGGTCGCTGTTGCCAATGCCACTGCACATACAATCAACAAAAACAGTATGAGCCCCCACTGAACCACATTAGCTTGATTATTGATGTATTTTTTCACATACAAGGCATGTCTCTATCCTACCCATCTAACCTCATTCCACAGAAAAGCCACAAGCAGAAAAATGCATGCATGGTGCATGTTAAGTACCATCTGTATTCAGCTAGATTTGCCTGTGAATAAAGTATATTCTATCTGAGAAAAGAAATTACATGTAGTTGTCTTACCTCACTTGCAAGCAGTATTTGTCACCTTGCCACACAGATTTTGCTTGGAAATGCTTGGAGGGTAGGAACATCTAAGGAAATAGACAAAATGACAGCAGAGAGCTTAGTTCCCATTTCTGGCATAAAGATCAAGGCAGCACTTAGAAACATCACATCACAAAATAAAATGTGAAAAAAGAAATAATCTTTTAGTTTACTCACCTTTGTCTCAGAGTCTCCACTCCTCTCCTCATACAGGCAGGGGTCATCCAGAGACGAAGAGGTTCTCTCGTGGAAGAAGCCTTGTTGGCCTGTGTAAATGTTTGGTTCTGTTGAGCTGAGCATGGGCCTGCCATCAAACAGGCTGTGACACACTTCTCTCTTGGAGCCACCGTTTCGGCTGAGTTTGCATGTCACAACAACAACCACTATTGCAATCAGCAACAATGCACAGCCCCCGCTGAGCATAATAATGACAATTAGCGAGCCATCCAAGCCAAAGCCTTCTTCATCATTTGACCGCAACACAATAACGACTTGGTCTTCAGAGGGCTGTGTGTCTGAGACGATAAACCTAATGGTGGCACTGCTGGAGAGCGGGGACCTGCCATTGTCACTCACAGCGATTTTCATTTCCAGCACGTCTCCAATTTCAGATGTCAGCCATTGCTTTAAAGCAATCTCTCCAGTGTCTTTGTTCATTGTGAAAAGCTGTGGGTCACCTTGTACAATTTGGTAATAGAGCTCGCTATTCACTGCCTCGTCGTTGTCTTCAGCCGAGACGCAAATGGCAAGATAGCCAGCAGGTGCATTGAAAGGCAGAGGGATGTCAGCAGAGTCGTTCACAAGGACGGGGAAGGTGAAGTATGGATAATTGTCATTCAGATCCACAACTTTAATCCTTATTGTTGATGTGCTTGAAAGAGAGGGGGAACCTCTGTCTTCAGCTTGAATGACCAGTTCAATCTGCTGAAGAGTCTCATAATCAAAGGACCTCAAAGTGTACAAAGACCCTGAGAGTGAATCCACAGAAACATAAGTGGACATTAGAGATCCTCCCGGCACCTCTGAATCTATGAGTTTGTAAGAGACTTTGGCATTCTTTCCCACATCAGGATCTCGGGCCACAACTGTGGTAACATATGAACCTGGGATGTTATTTTCCAGGACAGAAACTTCAAATAGTGACTTACTGAAGAGGGGGGCGTTGTCATTCTCATCTGTTACACGGATGGTGTACTGTCTGACAGTTTTGAAGGGTGGGCTTCCAAGGTCCTCTGCAATCACAGTCAGGTTATACTCTGGGATCTTCTCTCTGTCTAAAGTAGTGCTGGTGATAATCATGAAAGAGTCCCCATATGCCTGCTGGAGGGTGAAATGCTCGTGCCCGAGCAGACTGATGCGCACGTACCCGTTGGAGCCAGAGTCTCTGTCCGAGGTGCTGATCAGAGCCACGAAGCTCTCCGCAGCTGCAGCTTCCGTGATGTAGGCGACTCCATCACTGCTGGAAGTCATCGGTTTGATGCTGATTTCAGGCGCATTGTCATTCACGTCCACGATATCTATCACAACTTTGCAGCTGGATGGGACAGAGTTCGCGCCCGAATCTGAGGCTTTGATGTTCAACTCGTATGACCTCCTTTTCTCAAAATCAACCAGCGCCTTCAAGTTCACGTCCCCGGAAAAAGGGTCGATGTGGAAAAGGCGTCCAGCTTCCGGTGATAGCCCGTCAGCAAACGCGTACGTCACCTCGCCGTTAACACCGTCGTCGGGGTCAAAAGCATGAACTTTGAGAACTCTGTGACCCACCGGGGAGTCTTCATTCAGCTCAACTTTCAGCGAGCTGTGTTCAAACGTCGGGCTGTTGTCATTGAAGTCCAGCACGCTGATATTTACAATCATTGACCCGGACTTTGCAGGCACTCCTCCGTCAGTTGCAGTGACTTCGAATGTGTAAGAGTCCTCCACCTCCCTATCGAGCTCCCTCACCAGCACCAGCTCAGCAAACCTCACTCCATCTTCCCGATCGCGCACTTCAATGGCAAAATTACTAGAGGGGGAAATGTTGTAGCTCTGAATGTAGTTTTCACCCACGTCCTGGTCGAGAGCAATCTGCAGTGGGAATCTTGAGTCCAGCGGGACATTCTCCACTATCTTCAGGTGTGTCTGGTTGCGCGGAAAATGAGGAGAGTGGTCGTTGATGTCTTTTACCTCGATCTCCACGTGAATGAGTTGAAACTTTTCTTTGGAGAAGGCCACAACGTCGAAGGTGATGAAGCAGCGCGGAGACCTGGGGCAGAGCTGCTCTCTGTCAATCATTTCTGCAACACTCAGAAGTCCGTCAATCTCCCTCATTTCAATCACAGAAGAGTTGTTTTCTTGCATGAAGCGGAACGATGTGTCGGGGTCATCAGCTGGATCAATCTTCAAATCTTGGGACAGATTTCCTATCTCCGTCCCCGGGGCATCCTCTTCATAGGTGAAATACCTTGTAGTTGTACACTGAACAGAGTATAAAAATAAAGAAAGCACCATGCACAGCCCAACTCCTGCAATCTTGCAAAATCCCATGTTGAGTGGTTACAAAGTGCTGCTAAAAAAAAGTCATAAATGATGCAAACAATCCACTACTTGTGCTATGTCAGGTCAAAGCACAGCTGTGTTAAACTCTGACTTTGCTGTGGGACTATAAGACCCGGTATATGCAAATAGCCTGCCCCATCGACCAATAGCCTTCCAGTGGTCCGCCAACAGGGGAACGTTTGGCTCTGCAGCAAACTGCTGTCCACTTTTGTGGGAGCAAATGGTTTATTAGATAAACTGATTGTGGAGCTTTAATCGAGCTGATAATAGTGTGACTTGAATAAATCTGCACAGGCAATTAATTAACTGACTAAATCACTTAGAGGACTGTATTAAATAGGACCATGTGCCATCAGAGAAAGAAGAAGTCTACTTTTGAAAGTAAAGTATTGATTAGGTGTTAGTCAGTTAGGAAATCATGCAGAAGCTGGGGTGAAAAAATCCACATACCAATTAAATTAAAACAAGCTGATAATTGCTGCAAAAGTAAATAAGTGCTATCGTGAGCACCGTTAGTACCCTAAATGTAGTTTTGCTTTGCTGTACTTCTAAAAATGAATGTAGGCTTCTTAAAACGGTATAAGTAGTTAAAGCACTGGTGGAGGAAGTTCTGATGTTATTTTCTGTTTAGTTTTCTTTCGTCTTTCGTTATTTCTTTCTTTGTTGTAGAAATTCTCAGTTACAAGGAAAACTCCTGCATTCAAAAGTGTACTTCAAGTACATGGATTATCAGCAAAATGTACTAAAGTATCTAAATAAAAGCACTGTAAATGCAGAATGACTGCTTTCAGAGTGCTGTATGTTACATAAATGTATTTAGTGTACAATAAGAACAAAAACTTTCCATTGCTGGATAGGAAATGCAAAATTGGAAACTGGAGAAAACATCTAATAATGGAGGATCTCAGAGCCTGATGACTTTCATTGTTATTCATAAACAATTATGTGTTATAATCACACATCTACATCAAAATCCTTACCCTGAGATTTAGGCTTAATAAAACCCAAACTATGAATCCATAAATATTTATTTATTTAGTTGTTGTTTTATCCCCACACAATCATATCTATCAATATAAACATTGCCCATAAATAATTTGCATAATAAAGGACAAGCAGAAATCTCTCTTTCTGTGCAGCTGTAGAAACTGTCTCATCTGTTCTAATGGTGGAGGAGGAATGTAAGTAGCTATATTCCGGTAAAGAAAACCCACAAAGCCAAGTGTCATTTGATTAGTATTGTGTTTTGGACACCCACACTGTTAATTACACATAGAATATCAGTGTGGCTCCATGTTAGAGGGAAATCCTGCCTGTGTAATCAAGACCATCTGTATTATAATAAACACTCAAATGCACTCAATTTACCCTTTTCAACAACAGTTCTTAAACAAGAGCCTTGGAAGTCAGAAAAACAAAGAAGTCAGGAGAATAAACTACATTGGATGATTCTCCCTGACACCTCAAACACACACAATAACACACACACACACACACACACACACACACACACACACACACACACACACACACACACACACACATGCAATCAAAAAAACAGCTCCCATAGTGATAACAAAAGAGCATGAGTCAACCAGACCTTTGTCAACCATATGGGTGATTAGCTTGTGCTGATTAAAAGGCGTCTATGGCCCTTCAAAGGGCTCTTCACACCTCACAAAAGTTTGAGTTAAATCTGTCTGAGCCCCCCCAAGAGGGCACATACAGGGAGGTGTGAAAAAGCACACAGAGCCACGCAGACCAGAGATACTTGTGACTTTGTCAGTGTGAGAGGTGATAAGGAGCTCTGTGACACACATGGATGGATTCACAGCCGGCAAAGGAAGGTATTCCAGATGTGTCTCTCCCCAGCAACGCTTTCCAGCTCCTGCTGGGTGATCCCAAGGTGTTCCCAAACCAGATGAGATAAATAATCTCTCAATGCCCAAAAAACCTCCAAAGAAAGACATCTTGATCAGATGCCCAAACCACTTCAACTGCCTCTACTCCAAGCTCCCTCAGGATGTCTGAGCTCCAGACCATCTCTAAGGGTGAGCCCAGCCAACCTACAGAGGAAACTCATTTAGGCTGCTCTCATTCTTTCTGTCTCTACCCAAAGCTCATAACCATAGATGAGGGTTGGAACGTAGACTGACTGGTAAATCAAAAGCTTTTAGCTCACATTACTGCTGACACCGCACAGATTCTCCTGTCAATCTCACGCTCCATTTTACCAAAAGCCACAGCCCTTCTAGCCTCCTGGTACCTGTTTGCTGCTTTAAGAGACTCCCTACGCCATCCAGTCCTCCGTCATCAGCATGACCATCTCCTTAGCAGGTTGTCAGGTTGCTGCCACCACAGGCACAAACCTTCTGACCACAACTCTGAGCAGTCAGTATTTCAGTAATTCCATTCAAAAAGTGAAACTTGTATAATGTATACAGTCATTCCACACAGACTGATATATTTCAAGTGTTTATTTCTTTTACTTTTGATGATTAGAACTGACAACTAATGAAAACCCCAAATTCAGTATCTCAGAAAATTAGAATATTGTGACAAGGTTCAATATTGAAGACACCTGGTGCCACACTCTAATCAGCAAATTAACTCAAAACACCTGCAAAGGCCTTTAAATGGTCCCTCAGTCTAGTTCTGTAGGCTACACAATCATGGGGAAGACTGCTGACTTGACAGCTGTCCAAAAGATGACCATTGACACCTTGCACAAGGAGGGTATGACACAAAAGGCCATTGCTAAAGAGGCTGGCTGTTCACAGAGCTCTGTGTCCAAGCACATTAATAGAGAGGCGAAGGGAAGGAAATGTGGTAGAAAAAAGTGTACAAGCAATAGGGATAACTGCACCCTGGAGAGGATTGTGAAACAAAACCCATTCAAAAATGTGGGGGAGATTCACAAAGAGTGGACTGCAGCTGGAGTCAGTGCTTCAAGAACCACCACGCACAGAAGTATGCAAGACATGGGTTTCAGCTGTCTCATTCCTTGTGTCAAGCCACTCCTGAACAAGACACAGCATCAGAAGCGTCTCGCCTGAGCTAAAGACAAAAAGGACTGGACTGCTGCTGAGTGGTACAAAGTTATGTTCTCTGATGAAAGTAAATTTTAGCATTTCCTTTGGAAATCAATGTCCTAGAGTCTGGAGGAAGAGAGGAGAGGCACAGAATCCACGTTGCTTGAAGTCCAGTGTAAATTTTCCATAGTCAGTGATGGTTTGGGGTGCCATGTCATCTGCTGGTGTTGGTCCACTGTGTTTTCTGAGGTCCAGGGTCAACGCAGCCGTCTACCAGAAAGTTTTAGAGCACTTCATGCTTCCTGCTGCTGACCAACTTTATGGAGATGCAGATTTCATTTTCCAACAGGACTTGGCACCTGCACACAGTGTCAAAGCTACCAGTACCTGGTTTAAGGACCATGGTATCCCTGTTCTTAATTGGCCAGCAAACTCGCCTGACCTTAACCCTATAGAAAATCTATGGGGTATTGTGAAGAGGAAGATGTGATGCGCCAGACCCAACAATGCAGAAGAGCTGAAGGCCACTATCAGAGCAACCTGGGCTCTCATAACACCTGAGCAGTGCCACAGACTGATCGACTCCATGCCATGCCGCATTGCTGCAGTAATTCAGGCAAAAAGAGCCAACTAAGTATTGAGTGCTGTACATGCTCATACTTTTCATGTTCGTACATTTCAGTTGTCCTACATTTCTAAAATCCTTTTTTTGTATTGGTCTTAAGTAATATTCTAATTTTCTGAGATACTGAATTTGGGGTTTTCATTAGTTGTCAATTATAATCATCGAAATTAAAAGAAATAAACACTTGAAATATATCAGTCTGTGTGGAATGACTGTATACATTATACAAGTTTCACTTTTTGAATGGAATTACTGAAATAAATCAACTTTTTCATGATATTCTAATTATATGACCAGCACGGATTATGTTGCCTGCTTTATCCTTGGCAAGACTACTAGGCAGTGTGAACAAAAACCAACAACAAATTGTTTAAACACTTTGCAGCAAGAGTAGTCCAGTTCATAATGTATGCCTTTGAAAGCTGCAGTGTTTACATATTGAACATGGAACGTGCTTCAGTCGCATCAGCAGAGGTGTAAAGTGTTTGTTCTCAAATCCACAAGGCATCAAACCAACAAGTTTTCTTTTTTTCCCCAAATGCTGAAGCTTGTATTATGTCACAAATCATTTAATCAAGTGTTATTCTGACTATACGCTAAACAGACCAATAGAACTTAAACCGTTAATCTTGGAAGTGCAACAGCATTGCATCATCACTAGTGGTTTTCAACATCAAGTGAGAAATCTTCTCATGTTGAGTTAAGTGTAAACCAGAAATGTAGCCTCTATCACTCATTAGTTCTTGGTTGTTGTTTTTTTCATTCTCTATCTCTATTTTATTAAAAACAAGATCACACTGAACATATGAACACTGAGCCAGAGTGGGATCAAACATAAGATACTTTTCTGCCATTACCAGACATACAAAGCCTTCAGCACAACAGTCCCATGCTGGCTGGGTGTTGAAATCCAGGATTTGGTGGCTACAAGGAGTCAGAAGGTAATGCAAAATTATTGGCCAAATTAGTTGTTTGCCACTAAGAGGATTACGCTTTAATCTTATCACGCACTTACCACTTTGTGTTGCCACGGTTTAAAAGGTAACAGCTGAGCAGCTGTAGATGAAAATATTTCAGTCTAAAATGAATGGGCAGACATAATGATTAAAACAGCTGCACAGGTAGTGATGACTTGTTCACTTGTGAGTTTCTTGTGTGTCTTATTGTGTTTGAGCTAACAGCCTCAATATAAAACCCCACCTTATCATGTCCAAAGTATTTCTCTGATCAATACATCACTACAAGGTCACCAGAGGCCTTAACCACAAACAAAGCCTGACTAACACAGGAGTGATACTTGTTTGTCACTTAAATCAGGTGATTAATGCAGATCACGGCTTCATTAAGACGTGTGTGGTGACAGTAAGATCATTACAGCAGATTAATGGGTTTGGCCATCTGTTCTCTCACAGAGGTGATTTTAATTAATGGTAAGAATATTGTTAATCTTTCCTTCAACATTACAGTCAACATTACAGTAATCACAATGATGGTCAGAAATCAGTCCAATGTCAGTCAGGCTTTGACATCATTTGAAGGCTGTTTGAAGATTCTCCACCCCATGCCACCAGGTAGGAAGGCAGGAAAAGCATTTGGTGACGACTGGGAGCAGTAATCCTGGCATATGCCACTGGGAACAAATGTCTCAAATGCCCACCTTTTGGATAACAGCCACCATGTTACCCACTGCTAGAAAATTGTCAGCCATTTAAGATGCTAAAAAGGCTTTTTGACATGTTTATTGTTTTATATTTTGCAAGTTTTACAGTCAGAAAAGTCAGTACAGGAATTTCTAACAATGTTAACATATACAATTATAATGATCAACAGGTGAACTCGGAACATTAGAGTTGTATCTATGAGTTTTGGTTTGTCTGGAGTTATTTTGTCATAAAACTATATAAATCATTTACCTGTTAATATATACACAACACACCTAAAGGCAGAGTGACACAGATACAGGGAACCATATACATACATACAGGTATGCACATAAACAAAATAGAAAATGAGCATGCAGCACAATCAAGCTATTATGCAGAAAACATGACAGAATAAAAACACTAATCAGCTTTGTTTCCTAAGTTCTGGCTCGAGTTTGAGACAACAACAGATACTGCTGTGTGTCATGTAACACCATCTACTTTAATGCATGCTACTTCACAGATACTGCATGCAAGATGTACAGTAGTGTGAACATTAAAACAATGCATACATCTTGGGTCATTCCATTTGCATGATTTAAAAGTTTTTTACACTGACAGAATCTGAAAATCAGCATTACATCATTCTGTTAGCTATTCCAAAACGTACCCCTATAATTAAAAATGTTCCAATTTCTGCTGCTAAATACTTAAATGGGCTCTTTTGATAAAAAAACTATAACATTGAGAGATAGACTTAAATTCACGACACTGAGTTTATTGAATTTATAGATAGGCACATACTTTTTTGCTAAGGCTGGATAGCCATTTTCAGGCCAGCACCCTATCAGTTTCCCCATCTCACTTTAACCTTAGATGCTCTAATAAACTGGGGGTATACATGTCACTACTCTGGCCGTGAGGGTCATGTGGAGGGTTTAATCTCAGCCATTTGGGCTGTCTGAAAGGCAGATAAAACAAGATTATCCTGGGCTTGGTATTGGCCTTTGGTGAAACGAGAGGGTGGAAGCATGTGAGTAGCAGCAGCTGTGGAGGTGCCAAATGCTCAGACTGGCTATGGTTCTCTGTTGCTTTTGGCACCTCCTGCAGCGCTACAGGCACAGATAACCCCCCAACCACAGCTCATCCTCACAGCTCTCCAACCGATTACAACTGGCCAAATGTTTAACATACTGTCCCTAATCACACTTCACATTCTGTCACAATATGCTCCTAAATAGCTTTAAGGGCCATATAAATTGCATAGGTACATGTAGCCTTGATGTTATTAGGTCTAATTGCGTTTTCTTTCTGTTAGTTTCCTGTTTTGCCTCAGCTCTGTAATTAATGCATTCAGATCAGTACAGGAGGGATGAAATCTCTTTTGCACACCAGCTACTGAATTTAGGTCATGTGAGGAGCAACGTAAAAATATATGTTTGTAAAACAAAGATCAATTATGGAAATAAATGCATAACATAAGAAAATCATAAAACTGCCTTACTATTTTATGATAAATTAATTAGACTATTAGGGCCAAACATGAATAATACAGGGTTTCCCTGTAATAAGATCTCAGTGGACTCGACATGTTTTAAACAAATGCAGAACATTAATATGGATGTTGTGTAAACATATTTCTAGGTTTTTTTCATGTTGGCCACAAAAGGTCTATTTATAAGAGTCTATTAAGAAATTTTGGAAGACAGATTTTGTTGTTTAAATCTCCTAAAAGCCGAGGCAGATCAAAAGAGGCATTAGTATTCACAGACAAATCATGTTTGGCTGAGGTTCCTCTACCCCCACTCAACTCCAACCATTCCCCACTGTGTAACTAATGCTCGCTGCCTGAAACGATTGGAACAACAGTTGCTAGCTTCACTTCATTATGCAAAAGCATTTTTTGAATGCGCTTTGGCCATATGTACCATCAGGTATGCTACTGCTGCACACAAGAATATTTGTCATTAGAATGTAAGCACTGAGAGAAAAAACAAAATCCTGCTGTTAACAAAATACCTGCTAAAGGATCATAACGACAAACAAAGCAAAACAGGTTTCTGGAATTGAGGCCAGTCGTTTCAAAATGGGGAGTCGACCCTAAAGGTTTGGATTAAAACCAGGGATGAGAGTGCCATCTACAGGTGGAAACTTTGCCTTGTTAACATCAGATGACTTGCAAGCAATAGGAAATCCTTAAAGCATGTAAACGTTTTCACAAAATACTTTTAACACACACACAGATCATTAACTCTCTCCCTTATGAATGGTAAATGAATGTTTGAACCACCTGTTTAAGGGAACACGCTGACATAGGATCTAACAGGCCAATTAGAGCAGAGACTAGCAACCTCAAAATAGTTCATCCAAACAATTATATTCTACTAGAAATCCACTCTCCTCCTCTGAGTGTGAAGTGGCCTTGGTGTGCTATATACTTTCTATTGGTAAAGGACTCTGGGTTTCAATCCAATTATGATGACTACTTCATATTTCATGCTTCCTATTACATTTTACTGCCTGCACATTAACTTCCAGTGATATTCTGTGTGTGATGTTTGCAGGCACATATTTGACTTGACATATCCCTATCCAACTTTCACTTTGATTTATATTTTCCACGTCACCATTGAAATGGTCATTGTGGTTACTGCTAAAGAATCTCCTTTGTTTCAGTGTGTCCGCAGCAAGGATGTCCACGCTTGTAATCCATATTTCCGTGGCATGTTGGCTGTTACTATATCAGGTGAGGTAAATAAGAATTTGCTTCTTAGTCCAGGCTGTGAATAAATTTAATTCTCTCTTGGACGGTTATATTATTCAAAGCAGGGAAGATTAAGTATAGCCTTCTCACTTGTGTGTGTGTATGCGTGCATGACTATATTTATATGTGCCTCCATGTGTGTGTGTGTGTGTGTGTGTGTGTGTGTGTGTGTGTGTGTGTGTGTGTGTGTGTGTGTGTGCAGGTGTATGTCAATGCTAATTTGTGCTTTTCAAGGACCAGGTCCCTCTCCTCGTCTTCCTTGAATATGTTTCACATCTCCATATTGCCATCCTAGGATGTCACCTCCTTGAAGCAATTTCCTCTCCCCCATTATCTGATGGGTGAGAACTGTTTCCCATTGGCAGGTGCAGCAGACACTTCGGCTGGGCAGGAGCTGGCTGTTAAACATGGGACTGGCTTCTTACCAAGCTCCAGTCTGCCTGGTCCTGACAGCCCCCACAGGGCTGGCCACTGGGGGCGGACTGTTGGGCCAACTGGCCACTGAGGGGTGTAATCACTCCCTCTGACATATTTGGCACAAGCTATCCATTTGCTCCACAACAGAAAGACTTATGTGAGCGTAATGCTTAATCCTGTTAGGCCAGGAGATGGCAACATTGAGGTGAGAGATAAACTTTTGAAACACATCAACCCTGTAATGGATCATATCATATGAGAGGCTAAAGAAAGCAAATAAGGATTAAAGAGTCATGACAATATATGAAAAACCTTATGAAATAACCAAATCCAATAGCAGAGTAGAGTATTTGCAAGGAATAGTCCTCTATTATTTTGCTTTAATGTAGATGATAAATGTTCACCTTGTGGAGAAAATTGTGTATAAGTTGTTTACATAAATTTATTACATTATATTACAACAGGACATACAATATAGTATACAATGTGATATAATAAAATATGTCTCACAAATTACAGCTGTAAGTAAAATTGACACTTTATAAGCTTCACAAATATTGTATAAAGCCTGTTGCAGGGCTATTACATTTAATTGCATTATATTTAACAGCAAGTGGACACATACACTGTGTATACTGTAAGGGTACACATTCACAGACAAAAGCGTTTTTAAATGGAAATGGTTGAAGATGCAGAATAGAGACACTCCTTTATTTTCAGCCTTTACTGGTAAGAATTTACAATTAGGAATGCACAATTGCAACAAAGGCACTGAAAAGGATGCCTATGGTGTATAATGTGTACGCATGCGTGGAGCAGAGAGATAGATTAACATTGAGGGGCATCAGCTTAGAGGATGTTTTGTTTCCCTACTGTGTGCCGAGTGCAGAGGGGAGTTAAGGGATTCCAATCTGGTCGTCTAGTCCTGCGGTGCGAAGAATGTTTGGAGTGTGCTTGGTGATAGCGGACTCCATTACGGGGCTGAGTCTCAGGGTAGCCTGCCATTGTGCTGGCAAGCAAGGAGGTTAATCAGATCCCAGCTCCATTATGAATGCTTGCTATTTCTAAGGGTTCTATGAATAGAATAGTGTAAGCTCTCGTAAAAGTGAATCTGGGCTCTGTGCTTTTACAGAACAAGGCCTGATAAAGAATAGTGTTGGTTTACATTTGAAGAGCGTCCACATTCTCTAGAAAACCAAAATGAGTGTTTTATGGGGGCCTAGTTACTAATTATCTGAGATTAAGAAATAGTCTTTCCAGCTCTGCAACGATGTTTCACATGTCTGCTTTTGTTTGCTGTAAAGGGCAGATTATCGTAATTGATTTTTTAAGTAATAAATTAATTTCATATTGTTAGTCAATGACATCTGCTCGCACAAATTGGCTAGTATGTTATCAGTTTCTCCTCCTTACACGAGACACATTGCTAAATGTACTTTTTAGGCTTTCTTTTGTTTAACTAATGGTTTTATTTTTTCGCAAGTTATCCTGTCCTTTCTGTCTTGTAGTAGCTCAATTAATAGCTTTGCTAACTTTTTAACCCTATTCCTACTTTTAACCCTTGGCACATAAACGGAAACACGTGGTCAGCAAAGTGTCATTGGATACAGTCGTGTTTTGTTCCAGGATACTGGAATGCACATGATTAGCACTTACATTTGGTTTTCTTGAGCCACTTAGAGCCAAACTCAACAAAACATCAGTAAAGGAAAGCACCTACTTGATAACACCACTGCCATGCCTCTAATCAAACACTCAGCTCTAAATCTTTTAGATTAGGAGGTTGGTGAATGGTGCTGTCCTGCAGATTTATGACAGTGTACCTGATGTCCTGTATGCACCTGAGCTTTCGAGCCACTGACGATCGCCAAGGACTATGGTTAGACTTTCTATTGTTTTATTGCTTTTACTACTTTGTTCATGTGTTTTTGGCCATTTTTCCATGTCTAAAATACAATTTGAAGAGTGCATTATAAATAAAAGGGCATTAAAAAAGCCTACAATTACATAATGTGCTTTTGGGATGGAAAATATTTACCATGAATCACAATTCAACTCACAATGTAGCATGTCTGAGTAGAAAATTGAATGAAGACGACAATAAGACATGACTTGAGGGAATAATACAAACAGGAGATTCAGCAGTCTGCCATCAAGACAACATGCGCAAACTGTGATTTAGAGAGCAATAAATGTACGCCTAATAGGACAATTTCACATTTCACACAATTTGTAGAAAATCTAATTTCTTTGTGAAGGCACAGAAGCTAAAATCCAAGCTTTGCAAAACAACAGAGCTCTTATATGGGAGGAAATGTTAGGCTAGACAGTCCTATTCTCAGCAAAGAGGTATTTAAGTAGTGAAGATGAAGTGAGATGGAAAATCTCATTTCCATAACAGAACAGGGAAAACAGTCTGGCAGAAGGTGTTTTTTTTTTTTACTGTTGAATTGTCAGCGCAATCATGGTTGAACCAGGGCAGCAGACTAAAAGGAGTGGGGGTGGGGGGAGGGAGGGGAGGGGGTCGAGCCCTCTTTCCTAAAACACATACAAATGAACTTGAACAATCTCATGCTTGCACATGCACACACACACACACACACACACACACACACACACACACACACACACACACACACACACACACACACACACACAGCAGTAGATGAACGTAGATTCAGGGATGCACAAACAGTTCTTAGTCTCAGAGGAGCAGACAGTGAGCACATTATGCAAACAGAGGCTTTGTGTGTATGGCGCTGAACGTGCCTGTATGTTGGAGAGAGAAATTAGACTGATTAAAAATCAGGGGAAAATCACAAACTGTTAGATGGATCTCCTAGGGGCTAATTATCATGTTGAATTTTGAGCCCAAAACACAATGTTTAACAAATCTGGAAATGTAGGTGCATTCATGATTTGTTTTCTGAACTCTGTTTTAAACGTCAGACATGTTTACATTTGAAATGCAAACCTTCGCTGCATAAGAGTAATAGAAATGTGCAATGCATTTCAGCGCCATCACTTTTTGTTTTCCACACACAATCAATTTGTGTTGCAGTATACGGAAGCTGAATGTGTAATGCAATGCTCCTTTGTTCCTTTGGACTATGAGTTTTAGGCATATGGAGTGAGGCAGAGAGTATGGACAAAGAGCAGGAGTCCGTCTGCAAGAATGAGATCAACTTTCATGTTAAAACCCCGGTAACAGTGAGATTACATTTTGGTGCTTCAGCAGCAGGCAAGGAACAATTGTTAGCGTTTCCATTGTGAGTTATGTAATAGAACGACTAGAGGAGCCTGCAGAAGCAAAATTTAAATGACCCTCCTCACAAAACAGAATAAATATTTAATTCAAGCCGAAGAATGGACTGTCCCACAATGTTTTGTCCTTGACCATAAGCTAAGCCCTGAAGATATTAGTTCAAGGCAGAGAACAATAGTCAGCGCATGATTCGCTCAATTCTGTTCACCTTATAAAAGGAAAATCTGAACAGCTCCCTACTTTTCAATCTATCATTTATAAACTTTTGCTTTTTAGTGCACTTACTATCAACACAGTCAGCCAGCCCATATGAATATATTCAACAACACACAGAGATAGTCACCAGGGAGAGAGCTGTTTTATGTTTGGAATACAGGCGGAATTCTGGTTTAAGATTTAAACCTTTTCCACAGTCTGGAGCTTTCAGTGCTCCTCGGTGGGACTTGTCAATCCCTCCTTGTACTCCTCATGTTAACAGAGCAATGGTGACCAGTAGCTTGAATAGCCATGACATGACAATCCATTGCACAGACATATAAACCCCAGATGAGAAAGGCTATCGACTTCCAAACATAATACATTCAAATTTTGTTTCAATTATCCAGTGTTTTAGACTAGAAATTGAATGCATTTACGGTAGCATTAATAATAATATGCATTCATTCTAGTTTTGCTGCAACAGATACAGTGCAGATTTCATTCCTGAGAACCCAGCTGTAGTTTGCAAGTCTACAGCAGTATGCATTGCAGAATAACAGTATACTGTGTGTTTTAGAGCACTATTAATTCTCTGGTGATGTGGTAGAATACTTGGTTTGTATTTCCAGTGAAAATCTGATGTTTGCAGTGTGGGATTTATTCGCTGGGAGCTGGTGTCTCTAGTTAAAGCTGTATGGCCAACAGGGCTCACATTGTGTGGGGCGCCAAATGTAAACATTTAGATACAATTTTATAGCTGATATATTTTGATTATTTAGCTCACTTTCCTCACATTTAGATATTTGTTTCTCACATTAAAACATGTTATATGCAATTTTCAACAATATGTTTATGAACATAAAAATGTTAAATGTTAAATCTAAATCTAAATGTTGAATTAGATTTAGATTTAACAATTAGATTTAGATTTAATCTTTAGAATTGACATTTAGATTTAGATTTACCATTTTGATTCAGATTTAACATATAGGTTTAGGGATTGTATCTGAATTTTTACATTCGGCGCCCCATACACATTGAGCTTCAGAAAGAGCCACGAGCAATCCAGCAGCTCAGCGAAGCACACCTGTTCCTAATCAACCTTTTTTGTGTGTGTGTGTGTGTGTGTGTGTGTGTGTGTGCGTGTGCGTGTACGTGTGCATGTCTGTGTGTGAGTCAGAGTAGAGAGAGGGCTAAGGTCCAAACCAGGGACAAATGCTGGTACATAAGGCTGCTACAACAAAATGTTAGACTAGTTAAAAAAGAATTGAGGTAGAGGAGCAGTGATTGAAACATCAGTAGCATTAGCCTAATACCCCTTGATCCAATATATCTAAAAATATAGTCGACTGAAGTGTTGTTACAAGCAATTTTATTGATTAGATGAAGATAATCTGCAGGTTCTGCAAGAAAAGAGGCAAGAAAAGGGAAGACAAGCAGGAAGTGTACCACAATGAATCAAAACCTCACACCTCTCCTCAGTAAATGCCATGTGCCACACATGAATGGAAACTGTCCCCAGTGCATCCGCAGTCACCACCAGGAAAGACAACAGAAGAACCAGTCTTAAAATATTAAAAACCCACAGTGCTAAAAAACAATCTAGCAGATAATAATCTGCGTTTGACTGGGAATAAAAGACAATGACATTTAGACAGGCGTACAGCATAAAAGTAAATTATTTCACAAGCCCTCTGGCTTGTACATACTGTCTGTTTCACAGATATTCACCCAGTCCAGGCAGCCACAGGTCTGCATGTCCTCAAAACAATTCATAAATCGCACACAAGAAACAAAACAATCAGCCAATCCATGCTTTACATTTGCAACATATTAGGAGAATATTTCATGTTTTACCTCCACAAAACACCACATGACTTAGATACCGACCTGTACAGCTTTTTTTTTACAGATTTTAAATTGTTGCTACATATCACTCAAAGCCTCCCAGCAAATAGTTTTTATCAGTGTAAAATAAATGTTTACCAAGCTCTCATGAGGCTCCATTAAACAACGACTTACCTACTAAGCTATGTGCATTGTGTAAACCCAGCTTTCTTACGGGAAGTACAAAGGTTTGGGTTCACTATTCAAACTTTGCATTTTGGATTTATGAAACATCCTGCAAAACATTTCCCTTCCCACAGTGAGTGTCCTTCACAAATTTCTTAAATTGCATGAAAAGAGGTCTGCTTTGTGTTGGCTTTATCTTAGTCTATATCCACGAAGTTCCACTTCCGGGATTGCTCCGGTGCGGCCGAAAATTCTGCCGGATCACCCTCTTTTTGCCCGGATGTCCGTTACCTTACGCTTTCTTTGTGTTCGAATTTTAAACTCTAACTATGGTTAACTGCTCCTCAGATCTCTACAGGGTAAATCCAGACAGCTAGTTGCCAGATTCAACTAGACTATCTGTTGAATCTGAGTTTTCTGTTGCATGACTAAAACTACTTTAGAATGTACACATGTGTGACTGTGTGAATGTGACAGGTCGTCGTTGCAAATGAGAAGTTGTTCTCAATTGACTTATCTGGATAAATAAAGGTTAAAAAAAAAGTTCCGCTAAAACAAGTTCCTTCCCGAAGCTTGTTTTTATCCCATCCCGGAATGCTGTGTGACTAGCTTTATCCTAACCTGGCCTTTACACTAGATCTTGTGTCAGTATACCCAACATATACAATTAACATATTTTCTCATGTCCCAATAGTGGTATTCAGACATAAAGATAGTTTTTTTGGACATATTATCCAGAGTAACATAGGCATCTGGAAATTTCTTATTATATCATTATATATAGATATATTGTTTTTATTTGTATTGTCTGTGTTGTCAAAAGCCTGTTAATGCTAATTCCTCTGTGCCATTTTCTTCCACTTTTGTGTTTTTATGTTCCCTTATTAGAATACATTGATACTTTTTTTTGAGTCAATCCTACATACAGGTACACCGCCCTGGTGCCCCAAATACTTGCTAGCGCACCAAAGATGTGGATGAAAATAACCCCCAAAAAATCCACCATTGACTGTGGTTTGAATTAAAGTTTGCTAAAAACTACCATGCCCAGCTGTTTTTGTGTCATTTTTGAGTGATCCAAGCCTTTAAAGTGCCACACAATCCTTTCAGTTCATGTTTGGCAACACGTTTACTTTGTACAAATACTCATGGCAAATTTCCCCACTGTTGTTTCCTACCTGAGCACTGTCAGAGCCTGTCACCACAAAAATCAAGCAGAGAACTCTCTTGCCAGCCTAAATCACTTTATCTGATGCTCCCTCATGTTCAGCGTCTCTCTCTCTCTCTCGCTCTCTCTCTCTCTCTCTCTCTCTCTCTCTCTCTCTCTCTCTCTCTCTCTTGGTTGTATGTTTCCATAAAAACTGCTGGACACCATGTCATCTGTGTGATTTGGACACACTGTCAAAAGTGCTGTGTTAAATAAAACAATTCAACCAAACAAAGTAATGACAATTCAGACTTACAAAAAATACGAATAAGAATAAGATAAGATTTTGTTGATAAAGGACTGATCATCTTCAAATCCTTGTTGGTGTATGTGTTGATACACTGAAAAAAGTGATTCTGAGCATTTGTAGATATAACATAAATTAAATCTGTGAAATTAACAATACAAATCTCAGTTTGTATCTTTACATGAAAATGTATCGTTTGAAATTCATCTGGATTTGTTCATAATACAATAAAATTGTGTTTTTTTTTTTCATTTACATGCGTTATTTAGTTATCCCAGTCGATTTTCTCAAGTACAAACACTCAACAAACAATAAGCTTGTTTCATTTACGCTGTTCCGTAATACCGCGAACTGGCACGCAGTCACGCACACCCGTTCCCTCCTGATTGAACAGCAGACCGCATTTCCAGAGGCTGAGTTTATGGTTGAGTCGGCTGAACGTTAAGGTAAGAATAAAGTTTGCCAAGTACCTGGTTAGATTCTAATCTAACCATGTACTTGACAGTAGGCCTGATATCTATATCAGGTCTACTGTCATCATCTTTTCGTTTAATTTGAAGATTAGCAAGTGGCTTTCCTTGAGGCCTGCTAGCGTATTAGCAGCTAGCCAACTAGCTGCTAATACACATCAAAATCGTAATTTTTAAAATACTAAGTAGGCTCGACACAACATGACACGTTGCCTGTAGTATTATTAGGGTCCCTACACATGAACATGTGTTGTATGTGTACCCTGGATTTATTTAAAATGATGTAAAGATAACGTATGTTTGACGGCAAACAAACCATGTAGCTAAACAGGCTAGAAAAGTTAGCCTATCGTTATCAGCTAACAGGTCAGGGTAGCCATTTGCTGTTATTGAGACAGCAAACAATTCAAACGAAACATTAATATCAAGTTTTGTCTTATCTAAGACTACAGGCTGTTAATAAGTTTGTTGTACTTGGAAGTAGCCTACCACAGCAACAGCTAGTTTGAGAAGCTAAGAGCAGGAAAAATATTCAGTGCAACTTTTGAGATGTTAAAATCTTAAAAGCCACTCTTCAGATCATAATGGTTTGGAGGTATTATGCAGAATGTGACCCATAATGTATAAATTACTCACTAATGTTTATATAAATTTCCTGAAGTTGTTTAATAAGATAAGGAAAGTCCAGAAATTTACATGTAAGTCTATGAAAGGTAACGTCTTTCTGCAACCAGTTCTGCAACCAGCAGACTAATTTATTCTAACAACAGAATAAATGTACAATGTGCTTCAGAAAAGGTGTGAATGCATGCAAAAACAGAAATAATCTGGAAAGAAATACAATTAACATCAGATAAATGATAAATGTGGAAGACTTAAAATAAAGAAGTTATTTTGGCCTTTTTATATTATAGTGTAGTTTTGGTTAATTGCAGTGGTTAGTAACTAACTATGACGTATCTTTACCAGCTGTCTCTACAACCACACTGGATGATGGTATCCTTACCAGGTGACTCTACAAGTTTGTTTTTATCTCTTACACTCTTACAAGGTGAAACTGATGCAACGCTTGAAAAGGAGAGAGTGGAGCTTCTCTATGAGTACCAGAAGAGAGACAATAACAAACTCATTAATGAGAAGATGGGAAAAACCATCTCACTGCGTCGAAATTATGTAATCCTTTAACCACCTGTGATCGACCTTAAAGCTCGATGGCCTGCCTTGTTTGAGTGTTCCCAGGTATGTTGAACATTTTGATCATGTCTTCTCCAATACAGGGTGTTTTTTGGCAATGTTTCAAAGTGAATACAGCTATTTTGAATTAATCATTATTTCATTGTTTGATAGTATCACTGCCATTATCCTGTAACCTATGTGACACTTTCTGAAGTGAAAGATATATTTACCTGATGAAGCTGCCAGAATGAAAGCTATTCTTACCTGATTACCTGTGGAAAAAATTATTCAGTATTCTTAAACTTCTAATTTCATATTTTTGTAGGACAGCAACATTGAGTCCCGAAGAGAAGTTGTGACCAGAGGCCTCAAACTCTACCTTGGTGGAAACACTGGAGAGTTACTGTTACTGTTACTGTTTGCTGATAATTTGACAAGATTTTTAGGAGATTTTAAATAATGTGCCTATGTAGAAATGGGATTTTATTTGATTCATTTAATTGTATTAAAATGCCTTGCACATGAAGGACACTAAGTACATTGTTACTAAATTACTAAAAATGCTGCAGTAAAACATGGAAACTCATCACAGATATCTAGAGACATGTACAAGAATATCCTAGGGTTTGATTCACAATTGGATTTGATTATTTTTATGGAATTTAGAAGATTGGAATATATTGGAATATGATTTTGCTTTGCTATATGATTATTAAAAATGCTGTAGTGAAAGAACAAGAAAGTAATGACAGATGTATAACCATTTATATAAGTATGTAGCTAAAAGAACCAAATATATGATACTCTTTATATAAAGCTGCATTGCTTAATTGAATGAGCGAAAGATGATTTCTCCAACAATAGGTCTTAAATTGACTTAAAATGGCCTTAAATGGCATATAATTGTGTGATACCTGTAGACACCCTTGCTAAGCTACAATACTACTCAAAACTACCACATAACAATCGGATCCTTTGTTTGGAGAGAGAACAAAGAGTTATGCATCCTTCACATTACTATACCATAAATATGTTTTATTCTCTCTGGTGTATTTCACAGGTTTTCAATGACGACGATGCTGCTGCCGTCCAAGAAGCTCTTACTACATTTGTCCTCGGCATCTTTGTTGTCAGCAATCCCAGGGATGGTCTCCCCAAGCAAGCTGGAATAGCCGTTGAGGGAGCAGAAGTCTTTTTGGTATCCCAGATGTGGCACATGCTTGCACCTATATGATGGGCCTTATCTATGCCTTGGAACTAAGGTACCCTAATAAACTGAAATACACATTTGAGGTCTTTCAGAAGATCTTCCTAGAGCTGGAGGATGCAAACAAAAAAATGTCCTCAAGTCCTTGATCTCAAGGTCTGTTTGCATGCTTAAAAGCTATACAGATGGTGTTGAAGGTGTAGGATTTGAGTGAGCTGACTCTTATCAAGTTTTACACAGTTCTTCTGAGGTTGTCCCAATGCACTCTCTCAGGTTACACTGCTCCTTTTTTTATTCTATGATGTTGGGAAATAATTAATTTGATAGTGTAATGTGCTGGCGCATGCTTTATTATGTTACAGTGATGCTCATAAGTTTATGAACCCATGCTAAAGTTGACTAAAAAGAGGAATAAAAAATCATCTTTTGGAAATTGATCTTAATGCCTTAATTTAAAAAATGAGGGAAAATCCAACCTTTAAGGAAACCAATTTTTTTTTAATGAATAATGTGTCTAAATAAATTAAATAAATGTTCTTCCTTAAAATACAGGGGGCATAAGTCAGTACACCTCTATGTTAAATTCCCATAGAGGCAGGCAGGTTTTTATTTTTAAAGGCCAATTATTTCATGGATCCAGGATACTATGCATCCTGATAAAGTTCCCTTGGCCTTTGGAATTAAAATAGCCCCACATCATCACATCATCACATCCCCTTCACCATACCTAGAGATTGGCATGGGGTACTTTCCATAAGATAATCTCTCAATGCAAATCAAGCCAGCTATTAGGCTAACTGAAATAAAACCATGCCAATCTCTAGGTATGGTGAAGGGTATCTTCAAGTCAACTTTAGCATGGGTTCATAAAGTTAAGAGCACAACTGTATATGTATTGTGAATTTTATGTTCTTTGCACTTTAAATGGTGCACATAATTCAGCTCCAGCTGGAGTAAAGCATTTAAAGTAACCTGGACTCTATTTTTCAGTTTTTCATGTACTGCCACAAGAGGCAGAGAAACCATGTAGAACTGTACATTTCTTCACTACAGTTTTGAATTTTGTAAGATGCTGGATTTTGGTGTGTTTTTTTTGCTTCATCAATGTATCTGAATGTAGCTGTGGATTTGAATGTAGCTGTTTAAAAGTTAGGATTTAATTTTGTTATGGTGTTCTAACCTCTAAGAAAGATATTGTCAAATAAATTTGTTTATTTGAGCTAAACGACTTCCAAGTCTTGTTTTGGGTTAAGATGCATAATTATACCTGAGATTGTTTGACTCATGTGGGTGTTGTTCATAGTATCCAATGTTGGGGCTGCAACCCATGATTTAATCTGTCGATTTTCTTGATAAATCGTATTTGTAGTTTGGTCCATACAATGTAAGACAATGGTTAAAAATCAATCACTCTTTCCCAAAGCCCAAGACGCAACCTAAAATGTCTTGTTTTGTCCTGATCATCAAATGCTTCCTAATTGTTGATGATTAATTTAGTTGTTAGCAACTAATTGATCAATCAACTAATCGCAGCTCCTGTCTTTTTATCAGTATGGTAGACACTTGGCTCCATGGCAGCATATCTTGACATGTGATAAGAGGATTGTGATTTCTAACACATAGATGACACATACTAAACTTTTTAAGTAGACCAAGCATGATACAAAATATTGTGCCTGATCTACTTTAAAAAGGTAAGACAACTTTTTGCATCAGATTATTATGTAGATAAAGCAAGGCTAGTCTTTGCATAGGCTACTTAATTTCTTGAATATAAGAAATTAGTTTTTGAAGTATAGTCTACTTAATTTAGTAAGTAAAGTCAACTTAATTTAGTAAGTAAAGTCTACTTAACTTTGTAAGTTCAGTCATTTGCAAAACTGACTTGACTTTACTTGAAAAAGTAAGTTGACATTACTTGATAAATTAATGTTGACTTAACTCATTTCCTATACACAAGAAATTAAGTAGCCTATACAAAGATTAGCCTTGCTTTATTTATATAATAATCTGATGCAAAAAGTTGCCTTACCTTTTTTAAGTAGATCAGGCTCAATATTTTTATCAGTGTAAAGCACTCTAACTGGGCTGAAGGAATGTTTGTATAAACTTATATCTGTGTGCCTTCCGATGTTTTCCCTCTTAGCTTTTTGAAGAGCAAGCAAATCTTCTCAACACCACAAGACATTTCAAATAAATTCTTCATTGGCCTGTCAACATGCTTTTCCTCTCCCCTCAATACCAGCAAGAGACTACCATGATCTACTATGAAATGGCCTCATTGTGCAGGGCATCAAGGATTTCTACGGCTCCATCTCCGGGTGTGCTCTGAACTGTGAATTTCAGATTCAGACAGCCCAAGGCCCAAGGCCATGAGCCGCTAGTGCTGCTGAAGCACTCTGTTGCTTCACACATCTGAAATTGGCTGACATGTTTAAGTGTGCTGCACCTTTGCTCAATCTCTGTGTGATTGCTCTCTGGAAACCATGCAAAGCCAAGTGACTCAAGACCTACATGTGTCAGGGCAATGAAGTTCTCCCTTCTCTAATTTTAGTCTGCATTTCCAGAACTGCCATATACACAGATTTATGGTTCATACAGAAGGGCTGTTAGACACATCAGCATGTAACATGGTAATCTAAGAGAGGATATTTGACAGATAGTTTTCCATTCCGTCTCAGTATCCCAGCGTGCTTTAATCCCTTAATATCTTACCAATAACTATTAAGGATTTAATGTCACTCCTACTCTGTCGGGGTTTGACTTGATTCTCTCTCAGTTTTCCTGAACCCAGGACACAGCTGAGACTGACTGAACCCATGAAATCTTTAAAGTCTCCACTCAGGTGTCACAGAATCAGCCTTGCAGAGACGGGATGTTCAGATGCTGAATAAAAGGAAGTCAAGGTGACCATTTCACCCTGAGTCAGTATATCCATGTCAAGTTAGCCTCTTTTGACTCGTTTCTGTGAAATATGAGAATAAAAAATTAGGTAATATTCAACTGTCACATAGTAAATGATAGAAAATAAATGACCTTAATACCTTGTCGGAAATAAAGTGTTTTTAAATTCACTTTGTTAGAGATGCTATTGAATGAAGCTTTGTCATCCTTTGTATTTTAGCTCAGACTGAAGCCAGCCTCAGTGTAAAAACATGTTGATTACAGCAGCTGAGATAGATGGAAAAATATACTCCACATTTTAGCTCTCCTCAAAAAACCTGCAGTTAATTTTTCATAGCCATACCTTTTAAGAGACTTGTCAGTTTGATTTAATGTTCAGCTGACAGTTATTGGTTTTTGGTGTTTACCTCTTATCACTTCAGAAAACTGGGGAGGCCAATTTATACTCTGGATGCACATAAAGCGGCATAAAAAATTAAGATCTTGACGCCCTTGAAACATTATAAAAGCTTTCTATAATGCCGCTCTGTGTGTAATTGTGTTGTTCTCTTGTTGTGTGTGTGTGTGTGTGTGTGTGTGTTAAGAGGATGGCAGATGTTTGTGTTTTCTCTATTTAGTGTTAAGACTGACATATCCCCACATACTGTAGATATGTTTCAAATGTAATTCTTTTTCTTCCTACTGTCTCATCTGCAGCTTCACTCACACACTGGACAGTTTGCACTAGAGTGATGGAAGTTCAGACTGGATGTTGTTGTTTTTAGTCCCATTACCAATGCCCAGAGTTTGCCTTTGTCAAGTTAGAATTTTACATAATAACAACCAAGCTGCAATACGTGTTCATTGACACATATGCTGGCACATTTGATAAAGAAAATCTTTAAAAGGGGGCTTACAGTGAAGAAATTGTCTCAAGTGGTTCAAAGGATTTAAGTAGAAGAAGAGAGGATTGATGTTTGCGCTGCAAGCCCATGAGTAGAACTGGCCCAAGGTCTAATCAGAGACCAACAACACACCCCTCCCCAGCCACCCTCCCCCCACACAGCCACAGGATTTTCTCTCACTATTCAGGGTCTGATAGATGAGCCTCTCTTTGTATTTCAGCCATGCACTTTCTTAAATCTTAAAAGCCAATTCATCTTGGGCAAATGCAAGATGAGGAGAGAGTAAACGAAAAACTTCAAAAGTCATTTTTTCACTCCTTGCCAGCACTCAAGTGTCATTCACAAGCTCTCTAAGCTCTTGTCTCTCATTCATTAGTTGTCCCAGCTGCTTCACCTACATCACGTGCCTTGACTACAATCGAAGTTTAGGAGATTGTAACTGGGCCATTCCCCTCTGTCTTGTTTTCCATGTTGATAAATTCACAATAGATAAGGGATAGTCTGCACAGACTTACAGTATATTGTGGGAAAGATATCACAAAAAAGGGGGAAATGTGTTTATGTTTCCTGATGGACTGGATTAATCTTTGCTTCTCAGGTACAGTGCTTTTCAGACATTCAGGCAAATTAGTTTATCTACGCTTGCTGTCAAATCGAATTCAAGCATTTAGCGGGCCAGACAAATAACCAGCGTAATAATTCATCCCTTTTTCATGCAGTAGGGCATCAGAGAGGCTGCTGTGCGGACAGGCTGTTTGAAGTTTAGGCGCTTTCATTACACACATGTCAACAACATGTACATAGTTTAATGATCCTGTAGCGAACTATGTGGCAATTTTTTTACACTTCCAGTGGCAAAATAAAAGACTATTTTTCCAAGATTATTTTTTTAGCCAGCAACACAATATACACCAGAGTATTTTTTAAATCCCAGTGTTTCACTGAGCCCATGTGTTAAGAGAGAAACGGTGTCATGTTTAATTAACAAATTCTCACAGTGAATGTGGACACCTTGTTGACACATCCATTCCACATGAGCTATTGCTGATTCCTTTGAATGCAATTTACATAATTATACCTCATCCAGTCCTGTAGAGCACATGCCTCAAACACCATGTTGCTCGCAGCAAAACAGCATGAGGAGAAACAGCCATATTAACGCTTGTGGCAAGAAAACACTAAATGTTGATGTGCCTCCTCCATCTGCATTGTATGAGACATTATGGTCTCGCTGCATTACAGATATGACCCACAATCCCCCCATATGTGCACACACAGACACACACACGGCACCGCCTCCTCTTAAAACATACACACAAAGAGAGAAAATCTCACTGCCTGAGAAAGATGACCTACATTTCAACAATGCTTTTCACTTACTGTACATATTTAAGTTGATGTGCCTCCAATATGCAAAACCCATAGTGTATCACCTTATTCCAAAACATAAATTCTAATTTACATTCACAATATTGCAAAACAAGACTCACCACCAGTGAATCTATAAGCTCTAAGGTAACATTCAAAGTCAAACAATATCCATCTCCCCCAAAGAACAATGAAGCATGACAGTCTGAATTGCCAGATCGTACTGTCAGAGGGCTCCTCCAAAGCTCTCAGCATTGACTTTCCCTCTGAATCTTGTCTTGCTCATCTATTAACTTTGTTTATGTCTGCTATGATACATGTCTGGAGAGACACCTTGAACACTGGGATGCAGCTCTCTGTCCAAACATAAAGAGAGGAATGAAATATTCATCTGCTTGATTGTCTCCAAACTCCTGGAGAAGAATCAATAAAACATAGCATTGGCTTCTTTCTGAGTTTAAGACTTCCGATGGGGTTTGAAATCCCCATGTGACGTTGGAGGCTTTACTCTCGCATATGAAAACACCAGAGTTTTATTTTGATGTTTGAATTAATCAGCAGCGAGCATCTTCTGAACAAAAAGATCTGACGTTGCCTATGGGATCTGTAGCCATCTGAGATTTCACAGCCTGTATTTAAAAGCATGTTTTGAAGAATGCACTTTAACAGCCCATAATGAGCTAAGATCCATAGTGCCCCTCATATCTGGTCTACAAAACTCAGTCAGTCTTTTTTTCCTTATATAGGCTACCACAGATTTTGAATGTCCTAATCTATCACCTCGGTGATATGATATGAAAATGACTGACTCAATAACCTCACTGCGTTGTAGGTTTAAACACAACTTTCATGTGAAGGTTAAGCCCCTGTGAAGTGTGTCACTTGCAGCAATACAATGGGGCAATTATGCGGACCAGGTCAACATATGTACCAATGGAACACAAAGGACAAAGCTAAATAGGAGGTGACTGTGACTCCATTACCATGTTATCTTAGAGATTAAAGAAATCCTTTCAGTCCCAACTCTATAAATAACAGTTTAACAAAGACAGAAGACAACAATACTCTGGATGTGTTAACATATGCATTAAAGTGCTCATATTATGCTCATTTTCAGGTACATAATTGTATTTAGAGGTTGTACCAGAATAGGTTTATGTGGTTTAATTTTCAGAAAACACCATCTTTTTGTTGTACTGCACATTGCTGCAGCACGACAGCAAAGCACACTGAATCTAGCTGTCATACTCTGCATAGCTTGTCAGTTGCAGAGTATGAGGGTGTGCCACCCTAGCAGCTAGGTGAGCATTATAACGTGTGTTACAAAGTGACGCACGTTCGTCAAGGAAGTAAAGGCTGGACTACAATAGAGCTGTATGGAGCAGTTAGTGAACAGTGTTTTCTCTGGAAGATGGTAAGTCCCTTTGGGGTGGACTTTGGGCTTTTTCACTTTGTAAACCTATAATGTGCACAAAAAGATATATAACACAATAAAGGAAAGGGGAAAAGCCAAAAAGCACAACATGGGCACTTTAACTGCAGAAATAGCTACTTTTACTGTGAAATGTCTCGATTACTTCAGGCTGTTCTCGTGAACCATATGCACGTATAGCCACACAAGGTAATGCAATGTTATTCATATGTATTCCACATATTTATTACTGTAAGCCCAACATTGACGTTTTCTGTAAGGTAGCACCCTCTATTGTCTGTAACAATTAAGGCCGGAGCGTCTGGTACAAGACATCGAAAATCCACATTGGCAGGAGGCTGGATTGATGGATGGGTCCCAAAACACAAGGCTTTCAAGCAGGGGAGCGGTGTTCATGTCCCAGAAGAAGTTAAGGGGTAAACACAAGACTTTCACCTGGGAAATGGATGTCTGTGTTTTCTAATCTTAACCAGTCGTATTGGTGGCTAAACTTACGTACAATGTCTGGTGTAATCGTGAAAGGTCGCTATAATTTCGTAAAATATCATATGAATTGTTGTGTATATTTTTCCGTACGATATCATATGAACCCGATAATGTGAATACGTTTATGGGAAAAACACGATTGTACATACAAACACATACTCGCTCAATTGCCAAGAGTTAGATGAAAACATCAATACCACTCTCATATCTGAAGCTAAATATGAAGCTACAGCCAGGAGCCGGTTAGCTTAGCTTAGCACAAAGACTGGAAAAAGCCTGGTTCTATTTGAAGGTAACATAATCCACCTACCAGCCCCCTAAAACTCATTAATTAACATGTTTAATCTTGTTTGTTTAATCTGTACAAAAGACAAACAACGCCAGGCTAGATGTTTCCTTCTGTTTCTAGTCTAAGCTAAGCAGCTGCTGGTGGTAGCTTCATATTTACTGTACATATATGAAAATGCTATTAATTTTTTCATCTAACTCTTGGCAAGAAAGCAAATAAACACATTTCCCAAAATGTCAAACTATGCCAATTCCTCCTAAGCAGAAAGTACACTTGATTGAACCGTAATATAACAAGTAAAGTAACACTTTTCAGATAAATATCATTGTAAAAGATAACGCTACAAACAGAAACTAATTTTCATTGTGATCAACAACTCACATTTGTGTTCTTTCAATACCAAGTGCTATTTTGTACAAATGTGGAACGACTTATTTGACTTTGAATGAATGTTGCACATTGATACTTTGTAAATAATAACACATTTCATATGCTCTATTATTTGGATTAATTTAATCTTTTTTATTCATTGTCACAGTTGTGAGAGATGTAATTTTCTGCACCCTCAGTACATGCCTCATGGGACCAGTGCAGACAAACTATGGACAAAAGAAACATTGTGTACTATCACCCTGACAATGACTCCTGACAGTTAAACCTTACTTGCTTCTATATTGTAAAACTCTGACATGGCAAACCTCAGGATGTGGGAATGTACTAAATAATCTTTCAAATGATCATGAAAAAATTAACACAACTTCCAAAAAAAATAATTGTGAATTTGATCCAAAACAACTTTCTGGGTAAAACACTGCGAAAGTATGACATATTCACACGTTTTTTTTTGCAGTTCTGTTAAGTGTTGCATGCTGTCTGTAGAGGGCATATCAGACTCGTATAGGCTCAGAGAAAATTGCCCTTTTCATACCACCTTACCTTCATACCAGCTCTCACCCTACACATTTTGTTTATAAGTATGTGCTAATAGCTTTTGCTAATGTTTAAAAAGGCCCACTTAAACTTAAATGTAACTCAAATGTGAATGTGTTTTAATGTAAAGTTGAACATGGGTAGAAATAAAAGAGGTTTGAGGGAGGGAGAGAGAGACATACATACAGAGAGAAAGAAGAGAGTCTGGATTCTCTGAGACATGGAATAGACTTTTGAGTTCTTTGAGGCACGTGATCTCCCACTACAGCAACATTCAGTTGAGCTGAGCTCCACCACAGTATAATTTGCCTCTGATTTCTAATCTTTGGAAAAGAATGCGAGACTAAGTGCCTTTCACAAATGCAGACTATCGTGGCATTTCTTCAGGCACATTATGGACCAGAGTGATTAGAGACATTAAAATGCAAAGGCATCCCTTGATACTGAATGCATTTACAATCCCATTAAATATGGAATTGTGTCTGTGGGCCAACAGTAAATTTTAAATATCTTTCCCCTTAACAGCTTTTTTATTTCTCTCATACATTTTCCGTTTGCCGCTTGTTTCCTTCACTCTGTTGTTGAATCTGTTTGAGGCTGTGAATAATTTGCCAGTAACTTTCATGGAAATAGCTACACTCTACACAATTATATAGCATTAATCATGGAAATACTATCATGATTTACCATCAGCATCATGCAGACAGTTTTATGACCGATGATTCTGACAGTTGGTTGCTTTCACTGTGAACAAAAAACTAATTCTACAAAGGTATAACATGAAATAGTAATATAATACATCTTGAATTTAAAGGATGGCATGCAGTATTAAGTCTCCCTGTGGAAAGAACCTTGAGCTCATGTATTAGAATTTTTTTTTAAGTATCACATTCTGCTGTGTTATTTTCATTTTTAACTGCTTATCTGAAAATCAGACATACACGCAGCTTGAATTTCTGACAGGTAATAATGAGCAGAAAATCCATTGTTTGCAAAAACATTCAATTTATTTTATGTTTTTTGATCAGGGCACAATTCAATTAAATGTAATATGTAAATAAAGCTGTACAACCAACTGCGGAATTTGCACACCACAGTGAAAACAAGCATCTGCTGAATAACCTTCTAAACCATAAACAACCATTTACGTATCATAAATTCACATAAACTCCTTCGCGTCCCAGTTCAAACTAATGCTGCATTATAATAATCCATCTATCAGCACAGCCATTTGACCTGGTTTAATGTAATCCAAAGAGAATCGCCCACACTGAATCTATGATCACCTCTGTTCTCATTAAAGAAAAAATGAGGTTACATAACATTAGGTTCCAAATTGAGCTGAAAGAAAGAAAGAAAAAAACAAGTGTTTATCAAACTGAACTGTCCTCAATGGTTTCCACTCATTTCTTTGCTGCGTTAAAGAACATTATGCTGTTGTGTTTTGCCACTTATAAATACTAAAATGTGGTGATGTCAGTTGTACAAATTTGCCCGGGCATGACAAGACCTTGTAGAATATTATCACAACAATGCAGATTCTTCTTTATTTATTATTTTGATTAGGATAAAAGTTCTGCTGTGATATAAACTCCACCAATCAATGTTAGATGTATTTCAACTATCATAGCAGAGTTAAGTTTGGATTTTTTTCTTCTATCACCTTACAAAGTTTTTTTTGGGGGGGCTTTTCCCTTTATTTGTAAGTGGATAGACATGAAAGGGGGAGAGAGATGTGGGGTGACACGCAGCAAAGGGCAGCAGGTCGGCTTCGAACCCTACCGCTGCAGGACTCAGCCAACATGGGGCGAACACTCTTACTGGGTGAGCTAGAGGCTTCCCCATCACCTTACAAAGTTGATATGGCGAGTTAGCATAAAACACTTGCCTACTTACACATCCAGCAGATATAGAGCAGCAGTCACCTTCATTTGGAGTCATGTTTGTGTGTTTTGTGTTTTGTTTTTTCAATTTCACCCTGAGTGGAACACTGCCAAATTTAGCCTCTTAATGACAGCACAAGTTAAAAACACATCACATGGACTCAGGTGTAAATTGGGACCTGCACAGAAACCCTGTAACAGAAAAAAGACTATTACTAACTTAGACTAATTGTTTTATACACTGAAAGCTTACAAATATAGCTAGCATTATTCAGCATGGAAAGAAAATGATTTAAGAATAAGACAAAACAAGGTGACATCAAATGTCATGCATTTTAGTGGGAAGCCTGAGTGTTGCTGGACTCAAGCTTGTAGGAATCTCAATATTCTTGGTCAATATATCCAAACCTCTGCATGCTAATTACACACATTGGTGTGAATCTGATTAGGTGATTCTAAATATCAATTATTGTCTGGAATTGGAGCATTTTTCATATATTATCTTATTCCAAACATGATCTAAACATAGTGTATCGCAAATGAGATAACCTCTGCTTGAAGAAACAAATACAATCTATCACAGTTATTCTCTCCATTAGCTGGAAAGCTTATACTGTAATATTGCCCACCTACCTTTTGTGTTAACTGCAGCCTTTTCCCTTTCAATGTGTCTCTGTGGGCTTTTCACAATGTTTCAGATCATTACTGCTTTATTGTTAGTGTTGTGTTTCAGATTATTGTTAGTGCTTTAACCACAGCTCGCTGTGAACTGTATGGCTGACTAACGAAGTGTTCTGAGCAAAATACACACAAGCTGTCAACAACTCTCCTCCACACCCTATTAAGATATATGGTAGATGGAGAAGTTGGAAGTAAATAGAGATAAATTGTGAGCAGAGGCCCCAAACATGTGACTTCAGTATCCAGATGCTGGGTAGTGGAACAATTATTCTCTGGGTTTCTATTCTATGTAGTCTCCACAGCAGATGAACAACAACACATAATTATAATGGAGAGAAAAAATCTCTATCAAATCTAATAAGCTCCACTAGAGGTTGGACAGAACAACTAAACAGAAGGAATGGGCATGGACACGTGTTTGGTGGAAACTAAATCAAGTCCTTAGTGAAGATTTAGAGCTTTATTTTTAATATTACTGCTTAAATGTAGCTTACACTGCACTGTCAGCTATTATGTTTCAAAAAAATGGGAAATTAGCTTAACCCGGGTTGAATATGCCTGTGCCAACACCTCACAAATATTACAAAGAGGGGGGCATGTGTTGCAGTCCATTACAGTAGTCCAAAGTGCCAGAGAAGTGTCGCTACAATTCTGTGGTTGGATTTTGAAGAGATTATTGTATTGTGACCAACTTAAGAAGATGTATAGAGTCCACTACATGGCCAAAGCTATGTGGACACCTGAACAAAGCATGCAAACAACCAAGTGTTACATCATTACACAAGTGATTGTTGAACATGTAATTCCAAAACCAACAACAACACAACACTATCTGCCCTTCTGGGAAGAATTTCTACAAAACTTTGGAATTTTTGCTCCTATTCAGCTGTAAGAGCATAGAAGAGCGATAGGACCTGCAGTCATCATCCAATTCCTAAGCCTACATATATACATGTTTCCCATAAATCAGGAGAGAGGCAGGATGTAGTCTAATCTAATGATTGGAAAGATAAATCACCTTTTGATCTCATAGATGAGAACATTTTCTCAGTGAGACTCTTGAAAACATCGCTTTATTCATTTGCTGTTTTTACATACAGGTTACAAAGTGAGATGATATTACTGATCATCTTTCTTTTTTGTGTGTTAATAACAGATAACCAGAAAAAAAATCAACTATTGCCAAATCAAGACATGATCAAGCATCATTCCTCCTTCAGAAGTGTTGTGGATGTTTTAAATAATTAAGCTATTTTTTTTTTTATTTTTTTTTTTTTAGAAATAAGATGCACCCTGAACAAAACCTTGCCCATCTCACCAAACAAAAAAACAACTGAGCTTGCCTTGTGAGTGCAAGCACACGTTCGCACGCACGCGCCCACGCTCAGGCACGCTCACTAGACAATAAACCAAACATCAAAAGAAGAAAGAAATAGGCTTTTGCTATATAAAACCATCACTCTGTAATGGCTGTGAAAAGACGATAAACAGAGCAGGGACTATCTCCAAGCAATGGCATATCGTTCTCCCCGTTTCTTCTATTTTGCAACTTTCTTAAGTGTACACTCTCAAAAACAGGCTTACAGTTTTGTTTTTTTTTTCATAAGGGGTTATTTTTAATTCTAAAGCGAGGGATTGGTCACACTTCGTCTCATTAGCATGAGGAGCCGTATAAACCCCGCCACTGCAGAATTTTGAGCTGTGTTGAAGGCGAGGCAACAAGCGTATCTGACTGGCTGCGCGCAAGGAGCGAGTAACTTTCACTTCCAGCACAGTTCAGTTCATACAAGCGGGAGCTGCATGGAGAGCTCACTCCAGAGGTGAACTGCTCTCATCTGTTCAGCACACAATGAGGCTGCTTACCGAGGGAAAGATTACTAGGAAGATGATACGGGGCAAATGTATAACTTATTGGCACCGGTGGATTTTTATATTCTCAATCTATCAATTTTTATTTGCCTCACCGGCTCAGTCCGAGGGAAATACTATTCGATACCAGACTAATGAGGAGGACGCACCAGGTACAGTCATCGGAAACCTTGCCAAGGGCATGTCCTTGAGTCCGTCTCATTCCTCCAAGACCAATTTCAGGATGATGAAACAATTCAATGATTCATTCATCAGGGTAAGAGAAAGCGACGGGGAACTCACTGTCGGGGAACGAATTGACAGGGAAAGAATCTGCAGACACACTCTACAGTGTCTCATCACTTTTGACGTGGTGAATTTCTCCAAAGACCGCTACAGATTGATTCACGTTGAGGTGGAAATAAAGGACATCAATGATAATTCTCCGGAGTTTCCAAACAAGGAATCTGTAGTGGAGATCTCAGAGAATGCAGCATTGGGATCCCGTATCCCTTTAGACCCAGCTGCTGACGCTGATGTCGGGTCAAACTACATCCAAAGCTATCAGATTTCTGTCAACAGTCATTTTACCATTGATGTGCTCCTGAGAGCGGATGGGGTTAAATATGCGGAATTGGTGCTAATGAAAGAGCTAGACAGGGAGACTCAGTCATCATTCACTGTGGAACTGGTCGCCACAGACGGAGGAAACCCTTACAGATCGGGGTCAACAAAGATAACTATCAAAGTGACTGACTTTAATGACAATAGTCCCGTTTTTGACCAGAATAGTTTCTCAGTTAGTTTGCCAGAGGACGCACCGGTTGGCGCTGTTATACTGGACTTAAACGCCGTTGATGCTGATGAGGGTTTGAACGGAGAGGTCGTCTATGGGTTCGGAAAACAGGTTTCTCATGAGATCCGAGGACTTTTCCAAGTGGATAATAAATCAGGTTGCCTGACGCTCAGGAGCCCAGTGGATTTTGAGGACAAAAGCACATATGAGCTAGACGTCCAAGCGACTGATCTGGGACCCAACCCGACCCCCTCCGTGTGCAAAGTCATAATTTATGTCACAGACGTTAATGACAATGTCCCAGAAATCAGCATCACCCCGATGACCTCCATCACGACAGGCATTGCATACATCAGCGAAGCGGCAGACAAGGACAGTCTGGTGGCGCTGATCAGCACCCTGGACAGAGACTCAGGTGTTAACAGCCAGGTCCACTGCACATTATACGGTCACGACCATTTCAAACTCCGGCAGGCTTACGAGGACAGCTACATGATAGTTACAGCAGCAGTCCTAGACAGGGAGAGGATTAGTGAATATAACTTGACGGTCATGGCTGAGGATTTTGGGTCACCTCCGCTGAGAAAAATCCTTCAGTATACCATTAGACTCAGCGACGAGAATGACAACGCCCCTCACTTTACTAAAGCTGTCTATGAAGTTTCAGTGGTGGAAAATAACGCCCCGGGCGCTTATATCACCACAGTCGAGGCCAGTGACGCGGATCTGGGCAATAATGGCAAAATTACTTACAGACTTGTGGACAGTGTTATCATGGGGTCCCCAGTGAACACATTTGTGTCTCTTAATTCAGTGTCTGGCTCTATATATGCACTGAGAAGTTTTAATTATGAAGTGATGAAACAGCTAGACATACACATCCAGGCAAGTGATGGGGGGTCACCACAGCTGCAGAGCACAGCTGTCATCAGACTAAAAATAGTCGATCAGAATGACAACCAACCTTCTATCATAAATCCACCCCTTTACAAAGGATCTGCTGAGGTTTTCCTGCCCAAAGATGCACCTTCAGGTTATGTGGTATCCCAGATAAAGGCCACAGATGCTGATGAAGGTATAAATGCACAGCTGTCCTATAAAATCACAGAGGGGGGACACCTGGGTTTCTCTATCAACAAAGACACAGGGAAGGTGCATGTGAGCCGACAGCTGATGTATGATCTCACAGACAATGTCAGAGTCACAGTGTCGGTCACTGACAATGGATCCCCGGCGCTTACCTCTACAGCCATTATACACTTCAGCTTTATAGAAGGAACTCTACCCAGTATGCCTTCCTTGCCTCAAAATGGCAGTGAGGAGCTCTTTGAATGGGACATGTCCATAGCCATAATCATTGTCCTGGCAGGGAGCTGCTCTCTCCTCTTGCTGGCTATCATTCTCATCACAACCATTTGCAGCAGTCGGAAAAAAGAGACAAGGGAGGGGAGGTGTGATCAAAAAGAAGACATACCAAATGTGGAAAAGGTGGAAAGTGGTCATGTTGATTCATTGATTGCCAACCACAAAGGCAAAGTGTTTGATGCCCATCCATTTCCAGAGAATCCTCCATTGGCCAGCAGCAACACAACAGAGACAGGCTGTGAGGATGGCAGGCAGACAGCAGGCATCTTTGAGTCAAACAACAGGGTGATGGAGGGTAAATTAAAGGTAAGTCATTCTTTTTTTCTGAATTGTTTATTTATCACCAAGTTTATCGTCTTTTGAATCTTCACTTAACATTTGTGTTGAATGTTTTGTCTTCGAAGGGTTACTCTACTCTTCCGGGATATGGAAAAGAAACAGTCAGACCAATAACGATATGGAAGGGGAATTCATTCACCACAATCTCTGCAAGAGATCCCCACATCAGTGGCAAGGACAGTGGAAAAGGGGACAGTGACTTCAATGACAGTGATTCTGACATAAGTGGAGATGTGCACAAAAAAGAGTCGCCGCCAACAAACAGTGAGTGTCACGAAAACATTATAAGAAATAATAATAAAATAGAAATTCAGAGAAATTAGTAAAATGAGACTGGATACAAATATGAAATCCACGCAATGATGTGACATGCATTCATTTTTGCTTCTTGTAGTGGGGTTTATATTTTAATCTAAGCCATGCACCAGATTGTACCCAGTTACAACAATGCATTTTCTAATACACTGGACACATTATGATTGATCTTACCTGGGCTCACTGGGGTCTTTCAACACCAAACACCCTCAACCAGGTGAGCCAGCAAATATATTCGTATTACACCCTGACAGCACTGCTGTTTTCCACAGGTCTCTGGGCATGTACAAACGAGTGCAAAGTGTTGGGACACTCGGACCGATGCTGGAGCCCTTCAGCTACAAGGCCCAATACAAGCACGGCCTGTGGACCGCATCTGTCAACTTTCAACAAGACTGCTTCTCTTCCCAGGAACACCGGAAGGGAAAACTACTATCCAGCACACATACCCAAAACCAACGGTCTGCAAAGTGTATACGAAAAAGTCCAACACCAGGAATTTGATTATATTCTAGTTGGTCCATCGACACCGGCCAGAATACAGGAAACAGATGAGATGTCCATTCCAGAGTACACAAACTCTTAAAGATCAAAAATACATCCAAAGTGATCCTGTCTTTATACTGTACAGTACTTTTATCTTAATTGACTCTATGTTGGATTGTTGCAGTGTTTTGTAGTATGTTTTGTGTCTTTTGGCTCATATAAGACTGTTCATTATATTATGTGTAATATGCAAGATTTTGTACATTAATAATATATTTTTCATAATGATGTAATGTAAAAAAGATTTTATTATGAATTTTCAAGAGCATGTGTTACTATTTAAGGGGCATGAGCTATGGACATTTAGGCCAAAAGGGGCCTTTCCACAGTGAAAAACAATCAATATGAAAGATTACCATGTTTGTGGTAGGTTTTGTCACATTGTTGCACAAATAAACGTTAAAAAGTTAAAAGCTAAATTGTTTTGCTGTTTAACCACAATTTAATAGGTGAGCTATCTGGGCTTACAGGACACAAATGTAATCTTTTATGAAGAATACAACCTATTGTTCCGAGGAAATATTCAGAAAAGCACACAGAATAACCTCAATTAGCCAACTGAATGCATTTTATTTGCATTAAAGGTTTATAAGCCACAATGAATAAAATGTGGTCCTCCAACGATCACAGTTAAATTGATAGCAAGCATACAGCAATGTCATATTCTTTTCATGGTACACAATATAGTTACCGGGCTGCCTCAATTTGCATGCAAATATTGCAATTTTGATCAAATGCTCATACAATTACATATTATTTTCCAAGGTCAAAGAATCTCCGCACCCTTTCTGATTGCCGCCCAGTTTACCAATAATCCAACAAAAATTGGTTCAATCTGTTTCCAAGCAACAGCAGCAGTGCACATTTGAATCTTTTTTCTTTATATGTGTCTTCTTTTTAAGTCATGATAAGGACCGAGTAACCTTGAACACCATTGTCAAATCAAAAAAAATTAGTAATTAACCAAAGGTTATGTCTGTGTGTGTGTGTCTCTTATTGATGGTATTGCAAGGCATTCCATTCTTGTGGCATATTGTAGGAATATAAAGACCTAAGAAGACTCACTTCTGCATGCAAGTTTGACTACAGGGAGTGCAAGTCTGTTCATTTCACACCTGTAACCACAAAAAACTGAAGGAAATCTGCAGTATTCATACACATTTATGATGATTGACATGCAACTATAAGAGGTGGGTTGATTTAATGAAAGGCATGAAACATAACTGACTTATATGTAAGTGCTTATATGTTTTCATCCTCCTTCCACACTGACTGAAAGATTAGTTAACAACCTTTCTACCACCCATTATATTACTGCCTATACACTAGCCAATCTGAGCTCAGAACTTGTTTTAGTTTGGTACCACAGGATGGCCACCTTGCTTTAGACGACCTGGACCTACAGGTAACATTCAGATGAAGAATTTAGCTCAAACATTTTATATCAACTGTGAGTCATTCACACTGAAATGTTAAAAAGCCTCCTGGTGGATAACCTGATTCTCCAAAGAGAAGCAACAGTATTAGTGGAGGAATTAAAGAGGGCATCACGAGAGAGACAATGGAAAAAGTCCAAAATACCATTCATGGATCTGGCTGTTTTGAACACTGTACACCTCTGGTAAGGCAGGCTTAATACATTTTTGATCAGAAATATAATTGACAGCAATGACACGTAAATTTAACTGTAAACTCTGCCAAACTGATACATTTTTCAAGAATGTTATCAGTTGTTTTTGTTTAGTGTGCATCATTTCTTACTTTGCATCTTCTGAACTTTGTGAAGGAACAAAACAGCACACCGACATCTGCTGCGGTCAGTCGCCTCCTAAGATTCGGAGCCGTGGCTCTTATTGTTGGCGCAGTGTTGATGTTGTGTGCATCCATGGCTGCTCTCTACCTGTGGAAAGGCAGCGATAAAAATGTAAGTGTCGACTGAGGATTATGCTGTAGTTATTCAACGCAGTTATTACAGTATCCCTTCAATAACTGATATCTAAAGTGGAAATAAGGTGGGAAATGGATTCAAAGTAGATCCTCTGATAATAAAAACGTTTGAATATAGGCATTATTGCACAAGAGGTATTTATGTAAATAGCAGAAATACCCTATACATAATCTTATTCATCATCACATTTCAGACTGTGAAATTGCATCTTTAATTATGTTACAATCCATGCAAACAACATAAATTGCTCAATTTTATATAAAATAGTTATGTTATGTTTATGTGTCCTATTGAGCTCACCTGTAAAGCAAACAGTCCCACCAAGGTCTGCAACTGCATCTCCTGTAGTGCTTTGCTCAATTATAGTATGCTTAAAATACAAGGGATTTCTGTAAGAGAAGCAACACCAATAATTACTGTGCAGGATGCAGCATGAACATTGTAAAGCTTGTTTTTCTGTATCTCATTTCTATTGTGTTTGCCACAGTGTGATTTACATAACTTGACTAATCAGTAATTTTAACGTTCCACCTTGAATGCTGCCAGGTTTATAATGTTCGTTACAGTATGAGCATCAATGGGGAGGTGAGACAGGGCTCCGTGGAAATTGATTCAGACAACAACGTGGAGAGATTTAAAACTGGGAGTGGAACTGAGGAAGCTGTGGAGATTCATGACTTTCAAATTGTGAGTGAATTTGTCCTTGTTCTCTCTTCCTGGGGTAGTTCAGCTGAGACTTTCTGTATGCTTAGCGAAGTAGCAAAGCTGTGAGTGTAAACATGGCAACTCTGTGATTTGGTGCAGGGAATAACAGGAATTCGCTTCTTTGGAGGAGACAAGTGCTATATAAAATCCCAAATCAAAGCCAACCTTCCACACATGGGAGCTCACAACAAAGAGTCGCTGATGCTTGACCTGGTATATTCATACTACTTGATACAGAATGTTGCAAATTGAAAAAAAGAAATTACAGTGTTGTTAAAAGCAAACACATCCTCTGCTCATTTATTTTTCTAATTCAAGGACATTATCTTTTTCTTCTTGCCAGACAGATGAAGCTATTCCAGTGAGTTTTGACGAGAAGTTCCTCATATGGGTTTCTGCCCAGCAGCCGCTGAAGGACACCAGCTTTCTGAGCAACAAAATTCGGGGTCTTTGCGGGGAGCTTCCCATTTACTGGCTCCAACCTATCTATCCTAAAGGTTTTGCCTTCTTCTCTTCTTTTTATATATTATGTATTGATTCACTCCACCCATGAATCTATAAAACTGGCATGCTAACATGGTCTATTCTATTTAAAGTATTGTACATTCTATCATAGTTCATTCAAAGCTTGATTGTGATTGCCCTGCTTATCTGCTGACACACTTGTAAACTGTACAGTCGTGTCTGAGAAGTTGGTGAAACACTTGATGTCTTGAACATACTCTACATTTAGAGTACACCAAAAAAGGCTCCGGTCTTGTATTAAAAAAGAATGATCTTGAAATATGCAAGAGTGCTTGAAATCACGGCTGCTAATTTAATTATTCAGGACATCTGAGACAGCCCCAGCTATGTAGGATTGAGCTCTGAGGACATGTATGGCATCTTGTGGATGTTGACCCAATACTCTTGCCTCTCGTGGCTGATGTAACAGATGGGGAGAGGAGAAAAAGAGACACACAGCGAGCCAAACGGCAGTTTAACATAGAGGAGTTTGAGGCAGCTGCTGAAGAGAGGAACCCGGTGAGTCACGCAGAAGATGACACCTCCAGAGTGGGGGAAGAAGAGGAGGAGGGAGCACAGTCTGCTGCGGGGTCAGCATACAATCCCGAAAACCCCTATCATGTGAGTACCAACTTCATCAACAACACTGTTTATGATAAACAAGGCTCCAGAGCTGGTGAATATTTGATTAACTATCAAGAGGCATATACTGAGCCCCGAAGCAATCCTTAAAGTAATACTAGGAACTAAAGTTTCTCTGTTTTGTCAACACTTTTTTCAAATGACTTCATAACACCACGCATAAAATGCCACCCTTGTTAAAAATGTATTGTCAAAGAAATAGAAGTACATGGTGTGGAAATGTCCTAACCTCTGCCAGCTGATATAGTACTGCTGCTGCTGCTGTTGAGTAGGTGCCATGTTAGTAGTTATGATTACAGGTCACCGGGGTAACAGCTGCAATTCCAAATTGATGAACTTGTGAACTGAAGTGAAAATTCCCATTGCTTATAAAAATTCATGTTGCCATAGATGTTTGTTTGAGTGGATGAGAAGTTTTTGAAAACATTTGCATTGCAAATGAGTACAAAAAAAGATTGCTCTTTAGAATTAACATTGCTTTAAAACTCCAGCGCAGTGGAGGTGCCGGAGAGGAAGGCGCCATGACCTTTGACACCATGTTAGACCACCAGGGGATCTGCTGCTCGGAATGCCAACGCAGCTACACTCACTGTCAGAGAATATGCGAGCCTCTGCATGGCTACTGGCCGTGGCCTTACAACTACAGAGGATGCCAGGTAGCTTGCCGAGTCATTATGCCCTGTCGCTGGTGGGTGGCACGTATTTTAGGTGTTGTGTAAGAAAACACGCTGCACTTGTGAGAGAATATATCTTTTTTTTGTTAGTAAGACCCCCAGGGTCTCTAAACTTTCAGTTTGTATGCAGTTATGCATGCATATGGGTATTTTCTGAGTTTGACTGTAAATACTGTTTAGCAAGCTATGCATGTTAGCATGAAATGAAGATCATTATGTATGATTATCTGTACTATGATACATATACTGATAATTGTCCTCCATACAAAATATTTTACATATAAACAGGTGCTTTCTTTTTGGCTACTTCTTTTCATATAGCAAAAGTGGAATACATAAATGCCATATTCCTATTTACAGCAACAGACTTAGAAATGAGCACATTCATTTCGGCATCATGTAATACTAAAGCTTTATGTGCTGTACTATGTTTAATGGAAGGTATGGGACAGAGTCCAAAGGCTCAGCAGATCATGTACCTTTCCTGACTGAGTAGGCTTTAATAAATTCTAATTACAGTATATGCTGGCTTTGATGTCAATGTTTTGTTTTTGACATCTTGTTTCCATGGTTCCACTGGGTGCTTTTCTGATAAAACTGAAGTGACAGCAATGGTTGCCATAACTTCCATTCACAGCTGAGAATCAGTTTGAGGGCAATGCAATTTGTGCACACTGACATCTGCATTGATGTGAACTAATGTGAGATGAGTGTCATGGCACTGATGGAAAATATTTCCATAAAAGTGACATTTTTATTAAATAAATAAATCTATATTTTTCTATAATAAAAAAGAGAGGAGTGGATGCTAAGCTACCAAATAACATGATCACAGAGACCTTTTTTACACAGCTGTTATTTTGGCATGTGGTGTCGGCTATTCTGGATACCTCAAAATCAAAAGAAATCAGATTACAATCTCTAAAGCCATATGCCAACTTTCTAAATAATTGAAAGGAGCCATGTTGCGACCAAGACGATTTCACAGAGGGTGATCCAGGGACATCAAATTACAACAGATGTGATATTGCACCATATCTGCCACTAAAGCCGCATTGAAACTCTGAAGCAGTGTGAGCAAACAACACAAAGAGATGCTTGTCGCTTTGCTTGGAGATCTTTCCTGGTTTTCATGGGGGTAGAGGTGCTTATCACATCTGCAGTGCTGATAAGACGGCCTCTGTGCTTCCGTAGGCTATATAATATTAATCCCTCTCCCACGTCTGCAGATGCACTTAAAGGAAGGTGACAAGCATGACATATCCAGGACCTCCTGATGGCTCGTGCTCTGGAGTGCAGCCGCTAAAAGAGCCCCAAGTACCCTCAAGTGATGTAAATTTGCAGGGGGAGTCCAATTTCCATCGCAGCACTGTCACTGCCATGGTCATTAGACTAAATCATCCCGCTGTGTGTCACACAGCTCATTTTAAAGTCCCCTCAATAATGGAGTCATACTTGGACTGCAGATTGCAGCACAACAGTGGAATGTCTGACCTGACAGCAGCTGGAAGAGTACCGTGCACATTATTTCATCTTTAGAAATCACAGGCAGACAGTGTGTATGGATGTAAGAGATAACTTGAAATTACTAATTAATTGAGAGACCTTTGTATATATTAGCTCCAGCTGTTTTTAACAGGACTATTTATATGATCTCTAAAGTTAGTAACTGCAGCTAAAATATAAATTTGATGTGTGCCTGTTGCTTTCTGCGGTTTCTTTGGGTTTCAGAATATGTTGATACAGCAGTAGAAGACAAAGCGCTCTGAGTCTAAGCTAGACAAAAGGAAATGAAAAAACAAAGCAAAAAGCAAAAAAACATAGCACCACAAGCAACAACTCAAAATGCCATTAAACTGAGAAAAAAATACATAGTTCAGAACAACAGCAGTTTTGTTATCCTGAGGGCCTGTTTCTAAATAAAAACTTGTTTCCTTTTGCCATTCCTCTCCTAAGAAGAGAAATGTATTCCCATTGAGTGGAGAAGATGAATGTGTTGGAGAGCAGCTTCCGTGTGTGAGACAGTGGGGCCTTTTTGTTTGTCTCCCCCCTGGGGCCAAGCTTACCCTGGGAGCCCTGCAGACCAGGGAACAAACAGAGCTTTGTGAGCACTGACCCACTGTGCCCAGCAGCCAGACTGCAAACCTCCACTCCTGTGCTAATAGGAAACCACAGAAGAGGAGTCCGCAGCAGCCAAGGGAGGGGAAGCTATCTCGCATCCACCTGTGCTTTCATCATTGCCCATCAAAACAAGCACAGTCAGGCAGGGGTCTGTGGTGCTCTGGTGACCACTGAATCAAACACTTTTTCACCGACATCCTCTTGGCACCAACATTCACCAGAATACATGTGGGATACCTTAGCTGGTGATTTATTTAGTGGCATGGATTTGTGCTAATCAAGCCCATGCACTCACTGGAGCTGCCTATAAATACGTCAATAGCCTGTTATAAATTTGCCTGTTGTTGCCCAAGAGGCATTAGAAGTGTGAATAGAAGTGTGAAGTGAACCACTCTGGTAAACGTGTCCTACATTTGATTGCATGTTTTCCATTACATCCAGACATGAATGAAATAAACAGTAGTGACAGTCCATTTTGCACCTTAACCAGAACACAGAAACCCTTTTAGGCTAGCTCATTATGTTTTTTCTGCAAGAAAGCACTGCAATACGTTTATAGATGCTGGCGTCGTGAAGAACCTGTAACCCGCAGTTTTGCACCGGCAACAACCACCCAGGCACCGAAGATTTGTCTTTTCTTTTCTCCTGAATGGCCAGAAATAACACGGCTGAACGAAGGGGGGCTGGTACAAGGCTTAAATGCGTTTTAATCCCATGGTTGAGTGACCACTTGCAGTTCTGCCCAGTAGTCTGACTCTGCCTGCCATTTGAAGTTTCCTTGTCATTGGCTGGTCTCTCTCTCTCTCTTTCTCTCTCTCAATGTGTTTTATTGGCATGAACAAAAAAATTGTTTCTCTCTCTCTCTCTCTCTCTCTCTCTCTCTCTCTCTCTCTCTCTCTCTCTCTCTATCTATCCTTCTCTCTGTCTCACCTATTTAGTATGCAAGCCCCAAATGGCCATTAATTAAATCCCTGCTGGTATTGTTTAAGGAAGTCTGTCTTGTTTATTTCACTGAGTTAAAACTGTAAATATTGTCTATAGACCTACCTGCACATAGATAACACGTTCTATGCCATGAGACATTATAGCAATTCTCCCAAGTGACTTTACTTTGCACACACTGCAGTGTTTTTTCCTGTGTATTGCACTTGGTTGCATGGTGTCCTTGTTACATTCAAATAAAAAACCTGTAGTGTGGTGTAGGTCTAACTTGGACACAGTGCTGGAATCTGCACCATTGTTTTCTTAGTGACACACTGTATGTGACATTAGTGGACTGGAGGCATCCAACCTGCAGTGGATGTCAAGAGTTCCTCACCAGAGGTGGACAGTTATCTTTACAACACAGCAGGCATGGTTCTCTGTATAACCAATGCAAATACAATACTTCCTCACCCATATAATTTCTTTTTACCCTGCCAGTGAAATATAATTTGAAAAACCATACCATGCCTGATGGGCTCAATATTAGAAGAATCTTTTTTTAAATATGGCATTTGTCAAAACTTTAGTCACCGTAGGATGTACCCCAGAATGTACACGTCCTCTAGTGGGGTGCTTAAAAAGAGCTATAGATAGCTCAAAGCAGATTCAAATCAAGACTTCACATCTACACACTGTATCTGTAACCTCCACAAAGCAATGTCGAGAGGCTTGTCACATGAAAGCAAAAGTTGTCCAAAGAGTTGTGGGTAGTACTGACAAAGTTTATGGGAAAAAAGTAAATGTGTTTTTAATCCTCAGCAGCACGTGCAACAATGAGGGAGCCTGAGCCCTTAGATATGCCACCCTGGGGGCAGGCTCTATACTTAAGGCTTACAACAGCCTCATTATCTCCCTCAACTCACATCAGATCCTAGCAGCAGTTTGTCACAGGCAGGCTCCTCTCTGCCAGTAGGCATCAGACCAATCCTCCTGCAACACTACTGTACATAATTGCCATATGGACAGCATTTTGAGCCAGACTGAAGACTAAAAAGCCCTCCAGGCAGATTCCCCAGATAACTAAATGAATATTTTATCTCATTTCCATCTAATTTGCACCACATTATTATACAGAACTGAAATTTTTAATTAATTGATAGAACAGATCAAACACAGGTTTACACTTTGATTTTCGAGAGCTGTTATTTTGATAATTTGCATGGCTTTTTTCCCCATGCCAAGCTCTTTAATCTCCCAGAAATTCAGCATCTCTATATAGAAACACTATAATAAAACATACAGCAAATTAATAACTGTCAGCGCACATGAAATGCTTGTCTTGGTTGTGTGAGTAGTTCTAGTGAGAAGTCCATTTACCTGCCACCCAACTGATTAATTAATTTCACACTGTTTAATTAAATCCACAGTCTGGGGAGTCTGGGCAGCACCGTGGGGAGCCCTATCTAAGCCTTGTGTGTACAGAGATTACCAAAGAAGGTCTCAGACACCCGCTCTTTCGCTAATGTTGACACTGACGTCAGTCTTCTGTGGATACCGCATAATTGTGTCAGTGTCATCTGGCAGTTGTTAGCCTTTACTGCTGGGGACATGACAGCATTGCACCATTTGTCGAAAATCATTCGTACATACATTAACTAAGGAGGCTGGAGCATTTGACAGCATTTTACATTTGATAGTATCTGACAGAAGCGTCTGATGAAGTGTGCTGCTACAGTATGTAAACCTTGGATTTAGTCAGTTAACTGTACAAAGACAAATTAAAGCCATACTGTAGTGCCATAAAAAGTCTAAAAAACACAAAATATGAAAAAATAGGAGAACCAAACGATGTACATAAAAATATACATGAACACATAAAATACATGGACCATCTTGTGCTAGATCAAAAACTGTGCAAATTGGCTTCAGCGCAAATGAGCATATTGAACTCCCATATCCTGTCCAACACTGTTGTATCCAACAGTCAAAGCCTTAGAGACACAGAGACACTGTCTCTCTTATATCAGAACAGAGAGAGGTGCATTAGTTTGTAGCGCAGCAGGCAATATGACTGTGTGGGCTGGAAAGCACACATGTTACTCTCTCTGTTCTGTTGAAACATATTTTTGGCATCTCTAATCACAAACACATATTAAGTCAGATTGCTTTTTTGTCTTTACAGTACAACTTTAAAATAATTTGATTTGTGGCTAAATATACAATTTTTATGGACTACCATATATGTCAACACTAAAATTTGAAAGGATTACATTGATTCTTGCTAATCTGTCATAATAACAAACATAAACCTGACTCCAAATGGCAGCTTGCTGGTTTAATGTGTTGTGATGTGGAACCAGCATTTTCTTGTGCTCTCTATTTGATGTGCCAAGAGCTATTAGATAAACAAATACTTAGCACAATGACACTCACATGAAAAAAAAGCCATGATATAAAACAAAGCTAGTATTTTTATTATATACATGGTTTCATTTGAAATGATGTAGTTGAACTGTAAGTGCAGGACTTCAATTATCTAAGGTTTAAATAAAGTATCTTTCATGCACACGTTTATGCAACATGTAAATTACTATGAGATGGATGTTTGATTTGAGCTGTATACAGTACGTTACTGGAAAGTTTAATTCGCTTTAGTATAAATTTAGATTTAAAAGATTAGATTTAAAATTTAGAAAAATATGACAGGTTCATGTCCTTATTACACGTCTCTTCTATATATGCAAGACAAACATCACAAGTATTCATACGCTTTTATACAAACAAACAACTGAGTCTTCAAACAGCTGAGGGTTGTGCTCTTTACTAAGACAAGTTAAACTTTTAATAGGCATTCCAGCGCACAGCATCAAGACAGTTTTGCCGACTGATACAGCATTAGCTGGAAGAACAGCGCTCTATTTGTGCTTGCCTTGTCCTGTGACAGGAAGACCTATCAGGTGCTCATCTCTACCACCCCCCCTCCCATCCCTCCCATCCCTCTCTCCTCCTGACCTCATTCTGTCATCTTCGTTTTCCTTCTTCCCCACTCTCAGGTCTTTTATAAAGTGTCTCCATGCATTACACATTTAACAATGCATTAAAAATAGGCCACCATCAATCAGTCATTCAGTGGCGGAGACGGAATCTACTTGTGGCACCAATTTGATATGTTTCTCAAGGTTCTAGAACAAAAAGGAACACTATAAACTCTTTGTGTATGGGGAAACTCAACATAGATATAAAAAAATAAAAAAACACATGTATGTGCTAATAATACACCGTAGCCCATAAAACACACCGTAGTAATTTTGAATTCCAATTTGCTTGATTTCGTATGGCACAGTGTCTTTCCAGAATAAAAAAAATACATATGCAGGCGGTAAGCCGTGACAAGATTTCTGTTGATGGGTGCCAGGTTAACATCGTGCCCAAAACAGTGATTTGAGAACTGCATGCATGATACAGGATAGGTGCTAGGTAAAATCTGATGTAATGGTTGGGAGTGAGTCAAGCCCTGGAGGCAAATAGTCAGAACAGTCTGATTCCAGGTTGCTCATACTAAAGCAGATGTTCAACTGACAACAACAGTACAAAAGATAGTGCTGCATGTAAGTATTTTATAGTATTAGGTGGCATGTCAAGGTTACTGAGCTAGCTGCTTTGATAGCCATATATATATATATTTAATAAAGATATACTAAAGCACTCACAATGTATTTTCACTGAGTTTTGTTAACACAGTAAGTAAGGTGTTCTCCTGTTCAGATAGAGGTGTGGAGTCTGCTTGTGAGCTTTGAAGTTGCAGCTCTGCTATGAGACTTGATCCTGCGTTCTGGACTTTAAAACAGACTGTGCCTCGTCTTGGGGAACAGCTTGAAGAGGTAGACACCGACTGCACAGACATGCCTGAAGGACCACACACACACACACACACACACACACACACACACACACACACACACACACACACACACACACACAAAAACATTTGGTCAGAGAACAACAAACATTTATCATCAGCTTCACATGCAGAAAACAGCACATTATGGAATTTCCATGGTGTGTGGAGTATTCACACACAATGGAATGCAGTTTTGCCTATTTGTATGTCTTTGAAAAATGACCGACAGTAAAAGCTGTGTTGCTTTAGTACAGAAAAGGGGTGTAATAGAAAGCAGTTGTCTTTTATTTCTCTGTGTAGAGACATTTGTTGAAAGCAATCTCAAGTTGGATTGTCTTTTAATCAAAGAAAATGGGATTTATTAAAAGGAAAAAACATAAAATGTAACAAATAAAATGAATATAAAAACCATTACTGCAAAGGGAGAGTAGTTCTTCATGCACCGTGGTGCGCACAAGCTCGATGACAGCCAAAACAAACCAAAGTATGTTTAAGACATGTCCTTCTGAGCTTGTAATACAATAAAGGCGTTTAAGAAATTCTCCCTTGAAAATTGCCTTGAAGCCATGTTTTCTTCTTCCTCGTAACAAATCATTCTCATTCAGTGACAAACTGTCTGGTAGATTACCCAGTGTCTGTTTTCTTTTTTCTGACAATGTTTTTCCAGACCATTCTCACTTATTACCCCCTCGGGTCGTTGCTTGCTGCAGTCCGGCCATTTTACAGACATGACTCCATATGTCCTTGATGACACATATAATTGCTCATCCAATGTGGATCACAATCCTTTCACCCCCACCAGACTTGTCTAAAAGTGAATAGTGCCCTACATAGGAACAACTGGAAAAAACAAAAAGTCCATGACAGTGTATCTTACCTTGAAACATCCTTTAAATCTCTTGCTGACTGTGTACAATGCAATAGGGTTGATGCACGAGTTGAGTGATGCCATATTAATGCCAAAATAGTCCATGACAAGAAAGACACTGAAAAAGGGGAAACATTAGGTATATATTAGACATAAGAGCACAGGACAGGTACTGAACAATGACCTAAAAGGTACTGAATTCTTCATGCTCACCTCAGTAGTTGACACCTATTAGGATCTGTCTCATCGTAAATGGTTAATTTCAAGATTCTACTTAGGTATAGAGGCAACCAACAAAGTGCAAACACAATCACCAGGCAGAAGACGGTTTTCGCGACTTCTCGTCTCTTAAAAAGGAAAAATATGATCAATATTAAAGTTGAAAGTCAAAATATGAGAAATGTGAAAAAATGAAGTTGCAAAATGTGCTTAAAACTAATAACCTGCTTGGTGTGGTCGCTTATTGTATTGTCGGTATTCCTTAGCATTTTCCTGGTCATGAGTGTGTAGAAGACGGCAGTCCATGCCAGTGGCATGCAAAAGTAGAAGCCAAAGAGCCACCAGTCCTTTACTGATTTATAAAACTGTTGATTAAACATGACAGAAGCCCAGAGTCAGTTGGTACCGCAGATGACATGATATTCCCTGGTTGTTACGTTACAACATACATAAAACAATATACGACATACACATATAGGCCTATAGGTTTACAAGGACATGAACAAGAATGTGTAGGCATCTGTTGGATGAAGTTATGAGAAATAATATTAGAGCCATTATTCATTTTATTTCCTGTCAACACTTAACCTAACTAAATGTTGCTGTATGTTGGATATGAAAAGACAAATCAAACACATGTTGATCTGTTTATTTTAGCCGGTTTCATTGGGTATTACCTGCATGAACGTTGTGCTTTGCATGGGATGAAGCAGACAAATTCTCAGATGCTTGTCTTTATAGTCCATTGTTATCATATCAAAGCCGACAACTTCAGGGACAGCAAACAGGATTGAAATAACCCATATCAGAGTTATTTCGATTGCTGTCCAAACTGGAACCCCGATGCCTTTGATTCGATTCCAGGATACTACAGCTCGGTATCTGCAAAATCAATGGGAAAATGTTATGGCTTGGGGGACTTTTTGTCTGTAACATTAATTCTTTTTAAGAACATTTCAAGGGCTAATGCTAAAAAAAATGTGCCTGCTTGATGAAATACAGATAGTAGCCAGCGAACACTATTTTCTTGTAGGGCACAGGACAGTGCTGCTTATCTCCATACCTGTCAACACTTAAAGCACATAAGCTCAACACAGTAATTCCAACTGTGGTTTTCTGTATGAAGGGGACGAGTTTGCACAGCACCAAGCCAAATGGCCAATCTTCTGCCATGAGCTGAAGAAAAAACAAAAAACATTTTCAGTGGAAACAAACCACCTATAATCAATTCAAGGTGAGATTGAAGTTTTAAAGAGAGCAGAGAACAGAATAAGGTGCAACATTGTTTTCTCACTGTAACTGTAACACAGCACAAGTGTATAACTCACCCTGTATGCGTTGATTGGAATGTCTATCACAATGTGGATTACATCCCCCAAAGCAAGACTCGCAATGAGAATGTTTGGTCCACTTCTCATGCATTTGTTTACATATATGATTTTCAGTAAGGCTGAATTGCCCACTATTCCAACAACAAAAACAACAACAGACACCACAGTATGGACATATTTGAAGGCGTCTCTGATTCCAGCTGACTCCAAGCACATAGGAGGGTGTGGGGTTTTCGGTCCTGCTACCTGAGGTGGATAAATTGAGCTGTTGGATTTCTGTTTTTCCAGTATTAAAAGACCAGGGGAGGCGGTTTCAGAGAGTTCAATTACAGAGAATGGTTCTGAATGCTGATCACTGGCCTCTCCTGTGATGAGAATATTCCCCAAACAAAGAACGAGAGCAACGGTCCACATTGTTGATGATTTTCTCAAAAGGCCCTGAAATGTTTTTCGCCGGCACTGGAGTGAAAATGAGAGTGAAAATAATTAGCACAGGATTTCAGCCTTGAGATTTGCATCAAATCATTTGGGTGAGGTAAAGGATTTATTTAATTCACTGATCAAAAGGCAACAATAAATAAACAGCACTGATATAATATGATACACTGAATTGTGCCAGCTTACCTTTAGATGTGCACACACAGACTGTATGAAATGAGTCTCTATAATACCTACAAAATAGGCTGTACGTTCATCACAATGGACTGCTATACTACTACTTTGTTGCAGCGCCTGCTATAAATGTTAGAACACAGCAGAGGGAAATCAGGGTTTTATAGACTAAGGTATGGTTGTCAGCGTTAGTCATCGATCTGTCAGCAGTGACTGTAATTACTTGACACATCATCCTCAATGAAAAGGATGGCGTTGAAGTGTATTGTCTGTTATCACAGAGTGAGATCATTTTATAGGCTTCAGTAGGGATATTATGTTGCAGTTGTTTTCCACTCTCGCTCTAAAAAGTTGGCCGCTAACTTGTGTGACATAAAACTTTCACAGAAAATCTAAATGTAGCGAAATGTCTATTTTAGTAAAGACATTTCTTTTTTTGCTTGAAGCCACAGAGTCTCTATTACTAAACTTAGAAGTCATCATTAGTGAATGTAATGGGAACAGGAAAATTGTCTTCTGCAACTATATGACTATATGATTTTGGATGTACATGAGTTTGATGCAAAACTACTGCCAGGCAACTGCACTTGAACAATAACAAAAATGATACAAATGGAACTGTGCAATATTCAGATACAGAGTGTCCTCTAGAGATACTGCTTCAGATGACATATCACGTTTTTTAAAACATGAGTCAGTCTCCATCCTACCAGAGAGATTCTTCCTCTGCATCTCCTGAGAGTCCTAAAGAAGGTGACATCTCCCCTCGACAGCTTTATGACAACCTGAAGAGCCTGGAGGAGCACGAGACATGTGATGACCAGAAAGATCCCATTGCTAACATCATAACTGACAACTACTCCAGCTCTCGTTTAAACACTCCGCTAGCGGCAAATGACCTTGGAAAGCTACGTGCTGGCATTGTTCTACAAGAAAAAGCGATTAAGAAAAGTGAGTTGGTTGAGTTGGATGTGGAAAAAGTACTGTGTGACAATTGTTCATAGCCAGGCTATCTATGTACTCTACACTTTTGCAACTTTTTTTCTCCCCTATAGGTAATTGCAGAGAACTGAGATGCTTCAGTACATCGCCTATAAAAAAGAAGCCGTAAGGATCATTTTTTATTTTAGTGTGCATGATGGAAAGTCCTATAAACATGACAATAACATTAATATAACATTCCCTTAAGCTTTTACAGTGTCTTTTTTAGAAACCATATAATTGACCTTTATTGTTACATTTAATCTCCTGCAGTATTTTGGTTACTTTTTGATTTGATATGCTGTAAAATTGATCAGAAACCAGTTTATGATGCTTGACCTTTGGTCTACGCTGTTCTTTGATGGTCATATGATATTTTGCTGGGCAAAGTAAAAAGCTTTTCAGCCGAAAAAATAAAATAAAGCACTGCCACTGCTATCTGAATTATGTGTATAGTGCTCCATAAAGCTACCATTACTGCAGCGGCATTGTCGAAGTGAATGCAGTTGCTTTTGAATACATGGATGGTTGGGTGTGTTACAGTTGTAAATTACCCCCTCCAATGGATAAAGGTGGTCAAAGATGTGAATGTTATTCAGTCTCAAAACACTAGTCTTAAATTGGGTTATGACATTGGCTTGAGGAGAACAAAAAAATCCATAATTTCTATCCCAGCATGCATTGGGTGAGTGATATCCCTCTTTGCCTCTCTTACCTTGTTAGCTACTTTTAGCTCAGCAGGAGCTATTTTCACCAAAAAGCTCTGATAAAACCACTGTATACTACCTAGCCAGCAGCAAATGACTGATAAAGTTATTGACTAACTAGCTGATGAAGAAAGTCAACAAATATTAACACCAAGCTATTTTCTTAAGAGTTGACGAAGAGCAAAACAGAGCTGAAAGGAGAGTTAGTATTGGACTTACATTTGTCAGGTGACCAGAGACATTACTTGCTGATGTTGCTCCATGTCTGCAGAATGTGTAAAGAGGTGACTGCCAAAACAACTTGATAATATGTCAGATGTGTCTTTTTTTAGCTTGTTGAGGACAAAAATCTATTACTGTAGCTCTAAGATGAATTGAGTCGTTCTGGTTGAGCATTGCTGTAATTCTTTGTCTCCTGTCTCTGTTCTTCTGTGCAGTCCGGTCACACCAGAGTTCATGGAGGTGCTTGCGTTGGATGGAAGATTAATTACTTTGGTGAGCGCTCAGTGCCAGACAGATTGGGAGTGGGTGGAGCAGAGTCGCTCTTTCAGCTGTCAAGGTAAGCCATGTCATCAGTTTGGGTGCGAAGGGGTCTCCTGCATTTCTGCCCCACCCTGCCTCTCATGCCTTAGACATCTGTCAAGTTCCCAATTATTTATCTCTTGTGCAGTTCAAAAGGAAATTGAAGATCCCCAGTTGTTGCAGGCAGAGGTGGTGAGCATGGACACTGTCGCTGATTCTTCTGAGGTAACTTGCTCATGACAAAATGTGTGTTTTATGCATAGTCAAGTAAAGTTAATTTTGTTTATACAACGCAAAATGTGGTGGTAGAAAATAAGTACATTTTGATCACATGAAACATCATAATAGGTACAATTTAGGTGAAATGTATTAACATTTACTCAAATACTGTATTTAAGTATTTAAGTTTTGAGGTACTTCAGTAATTAAATTGTATATTAGGCTACTTTATACTTCTACTCCACTACATTTCAGATGCAAATATTGTAGTTTTACAGTATCCCTCTACATTTATTTAATAGCTTTAGTTACTAGTTACTTTGCAGATTCGAATTATTATTACAAAATCAAGAAATAAATGATATATCACCTATCAGTACATACAATTAGCTAGATAGTTAGTTAAAGTGAATCACCGTTACCAGCTGCAACAGTAAAGTGATGCTTATAAATTAATGTATCAATAATCACAATACAAAGATGTATATAATTCTGAAATGGGCTATTCTGCATAATAAGTACTTTTAGTTTTGATACTGCGTTACAATTTTTCATTCATTTAAATTGCTGTAGGTAGGATTGTGAAGATCCAGGATTTAGCCAAAGAATTTCTGCTAAAGCCCAGTCTCCTAAGCCCCTCCCCCCACGAGGGAGAATGAATGCATGTGCATGAGCAGTGATTGACATGCAGTTAGACACCCCCCCTGGCCCTGATTGGTGAATCTGAACAGGGAGCGTTTTTTTTAAATTACCTGTTTCATGTAGTTCTACTCAAACATAGGGTCAGTTTCAGCAAATATGACAGAAAGTTAGTTTTATAAGTCTTACATACTGTATCTTTAAATGATGATATACCTTTCAGCTACAAAATGAATTGTATTAAATGTCACTGTAGACGCTAGTGGAACAACACCACTCTACAAACCAACAATAACTTCCATTTCTATAGACGGCACTTTGCAGTAAGTGCATACAACTGATTATCAATTATAACTATAAAAGCTCCTTCCTCAGTGTAGTCTCACTAGAATTAACCTACAAGAGCACAAACACTCAGACAATTAAATACAAATGACCAACAATAAGTAAAAAGTCTATGACCACCGCGGCAGGTACAACAAGCATTATTAGGCTATATAAACTAAATAGCCTGACACTTCTTTTAAAATCAATAGCAGAATACAACACCACCAAAGCAGACAACACAGAGACATGAGGGATGTGATGTGCCACTCGTTCCCAGTACAACCAGTGCACTCAGCCACTCTGGTCCCACTGCACTCCTCAGTTTTCAAACACAATGAGCAAATGAGGCTCTTATCTGCAGTCACAAACAGCAGAACGTCCTCTCCTCACACACCTCACTGAAGGTAAAAGTTCCTCAGTGAATGTTTTTTTTTTTAATTAAAGGGAAAATAATCTCAAAATACATTGTAACACATAGAAAATGTTCCCATGTTTAAAATTCAGGCTGACCCTGACTATGGCATGTACAATCACAAGTAGTTTTATTATCTCACTCCTATATTGAAAAGTTAGCAGCCCTGGTCAAAGTACGCAAAACCCGACTTTGTTACTGTAACAAAAGTAAAATGTAAATTTTAAAATCACAGTTTTTCTGCCACGACCGTGAAAATCACAAATTTGTCTACAAAGGCATTACAATATGTCCAACACACAGATTGTAAAGACCACTAAGGCAAATGTGCAAGGATATTTTATACATACTGTATAGGTATGTAGCTTACATTCAATAATCTGTAAGTGAGTCTTGTTTTTTTTTTGTATTCACATCAGGAGCCAGGGAATGAAAAGATGCCAAAAACAGAGCATGATATACCTTGTCTGGGTTCACCTCGTCTCATAGCATACAAGCCAGAGCCAAAACAAACTCCTCATGTTGAAAAGGTACTGTCAACTTAGTTCTGTATCTCTGTATTGCCCAAAGTGAGGAAATGACAGTGATGGCCTTTTTCATTTTTCCACAGTAATAGCTGCGAGTGGAGGCTATAATATCAGAGGCAAGAGGTGATTGTGAGTCTGTTTTTTTCTGCACTGTAGGTTCCAGAGGTTGAATCTAAACAGGATGTGCTTCATGCTCAGTGTGACTATTGCCAGCAGCTCTGTCAGCCCTTTATACAAAGTGAACTGTTGGAAAATGAAACTGACTTTGAGAGGGTGAGTGTAGCTTGTTTAACAAATACATCCATTCAAAATAATTACTGTTCCGATAACCTTGAGAAAATTGTCTTCATTTGAGTTGGGAAAAGGTTCATAGTGGAGAAGCACTGTAAGTACAAAAGACAAAAATGTGTATTGTTGTACATTTTCTTTTATTTAGCTCTTTTGTTGTGAGCTAGCTAAACAAATGAGAGATCTTATAATGGGAGAGAGAGACAAATTGGCAGAGGAGGAGTCAGATAGGAAGATTGATGTGAACCCGCATGTCCCTGTCATGAGTGAGGAGGAGAGGGCAGCTGCTAAAGAGCGGGCGAAGGAGAGGTGAGTAACATGCTTGTACATGTACATGTTGGTAGGATTAAGTAGAAGGCTACCAAGAACTGTACCGTATTGCATATTGTGATTGTACTATATTGCATGGCAAAAAGAGCTCTATCTCTCTTTGTGTTTACAGTAGCATGAACTATGAGGCAACATCTGAATTTCATTATCATGCCCTTCAGGTTTTGGCATTGTATTGTACATTTTTCCCACTTCTGCGAACAATTATTTCAATTTCCAATCTAGGTTGAGACTTTTTCAACTCCAGAGAAAACCTAAAAAATACAACTTGAATATAGACATAAGTAAGTATGCAACCTGGGGGTGTCTAGACAAATTAGTACAAATGACGAAGATATGAAGTGTGCAGTCTTTCATGCTTCACATTTAAAAAAAAAAAATCAATAAATGGATATTCTCCTTTTTCTGCTCAGGCCATATTGATGCCAAACATAACACCTCCCACAGGCTGTCAAAAAAGATTCCCTGCATCAATAATGGGCCTCACATTCTTCAGATAGATATCACCAAGATTACTGACTTGTTTGATCTACATGAAGAGACACATGGTGAGCCAAAGGTATGTTTGAACGTATGTTTTCATAATGACATTGCTGTTTACCATAGCATCTCCTAAACCAAAAGGTTTTATCATCAATGTATTTACCAGAAATGTAATAAATAACTGACTATTTTGCGTCACAGCTCAAGTTCTACAAAAGTGGGAAAAGATTTCTCATCTTGTTTCCAGATGAAACAGGAAATGTTTTGTATCCTTTTAAGAAGTGCACAACGTGGAAGATCAAGGACTAGGTCAAAGTACTTAATGAGAGGGTACACATTTGTTCCCTTTGATAAAAGGTTTGCAGTGTTAATGATCCTTAATAGACAAAGTTATCCTTCTGGGAAAGCAGCCATTATAATATCATCTGCAGAAGATGCTGACTTCACTTACATTATCTTGGAGGACAAGGACGAAGCACCCAGCATCAAAGGCATTTTCACAAATAAAGGCGACGCCACATGCTATCATCCCAATGGAATGATGTGGTAATTGTTACACCATAATAACTGCTATTATAATCATTTAAACAAAGTTCTTACTAAAGTAAGGCCTTAAAGGAATAGCTTCACATTTTGGGAAATATGCTTTTTGTTTGATGAGAAGATGGATACCACTCTCATATTTGCACAGTAATATTTAGCCACAGCCAGCAGCTGGTTAGCTTAGCTTAGTTTAGCATGAATACTGGAAAGAAGGGCAAACAGTTAGCCAAGCTGTGTCTGAACGTAGCAAATTTTGCCTACAAGCACAATTGTTATATCTTGTTTGTGTGAGCCATACAAAAACCAAAGTGTAAAAACATAAATTTGCAGGGAGTTATGTGCCAGACTATTTCTTGCCTGGGAGCAGTTGCCAGATTACAAATAGAGATTACAGGAAGTTACTGATCCCAGACAAAGCTGATACATAACTCCCCATTATTAGATTTTTTTTTTTTGTACGGCTTAATTAAAAAAGATATAACATATTAATTAATAAGCTTTAGAGGTGCTTTGTATCTTGGACACCAAAATGATTGAGACCTCTTAGTTTTCCTAAATTACTTTTTGACCAGAGATACTTTTTTTGATGAATCTGCTGCCCTCATACTACAGGTCAGGATGTGTATTTTGCTAATCTCTGTGGTGTGTCTGAAGGTTGAATCTGACCCCTGTTGGAGGTCTCTGCTTCAGTGAGACAGGAGCTTTGAGGAGGCGCTGGAATTGGTTGTATCGTGCCCCGCATGTACGTAACCTTCCCTTCAAGCCGCTAACCTTTACCCTGGGCCAACACATCAGTGTACGCATACACTCACAACAACGCATGTACATTACCTTTTCGTGCCAGCAGAACAGCGTGCACTTCAATGTGGGGTCAAAGCTTAAGGTAGGTAATGATAAATGCACTTTAAATGCATATGTAATATACAATGATTTACTGTATGCATTTGTCTTACACATGAAAGATATGGGAGCCTCCATGCCAAACTGCATGCAGAAAATAACAGTATGTATGTGCACAAAAGATATTCTAAAAAGGGACAACTTGTTTTATTTTTTTAATACAGCTCATTTATCCAGAGAGCCATGACGAGCCGGGGCAAGATGCTCTGCAGAGATATACCAAAACGAAGAGCTCAGAGATTTACTCTCTGCTTGGCCAGATGCAGACCTGCATGTCCCACCACTCTGCAAGCCTGAGCAACATTAAGCCACATTACTGTTTCATTGCCCAGACGCAGCGGCTTAGAAGACAAATGGAAAAGGAGAAGTCACCCGAAAAGATAAAGGCCAATGTAAATAAAGAAAAAAATACAGAATAGGCAAAAGCTGATATCATTAATGGCTGTGTTACAATTTATAGCCTTATATTATTTAAAAACATATTTAGTATCTGGTGCTTATAGTCATTCATGGTTACAATCAGCATGTGAAGCTTGAGCTTTATAGAAAAAGATTAATGGAAGTTTGGGTAAATTGGTTTGGAGAAAATAAAAACTCTCAGGGAAGAAGCCCAGGTTGTGTGTGTTTCTACCTTAAATGCCGTATTTAAAAGATCACCGGGAACAAATTAATTCCGGTATGTAAGATTCAATGCTTAATAAATAATAGCTACACCACATAATTGACTGATGAACTTCAACATTTCAAGAAACCAAAGTCATATTTCTACGACCTGACTTGTCCCACAAGTTGCACATACATTCCTTCTACTTTATAAGAGCCCCAAAATGTCAGCAGCCACAGACACTAAAGCCATCAACATAGTAGTGAAATGTTTATGTTTACCTTGTTCAACTTTGTTGTCCTTGTTTTTAGCCGTGTATTTCTCTGTATGTACTTTAAGAGCAACAAAAAGCCGAAGTCAAATGTATTTTGTATTTGTTCAGACTTACTTGTCCAAAAAACTGATGATTCTGAACACACAGATTTTAACATTTGACCCTCTTATCCTTTTCTCCAATCAATCTAATCCCACTTCTCATCTCCCAAAATCATCACATGCATTTTCCCAGTTGAAACACCATTTTTCCTATCATACCTTACTAGCGGTTCCTTGACATTTATATGAAATCACTGTCTATCTGCCAACATGCATGTTTATGTTACTGTAATGCAACATAAATAACCATTCAGTCAGATGTGTCTCCAATACCAAACCTAATGCATTACTAAAAAGATTGGGTCCCTTGAGTAAAAAGGCATGGGATCAAGATTGTTTTTTGATTGGATGTTCTGAGTCTGTATACTGTTTTTAAATCTATTCATGATGTAAACACAACATAATGTATTTGCAAATGCTAAATTGCATACATTAGTGAACAATGATTTGTGGTGCAAATCTTAACAATATACCAACATGACATCATGACTTCGCGTAAACATACACTCCCACTTTCTTAAGCCAAGTGGCTTTTGAGCTATCCGCGTGTATGTCTACGCTGTACACAGCGGACGTAAACATACATACCACTTGGTGTGTTATCACAAGAAAGCGACGGTTGAGATTAGGAAACATGACATGCGGGACACGATCCCCGGTCTCCTGGTCTCCTCCTGTGTTTTACCCATCCACCACCCCGACCAACGTCCCTACACGGATTTCCGCCCTATCATTCTACTCACAAGGTAATGTAAGTTAATGGAGGCCAAACGGCGTTGATAAATATGCTAAAAAGCAAGTATGCGTCTTGATAACACACCAAAAACGGCATACGAATTGGCGTGTCATACATACGCCACTTCATGAGATCAGTCTGGATATACAGATTTTAAGGGGTGCTATTTTTTCCATCTATTGCAACTTCATACCACATTGCAGGCATAACTTTTAATTAAAATAATCATTTTTTTAAATGAATTTATATCCTTTTTCTATACCAAAGGTTGGGGGCTATTATGTCGTTACTTTTGAGAAGAAGAGACAGAAAATAATAATCCCAAGATTCTTGTGATTAACAAACAATGTTAGTATCATCCCTTATCAAAACAGAATACATCATGGTGTATGCATCACATAGGCTTTTCAATCAACAATGTGTCAAAAGGCACAGTGCATGTACAATGAAAACAGATCTAGGTTTAGAAAGATCAGTCAGATCTTCATTCCGATGCATTTTCAGTTTAATTGTAGCTTATGGTAACATTCTTTTAATCTATTATAACTAGTCTATTAGTCAATTGCAGACTACTGTAATTATTTATGTCCATTACTTTATATGGTCCACTAGAAGGCTGTGAATTAGTGTCATTACCAGACTTAATTATTGAGCTCATAGAGCACTTGGATGTGGGTATGTGGCTGATTTACACTGTCGTGATTCTTTGGTCTAAACTGGGCTTTACACTTAAGATTTTTACATGAATTTCAGATTGTGAAAACACACTTCAGAGATATCAAAAACAGTTCTCATCTTGTTTCTCTTGCTTTCTCTCAGTCAGATTTACATTTGCTTTAGCATGAGCATAATTACATACAGTATTGTCCAAGCACAAGGTTTGCAATGTCTGTATGATAATTTAGATGTTTTAAAGGAAAAAAAAGAAAATTACTACCCAGTATAAGAAAAAAGTCAAACGAATTGATAACATTAAAAAACTAAAAACACTTACTGTATGTATATATATATATAAATATATAAATATATATAAAGATATATATATATATATACATATATAAATATATATATATATGATAAGCGATGTAATGTTATAACCACATACTTATTACACCACTATGTAATTTCACTCAAGACAATATTGCGCACTATTAGTTTAAGTACACTGGTCGTGGGTACTGTATGTGTACAGCTTGCCTTGTAATTATGAGTTGAATTGCTCCCATAGGCTATAGTTCTTATTTTCATTTATATTCAAATTTTTATTTGATATACTTGTAATTATTTTATTTTACTTTTCACTATTTATCTATACTCATTTCTGTCCTTGTGCTGCTGCACAATTTCCCCTCAGGGGATCATTAAAAGGGTCCTAATCTTATCTTCAACAACTGAAAGTAATGGCAGTGGTGAAAACCATAGAAGAAAAGAGATCAAACAACAAAGAACATGAGTTCAGTTTTCTCGCTTATTCTCCCATTTCTGTTAATTATTCTGCCATAGAAACAGTTTCTTATTTTTCTGTGGTTGCTATGGTACAATAGGAGCAAAACATTCTGTATCTGATTCAAAATGTTTTGTTTATTAATTAATTAATTTGTGGTTTCTCTGCACACCTCTGTTTCACAATGAGTCAAGGATACCAAGGAGAAGACTGACACACTTGAAACATTCGCCAGGCAAATCAACTGAGATGGCTTCGACTACAAATCCTGGACTTGTAAACAAACAGAGGTTTGAAAAGAAATGCCACAAACTGACTTTAGTCACAGAATCATAGTGATACTAAGCAGTGCAGCCAATGGAGATCCAAGACAGAAATCTTGATTTTATGTGATATTGTCTTACCTTTTAAAGGATGATGAAAAGAGAAAAGCTGCACGTGTCCACTGTAGGCCTTCTTCAAACATGAAGTTGAATCAGCATCTATTTGACAACATCTTGCTTCCCATACAGTAGCTAGTACTTATTGCAGGGCAGTTGTATTATATTGTGCAGGTGCTTGAGCTATTGCATCCACCCTCTGTACGTATGTTGGCTTATTAATTTGATAATAAAGAACTGGTTCCAGTTTAAGCTCACCTGAATATCTGACGATCCATGCATTTGACGGGAGAGTCGTCACCAGGATCAGCGTTGGTACACAGACTGACTGGAGACATGAGGAAGAGTGCAGTCAAGGTACTTTCTTCACATGTCATGCTAATTATGAATCTCTGACCTTGGTTGGTAAATGGCTGGGAATATCTGAGATCATTCTATATATTTGTTTTTGCATTTTCAGACTATAAATACCCAAACCAAGAAACATCAAAAGCTCCTCACAATAATCTGGGGTTACTATTTGAGCAGGTCAGTGTGTTAAAATGTAGTAAATATACCCAGAAGATGGTTCACAACGACAAACTTGCAATGAGGTATTCTTGCTTGTAAAATCCCCTTCTCTCTCTTAGTGATGATGTCCTTGACAAAGTGAAAGAGAGGACACTCAAGAGTAGGAGAGGTTTATCTGAACTTGACTATCTTTGTCATTAAACTAACATTTGAAACATACTTTGTAGAGAGACCTTAGAGATGGGGTGAATATGCAATTATCATATATAAATTATTTTTTCTATGTTTTAGAGATAATTTTATTGCCAAAGAAATACTGAAGGTTTCATAGCCTTGTCTATCCTTGTCACAGTGTAAGTTTTATCTTGTGAGAGATGATATGACATGGTATCCAGAGACATGGCTTTGATTTATTCATGAAGCACAAGTTAAAGACCTCAAAGAAGTTAATAAATTATGAAGTGCCTTTGTTTTTTCTTCTCAGAGCATTTCTAAAAACATGAAGTCTGAGTTGGAGATATCCCCAGATAATGAAGTGTTGGATTCGCTCAGCAAGGAAACTCCCCAAACTCCTGCAGCCTGCCAAGGAGAAACTGAGGAGTCTTTAACTAACCTGGACAAGGTATGGAGGAAAATTCCAATTTTAAACTGCTCCTCTTCCTCTTCTCGTATAAATATGAATTAATTTATGGAACATGCAATTAGTCTGCGTTTGTCTTGTGTCAAAACTTGACTGTCACTGCTGCAGCTTGTTGCAAAACATGCCAGACTGTAGCACGCTTTTTGAACACCTCATTAACTGGAATATTTGGATACTATGTATTTGTGACAGTGTCTTTTTGAGAAAGAAAGTAGGATTTCTTTTTCTTCTTACATTTTCAGATCACATCATCAAGTGGATCAGACTCATCAGAGGAGTCGCTGCAGACTGTGTTAAACATTTGCTGCTTGCACTGCCAGCAGCTGAAGAAACCCCCAGTGACCAGTGATCAGATAGCAAACAGTGTTGACCCAAAAGAGGTGAGAGTGGGTGTGCAGCTAACACTACTGTTGATATGGTGACATGCTCATGTTAAATAAAAACTGACGGAACTGGAAAAAAAAAAACTGTGACTTTGCTCATTTTGCTGAATGAAGAGTTATATTCAGTGTCAAGTGTGCAGCTTGGACTTGAGATGAATATGGAAACAAATAGCCATGAAAAATTGAATCACCTAACTGACATTTAAATCACTTCTGAATACTTAATGTGGAAATTGAAATTACACTAAGTTCATGGCATTTAACTATTTAACAACCATCTGAATTTAGGTGGCCTGAATTATTTTTAGCAAAGTTGGTCTGTCAACCACTTTGGTCCAGACAGAACTGCCTCAACAACTACTGGATGGTTGTCATTAAATTAGGTAGGCAGAGGATGAAGCCAACTGACTTATGTGATCGCCTGACTTTCCTTGTAGTGCTATTATATATATAGAGTGAAACATCTTGATTACTATTTGATGGACTGCCGTAGAATTTTGTACATATATCCATGATGCAAAGAAGATAAATCCTTGACTTTGATGATCTTCTGACTTTTCCTCTAACACAACCCGTTCTCACTCCGAACTTATAAAATACGGACACTTGGGCAGTGGCTGTCAGCGTCAGATACGACGCAAAAAGCACCCTTCAGCGTGTGTGTAGAACGCACCGGGGAGAGCAGCAGCTACACAGCGCTTGAAGATGACGTAGCATTAAGAGCGACAACGGTAGCGAGTAGTATGAAAGCCTGAAAAGCCTTGGTTCGTGTGGTGGATGGGTCAAACAACACAGGACTTTCACCCAGGAGTGTAACGTTTCCTAAACCCAACAGTCCCGTTCTTGTCCCGCGTGTCATGGAAACTTACCTTTTTATAAGCCCACCCACGACCTTTTCCTTAACCTCTGCGTCAAAAGTGACGCAAATAGTCCAGACCAAGCGCGTTTAGATATGACGTTAAGGAGACTTTTAGCGTCAATAACAACGTCAAAGGCACCGGACCAAGCGTCCGTATTTTACGCAGTGGGAGTAAGAATGTGTTGTCTAATGCCACCAGCAGGTCAAAATTTAAATGTGTCCAATATTTTTAGTTTATGACATTGCCATCAGCCTCAGCTTTATGTTGTGCTTTGTGCTAATTATGAAATGTTGGCATGCTAACAGGCTCAGGCGCACTGCTGAACATGACTATGTTAGTATTGTCATTGTGAGCATTTTAGCATGTGGATGTTAGCATTGAGCTTAAAACACAGCTGTGCCTAAGTATAGCCTCAGATTCGCTAGCATGGCTGTAGACTCTTAGTCTCAAAGTAGTTTTTAGAGTTTTCAAATGCAGACGTTCAATCAATGGTTCATGTTACAGAATAAGCAATCATACCTGGATGGATCAGATGTTCTTTCAGCCGTACTCTGTGATCCGAACATCTGACCTGCCTAAAATACAAGAGGAAAAAGTATCCCTGGTTGATCAGATTTTATATTGAATTTTAGTGTTGAAATATCAATTTAAGCAACCTGATTATTGACTTAATTTACATCACAATTTGACTCATTGAGCAACGAATATTGAATATTTTTTTCTGGACATGTGAATTTCTCTGAATTTGTAAACTCTTTGTAAAAATCTATTATTTTTCAAGAACCACTTAAGAATGACATACTTCCCATTAAGTCCCATTTTGCAATTAGGCTATGATTTGCTTCTATAGGAGATGAGTAATAAGTAATGAGTCTTTTTTTTTTTCTCTTTCTCTCTTTGTGCCAGTTTTTCTGCTGTGAGAAGGCATGGAAGATATCCCAGATTTTGCTGAAGAGTGCAGCAGTTATCAGTAAAGAAACTGTGACTGATAGGGACCCAGCGATGCAGAAAGATGAAAGGTCAGGATCACTCTTGTCCATTTCTGGCTTCCACCATTACATGGTTTTCAAATTAAATTGATATGCCATTGAATCTCAGATGCTACATTTTACACTGCAGGTTGAAAGGTTTGGAATTTGAAAGCTTCTATCATCAGACCCCGAAAGCAGGTCTCTCACACACACTCTCTCTCTCTCTCACACACACACACACACACACACACACATTTTCCTCTTGTTCATCCATGCCACCTTTACCTATATTACAGCACACAAACTAGTGTCTGCCACTCTACATAATCGACTCACTGAAGATGCTTTGACTGTCATGAAGGAAGTTTCATTCCCTGAAATAGAAATTGTGGATATTGAAAACACTTTTTCTTTCAATGGAGCAAATGCTAGACAGAAGGTATTGTCATCTGTTAAAACACCGTATCATGACTACAGCTGAGAGTATAGAAGCCAACATTAATTAATACATCTGTTTGGTTCAACAGCGGACGACACCACTTGTCAAACACTACAACAATGGTCAAACATTTATTGTGATTTTCCCAGATGGAACTGGGCAGGTGTGGTATCCTTTAAGGTGAATCAAACTGACAGGATATCATAAAGACTTAATGTTTGATTTTTCACCTTAATCATATTTAAAAGCTATCCGTCAGGAAGGCTGGCTATTCTTCTGTCCGCTTCACAGTCTACTGACTGGTGTTGTGTGCTGGTCCTGGAGGACAAACATCTACAGCCTTGCATTCAGGCAGTTTTCACCACCAGAGGAGAGGCTACCTGTTATCACAACAATGGCAGCATTTGGTATGATTGGTTATTTAATCATTCCTAATATCTTATTTCATAAATATAACTGACATAAAATATGCATATTATGTTGTAAAGAAAATCTATTTCATTATCACCAGCTCAGTAGAAGCAGACAAATATGACTGTCTGGGTGAGAGACTAAAACCCCAGAGGGTGTTATTGTTCACAACCTGCTTCTCTTTATTAGGGTGAATCTGACTCCATGGGGAGGCACCTACTGCAGCGACACAGGAGATTTGAAGAAACACTGGGGCTGGCTGGACGATAAGGATCATGTTCATGCTCCGCCGTACCAGCCCCTTGGCCTGACAATGAGCCGTAACCTCAACATTCGCATCCAATCCCAAGAGCACATCTGCATCACTTTCACCTCCGGCGAACGCAGTGTACAGCTTAATGTAGGGACAAAATTGAAAGTAAGTTATTGTAGCATTCATTTAATATTCATTTGTAGCAATAGTAGAAATACAAGGGATGACAAAACGAGACCCAATTTTAGGCCAAATCATTGATTCTGCTTTACTTTAGAAATCCTTGTTGTCACAGCCGAATCAAGGCAAAGGTCTAATGCTGCCGGGGCCTGACATGCTTCAGAGGTATCTGCAGCAGAAGACTAGAGAGATCAATGTCCTGCTCCAGAACATCCAGTCCCTCATCACCTTTCAAAAGACTGTCAGTCCACAGAAGGTCAAGACCCAGCAAAGCCTCATCTCACAGATGGAAAGACAGCGGCTGCCAATGAAACGGCAACAGTCTGCCAAGAAGACCCCCTAAAGCCGATGATGTCCTTGAATGGCAGTTTCTCATTTGTGTGAAGTGACTCGTACTGTAGTGTGCAGAGAATTTGAATTCAATGACAAAGTGCTTTCTAGCAATAAAACCAAAGAACATCATTGACCTTTTTTTGTTTTTAATCAGAAGGTTCATAAATAGTATGACTGTACATCATTTTACATTGGACACACCAAAGCAAATGTCACATTGCCAGTGTCCTGTTACTTTTGTTAACTCTGCGAAGACCACTAGGAAACATACCCATAAATCATACAGTGCAAAACTGCTAAGGTCGATTATTTTGCCCGAGTAAAAGCATATTAGTTGTAATCAACCTATGTATAAAAGAAAACATATATAAAACATAAGATAGCATTGTATTTTGTTTACATATTTGCAACAGAATAACAGAAACATTCACAAGAGGGAACGTGGAAGAATCTTTAAGAAAACATCTGACAAGTAAAGAACAGCTGACTGGATTTTGCTATGATCAGAAGGGAAAACCTGCTGGACCTGACCGTCTTATAAGCACATCAGGCCATCATTGAGTTCAACCTAAATTTTACAAAGGCTGTTACATTTTAAAATAGAGGAATAAAATATTTTGCAGCATTTTTGTCTTACAATCCTTCCAAACCCATAGAGAGAAACTAGGCATCTGAATGCGAGCCCCCTTACTGGCCATTAGCTACCTGATTGATGAACGACGCTTTGGTGCCTCTATTTACACACCCAAAGTGTCCTTGTATGAAGACTCCTAATACAATTCCCCCCCCATCCCCCATTAGTTTTCATTCAAAACAATTTGGTGTTAAAGCCATACTATGTAACTTTTCCCTCTTCGGTCCCCCTACAGGTTGTCTCATTGGAACTAAAGGGAAAAATGACATTGTATGCCTTTAAGAGAGAGATGCAACTGTGATCACAAATCCACCCTTATCAAAATGGATTTCTCCTACATGAAAGCAACCCTTACCACAACACCACCACCTTCAATGTAAGTCAAACAAAATCAACTCTGTACCCAAAATAATACCCTCCACTTCCCAGTTTGTTATGGACATCAAGGTGAATACCTGAACCTCAACATACTTGACTCAAGAATCTTTGGCTTTCATTTTTTTCGCCGTCAGTTCAGAGCTCCCGGTCAAGCGTGTAGCGCTCAATGGTGTTTTTTGCCTCCAACGGCGCCTTCCAGGCAGCTAACCCTAACCCCAAACATAACCATTGCCGCGCTGCCTGGAAGGAGACGTTGGGGGCAAAAAAAACACCAAAGACCGCTTGGAGCTCAGGTGCAGCTTCTCTGGTCATCTCGAATCCTCACAGCTCCTGGTCATGGTTGGAGTTGCAACATCCCATTGCTATCCAGAGAGGGTTTCACCAGCACTGCCAGGCCGAACTTGGACATTACTTATTCACAGACAGCAGTAGGTTAATCTGAAAGAGAAACGTAAAAAAAAAACAAAAAACAAAAAAAAACGATGAGGGCTCACCGTGACTTAGCTGGCATTCGTTATCCAACTTTTCTCCACTAAAGTTGCTCTCAGCAGTTTTGGATGTTGCAGCGGTATTATTAAAACTATGTCAAGTGCCCTTGGGCTGTGCTAACACAACAGTACTAACCTGCTCCATCGATGGACATGCAATGATTTGAAGGTCCTCTCCGCTGTATTCCTCCTGAAGCAAGGCATGCAGTCTTTGGAATACCTGCTGGATGTTATTCTGTGGGAAAAGCCATCCTATTACTGAGTGCTGGAGGGAAATTAATACTACATTTCCATCTGGCCAATGTCCTCTCACTATCTTGTTTCCATGTCAACCGCAGAATTTTGTTTCCCCTCTCATTCAGCGTCACCTGGCACCTTGATAAACAGTACGCAGGCAGCACAAAGATTTCTCTATTAGAGTTCAATCACACTGTAATTTATAGCTAAAGGCACAATCTCAAAGCCAAATTTAAACAAAAAGGTCAGCCCAAGACTAAATTCAAATCGCTCTAAAATTGATTGACAGGTATTTTACTACAGTGACTAAGCCTTACCAATGAATAAATGTAAATCATGAATGATTTCTGATGCTGTGAGGGGTTTGTTTACATGGTTATGTCTGCACACACCGCTGCACAATAGGCCTAACATTTCAATATATATGAGGGGACAGAAACACAAAAGGACTCCTCAGTGATACATGTGAATAACCTCTAATTGACCCTTTTTTTAGAAAATTTGTGATTTGTCCTTTCACTGCAAGTGCATGGTATTCCTGTTTTGTAAATACTGTATGAAACAATTATTTGCGCTTTAACAAGGACTTGCAAAAAAAACTGACTAATGCAGCACATGCTACAACCTAGCATTTCTGCCACCCACCCGGACAGGCTTGAAAAGGATGAACTCCGTGTCTCTATTGGCTAAGTACAAGGACATGCTCTGTAACGTGCTTGGCAGCTTGCTCTTCATCACCCGGTAGGTAGCCATCACTATATCGTTGATCTTTGCTGAAAAGAGAAAAAAAAAATGACTGAGGAAAAGCAGGGGGAAAAAAAACACATCGCCATGCCCTCTAGCATTTGCTATACAAGTTTTGATGAATTACAGTGTGATGCCAGTGGCAGTTCTGAGACAAATCTTACCTGGCTGTGCCCAAGGTTGTTGAGACAGACTGTACGTGGGACCACCTTCGATAGCCATAGTTTTAAGAGCTGCAACCTGAGTTCCCGTGACAGTCAAAACAAACCATTACAATCTGGAAAAATCTTAAATGGCACTGGTGTTACTATAAGCCGTGTAAACAAGTACAAGAATCTGTCATGGAAATTTTGCTAACTCTACGGAGTCTTGAATTTGATAAAGAGTAGTTATTTAATAGAAAACTGGAGTGATGTGGGCAGAAAGAAAAAAAGACCAGCAGCGAATTATTGCTGCACAATTCCTGCTTCGAAAGATTTCAAATCACACACACACAGCTAAAAAACCCAGACATTTTATCTTCAGTTGTCAGTAACGTGCCAAGACCTTCAGTGATAAGTGAATAAGCACATGCTTTTTTTAAAAGGTTTTTAAAAGTGAAAGCTGAAAAAATGAAGGTCAGGATGAGCCGTCGTTGCCTGAGGCAAAGTCTGCCTTCTAACTGCTCCGACGGTTACCTTGGTTAGAAACTCCTCAAGGTTGCCCACAAAGATCTGAGTCTGCTGCTGGATGAACTGCTCACAGCTGAACTTCAGGTTTCGGTCGACATCCTTCTTAGAGTCAATGTAGTGCTCCTTTATCTCTGGTGTTCCCTGGGGGCCACAGAGACGAAGGGTTTAGTACTATCAAGTGGCGCTTCCCTAAGGCAGGGTTCTATCAAAGTACATAAAGTGTGTGGTAGGTTTAATAAAATAGGTTTAAAAAAAAAAAAATTTAAAAAAATAGAAACACTACCTCCAACAGGAATTCAAGTATTGCGTTGTGACTGTTCAATCGGAAGAATTTGGGAACAGCCTTAGGGTTCAGGATTTTGAAGGCAGCATCTTCACACAAAGCAGAGAGATTAAATCTGGGCTGTGTAGAATTAGAGTGCCCTCTAGTGCTACCAGTTTAATATGGCCTTGACTAAGAGGAGGGTGACAGGAGGAGCAATCTGCCCTGTGAGCCATCAGTTAATGTACATTATTGTGTTGCATTACACTGTAATTTCCACATTAATTGTTGCCACCGGTGCATGTGATAGGCACAAGTTGCTTAATGAGCATGAAAATGTAATGACTGGCTTTATGGAGCTGAACACCAATGTTCCCGCCACCTTTAATTATCTTACCTCGCGTTTTCTTCAGGTCCACCGAGATTTCCTTGATGGTAAAATCGGTGTGAAAAGGGGCAATCTGTTCACGCACTATCAGCAGGTGCTTGATCAGGAAAAGTTGCCCATCTATTTGTGTCTACAGAAAGTGATAGCACACTGTTAAATCCACACTGCAGGCTGCCAAAACAAAAGGGCGTCTGCTGACTATCCAAGCTACAGAGAACATAAAAAGCACAAGCTTGGAGACGATAAGGGGATATGTCTAATTGATAACTGCTGATTAACCATAGTTGGAAAGGAACATGTAACTGTGACTAAAACAAGGCAGCTGAAGCTATTTATTGCTCAGCTAGCAACTAAAACATTGGAAAAAGACATCATCAACATGGGGTGGGAACACATTCTCAGAGATTGATGCTGCTGCTTTAATTTGAAGTGTTAGGTTGAAACGGGCCAGATAGACAGCAAATTTGAAGGTGACAGAAGTCCATAAATGGGTGGTCTGCTGAGCATAATAAAGCATTCATTACAATAACACTTTAAATTACATCCAAGCTACTTTAGTTAGAGTCCTGTAGCTGAAGGGAATTTGAATAACATCATTCTATCTAAGAGATAACTGACCTTATTCAGCCAATCTATAAGAACAAAAATCTGAAAGGTTCAGTAAATATACAAAACCATATACTCTTAACCATGTGTGCCAACCTTGTTTTTAAGGATGATATCTGAAGCTTTAAGCAGGGACTGGATGCAGGCAGATAAGGCTTCTTGAGATAAACCCTGGAAGACTGCTCTCTGGAAAAAGACCAAGTCACAGTAAGATACACAGAAATAAGAAATACTAAAGTGGGAAAACTATATAGCACACGTCCTGCCATATTTAAGGATAGGAGACTATAAATTAGAGACAAATAAAAAGTGAAGACTTACATCTATACATCTGTAGAGCTTTGACAGACAAACCAGCGTCCGTCTGACAGTAGGGTACCACATGCCGTGCAAATCAGCAGGAGAGATCGATGTCTGCAGGCGTGATGCTTCTACATTCCCTGTATTCAATGTACAAAGGAGGAAGAGCCATCAGGCAACAATAACACCAACATTGTAAAAATAAATAAATAAATAAATAATAATAATAATAATAATAATCTCAATCTGAAACACGGACCAGCATTACTGTTTCTTCTACCATCAGGATCCTCAAGCTGAACGTCAGAAAACATGGACTCTTGTGACATCTGCTTCATCTGCTCTTCCTTCAAGCTTTGAGCAATTCTCTATTGGCAAGAGTTAAAATATATAAAGTTTTCCAACAGGTTTTTAAAAAGGCAAAATTAACAGAAAATAATATTCAACTTGCAAAATAAGTCCTTAGACAGAAAGAAAAAAAGCCAGATACACAGTAAGAAATGTCAAGGGCATCAGGGAGATTTCATATCAAGTAAATTGTGTGGATGCAGCATAGGGCTGCACGTTATGAGCACGATATCCAATTGTGATTATTTTGACTGATATATTTGCGATAGCAATATGATTCACGATATGGAGGGAATGATTACTTTTGTATCATTAATCTCATTTTCATTGAAAATTACTGAAAATAAAAGAAATTCAAACTATTATAGTGTGATTTTTGCAAGGATCTGTAGCAAACAAAGATTTTTTCTTTTGTTTGTAAGATACGATTTGTAGGCCGGGACATCTCTGCAGCACCACAATACTTAATTTAGAATGGTTTGACACATATTTTGTCTTAACAAATGTTGCGCACCCCCCCACAGCGATTTGGATAATGCACTAGTCCATATTGAGATTTTGATTAGATTTGACTAATTGTGCAGCCCTAATGCAGCACATTTTAAGAGTTGTTAAATATATGTTAAAGCACAAAAGGTGTTAAATAATGTGCAGATATCCACAAGACCAAAGCCCTTACAAGGCCATTAATTATAATGGATTGTGCTTTTCAAGGACTGTAGGTAGAAAGTGGTACATGGTGGGAAGTCACTTTTTTTCTACTTTACTTCAGTCTACAGGTTTTTCAAAGCTTAACATAACATTAAAGTTAGCTGTGACACAAAGACAGAAATATCAGAACATATGCCTGCACGGTCAGAGCGATTTGACAATGAGAAAATAGTGTTCATGAAATACAGTTAAGAGCTTTAAAACATTAGTCAAGACTCAAAGGCATATGTAACTACATGTGCAGACATTCACAAGCCAGAAGACCTTACCAGGGTTTCCCGCAGCACTTCGCAGTTTAAGCGGCCGCCTAAGCAATGCACGCACGCCGCCTTTACTATCGTCACGTCGGTACTACCGAAGACGGATTCACTTTAAATCAAAACGGTGCCAAATTTCAGTAACCAAGAGTGCATAAGCGCGAGCATATCGAAACAACGTCGACTTTGTTAAAGTCACAGTGAGTCACGGCAATGCCGGTAAAGCGGTTGCCAGTGTGTTTACACTTTTCAAAACTCCACGCAGACAGCGTATAGAACGGCGAGATGAAAGCTGTCACGGTATGGGTTAATGTTAGACTTCCTCTGTTACAGGACAAACCATTATCTTGGGCTCTGGGAACTTTTGATGGACATTTCAAAGACAAAATGATTAATCAAAAAAACAAATCGATACATTAAAGCTATAGTGCGTAGTTTCTGTCTCCCCATGAGGAATTCTAAGTAATGACAACAATTCTGTCGGTGCATCCACATGATACAAGCCTTCCGTGATCGCACTTCACCCCCACCCCTCTTCCACACAGTTGCTACGTAGTCAAGCCGAGGACACGGAAGATTTAAAAAAAACAAAAACATGATGGACTCTTCAGAAGAGGTAATTGTCTTTACTCGAGTTTCTGCGCGCAAAAGTTGCCAGACGACAACAATTTCTAAACACAGCCATGCTGAGAAATACAGAGAGAGTTTTGTGGAGCTGATAGTCTTAAATCAGCTTTGTAGCAACTCATTTGGCAATGGCTTGAATGTAACAGACGTTCATTATTATTAAAAAGTTACGCACTAAAGCTTTAACTAATACAAATGTTCATTAGCTGTAGCCGTAATTACATACATGGTGTGTAAAGCTGGTCGAGTAGAAGCTAAACTGATTACAATTAGTAGAGGTTTTGTTTCTGAAGATGTTAAAAAAAAGAGAAAAAACTTTCAGCACGCAAGACTTACCTCCATCATCTCCAGTTTCTCAGGATAGGCAAGATCCCCTGGAGCTGGGTTGTAACCTGTGATATCAGTGTTGATGTAGATGTGAGTCCTGTAGACCAGCCTCTCCTGGACATCCTCCAGCATTTGCTTCACTAATGCATCAAAGGCCCCCAACTGAGTAGCTACATAGAAGAGGTCAGAGGTCAGTCTACAGTTGAACCTCTATCAAAATTACAACAAACTTTGCTTTCTAGCCAAACACAGAATTTAAAAAGAAAAAAAAAAAAGAAAAAGGAAAAGCAAGGTAGAGCACATACCCTAGTGTATACTTTCACTGGAGTTTGTGTTCTCAAATACCAACCCACTAACTGACTGGACTGTTAACTTCACAAAACCTCTGTGTAAGTTGTGATAACATTTTGAAAAGGTTTGACATTTTGAATATATGCCTATTTGCTTTCTTGCCGAGAGTTAGATGACAAAATCGATACCACTCTCATGTCTGCATGGTAAATATGTAGCTAACGCTAGCAGCTACCGCAGGCTTACTTAGCTTAGCACAAAGACTGGAAACAAGAGGAAACAACTAGCTTGGATCTGTCCAAGGTAACAAGATGGTAATATAATCAGTCTCCAAACTCCAGCAAAGCTGTATCTGAGTATCTTAACATTTCACACCCTAGTGAGAAGCTTTGAGGAGAACAAACGCTCTAACCTACCATTGTTATGAACATGGTCTTCCAGCATCTCGTTCTTGAGGATACTGCAGAGCTCAGACAGGGTTTCCAGGTGGATGATGTGGATGATTAGAGGCCGGAGGACATCATACAGGGACAAGCATAAGTTCTCCAGCAGCTCGCTGTCAGAGATTAAACACCACTTAATTGCTTTGTACAACTGAGAGAAGTCTAAAATTATTTTGACTTTTTTCTTTCAAGTTAAGGAATAAAGTAATGACTAAAAATAATTATGCAAACTGTTAAAAACGTGTTTGCTCTTAAATGGTAATACAATTCTCTACCAATGCTGTATCAATTGGTATTTCGAGCACTTCACGCATCAAGCAAAACTTGAAATGACGATCATGCATTTTGAAGTGTCACGCCTTAAACAAACACATTCTGCCTGCATGTGTGCTACAAGTCGATGGCTCTCTGTATTCTCATTGATCATGTTCCCAATGAGGTGGGTGCTACTCACTCTAGTTTAGGTGTAGGTTTAGAGAAGAACTCTTTGTAGAGTTGGTGTTCATCCTGGCAGACGTGAACCATAAAAGCACAGCCACTGCGAACCTGTACAAATACACATAATGATCACCCGCTGCAGAGGCTACCAATACTTTGCCTGGGCTCCACTTCAAACAAGCAAATACACCCTCCTCCCACATAAATGATGCAGCCACCCATTACAGCAATCATTAACAAGATGCATAACCTTTCAAGTTTCATTCAAATAAAAATATCGGACAGGTGGGGCGGCTGTTATGACGTTTGTGGTATGAAATTCTGACCTTTAATTATAGCATCCCCATCAAGCCAATTAGTGGAGTGTTTTTAAATGCCACAACAGCATCAAAATACATAGTCTTTCAGGGTGCCAAAATTATCTCTGAAGACTATTTTACCATGAATTTTGGTGCAGACCTTTAGGTGAGTTACAGTTTTACAGCTTTATAGATAAGGTATGACAGAGTATACAAACAACACTCTGCACAATAATTCACTTGTGAAGAAAACAAAAGTATGCTTTGGATGCCTGCTGTGCACAATCTCATTTATCATGTGCACAACTTTGTGTCTGCACCAAACAATCCAGAAAATATCCCAGAGGGACCATACTGTGCATTCTTTGCCAGCTCAAATGTCACCTAAAGGGCAGTTCTGCTTTGAACAAGTCATGCCTTACCAATGCGCAGTGGTCTTTGCTGTTTTGGGTGGTCAGGTCAGTAATGGTGGATGTAATGCTGGGACTGAGGAGCAGCTCTCTCTGGTCAAGGTAGCACTGATGAATTTCATCTAGGAGCTGAGAGTATCTGCTCACATCAATATAGGAAGGGATAAGTTAATTTAGCACAAGAACTGTGGAAAAAAATATAACAGGAACGCTGCTACTTTATTCTGGAGAAATGCTGACACTCACTCTGGAATCTTTTCTGCTCGCTGTTCTATCTGTTCAATCAGTGACTGAAAGAAGAAAACATGTCAATGAAAATATATTTTTCATTACAGAAAAAGATCTATGCATAATTTCAGTGAGTAATAAAAAACATACTCACTCTAACTTTAGGTGCAGCTGCTCTATACTTAACATAATAAAGTGTAAAGGCATTGTCTGCGTTGGTCAAGCCCATTGGATCCTGGGGGAGACAAAAGACTTAAATCAAGTATTGATATTGGACTAGGCACATGCAATATGAATGCCTCTATACACAGTTGTTGACTGTGTAGGAGAAGGAAATGTGGCTTTCCCTTACCCTTTTCGTTAACTGGCTTGTGAGATGCTGCATAGTGTTTACAATGTGGATCTTCATAAAGTGCATAGCTTTAGAAAGACATTGTTTAAACTTGGCCAAATAAACTGGATAGTCCTTGAAATTGGGCTGTAATCAGTAGAGATAAGCAAGTGTTAGACAGCTTTTATTGTGATCACATATCATGTATTGCAATGCATAAATCATACCAAGTCAACAGTATGTTGTCACGGTCTTGCTTAAATCTTCCAGTAGTATAAATATGCATTTATTACACGGAAGGCATTTAAACATATTTACTGTACTGCTCAAAAACATGATCTAGTGTTTATTTATTCTATTGCTGGAAATAAAATGAGATTTCCAAATACAGAACTGAAATGTTGAGAGTGCAAGCTACTTACATGGGAGGAAACATATTCAATGCAGTCATCCAATTTTGACAGCATTGGTATAAAGCCTTCACTATTTACAGACAAGGTTGATGAGTTCAGTTTCTGCAAAGACAAAGAAAAAGCTAGGTTCAAAGTAATTCCAAACATAAACAATTATAATCTTCCAGCTTTATACTCAATTTCATTTGGCAGTTACCTCTGACAGAAATGTGTTGTCTTTTTACTGAAACCAAGCCAATAGGGTAAAATCTATAAAACTAGTCTTACAGATTTCCCTCTGATGTTTGAAAGGTTTCGGAGATGAAACTAAATTTGATGAGTACATTTACGAAACTTTTTAGAAATAGTTATGTAGGAAATGTAGCTGACATCCAAGTTCTTTGGAATATGTTTTTTTTAATCTGGGACATAACTGCTGATCTTTAATAATGATGATTAGGTTCATATCTAATCAGAAATTAACACGCACATAATTTACAATGCATTTTATGCAGTGCATTTACCAAATGTTTCAAAATGAAGACCAAAAAAACAGCCTACCGTGTTTATGTTTTCTAACTCATTAAAATATGACAGCTTCTGCTGTATGCTCTCTGCCAGGTCAACAAGCTCTGACTGCAAAAAAAGAAAACAACAAGCCACAGTTGACACGATATGACATGACAGTTTAATTTCAGTTCAGTTAAAGTTCCTGAAATGGTCCAATCTACATATATTTGTTAACATGATCTCCTATCTGCAAGGGCAAAAGAGAAGAATGAAAACTGCAGTGCTACAATATTAAATATGCCAGGGAAAGAATGAGCAGAACACTGATTGTTTTGACCTGCAGAACGCTGGCTATCAATATTACAATCAGACAAGCTTTTATCTATGTCACACTGTTCTGAACTAGATACTGCACAGTATTTCCAGTCATCTCCGGGGACTCCTTTGGGTGTTATCACAGTTGTTTTTACAATTTTACAATTGTTTTACAATTACAATTCAGAACAAAAAATTAATTCAGTGACATTACAATTTAAACATATTCTCAGCGATTCGCTTCTTATGTGGCTTGGCTTAATAGATGGATTGAACAGCATGCAGCTTACCTGCTCTTTTAGGAGCTGTTCACAGGCCTCATGTAGGGTGCCAGTCTTATTGGACACAAACAGATACTGTTTCTGAAGGGAGTTCAAGTGCTCCAGAGCAGCACTGACATCTTTCAGGATAGCATCGCATTGCTCCTGGTAGCAGTTTAGATCATCTCTGGTTTTCCTATAGGGAAAGCAGACACATTATCTGCATGCTTACCCAAATACAAGATGATGCAGTGAAGCTTCTTACTGGTTTGCACAGCAGTTTGACAATGTTTTAGCAGAAAAGTTGATGCACTGTCCTTTATGAATTAAAACGTTCAACTGTCACAACTGTGGCCACTTTAAAAGAAAACTTGAAACTTCTTTGTTGGGTTATGATTAGTTACTGTGTGTCTATGTCTGTGGGTTATGTCTAGGTAGGCTGATTATCAGACTGAATTGCTGTTTCCTTCAACTTAATCCATTTGAATCACAGAACAAATCTGAAATATCGGCAGGGATTCAGATGTCTGAAACCAGGCTAGTTTTATGACGGATGTGGGGTGAGTGATAAACAAGCATTTCAATGTAAAGCACGTTGAGTGTACTAGTCATGAAATGTTGCTATAGACTGTAAATAAATAACACTGCTTTGCAGGTGGCAGCAGCAGCTCAGTCCGTAGGGACTTTGCTTTGGAACTGGAGGGTAGCTAGTTCAAGTCCTGGACGGACCAGGTAGGAAGTGTGGACTTGTTGCTGGAGAGGTGCCAGTTCACCTCCCGGGCACTGCAGAGGTACAGTGACCCATCATTCTGACATCTCTCCACATTTGATGCACGTGTGTGTAAATAAGGAAAAAATAACAACACAATGAAAACATGAATTTCCCTAAGGGGACAAACAAAGTACATTGATATTATTAAAAATCTTTACTCTAAGCTTACCCTCCTCTAAACAAGCGAATACACTTAGCACAGTGTAGTGTAAAGCACTTAACATGTCTGCACCTGTATTTTGCACTCTCATCCTGGTCCATGTTGGCCTCTAACTTGGCAAACCAGGCAAAAAACTGCAACACAAATTTCACTGTATTAAAAGCATGCATCTCATTGTGATATAGTATGTCTGACTGGCTACAGCACTGTTTACTGCTGGCAAAGAGTCACCTGTTGTGCAGTTTCTATCCTGTCATTCTCCATATCAAGCATCTGGAAACCCTTGAGCAGGACGTCCTCCGTTGACGCCGGTACAGTCGCTGTGAAGGGGGACTGCAAGGACCGCGACGAAAGACTGCACAAGTCCTCAATGGGCAACTGCAAAACAAAGCAGGGCTCTCTGGTTCAACACACCCACAATCCTTCGTATAAACTAGCTGGACGGCTTGACGTGGCGGAGTGCAAACCCGCTAGATAGCCAACAGGCTAACATTTATAAGAACTGTAATAGCATGTTGACACGGCAGGAGAAAGGTGAGCTACGTCCATACAGAGGTAGCTTCAGAGTTAAAGTTAACCTCACTGACGTGTTAAGAAAGTAAGTTTAGCAACCCTGTTAGCAAGCTAGCTGGCTCCAGAGTCACATCTCACCTCTGACGGGATAGAGAGCGTTTCAGTTGCGGCTCGGATCTCCAGGACAGCGTCCATTTGTTTCTCCGTGAGGGGAGCCATGGCATCGGTGCGCCGATCCCATAACGACAGTTTCTCCCGGGTTTCTTTATCTGTTATGTCCAGGAGCGAATGATCTGTGGACGCCATCGTCACTTTGTACAGCACCAACGTCAGCAGCAACGCGCAGGCACTTCCTGTTCCGGGAGCGTGGGCGGGGCTTGGTGAGGTGACTGATACAGCTGCTACAGCTGCCCTCTTTGACATTATTACAAGTGATTTTGGCCTGCCCCAAATCATGCTAACAACAGCAACTTTATGTGTTAAGGTTAAGTGTTTCTTGTGTATATAACGTGTTTCTTTGTCATGCTATTTATAGTTTGTTTTTATATGTCCAAGTCTCATGTTGGATTGAATTTGTGTGTTTTGTTGTGATTTTTCTTTTCTTCTTTTATTATAAAAGGTTATTATTATTATTATTATTATTATTATTATTATTATTATTATTATTATTATTATTATTATAAAAACTGCCCATGCATAATTACTTTGAGCAGGTTTAAATTAAATAAATAAACAGTATATACATGTTGGAACAAAATTGTGTTGTAATGTTTTATAATTTTTATTTATCGTGCCATATAGCAGTCTCTTGATAAGTTATTCACTTCACATTTGATTGTTCCGGACCTAATCCCTATTTATTCAATATTTTGCACTGAAAGTTGCATCATTGCATTATTCATTCTTTTGGATTTGCACCGGGGACCAGGTAAACACAATCTCGTTTCTCAATGTACTGCACCGCACTGTATACAGATGGGTAACAATAAAGTCTGTCTTGTCTCTTATCTTATCTGAAGCCCACTAAATTATTTTTACAAAGCTAACACCACAAGACAAATACACCAACAGGATAGATGTAGTAGTTTCTGGTTGGGACAGATATGGCCTCTACCAGCACAATCATTTATCACAGAAAATACTAATCCAGCAGGTGGTGCCCCAGGGCACGTTTTTAATACTTAAAATTAAAATTGTCAGTTCTTGTTCATTATGTCTGCAATTTGGTTTCTTTTCTCTAAGTACTCATTCAGAGTAAAATATTTGATCTGACTGTATTGCAGTCACACATACAAAGACCTTTCTTTTCCCCCAACATAGCCTTAACTTTAATGCGTTCCAACTTAACCCTACCTGTCTTTATAGGCATGTAGAAGATAAAGCACAGAAGAACAAACAATAGTGTCTTTGTTTAGATGTGTTCTTAACCCCACGGTTTTCTCTCTGTCTCATAATGGAAAGCAGACACTGGACAATATACATTGGCTACAGTATTTTTCAGTTTGTTTCAATATACTGACAGCGATAAAGTCATAGCAAACACAGCCCATTGTCTTGAGAAAACATTTGTATTTTACAACATGCTCTTGATGTGACACAATGATGCAAAACAGTCTATGTAATTTAGTTTTGATGCTGTGGCCTTAAGGCAATTTTTATCAACAGATGTTATATTAACTTATGCACACTAACATTTCATTACTTGAATGAAATAAAAATGTCTTTTGCAAAATATTTACTTCGTTACTGGCATTTTTTGTGTTTTTGTTGTGTAATTCATTTTTAAAATGTTTTTTTCACTTAAAGAGCTAACATTGTAGTCAAAACCAGAACAAGCAATCAATTGTGATTACAAAAATGGCTTCCAGTATTTCTTTACACATCTCAAAATCCAACAAAATCCTGGTGGCATGACACGGAGGTGGTAGTGTTCGCAGCTCTGTCTGCAGGGTGGCTCATGGGGAGGTCACACAGAGTTCAGATTTTTTCTTTCTTTTTATCACTTGTCTACTTTAGTTGAAAGGGGATGCTGCAGAATTCAAGCCATGTTACTCCAGAACAAAAAGAGATGTCAGAGCAAATCTTGTCAACAGTTGTATTTGGCTCAGTGTGGGTTAGAGTGTAAAGCAAGACTGCCACTTTTCTCTATGATGGTGTTGGCCTCGTTTTCTTTTCACTGTTGTGTTGTGAGAGCTCGTTCAAGCTATAGTAAGAGATCAAGTATAAATGAGTGTAAACAACAAGTGTACAGCGTATTAAATTATCATCCTACTGAGACACATTTTTAGCACGCCGTATGTCTTAAAAAAAAGGACAAATCACACAGGTAATCAAATGAAGTCACTTTTATTAAATCTTGTCAGAGAGAAACCTAAATGTGATTGAACTGCACTTGCGCATTTACAGATAATAAATATTTAAAAATGGCTGAATTGACTGATTTCACATGTGAAACATTTTTGTTATGTGATTTATTTATGTGCTTTTTCCTAACAAAACAATGACAAGGAAACATTTTTATTACACGGCTTCGGAATACATTGTATAGTGACTCATACTTCTCAAAGTGCTATGACTTAAAAAAAAACGTTCAAAAACATTACATTTAAAATAAACAATAATACAACCTTCCATAAACATCAGAGTCAAGAGAGTCTGCTCGTCACCCTGTCATACACTTTCACACATGAATGGGAAAATGTGTAATATGACTTAGACATAAAAAAAAAATTCTGGCGCTTATTTGAAAAGTAATTTCAAACTGTAAGCAAACCCTTAGAACCATTCAGCAGTGTAATGTACATATACCGTATATGCAAAGCAAAGAAATACATCTACAGAAGCTTGTAAATCATTCCTTAAATAATTCTAATGAATTTCAACAAAGGCTTGATTAGGAATGTACACCTGGGCTATTATTTGCATCTCGTTCGGTTACTGTTTTTATTTTGTCAACAGTATGTGGACATCACAGTCAATGTGGTGCAGGCAGTCTGGTCTCTTTTTGTGTACACAAAGCAAATCAAGCAGGACAGGTTTTGTCAGTTGTTGTAGTCTGTCCCATCTAAGTGATCTGGGATGGGCAGTCCAGTGAGGACTGTTAAACACCTGTTCCAGACATTGAACACGGGGCAGACTGGCTGAGCAAAGGCAACATCAAATGTATGCAAGTGCTGAGAGCCGACAGCGTCGTAGAAAGACAGAGATCCAGAGTCATAGTCCAACAGCACTCCGAGACGACGCAGGTGCGGGGAAGGCTCGATGGGCAACTCCTTACTGTTGTGACGCACCACCCACGAGTTGTTGCATCGAGACAGTACCCAGGACGCAGAGTTTTTGCCAACCCACTCTTGTTTCGGTGCCGACTTGTATGCAATGCCCACTGCAAACCTGCATGCCCAAATGGAGAAAAACAAACTGTGAGATTTCATAAATACAAGTACATTTCTAGCATTCTAAGTTATTACAATTCATTCTGTGGGGAACATGAATGTGTGCACCAGATTTCATGGAAATACATCCAATAGTTGTCAAGATAGTTTACCCAAAACAACAAAATGTCAAACTCATGATAGCACTATAGCAAAATTCAGGGGGGTTACCAAAGTTACTAGCATTCATCCTCTGGGGACCATGAATATTAAGTTAAAAAAAGAAAAAAAAAATCTTTCTTGTACCAAACAGGAGACTTGATAGGAAACGCTGCTTACTGTTAGATCTGAATGATCAAATAGTTGCACGGCAACAGAAAGTAAATAAAAAAAAAAAAACATTAAGGGACCAAAGAATAGTTTGCAGATTTTACTTTTTGCCATTTACAAAATATCACGGCAATCCTTCCAATTCTCCAATAACCCCTTGACATATTTCAGTCTGGACCAAAGTGGTGGACCAAACCATGGATACACACTGCCATCCCAAGAGGGAAACAGGTAAATGTTTACCATGTGCTTCCTCCTATCAGAGCTTCCCAGTAATGGCGGCCGCTGTCGATGTAGACATTTCCTGTGACACCGTAGCTGCTGTGGCTGGAGAAGCGGTCCTGACTGTGGCTCTTCTTGGATGACGTCTCGTCCCTCTCCACAGTCAGGTTGTCATGGGACAACCTCAGCTTCCGGTGAGCTGACTTTGGGTCCAACTTGAATGGTTGACCTTAAAGAAAGGGCATGTTAAATGCTGGTTTCTATAAGATGCAATACAATTCTAATTGGAAATGAATTATAGAAAAATTCTTGACAAACTGTTGGTCTTGAGTTTCCCTGGTTCACTGCTGCGGTTTCCAGCCTGATTTATGGCCTTCAGTATGAAAATGTACTTGGTGCCACACTGAAGCCCGTGCACAGTGTAGTGATTTTGCTTTATGTTTGGTACAATCATCCAGCTGTCAGCAGAGTTGCACAAACCTGCAGCCCAGACAGACAAGAGAGTCACTGACAAAGTACAAACCAATTGATCATGAAAAAGCATGTTCAATTAGCCCCTGGTTCATTGCTGGAAATTAAGAAGTGGGACAATAAATAATTATATGCAGCATTTCAATCTATAGCTACAATTTTTGACTCTATAGTCAAATTACCATTCATCCGAGTGTGCTTGAGCACAGAGGCAGATGAGAATAAATTGCTTGATCGAGCATGTTGTGACCTTGTTAGAGCAATCAATTTAATCAGTCAGCTGCTCATTTCAACCCCGAGATAATATCGAGCTCATGAGGTTCATCTAGATGTAAATCCAGTCTGACTGAGCTGTTATTTTCCCCCCCATCCCTCACTGCAAAAATTGCAGTGTATATAGGTAACATCTCATTACCCATAAGAGCCAGGACAGAGCACTCCACTCCTGCTAATACAATACAAGACAATATTATGTTTGGATAGTGTAACGTAGCCCCCAAAGAATTTAAAGTCCTTGAGTGAAACCGCTTTCAAATCCCTCCATCATTGTCATGTTTCCCACCACAAACATTACACTGCACTCCCACCAGAGACCTGCATATAGACTTACTGACAACATTAGATTGGCTGGTAAAGATGGCATACTGAAGTTCATATGATACAACAGAGAATTCGTCATCTGATGTCCAGTGAACTGTGATCGTGTCGTATGAAGCTGTACATAATTCCTCACGGATTACTGGTGGATTTGGTGCTGCAATCAGAAAACAAAAGACAAATGTTTTTCTGAGACGTTAATGAAAGCTGAGTGGATTCTAATATGCACACAAAAATCACAATATGTTGCAGAGACCAGTGGTAGTAAATAGCACCATCCATTTGTGTCTTTTTATTCTGACGTGTAATTAAACTCGGTTGCAGTACCCCCAGCTATTATAGCTACAGACCCCATGCAGAGTTAAATTCACCCTGCACAATAGGCGCTGAGCATAAACAATCAAACCTGTATTCAGCCGAAAATAAAGCTTAGCTGTAGCCTTACACTTGTGAGCTTTTTTGTTTTCTGTCGCTAAGAGGCACATCGTTGAAATAAAAGTCTCTGCTTCTGTCCATGCCAAAGCCTTTAAATTGTATGAATCTATAATTGAAGAATAAGGTGAGGATAGTTTAAAATTCCCTGTTTGGATAAAAGGAACGTAAATTATCTAGTTTGAAGAACTATTAGAGTGCGAGTGAAAAACTGCCCAAAAGCTGTAGAGTAACTTAATTCATCTGGCAGTATATACTGAGCAAGCACTAGATTATATTAATTAACAGATAGGCTTCGTGCCAAAACATAAATAATATTGGGCTTAAATTGCAATACCCTGCTCACCTGTGAGGTAATCTAAGCTTTCAAGCATTTTCTTCTCCCTGGTGAAGTCCAACGCAAAAGTATCAAAGGTATCATTCAGGTTCATTTCTGGTAACAGAATTTGAGAGGAAGCTGTTGCCATAGAAACTCTGTAATAAAGAAGTATATTATTAGATGATGACGGTTTTATACACCATATACACCACACTGTTGTTTGTTGATAGTGTTGGCTTTTGTTGTTCCCTCACCTCTCACAGGTGCTTTTAGCCGTTTGGAGGAAGCGAGTGTGGTCTGTCTCCTTGAGAGTTTGGTTGGCCTGCGTGATGAGGGAGGAGGACCTCTCGATGCACTGCTTGCAGCTGGCTATCTGCTGGGCTAGTTTCCTCAGCCGCACAGACTGGGCAGAACAAAAGGACATGTTGATAGATGAAAAGCTTGGTAAATAACCAACCGATGTACTACTTACTGTATGAGGCACCAACCTGCCAGATGCTAGATTTGATTTTACCTCACCAATTAGAAAAATCCTAACTGGGGAAAATCTGATTTACACCTTTGACAATTAGATTTTTCAGTTGTGTAATATCCACAACACTGTGAGCTTCAACCTGTTTTAAAAGCTGTCCTGGCACGAGAGGTGTATGTATGAAACATCCCTCATAACACTGCCATAGTAACCAGACCCTCCTGTCCCGCATCTGTGCCTTATTGGCTTAGTGGTTGAAAGCAACCTCAGAACCTGACACGAGGCACGGGGTGAGGAAGGAAAGAGTCCTCCTCCAGAGAGGGCCATCACAGGAAGCAGGGGTGATCTTACTTTGACACTGAGCAGGGCACAGCATGCCACTGCCTCTCTAATGGCATCAAACATGGGAAAAGAAAGGGAAACGATTCAAGAGGCACAGAACACGCACATTTATTGCATGGATTCTGTGCCAGAAGTTCTCCTGATACTGAAGACAAAACACATCAGTAAACTCGGCAGTACGGTGAGTATTTCAGTGCAAGTAGCTTTAACGAGTGTACAAAATCACACAAAAGAATTCATCCAAACAGATCTGAGGACATGTTGTCACCAGCCCCCCGTCTGAGCTTTAAGGTCAGAAAAAGAGGATGAGCGATTTTAAATCAGCTGAGATGTCAGAAAGCTTTCTCTGAACCATCAATGCATTGTAGGCCTATGTTTGAACCTACTGAACCTAGGCCTACTGAACTAGTAAAAGCGTGTTTTACTGTGTTTATATGTAAGAAGAAAAATGTCTTATTGATGTTTTCAAAGGTGACATAGTCTCATCTCAAAGAGTCACATTTTGAAGAGTTTTTGTCATCCAACAACAGTGAATTTGTTACTGCTGTATTCTGATAAAGAACAACATGCTCAGGTGTTGTATGCTAGCTTATCAGCTGTGTTGGAAAGCAAGGTTATCAACACGCACAAGGTGATAAACAAAACAAAGGTTATCAAGACACAAAAGGTGACGAACAGTACCTTGCCCTCCTTTATCTTGGTAGCTATGATTTGTCTCCGCTGCTGTATGATATTAATCAGCTGGTCACACTCCTCCAGCAGCTTGTTTTCTTGTCGCGACGCGTTTACCTAGATAGGACAGATGGACAAATAAGAGACAGTGTTTTTGTAAATCATTTACTTTGACAAAATGTTTTGCTGCACAACTGCAGGTCCACTTGATTAAATGCTCTTTCAAATACATTAACCTTGTGCACAGTGTGTCTTTTTTATCCCAAACAAATGCATGATCACAGTCATTGCAATGAACATGTACACAATATTTGATTGCTTTATTTGATATGCTTTTTGAGGAAACACATAACTATCTACTTTATGTGTTTATTTCCAAGTCCTTGCATACATATTTGGCCTAAACATTGGCTCTGAAAATGCTAAATTTGCAGCAAACTGTATGCATATTGCAGAAATTATTTACTATAGACTAATGAGCCCTTAATCTTGTTGACGTGTTGAAAAGCCCCTCTCAGATACAGTAATTCATCACTGTGTTAATCATTAAATGAGTTGCCCATGCTATGCCACAGTAGCAAGGAGCCCACACCTGAAAGGTAAAAGATAAACAAACCTCACCTCCACATGTTGGCAGGTTTGGATGAGTTTGCCCATCAGACTTTCCAACTCACTGGTCCTCTTGATTAGGCTGCTGAGGTTGGAATCCAAAGCTTGCTGCAAAACAAAATTGAAAATGAGTATTTCATTACACACTGCCACACTCATCAAACTGTAAACAGCGGAATAAATCTTGGAGGAGAGATAGGTGAATGGGAACATAAGGACTGTGTGGCTGGAGTGTAATGGGCACAGGAGAGGGCACACAAGGCTGCCACTGGATATGACTGGCCACATTTGGGTTTCGATCAGTGTAGAGCCCGCAGTCCACCCTGTGTGCCAGAGATCCCATCATACTGCCTGCTGAGGCTACGGAGCTAAGCCGAGCATCTGCCAGTGATTTGGACAACTAAACCCCGGCTGTGTTAATCACTGACTCAGATCAAAGGCTTATGTTTCAAGCTTAATCTCTTACTGTAACTGGGTAGCATAATGACTGTGTGCTGTGGTAGTACAACACATCTTCTGATTGTAAAGTATTATTGTAAGATGAATGATTGATTAATTACAAAAGTGTAGTCCCACCAAAAACAGAGGTGTGGGAAAATGCTGCAAATCAAACATGTATTGACAGGTGTTTTAATTGCACACACTAACAAAGGCAAAATCTAAATTATTAGTCTTGTAGGATGCTGTAAGAAGCCCAGGTTTTCAACTGAATCAGATAAAAACAAAAGAATGAAATTTGCATTGTAAATGGTATAAAATACAAGATGGGTTCAATATTCAATTTATCTCCATATATTGAAGTACAAACATAAAACTTTTCCCTTCAAAAAAAGCCAATAGAAGAGAACAATCTGTTAAGAGAGGCCTGTAGTGGGTAGACCTTCAGCTTAGACGTCTCACATTATGATTTCATAAGGTGGGAGCCTCACTGTGTACTAAAATAGCAGAGGCTTTATTTTACCGCTCTCACAAATATGATTTATTTATATGAAAGAGAAGGTGATGAAAGCCTTTTCAGATGCTGATGTTGATGGTACAGGTGAGGTGAGTTCAAACTTTTAAAATGGACACATGAAACATATTAACCAAACCGATGTTGAATATAGCCAAATGTGTACGGTTTAAACTCTCCCCCGACAATGTTGTTGGTTGAATATGAAAAGGATCACATGAAGCCAAACAGAGAAAGGGAGAGCAAATGGAAAAGGCGGAAAAGCCTGAGAGACATTTTAGTGTACTGTATTTCTCGATGCGCCTAAAATACAACTTCTCCTGCAACATTAATACTCTCTGTGTGTTTAGACAGCTCTTTCTAATGGAGGTCTCTTTCCGAGAGTCATTTCAAGCTGATGAGAGGAAAGAATAGCAGCTTCCTTTTGCATGTGAATGCTTCTGGTCCCACACCTTTGCTTTGGCCAGTCTCTCTTCCTTCCTTTCACAGTCCAGAGAGAACACTGACAGGACTTGGGAGTTTTATCCTGTGTCAACATTAGAAGTTGTATCCAGATTCTGGCACTTTATCCTGTGAACACCACAAGCCCAGTTACACATGCGTGGTTTTAACTTTGTTTGAGGACTGTGTAAGCTTTCATTGAATCAGAAACACATATCATTGTGAGGTATTCTAGTGTACAAATATACACTATTATCTAGTATCTGTGAACTCAACACTCTACATGCACTTCATTACAGGCCCAATTAGTATTTTTTATTAACAGTATATTATGGGTACAGTATATTCATTGTTTGACCTGCTGCGTTTTCTCTTCTGATTATAATTTCCAATATGGGTCTGTTTTACAAATATTACTAATCAAAACTTTTAGTGTATATTCTCTATTGTTAGGCTATGTAGGACATGTCACAGTAGAAAAAAAAAAACCCATGTAATAAAATTAACGATAGCTGAATTCCATTTAGCTGCTTTAGTTTCAGGCTCCTGGTATTGTGTCAGACTGACATGCCTTACTGAGATACTTAAATACAACAGAGACATAGTTAATGTTATTAGTAACACCTGTGCTTTACCTACAGTATAACATGTCAAAATGTCTGGCCTGTTATTAAAATACTTGTCAGTTATGTACTATATATAACTCATACTGTATGTTTTTCAATACCTCTTTATAAAGTGGAATACACAACGCTATGAAACTTATTATTTTATGATATTATAATTATATAATTATATTTATTATATACATGTTTTATTTTACATAATCTGCCTTTCAGCAGAAAACAAACTGGCAATGTGGGTTTTTGTTCCTGAACATGGCCAAAAGGTTCTTCTACCTTTACCCCATTGCATGTTGGGATTATACTCCAACCACTCCTATGACCCTAAATAGAAATAAATTGGCAGAGCAGGATCATGTCACATAATGACCAAAACCAGACTGAAGGAATTACTGCATTATACATGCCTGCTTGCACACACATGTACACACACACTCACGCTAATGTCACAACATCCCCTTCTGTGGGAATTTCTGAGAAATGTGAGGCACTGTGGCTGTAAACATGTGTTTGGGAAAACCGGCAACTATGAGCAAGCTCAGCTGCACACCTCCTGGGTCCACGAGAAAAGAACAATTTCTCTCTGAGATGGGAATTGCTGTTTTTCTTCTGTCACTTGAGGCTTCTAACAATGCAGCTAAGTGCATGTTATATCAGTCAACAGGATACACTGACAAATAAATGCATGAAGTGGTAGAATATATCGCATCATAAAATTGCATCAATCAACTGAGGATATTATAAAGGAGAAAAAACAGATCATAGCTAGTAAGTTTTTAAGAAGATAAAGGATAAAGGACTCTACTCTAAATCCGACACCATATTGTCTTTAACCACTTGAAGAATCTGCCTATTGAAAGATTAAGAACAATACGACTACACTGAAGAATAAAACATAAAGCAGTATACTACATTTGTCACATTAAAGGTGCACTATGAGTTCCTGCATGGTCAGTAAATTTCAAACAAAACAGAGCAAGCTCGCCCCTCCCCCCATGTTTCCGTAACTGTCATGACTAACTGACTGTCACTAACCCCCCACCCCCTCCCTCAACCATCTTGTGCCTCTAGTGTTTGTTTGACGTTTACGACCCCTATGTTGTCTCCCGAGACCGGGTTTTTTCACAGTGTATTCAGGGGACAGGCAGCTAGCGGATCAAGGAGAGATGCCTACGATTTGAGACAAAAATGAAATCGCGCTGAAACCATGCAGGAACTCATAGTGCATCTTTAATAACCAACATGGCTACACTACCATGCCTCATTACTATGTGTCTGACCAGCAATTCTGTTGGTTTTCAAAGGATAGAGCCTTTGGAAAGCAACATACATGTCTAGGTTTTTCCAAATCTGTCCCTGAATGTGGAATTAAAGAAATGATGCTGATCACCTGGTCTGCCTCCTGGTGTGAATGACCACGCCCCACCACATAGAGAAAGCGGCCAGGGGATTTCTGCACAATGACAGTATGATCAAACAAAGGAGACAGGTTAAGGCTGGTCCTCTGACCTTTCTTGCCAAACATGTTGCAAAAGATAGCTTGCATCCCAGTTCCACTATGACCAAGCATTGTGAAAGACAGGAACGGGCACACAAAAGGGTTTCGAGTGTTACTTGTGAAACAGTAAACCACCCCTTTTGTGAGTAATGCATGGACACTGTGAGTGTTTGTGAAAACAAAGCAGCAGACCCTCATTTTTATTTCATGCAGTGGATGCCATGCAGTTCTCAGGATACACTTTTGGATGAACTTTTACAGAACTGAAAAGATCAATACTACAATTGAGCTAAAGACATAGTCCTAAACTAAAATAGTAAATATTTTTAATTATTAGCTCAAAGCTAACTTGTTATTTCCATGTCAAAGGTTCACAATAAATCTCTCTGCTGCACGATTGCCTTGTTGTGGACTATAAAATGATCCCCTGAGGTTGCTGGAGACATGATAGAGACCAACATTGTGTGTTGACAAAGCACTAACCCGTTAAGCCAAATTCTCAATCTTATGATAGAAGCAGATTGACGTCTATAATGAAAGAGCAACCTTTATGCTATGCCACCTATTATGCTCCAGGTAACAGCATCTTCTCATGCCTAATTGATATCGGCCCATCTGCTGAAAGTGAGCACTTCCACTTAACCTAAAAACTGTGAAAGCAGTCTCTCGCATTGGGTGTTATTACACTTGAGACTTGTCAAGAGAGAAACAACCACTCCAACTCACTTCATTTATACTATTTGTCTAAGGTTTATGATACATCTGGTCTTAAAGTAAAAGGCTGGCAATATTACATTTTTTTTTATTATAAACAAATCCCAAAATCAAGCCCCAAGCCCATGTTAAATATGCTTATCTTTAACAGCAAGTCATGAATATATAGTTTCATTTAAAAAAAAAAAAGAAGTCAAGATTCCTCCCTTAAACAACTGGGCACTGTCGTTTTTAGCAAATGTTACTCAAACAGAAGAAAATAGCGTCTTTGGCAGGGACTGTTTTCAGCCATGGATCTGTTACACTAGCAAGTATTCACGGAAGGAGGATGGTTTGACTATGGGATTGACTCAAAATAAATTATATTGTCCATGTAATGCAATCTATGCAATGGTGTGGCTCATTTATGTGTTTTTGAACAACAATGGAGGTCTATGGAACAGCCGAATAAGCTATATCAGGCAAAGACTTGTTAGAAGGATCAAGTAATGGTTGTTTTTTTTCTTCATGGTATTTGTTGACAATGAGAAAAATATAGACTATTACCACACATTACTGTAAAATTGAGTTGAGTAAGGAAGTCATTTTGTAGCGTTAGTTATTTCATATTGTTTATCATAGGAAGTTTACAGTATACTGTCTGTGAAGTGCCACTGTAGATTTCCTTAAAGATAATGCTTGCTTCACATTTGATTTACAATAATATGCCTTTCACTTGCCATAACATTATGCAATATTAACTTATTTGTACTTTAAGTTAAAGTACTTATTTGTAAGGTGCAGATTATCTGCATTATCTGCATAATTGCTCTTCACAGAGGGGTCTGATTTATTACATATTTAACAAACTAGAAGAGGTAGGGGTTCGAAAGCATTTTATCAAATCCAAATCCAGTATCAAATTCACTTGGACCAGGAACCGGATCCAAAATGGAACCAGCAGTTGAAAACCAACCCTAAAAAATAATGGTTCAGCTAAGTCACAGTGAAAAGCAACTACTGACCAATGTTACAGTACATGAGACTGAGAATGTTAAGAAGTTAAGACAAAAACATTATCATCGCAACTTTTTATAATTTCCTGATGAACTGGTTTATAGTTTATAGTGCCTGCACACCTTTCTACATCACTAAACTCAAACCTCTCAAAAGCTCACTTTGAAAGTTTGAGTTATCAATAGCTTGTGTACCTGTCATACTGTGACACTGTAGCCGATGTTAAGGGGTTTAAAAATATATATATACAGAAATTAGCTTTGAATTCTGTGGGAAAGTTTTCTGTAGTGCATTATAAATCTCCAAGCATTCCTCTAACTACAGATCATTTCATACCTTGAGTTTGTCAAATCGGTCACCGAGGGCTGCCACGTGGTGGTCCCGGTGTCGGCCAACCAGCTTACACAATGCACAGATCAACTGTTCATCTGTTACACAGTACATGTTGACCTTCTCATCCTCGTGCTCCAGACACATAAGCCCTCGCAGATGGGAGTCCATCAAGGGCTCGATCAAACGGTGGCCCGTGAACGGCTTCTTGTTGGGGTGGGTGGCCTTAAGACATTCATCACAGTACGACACCTCACAGGTGACGCAGGTCTTCACAGCGTCCTGTGGAGGGTCCTGCTCACAAAACTGACACTGCACCCGGTCCCTGGGGGAAGTCATGGCTATGCTGTCGAGGACGTCTCGCTCGCGCCGAGTCTCGTTAGGAGAATTAGGTCCGCTTAGAGAAGCCTTCTGATAGCGGTCAATGATGTTCTGTAATGTAACGTTGCGTTTGAGTCCCTCTAGGCCCCTCTGGTTGAGGGTGATGACATAGCGACAGGTTGGACACTGAAATGCGCTGATGGACTGAATTGGCTCGCTGGGCGTGCAGTGTGAGACCAGGATACGATGGGCACAGTTGAAACAAAGGCTGTGAGCACAGGGCAAAAGCAGCGGGTCCTCAAAGAGCTCCAGACAGATTGGGCAGGTCAGTTCCGACTCCAGCGTTTCCATCTTCAGGCAAAACAAAGTGAGGTCGTCAGCGAAATCCAGGGAAGCTGATCAGCTATCTGTAAGGATGACAGAGAAATTAATTAGACATTGGTGATAGCTATGAAAAGAGTTAAACTGTGGGAGGTTGTAAACACTCCTTCAATAGAAGGTAATGAGTTGCCTTTAATCTGCAACTATTATCATGATCACTTATTTTTCAAGCAAAAATCCCAAACACTTCTTTGTTTCAGCTTGTAAACTGTAAGGATTTTCAGCTTTACTTTATCTAATGTACTAGTCAATTGATTATATATTGGATTTTGGACTGCTGGTCAGACAAAACAAGGTATTCGAAGGCATCACCTTTGGCTTTAGGAAATTCTAACTATTGTTACTATTTTCTAAGATTCTATAGACCAAATGATTCATCAAGAAAACAATTTAAAGATTAATGAAAATAATCCTTGTCCAGGTTTGGATGTGACATTTACTTGAAAACATTTTTAAATAAAAAGATCATGCATATTTTGTTTTATTATCATAAGTACTTATGATAAAAAAAACAAAATTACCCAGCCCTGTCTTGAGTTTCATTTAATTTCCCCTGCAAACTGAATATGAAAACATGAAAATAAATATTACACTATGTAAATATTTGTAAGAGATATCTGATTATGGAAAAGAAGCAAATTGAGAAGGTAAATCCAGCAAGTAGGAGAATACTCAAACAAAAGATATTAGTCTGATTATTATACATATTTCAGACTTCTGTATGGTCTGAACTAACAAGTTCAAGAATGCAGCTCATTTTAATTTGGCAGAGGAATAGTCTAGCCTATCCCCATGTATTCCTCTCTACACTGTAGTCGGAAGGCAAGCAGGCCAGTGAGGACTGACAGCTCAGCCAAGCAGAAGTGTATTGGCCTTCTTGCTGATGGCTGGGGCTCCACGCTATCATACAGACACTAAGCCTTTGTTCAGGGCCAGTCAGACACCCCAGCTGCGAGTGGACACACTGTGCTCACAGCGTCTCTCTATGTGAACTCTCTACCTCCACTCATTATGTGTGAAGAAGGCAAAAGCTCATTATCAGGACAGTCGGGCACAAGTAGCCTTTTGAAGTTGTGAGGATACAGCAATTACCTCTGAGCTACAGACCTGGGTTTGTTCTTTCCATTCTATTCAAATCTTCACAGACAGGCAGCTATCCCACTGCACTGTACAAGAGGCGATTGTTGCACTTGTCTTCTCTGACTGTGATGCATCTGTGGGCCTTTGTTTCTTTGCTATTTTGTTCTTTAAAGACAAAGCGGCGAGTTTTGCAGAGGATTAAACACAACCTCTACACTATGCAAATCCCTTTATGCTAAACATCAAGCTTTCTGGCACAGATTTTGTTTGAAAGTTGGTATTTTATCATTAACATGTTCTTTTTAAATTTCAGATAGTTTGCAGTGAATGATTATTAATGAATTCATGCATCTATAATTAGCCTTAAACCAAACGAATTGCTACAGAGTAACCAAACTGTGGCACATGAAACTACACAATTGCATGCCTTACTTTTTAGCCATTTGTTTGACATGTTGTTACTTTAACACACGAGACAACATCACAGCAAAGCTATCAGCTACAATATAGCGGCTACTCAACTAGCACAGGTCTCGTCAAACAGGTTAAGCTGTTGCTTCAACCAGGCTGTCCTCAATACAAAAATGAATAAAGAGCTTTGTATGACAAACACAATGCAAAGACGCTAATCCTCTGATGTCATCGTCTGTGGTATAAAATACCCAGAAAGCTTGTAAAACAACACTGTGGCAAAGAGCCACTGCAAACTGTATTACAGCCCCCAAGTACATCAGGCACTCCTGAAAGCTCTCTCCATTCATACACAGTTTACTATACCCACCGATGGATTCCGCCCCACTTTGCAATGCCGAGACATTTCTGCTGAAGGAAAACTTCTGACCTAAATCATGAAAACATATTAACATCAACAAATGCACCAGCTATAAACCCCAGCATGCTGTAGATATTGGCATCCAGTTGGCACAAGTCTTCACAGCCACAGTAATCCTGCAGCAGAGCTGTCATTAGGAAGAGATTGAGCAAGAGGTAGAAAGCACAACAGGAAAAGTTGCCCGACAATTCCAGGAAAGCCAGCTCCACCTACAGCTGGAGCGCTAGCCAGTACTGGAAGTAGAGAGAGAGAGAGAGAGAGAGAGAGAGAGAGAGAGAGCAGACAACAGTGTGTGTGAGAGAGAGAGAGAGAGAGAGAGAGAGAGAGAGAGAGAGAGAGAGAGAGAGAGGGAGGCAAAATCAGGAAAGCAGAGCCCTAGCCCATGCCCTCACAGGCAGGTTAGTGTCCTCTCAGCTCTGTCCATTCAGAAATTCAAAGCGTCAGGATCAGTTTCAGGTTTCCTTGTGTGACCACCCCTCTAGCTTCTAGCAGCACAATGCTGTTGATTAGAACTTTTCTTGGCTATGCCACCAGGGATTCGAAGAGAAACACTGAAGACACAAACACAGCTGAGGGCCAGCCTGAGAGGCTGCAGGACTCCTCTGTAACATGGGACAGAGGTCTGCGACTCCCTCAGTATTCAAAACACAAGGTGACGTGGAAGAAGCAAATTACATCACAGACTGTTATCTGTGTCTCCAGTCTGTGTTGTACTATGTAGTATGTGTAATACACCTCAGGAGTGCCACAATTCAAAACAACATATCCAAAACTATGTCTATCTCTCAACCTGCTGACAGCAACAACTGAAAGTTGCTAAGCATACTCTCTCACAAATAGGACTGCAAATGAAGAAAGACACCACGAAACATCATCTGCTACGTACACCTCTGTCCCAGTTGGCCCATGTGGGCCAACTGTGTACCATCTGCTTACCATGTGCCACTATTTCCAGACACACCCCGCTGTGCTGCATTTCAATTATCCTGTCATTCAAAGAGAGTCCCCAGAGTGGCTATCTTCTCTGACAGACAGATACACACTGTAAATATTAAAGAGACGCTAAAGTTTCGACAAAGCGGTGGGTGTGAGCTGCATTGCTGGGGATATGCACATGGGAATGTGACAAGCATTCCCAAGGTTTCTCTTTATACGGTCTCCAACTGGGATGGATTTTAGTACCATGAGTTCAGCAAAAGGACTTGAAACTGAGCACACACATTTGAGGGGAATCCAAAATAAAGGAGTTTGTTTAAAAAAAAACTCTGCCTCTCTTCTGATTGCTCCCGTTTCAACATTCAAACACAATTTACTCACACGATCAATGTATACTGCTTTCAGAATACCTTAATATAGATAGACAGGGCATTGATATGCTTTTGCAATATGACTTTTATTGCACTCAGAGGCATGAATCAGGTTACCTCAGAACTACAATGCACCCTTTAAGACAGAAGAATCACAAAAGCTATATTATGGTATATAATACCCAGAATATCATATGAAATCTATTTCTCAAAAAAAGCAATCACAAAACACATACCAATATGACAACCAAGTTTGCTATAGTTTGATGAATAATGCGTGGAATGTGTAAATGTCCTCCTTTTGGGAACCAAACTACTACATATGCTCCTAACTGTGTGGCTCTTTGATGAACTTGAGCACCAACTTAACATTTGGAGTTTTATTTGATTAGGAAGTAATGGCTCATTTAGAGATGAAACAATTACATTGTCTCAGATAGGAAGACAATTTCCTGCTCAAGCACTTTCTAATCCTTTTGGTTATGGTGTTTTATCACCTTTAATGATGGCTCTGAGCCATGTATTCAGCAGCTGAGAGAGTGATTGCTCTTTGTCTTCTTTCCTGGGGCAGACACCTAACATATTTATCTGTAATCGTGTCTTCACAGCGTGGCTGTGACCAATGTGCAGCCTGTTGCTGCTCCCTAAAGCAGCCAGCTCAGCAGCAGCCCACTCAGGCCTAATGTAATTTACAGCTGTGGCAGCACAAGCCAGCTGATTGGACTGACAAATCTACCTGATCTGCAGCTGCACACATTACCGAGATTAGCTGCATGAAGCCTTGCCCTGACCAACATCCATTATTACTGATTATTAAAGGCGGATTGTGAAGGGCAACTTAATTACAAAAACATTTAGGCTACTGTATTTATAACTCATCTGGCTAACAGGAATGAGAATTATGACTGTCATGTGTGCGCTCATGGCAAACTGATGTTAGAAGACATACAATTGAGTTCGCAATATTGAGTTCCATACAGACTGAGAACTTGATATAGATGTCTAAAGGTCAGCTGAACAAGTTGTTTTTTTTCCTCTTGCTTTTGTTTCTCTGTGCGCTTACTGTCAGTTCGTGCTGTACCGGTCATACTGGTTAGCATCACAAACTGCACCAAACTCTCATTTCCTCTCCGAGACTTAGCAGGTGGGATCGGCGGGAAAACACCGCATCCTTTCCACAACCACAGGAACTTTACAGAATGTGACTTTCCAAGCATGCGGCTGCAGCCTGCTGCTCATTAGTCCGCATAAAAGAAATGTCTTACTAAGCCCAAAACTATCGTTCGGATGTAGTTCGTTAACATCAAAACGCACAAATCAGTTAACAGCATATGTATCTGTCTTACCTCGTGTGTGGATAAGCGATTTGTAACGTCACACAACAAGAATGATGTTTTATTTGCCAGGGAAGACATTCAAAGAGTGACATCGTGTGGCTGATTTATAATTTACAGCAAACACGTATATCTGTCCTTACTCAGAGATTTCTTACATTTAACGATTATACAAAATGCCAAAATTACATGATGACATTTTTGCAGTTATATTTCAAAAATAACTATAATTTAAAAAAAATTGCTATGTCTAATTGTACTCATTTTATATGTATGCTAAGTCTACAAGAAAACTAATTACAACAACAACAACAATAATAATAATAATAATAATACAAAAAAATTGCCCTCTCGTAAATCTTATCTTAACGTAGACTTAAAACCAATGCAACTGTTCTTTATAAATACCTCCACATGTGTTGCAATGGTGACAGCTTGATATCTATTTGTCACACTAGTGATCAAAGGCAGCGCACTCTGGGAAGATGTCTAACATTCCTCCTCACTGGAACAAGATAAGTTACTAATTAATAAGGAAAACCATAGACCCAACAGCAATGCCCCAGTTTACTCTTTGTTAGCTTCATGTAAAATGACTCCCATGCATGTAGGCCTGTCACAAACTGTGTTCAGATGTATTGCCAGAGCATATATGGATGTAGCAGGGGAGAAAAGTCAGTATCTTTTATCTTATCAGTGGAAAAACATGTATTCTGTAGGTCATGAGGCTACCAGATTATGGATGAAAGGCTGGGTTTTTCTCCCCCTGTGCTGCAGACGATCTCTCTGTTTGAGTAAAGGTAATAAAAAACGTTTATGATGACTGGGAAAAGGAAAAGGAAACCCAGAAATAATATTCAAGGTACACTCAAGTGATTGCTCAACAAATTATATTATATCCTTTTAGATAGAGCCTGCACAGATGCATGTACAGTATTTGAAGAAATTCTACAAAGTGTACACAGAATAGGTGCTTTGACATTGGAAAACTATTCCACTTACTCCCACTCTCTTTGATGTTTTTGAATAACAAAATTCCCCTCAGCCTTCTCACTTAGTCATTTTATCCCTCAAGAATTATTCACAGTTTTTCATTCACATGAAGGAATCTGTGAACACAAGGCCAAACAACCTCAGAAAACTCTGCCCGAAGGCTTGGAAAAAAATGATGATAGATGACTCTATATTTTGGTATGCGCAGTAACATATAACACAGAGTGAGATAAGAATGACCCTCTGACTTACCCGCCACATGATTACATCCAAGCGAGGAAAGAGCCACCTTTAATATCAGTCGGTGTTGATATTTGGGCTCTGCCAAAGCTGATCCAGTGCAGTGGTCTGAGCTTTGAATTGAGTGACTCGTCTCTCCTATTCTCTGTAAGTTTCTGACCTTAACTCTGTTCACCAAGCCCACTGAAAACTAGGAGGATTGAAACTTTGCACCCTCTTCTCTGCTCTTACTGTAGAGACTGTACCTATCCCATCTAAACACAGTGGGCTGCAAATTGTTGCATTGGCCAATCACATGAAAGGGGCAGGACTTCTGCTGGTTTGGTCTATCACTGGAGGCTACCAGTGTATGGAGTGTTGCCATAACTCTCAACAAAGCTTTTTTTGTCATCCCCAACTTAACATCATCCAAAAAGCTGAAGCTGCACACAAAACAAAACAACATTCAGTGCAAATAATAAAACGTTGTCTCTTGATTTTTGCATGATTGGTGTGATGACATTTGTTGTTCAGGCAAAATCTGCTGTCTGGAAATGTGTTTCATGAGATGAGATTCGATACAGCCAAATTAAATAGTGCATAAGTAAACACAGTAATCAATGATGATTATTCTCTACAGGAAGGACAGTGACGCTTTGTGTCTGAATCAATGTCCCAGTGCACATGCTAACGTTGGATGAACACAGATATAATAACAGACAATCCACTGTTTTTCTCACACAACCGTATTCTGCTTGCAGTTGTCGTGCGCATTAGCACAGATGGTGATCAAGCAAACCACCTTTAGTTGGGAACCTACATTCAGCAACATTATTGCTAAAAGCGACCCCTTTTGTTTTTCCATGTGAATACATTTACTGAAATGAAAACACGCAGGAATGTATTGTGGTTTGCGACAGTTGACTTATAGTGTTGAAAGTTGTCTCAGATTGCTCGCATCTGTTCACCACTCTTTGGCTAGGTGGAATATGTTTCCAACACCAACATGTGCTGGCTGACACGATGGGCATCCAAAATCACATTAAGTTTGATCCGTTTCTCAGCTCTGGATCTGAGCCCGCATTCACTATTTAATTTGAGGTTTGAGGTATTTAGTTAGAGACCTCAAACGACCTTGTCAGCGACATCAAGTCAGTGTGTTTGATATGGTATCTCTGTGTAAAGCAAATGTTTATGTTATGTGGTGAAACCACAGCATATAAGGCATGGATTTATTTGGATTAGTAGTAACCCATAACACTTGCCAGGACTCATTGTGTTTCAGGTTAGCCTGCAGGGTTCAACAAAGTATGAAAAGAAATGTGAGAGCAACAAAAACAATTTAGATTTGAAGGCATGTTAAGGCAGATAATGACTTGACGTAACATAAACCTATTACCATCTTGGTAATTGCATAAGACGCAATGCAAATGCAAAGCTTACGCCAGTATGTACATAATGTGCAATACAGCCTAAAAATTCAGTTTAATTCAGTTGCAGAGGAAATTCATTGAAGAAGAAATAACAGACCATAGCTGAAGCATTACCACTGATATTTTGTTTTCATTGCGATCTTCAATTTTCTATAAGTCCAAGAATAATTTGCTGAATTTCAAGCATATAGAAGAAAAAGCATGCAGACTTTAGCACACAGAAACTTTTTCAAAGCCAAAGAGACCTAAAGGGGACTTTGGAAGTCTCCCATTGGAAATACAGATGATCCCTTACCTCGCAGTCTGTTAGTCAGTCAACTAGACAGCCCATAGTCCGGGTGACAGATGATTACAGAAATAAAGCACAGGAAGATTTTTCTAAAAACATTGGCTTCCCTCAGAAGAGTCCCTTTAGCTCCTACTTTCTGTCTAGGCTCTGCTTCGTCTGCCTCACCGCTATCTCTGAAATTCTCCTCGCACAACCTCTTCTTCTCTAATCCTCTCTAAAGGAAGCCAAAACTGCTCCGAATGGTTCAACCAGGCGCCGACTTCTCAGGCTTTTCCCCTCTTTGTATTATTTTGTTGGCTGGGATCATTAACTTAGTCCCATGAGAACATAAGGAGGTAAATAACCCCCCTCCTTCCTGTGGGAGGCTGTCAATCACAACTGATGATGAGGTGGTGAGGGGGGCGCTTTTAGCAGCCAAGGAGGCACTCCTGATTGGTCACCGGGGAACAGAGGTGCCCTGCATGACAAATGGGAGCACTGGGATGGATAGGCCTTGGAGAGACTCTCAGCTGAGGTTACGTGCACATTTATAATAGACCTTTATGCAGCTCAGTCATTAACATGTTATTCAAAAAGAAAATTAAGCTATATGGAAATGAGTAATCAAAGCTGACACAGCAAATGTCTATTTTAAACAGCTGAATTCATGAAAATGTAATTTACAATGTACACTGCTAAATAGCTAAACGTTAGGGTTGACATGAAGATCTTTAAATGACTCTTTGGTACAGTCTGGACACTCAGTGGGGGGACTGGGGGCAAAGCATAAAGCTTCTGTTGCCATGGCGGTGTGGCAAGAGCAACGATGCATCTTGGCACTCGAGCCAAATACCACTCTAATCTTTTCATTGGCAAACTTTTCAGCTCTCTCTTCACAGCTTGTTTGTTTCTCAGTCAAGCCTACTGCTGTCTGTCACTCTCCAGTTCCTTCCAACATCCCATGCCAGTCCGAAGTCTGCTGCATTTTGTAAGGAAAAGAAATGTGTAAAGACACTGTAAGCGGTGAAACAATAGCTGAGACGGGTCACTCTGCTTCCAGTGACCACGACTAAACTCTTAAGCGGACAAGTAAGGAGAGACAATAGACAAATTAAGCATGACTTTCACTCATTCTGCACACATTACCCACACACTAATGGATTTGTAAACAGCATAACACACATCCATTTCCTATGTAAAACACACACAGCAATGCTACATTATTCCTCAGATGTATGCCAACACCAGTAATTTATAACAGCAAGAAAATCTACAAGACAGTGTTACTGCCACCGCTCAAGGCTGCACATTGCTATATATCCAAAAATTGCATGTGAAATAATGACTTTGCCTCTTCATTCTCTCACACTAAGATTCATTTCAGTGCAATAAAATGCCATAAAACTCATGACATCTACATGGATTGTGGAGTCACACTGACATTTGAGGCCAGTGTTTTCTAAAGGTGAAAATGGTTTTACCCACTCCCGGGTCAATCCAAAGTCACTCCTTCTTTTCTGAACTGCAATAAACATTAAGTGGAAAAAAAAAGGTCTGTTTCTGTTTTAACCATTCCAAAAAAGAAAACTTGTCTGGGATGCGGTTTAAGCGACTGTTCCTACTTCACCCACTGGAAATGCAACCTGATCCTTGATCCAGGCTAACACACACAGTTTCTGTGGCTTTCAGCCTGGAAAATGGACCAAAAACATATATACTTTTGTGCATTTATGTGCCTCATTATCAATTTAACTTCCACTAATCAAAAGAAATATAATGTATTGTTCCAATCCAAATATGTGACCTCTACTGAGTCATGATGTATCAACTTTGACAAAAGAGAAACTGACTGTTCCATCATAGCTTTTTGATAAACAAAAAGGACTCTAAGCCGCAATTTAATTCAGTCAAGAGGTTGGGAAGCGGACAATAACAATTATATTTCTTGTTTATGTTTTTGTAAAATATGTTAAAGTTCTTGGTGTAATCCTAGTTAAAATTACTTCCAGAAAAAAAATTGAATTATACTGTATATATATATATATATATATATATATATATATATTCCCTTATCAATATGTAACAGCACTGTCAGAATAATTATTCAAAACAAATGAATATTCATCCCCACTAAATAAGGCCATTTGCTGCCTAAAGCAGTGGCGGTTGGCACATTGAGCTGTATTAATTGGACAAAGACCTGAAAAGGGCCAGAAAAGCCTTCCTGAAGGAGCAGATAAGAAGTTGGAAGAAAAAAAGGCAGTGAAATGTAATGTTAAATAAACTTTGATGGGTGAAAAAGAAACAGGATTTCTCTCAGGGAGGAGGCTAACATCATCATCATCATGTTAGAAGGTTGTGCTTCATATTGGTACTCAGCCACAAGCAAGTGCAAACTCATTTTGTATGCATTCTGAACAAAGAAATCCTGAAATCTGTATGTAATCTCAGGATGTCCAAATCTACCTCATACAGAAATGGAAACATAAGAAGACAGCTTCATACTGGACAAGAGTCATATTTAATCAGCAGGAGGACACAGTGGATATGGTCAAAACCACTTCACCAGAATTGCTCACTAAAACAAATCATATCATAATCAATCAATCATCATCATAACTTTTCAATTAAATTCAGCAGCTAAACAAAAGGCAGTTAGCCTGACTTACGTGCTATTGTCCAGCGGGATCCTCTAAAACACAGCGAGAAGATGCAACTCCCACTGATGGCTCAGCAATCAGTAGCACATGGATGAGAGACTAAACAAAACATACAGTAGCATCCTGGCTAGTCTCTTTCCACACTCCCTCCCTTATTGCTAGAGATCCCCACCCTGCTCCAGCCCCAGCCGTTTGCTAACGCGAGCATAAAACATGCCCAGGAAGCGTCACTTCCACTGTGTCATTTCATGGATATTGTCTCCATTAATGTCCGGGTCCATCAACCCCCCCTCCTCTGTGGGGTTGAGCTCTTGCCCTTGGCTCCCCACCCTTTCAGCAAAAAGACAAAGATGTAGCAAATGGAGAGACAAAGGGGGGGGGGGGTTGCATGAACCTTGGGGAGCACATTTTTGATGAGTTTCTGACTACACAACCAGGCCCTGAACAGATGGGATCAGTCTCCAGGGCCCTGCTGCATGGTTGCATTTAATACACAGCTCCATACATCCTCACAATAAATGTTTTATTCTGCTGCTCACTAAATGGCACTCATCAGATACAGACCACAAACAAGGCAACACAAACAGAATATCTTCATCATGTTGTGTTTTCTTAAGCCCTAACATATTACTGCAATTAAAGCACGTGCCTGATTGATTTAGCACATGCATTGGCATCAAGATAGTCTTCTTGAACACAGATCTAAGCAGCAATGATTGTTTTCCTAGTATAGTCCAACAGCTACTCCTCATTTTGCCAGTAAAAAAATAAGATGAAAGCGTAGTCTGTCCTCACCATGGCAAAGGTTCAAGATTTTAATTGCTTTCATCCCCAAGGCATCCTGCCCATAACTGAGCAACACACAATCAATCCAAACATCAAGCAAATAAATGAGCATGTTAGTGCCAAGCCAATTAACACTAACTGTAATTTATCTTCAACATTGAGGTGCAATTCAAGAGAAAAGTCCCCCCTTTCAATTATTAAAGCTATGTATCACAGAGGCATGTTGAAGCTTATACAATATCTGCGATGCCAGTCAATGTCTACATGCATTTAGTGTGGGTTGTGATTAGCTGGCAGAACATATAGGACTGTTGTGAGCATTGACCTGGAGTTGATTCTTTCCTCTGAGTATATATGCTGCTGTTTGATTGGTGCTGTGTTCATGGTTTTGCCAACAACCGAATCAATTGTCAATGTAGTTATCCTGTGTAATATGGTGTAGCAAACAATTAAAAGCTCTGAACGTAACTGGTGTGGCTGAATTTAGTATAAAACATATTTTACCTTAACATTTTTTAAATGCAGATTTACATTTTGATAGTTCAGGGATGAAAGAAAGCTACTTAAGTCTTCTTAAGGAGCAATGCCTTAAAGACACTTGATTAACATTCAAATTGATATACCATTATACTGTACATCTGAAATTGTAGTTATGGTTTACTATCTGCTTTCATGGAAAGATTAAAATAACGTTACAGTATAAAAATTCTGACAACACATGAAAAGAAAGAAATGAAGTCCAAAGGAAACATCATTTACCGAGAAAAACAGTTATACTTTGTGGCTGAAAGCAACACAATGAAATGCTGCACTGTTTTTCTCATTGAAATCACACAGTGAAGGAATTTTTGGGAATGTAAGGTCATGTGTTATGTTTAGTCCACACCACAGCTCCGTTGCCTGAAAGCCTTGGCTTTTATTTTTTCCTGAAAACATGAATACTTCTGAAAAGGGTGCGGTGAACGCCTGCTACATTCTTTGCTGCTTCGAGAAGTCTGTAATTGCTTCCAGCTTCTGAGGGATCTACTGTAGAAAACAAGTGTCACATCTTTATCAAGAATCTCCCCTCGACAACACTGAACTTATCTTATCAGAGATGGTGCAAGTGAAGCACTCAACCACTCTTCCATCTGCTAACTCCACCTAAAACCCAACCCCCAAAGCCTAAATATACAGTCTTTTTTTTAGTAGCACTAGCATTTAAAGACACTACTAATCTTATCTAGGACGTATAAATCTTTACTTTAACTCCATGCTGTTCCGCTCCATCCTGCAGTCATAGAGTCACTACACACTACACTCCTATACCAAGAAAGGCTGGACGAGGTCTGAACATCTGCTGTGTTGTGATGCGTTCATGTGTCCGAGGAGACTGTCAGAGCCAAAGGCAGAAGCCCAGCTGTTCTGGATCTGGGTTGGCAGCATCCGGGCCAAGGAATGTGTTCGAAACACTCTGCTCAGCATAAGACACTTTTGACAGTGTTGTCACTGTTGCAGTTGGAGCAATCACCAAGTGTTTTTACAAAGAAAACAAACAAACTTTTTTTACAAAACAAACTTTTAACTTTTAAGCACATAGATACAAAAAAGGCCTGTCTCTGCTGTGTTACAGACGCTCTTAAGGTTAAGAGGCAGTCAAACTGATCAGTTTTCTGCTTTTGCTGTGAGCCTTGGCTCAGTGTGGCCCTACTAAAATATCCTCACTTCATCTACATGTCAACAAAGCATTCCTTCAAGACAAGTCTAGGACATATTCCTCAGTGTTGGCCTGTGACACACATTCTCTGGAATTTGAAATAGATTAAACATTTACTTTTCCTGCAGAGGTATCGTTGATAAAAGAATACTCTTCAGCCGCAAAGTGTGGTGAGTCCACTCCACACACACATCAATATACAAGTACCCCATTTCTATCCACACTCGTTGGCTCTCACAATGAGACTGAACCAGCATTGGCTCTCTCCCTGTCACAACAAGAAGACCTAGAGAAGTCACAGCTGCTGGTGGAGCTGGCACCGCTGACCTGATGGAGACAGTTGTGTTTATCATTTGGCATGCAGATTGAAGAAACAGAGCTTGAGTGAGTTTTGAAAAATAGTAATAATACATTCAAAATGAACTGTCTTCTCTGTCCAGTTTAGAATGTGAAAAAGGGTGGTTGAAGAAAAAATAATTCAATTCCAAAGGCACAATAGATTAATATCAAGAACAAATGCTTTACTTTGAGTCCCTTAAAACAGAGGGAAGGAGGGCGTTTCAGAGCAATAGCAGAACCAGATGCTTGCAAAAGGGAACGTGCTGAAAGCCAAAATGAATTCACCAGAGTTCCCTATCCACAGTTATTTGGCACAATTACGCATACTGTTTTCTCTTAGAACAACATGGCATTGCTTTAGCTCTCACCAAAAGAAAAGTTAAGAGGAGAATAATGCCGCTCATTGACAATCATAAGCTTTCTTGTAAAAATACATAAAACGGAAAATCTTGGACAACAAAAGCATAACAATAAATTGTTCCCTGTGGATAGGAAATGTTACTTTTTTGCCAGTTCAATAATTTGCTAGCAGTTGTTTTATAAGGAAGCTGATATGAGTATATTCAACTGTCAGCAGATGTGATGCATGTGCACACAAGACTGAACTTGTTGTTATCCGGCTCACCTCTAAAATATAATTTCTCACTGAGAAGCACATAAAGTGCAGTGCTTCGTCTTGTACCAACCTGGTTGTTTACTCGTGCATTCGTGCATGTGTGTCTCTAATATATTCCTGACTGTGCTGACTGCAGTTGTTGATTCACATGTAGGAGGAATCAGCATTCAAGTATTATAGATGGCATGCAGTGATTGATGTGTAATGCTATAACATTATTTAAATCTATTTCAAGACTTCAACTTTAGCAGAAACCTTATCGGTAAGTATTAAGGTCCTCACAGTCACCTTTACACTTTTTCTGACACAACACAAAAGTGATAGTATTCCCTCAAGTGTCCCACTGCTCAGTCTGAGACAGTTAGCGTTGCTACTCTGGGCAATAGAAACAAAAATATAACCTAACCCTCATTAATCTCCCTTAACCCAATGCCGTTAACTGTTTCTTTATCAGATCTTACCTGCTTCCCCATGGCTGCGATGGTATGTGTCTCTCCTTGTGAATAAATACTAGGCTAATACAGAGTATGACTTTTAGGCAGCTGGTACTTCCCCTGAGGTAAAACAGACAGGAGACAGTAGGTTGAAGGTGTTCTGTCTGCACATACACTCCCCTTCATTGGGGTGTGTACACACACATACCTCACTGACACACACTTTGCTTCTCGTCTGCTCTACAGGTTCACACAGGAGCATGGAAATCTCCCCAGAAGAGTACTTAACCCTTGCGCAGGCTGACATTGAATGGAATAATAAAGGAAGACTCATTATCTCCATGCATTACCATAAATATCAGACAGAAAGTTGTGGAATCTTTAATTGCACCAGTATCACTAGCACTACCAATGGTACTGTTACTGAGTAGCTTTCCACATTATGTGTAGCTAAGAGAAAGAAAAATGGGTGAAAATGTGTGTCTGGGCCTGGTACTGATATACTGTAAGTCAGTGTCAGATAATAGGGATAAAGGGCTTTTCTTCGTCACCGCAGGCGGCTCTATTGAGTTCCAGGCGGAGAGAAATAAGGATCAAGCTTAAGGACCCACAGCAGCCAGCAGGCAGAAAGCAGCAAAGAAAGAAAAAACTTTCTATTAAGCAAGTTTTCTCCACCCTAATGAGAATTCATCCTGCGAGATAGATGACTCAGTCTGAAAACACAATTACATACTTGCAATAATGAGATCATATTTGAGGAATTGGGTGTAGATCCCTCAAGTGGAGAAACAGTCAAGGTTACCAAGAATTTCAGTGAGGTCTAACCTGAATAGACTGAATATAAACATCCATTGTGTCTACATGTCAAAAATGGTACTATAAGGCTGTAATGGTCACCACATCAGAAAGATTGCATTAATAAAAATATGGAGAAAATTTTGCTTAACTCACTACAAATGATGTTGCCAATAACACTGAATTAACACCTTCTCTACACTGCCAGACGTCCTGTATACCTTTGATTTTATATTATGTGAGAGCAGGTAACAGAACTAGTGAACCTCAAAGGTGAACTCAGCAACTTTTTACTGAACTGCAAAACAATGTGGTCTCATGTGTTAATTTTGTGATGTCCCAGACCATCACTTGAGTGTGTGTCTAGTGTGTGGATCCAGGAAAAAGGCTGCTAAAGGTGTGCAGGTAAGTTGAGTCCAACATTATGAGCTGAATGAACCTTTTGCCCCAAATACAAAGGTACTTCATGAGGAGTTCTTCGTGAGGTAAACATATCACAGACTCAGACACAGATTCAGGTACTTCTCACCTTATTCGTCACAGTCGCAGCACAGGAATCCTTCTAAATGTGGTTATTGTTTTGCTGTGTTTCTGTGCCAGAAGATAACAAAGCAGAGTGAACCATGCTGGTATCAATTATGGCCATTGCCACTATAAGGGGCAGCTAAATCCCAGTCTGAAGACGGTTCATCTAGAAACCAAACCTATGAAGAGTTCTGAGCTGAATGGTTAAAGTGTGTGCACTACATTACTGCAATGTCCACGTTTTGATTCCAAATGATTTTGCATGTCATACCAGCCCTTTCTCCAATGTTTACATGTTTCATTAATTTTGTTTAGGAGGAGTTTGGATTGTATTTTGATTTTTCATATAGTCTAAATTATTCAAGGGAAAAGGTGGCATCCACAGCATACAGCCTGTTCAGAGAGTTTTCAAGATGCTCTGTCTGCATATCAGGAAGGAAAAAAAGTTTGGGATTAGAGGGACTTTTTACACACCTGTTATGCTGGGATGATTACACCTTTACAGCATGATTCATTTCAGTATATGCAGTTTGATGACTTCAACACATTTCCAGCAAAGCTAACCCCTCAGCAGACATCTGATCAGTCAGATGACTGAAATGTTTGGGTGTGCAAATGATATACTGTGAATCTGCAGCACCCACTCATGTTCTCATAAAGGGCAAAGAGTGTAATAAAGATAATTAGTGTAGTAAAGATAATTATTATTAGTATTATGTTTCCTAGTAAAAACAATGTTAGACTGATGAGAATGTTATGGCTGATACAAACAGTATTGTGTATTGTTTTTTATCCAGATATTATCCAGAATTGAGGCCGTCGCTGCTGCATTGATGACACAATGAAACATTTTCCCATCATTTGCTTTGATGATCACAACAAATGTTCTACTGGGACTACAGAGAAGATTGTCGGAACTTTGGCCTTCTGAAAACAAAAGGCAGAAAGAAAAACTTCAGAAAGATCCCAGAAGGCCACAACACCATTCACAAGTCAGTTAAAAATCAGAAGCATGCGCTCAATTCTGTTCAAACTAATATTATGTTTTTGGTGCGAAAAATGCAATGAGGATATTCATTTCAATTCAAATAACGATGAAATCAATAAACCAAAACACTTGGTGATTCTTGGTTATTTATGCAAACCCCTGGATGCTGTAGTGTTTAACATTTTGCTCTCAGGTTTGACCTTTTCTGTAAAACTTTTCTGTAAACTGTTAATAAGTTGCCTTGATCTTTAAACTGTATGTTACACTGGAAAGTCAATCTTCATTAACGGCTACTCAATAACAGCTTACACTCAACAAAGGAAAGATAGCTTTAATATCATATGCTCCTTTAACATGGAATGAACTTCTAAAGATAATTAAAAATAAATGGATGGTTGATTATTACACAGGAACTTTTTAAACGCTTGGTTTGGCCTGTCTTTGTTTTACATTTTAAACTGCTAAGCTACTGTTTAAGTACCTGTAACTGCTAGTTTGATTGCTCTTCATATATTTTATTTATCTGTTTTTATTATTATTATTTTTTACAACTACACTACAACTACAACATGTTTTTTGTGTTTACAGTGAGTTCTCTGAGACTTACATAGGGAGGGATATAGAGCAGCGTACCTCAATAGCAAAGCTAAAAAGGCTTTAATCTTACATACATGCTGACAAAGTTCAAATTTGGACTGGATGGTTTCTATTGTGTGTAAGTGGTTGGTAGCTTTGGTTATTATTGGTGGTTGCTAGATGGTTACCAGGGTGCTTAAGGTGGTTGCTACAGTATACAGATCACTACCAAATTAATAACATATTTCTCCTCAATAACCTGCATATCAGTGCAGTGTATGTCTATATCAAATGTGTTTGTAGTGTGGAAACTGTGGGGGAAGTAGTAGGACAAAAAAACCTACAGTAGGAGAAGAATGACAAGTATGGCACAGGACATTATGGAAATCTGCTAAATCTTTTTTTTTGCAGATTTCTGAAAACATGTCTAAATATGTAAATCAAAGGGAATAAATGTTCAGGAAGAACTTCTACTGCTCACTTTCTTCCTCGGGACAATAGTGTGAACGTGTACAGGTATTGATTAAAGCCTTTCTTCTCTCATGGGAACACAGCCAGATTGCCAAAGTGTTTGTGTGTTTGCATTTTAAGTCTTAGAACTGTTTCATTTTTTAAGTCACTCTATGATAATTACCTGGGTCGATCCTCTGCTAAATTATTAACTGCTGACAAAGTCTTTGAAGCACAAAAAAACATGATTATATGTTTGAGGCTTGCTTTAATACTGCCTTCTACAGTGTCTAAGCAGCAGCTTCTCTTGCAATCAGCGTGCATAGGGGAATGACATGGAAATTTAACAAATGTAGCCTGCAGCATGCCGAGTTTCTCTCCAAGAAATGAACAACTTGAATATATCTTTCTGTTAATGATCACTTGAAGTTTGTTGCAAACTATATAAACAGAACAGAGTTGCACAGGCATTTATATTTAAAGTATTAGCCTCCACACATTTGTCTTGTTTGACATGTCCTGTAATATAGATTACATTACCTTATGGCTGCTAAATAAAAAAGATATAATAATAATATCAGATAGAATCGGTATGTGTTCATAGCTGTCCCATAAAACAAGCTTGATAACAACGAGCTTTGGGGGAAAACATCTGGATGCTCTAATTCCTGATGTTGCATGGGAGTCATTGCTTCAGCCACATAATTCTCTGTTTATTGCGCAAGGTTGAAAGCTGAACCAAACTGCCTGTTGAAAACGGCCTTTGCGTGGCTGTCCTGAAGTGTGCTGCTAACACAATTTAAACAGTGAATCATTTATCGCCCAGCCCGTCAAAGAACTGACATCATTTGAAATTGACCAAAGTTGATCCCCTGTATAAGGGGAAAACATTGCTGGCAATATGCGCACTAAAAGCCATACAAGCCATAGCGTATTTGGAGAGCACAACAACATGTGCGTCCACATGTGCGCCCACTAACATACTGTGTTTCATCTGATCATTTGAACACAAACACCACCATGTTTTGTAACGTTTTTTGGGTACAAATATTTATCAAATTTATCCCAATTGGAGCATGAAGCAGAGCAGATTGGGTGAATGAAATGAGACTTTGGGGACTGCATATACACAGCTCTGGTGTTGCTTCACTGAGATAAAAAAAACAAGCGAGATGAACAAATGTTTCAGTATACTGGCCGGATAATCTGCAAACAGATATAAATAAATCGATTTGGAAAGCCTTGAAATTAAATTAAAAATTAAAGACATCTAACTATCAAGCACTACTTCAAACACCATTCATCCAAAGAAGAGAGAGGAAGTGTTACTCAGAATCCAAATCCAGTCAAAAATTGCACCAACTTGCTTAAACTTGGCTTATCAGTGAAACTTTGTTTGTATCTAAAACTTCCCATTTTGTTCATAAAGTGTTAAACTGGACTAAGCTGAGAGGCTAAATGCAATCACTGCTAATCCTTTAATCTTGAACATTTATTTTTCTTGAAATAAACTTCATTACCCAGTCATGACCATGACTCCTAAGCCACAGCTATTGGCAATTGGGCCATGTGTCACTCTTGCATTCATTAATAGTCTACTGACTATTGTATTGCACATTTTTTTATTAGTGAAATGCTGTGCATTGTATTCACTCATTATTGCCATATAATGTCATTGTCGTGTGCTGTCCCTCACTACAAAAGGCATTGGAAATACATTTTCGGATTCAATGGAGGACAAGTGGAATCAAAAATCAGCAAAAAATAGCTTCTTGTTTCAACTTTTGAAAATGTAAATGCATCACATTAACTTAACATTAATGCAACGGTTATTGATGACAAGGATTGTATTTGACTCAAAGGTACCCTCCGATTTTGTACACATGTAATTTGTACACATAAACAATCAGGCCGGGGAGTAAATCCTTAAGGTCACCAATATGTCAGTATACAGCAGCATATCAAGTAGCCCACAGTTGGTATCTAAAATGAAAGAAAATGGACTGAGGCTGTGTAGCATTTGATTTCAAAGGGTTTTGTGCCATACTCAACACCATAATGAGCTTCTCTGAGCTCTATTTTTCCTTTGTAGAAATGTGTGTATTAATCTTGACCTTGAAACACCCAGGCCAGTGCTCTCTTGTTTCTGGACATTCAGTCTCATTTTGGTTGTGACCTTCCTCTGTCCTCCCTGCAGCTGTTCCTGATGCCAGTGAGCGGACTCTGACAGGATGGACCCCCTGTTGGGAACAGTTGCAGCTCTCTGCCAAAGGATCAGCTTATATTCATCAGTGCTACAAAGATAAGATGTGGAATTAAATATTTGATCTTGTTTAGTTTGGAGAGGCAGGTCACAAATATAAAAAAAGCATCTCTGTTGTTTGTTTTTTTCCAGTGCATGGCCTTTTAGTGGTTAGGACATTGAATTGGATAGTGTTAAGGCAGACGGCACAATGCAGTGCATATGCAAAAATGTATGCTTACGGCAGTGATTCTCCGTAAAACACATCCAGACATCCTGTTCTGTCTCTTTGGTCTCGTCAGAATGGGATTGTGTGGTGGCCAAATGCAGCCCGGCTCACACAGCTGTGGAGACAGATATGGCCCAGAAAGTTTAACCACAAATCTTGGTGTTGAGGAAATCCCCAGGCTTTGCTTAACAAGGAACAAGTTTATTATCAGGGCGAGGACATTTATTGTCAAAACATAATAAGATTAGTTACTTTCAAACACAAATTTATAAAGCAATCTAATAAATTACACAATTTTAGTAATCTCAGTAATTTCCATCACTTTAAGGCAACTAAACATAATTTTGTGGGTACTTTTTTAGTGGTAAATGTTTCTGTTATTGTCTCAGCTCAGATCTCTTACTTTCATCCACAGAAAGCAAGATTACTGTTGGTAAAAGAAAATGTACTCTTCAATGGTAGCAATACAAGATAATAGTGTAAAATTAGATCCTAAAAACAAAGCGTAATTTATAGCCATCGTCCATAACACATGAAATCACCACCACCATCATGGTGGGAAAAGGTGTCTAATAGGAATTAAACTAATAGCTGTTCAATGTGCAATGAGTCGTTAAAAACCCACTGTATACCCACAATGCACAAGGATTACTGGTTTGAGGAGGCAGTGAAACAGAAAACCAATTCCTGGTCTTATGATTCCCTCTTGTGGAGAGTTCAGGTAATGGTTTCATTGTCATCTGAACAGTTCAGACATACTAAAAATGAAGTCACCCTTTGGTTTTAACTTTATGATGGTTCTTAAATGAGGAGAAGTTAGATTGTTACCTGGCACTAGAAAACATGGCTCCCTATAGGAATACTTACTTTTACGTTCATTTTCTACATTCGTGATAATATGCTATAATTTGTAAACTGTGGCCATTTTTAAAGAGTAATCTACAATATAGGTCATTACATAAAGCAAAAACAATTGGCTAAAATTACAAGTAATGGCAACAACAAATCCTGTTTAATGTATCTCAATGTACTAGTCATTTATGCAATGGCCACCCTAAAGGTGCTAATATGAATATGTATGTAATAGAACAGTACATACACAACGTGGGTGGTAATATGGACATTGTCTGCAGCATTTCTACAAGTCAGTAGATTATAATTGGAGCCTGTAACATGAAGCTACAGTACATATCAAGGTACTACAAATTTGAAGCAATATTACAGCACAAACATCTATATTTTTTATATAAACATCTATATTTTTTATATTGAGCATTAAAAGAACATTCATGGCTTCAAATTAAGAATTAATATCATTCAAGTCTATAGGTTTCTGATCTACAACACATTAAAATAAACTACAAAAAATAATGTACAAAACTACCGGTTATATCATGTTTACATACACAACACAATTCATATCTATACATTGAACACCCCTACAAAAAAACAACACATCTAAGATGGTGGTTGATGTAAAGTTCCATCAGTCTATCAATGAGAAACATTAACTTAGTACTGCATATACAGACAGTAGCATTTCAGCGACTGGAAATGTGACAGGAGAATGGCCCCCTTTTCTCATAAAGTTATCTTCAGTATAGTTCAACATAGTCAAAGGGTTCATCAAACCAAGGTTTCAGGCAGGGCGTCTGCATTTTCTTTTGACAATATATGCCATATATGCCACCTCTCTGTCTGCCAGTTCGGTGTACCAGGGACATTTTCTTGTCCAGGCCCAGAGGCATTTGCAGTATTGACAGTCTGGGGGGCAGGGCTTTCTTGGGCCTGCTGTGGGGTTTGGGGGTCAGGCTGATACGTGAAGAGGGAGGGTGTGGAGTAAGAAATATGGGTCTCCCTCAGCTGTCCAGAGTACTGAAGGGGAGACAAACCATCCGTTCCGACCTTAAGTAATGAACATGCAGGGTGTCCTGTCCTTTCTGCTAAGTTGTCCGAGCTGAGGGCTCCTGATTGGCTGCTCAATCCTTGATGTAATGATGATTGAGGTTGTCTCTGTCCTCTCTGGGCATGAGGAACACTGCTGCTGCGAGTTACCGGGAGGTGTGGCCTGATTTCCAGCACGCCCAATGAGGTTTGTGTCGGTCTGACGGGCAACTTGTCGTTACCTTGGTGACTGCTTTGCCGCTCTGAAGATCCATGTGACTCACATTCCGACACGTCTCCGAGGGAGCCTGGGAGACACCAATCATTAACATCCAGCATTCATTATATATCTCAAGACCATCTGCAGTAACACATACAGAGGATTTTATTACCAGTGATATGATGGCCAGTAAACTCCTTGCTGAACAGTTCATGCCAGGTATCCCAGAAATGATCAGTTGAGGCCTCTAATAGGAACAAAACCGTCAATAAAATTACTTACTTTGGTTTCTGAAAGCTAACAAAATAATAAGTCTCCAGTATATTTTTAAAATACCATTATACAATATACAAGAGGCCCTGCCCTTTCAATTTTTTTGTCTTTAAGACCATTATTGACTCATTATTGAGATGAGAAGATCAATACCCCTCTCGTACAGTAAATATAAAGCCATGGCCAGCAGCCATCCCAAAATGTCAAACTATTCCTTTTAATTAAACTTTATAATACTAAAGTATATGTTGCCAAGCATTTATTTCACCTTTATCTGTAGAAAGTGTAGGAGAAGTGCTGCCAGATCTGTCTTGACATTGGCTGCTGAGTTTGTACTGCCCAGAAAGTCTAGGCACCCTGTCTGAGAGGGGACTGCTGTCTTCTGGGTAATTACACAGCAGTCCATCTGACAGGACGGGAGAGTTGTTGTCATAGGGAGACACCTCTCCACTAGAGGCTTTAATAGCGTCATTGGATAAGCATCTCTTAGTCAGAGAGAAGGACTCTCCTGCTCTAAGAAGGCCTGGCTCGCTGCAGGAACAAAGAATACACAATAAAGATTATAGATATAAAAAAAAATATGAACAGGGGGTGCATAATCATTTGGAGGCCAGGGCAGAGGGACAACACACACACACACACACACACACACACACACACACACACACACACACACACACACACACACACACACACACACACACACACACACACACGACTCACGAGTACTGAGAGGCCTTCCTCCGGAGTAAGTAATCCACAACATCAGGATCAGTTTCTTGCACACTCATCAGCACCTCATGCTGCAGGTCAGCAGGAACCTGGAAGAATCAAAACCCAATTTAACTGAAGCTCATAACAAAGGGATATAAATTGTAAGTGTATCTAACTATAAATCGATGAACCTTTGTGCGTGTGTGTCTCCTGCATGCGCAGTACAGCAGCAAGCGCGGGGTGTTGCTACATCCCTAGACGGCTCATTGATTGTGGTTCACGGGCTCTGCTACCAACTGAGAGCCAAAGCATGTCTTCGCAGTAGGCTACCGGTGTCATGCCAAAAAGTGTTCATCCGCCAAAAACTGATTGCTGTCTACCCTACATGCAAATGATGAAATGAATCGTACACAAACACGTTAGATGAACACCCAGGCTCTTTTCTTGGGCTCTCCAGCACAATGTTTTGTTGCCCGCAGTTGAGCACATTTCTCCAGCCGTCCTGCGCGCTGTAGAGGCGCACACAAGGATCCTTTCATTTGTCATCTCATCTGATCAATCCAATACAAATAGAGCTGTCAAAACTGGTCAAAAATGCTGTCAAATGTTCCTTCTAAAAACACAGGTTCGAACTATTGCAATAACAATTTTTGCACATTATGTCCATAAGATGGCAGACGTACAACAAGATATACTTAACTACTTGTGTATTTATATTTATTCCAACAATAACATGTCTTTTAAAAGATCTATATATACCTACACATTACAAAATAAACTAACGTTAATAAACTAACATCCTATACCGTGATATTTATTACAGCTAAAGACCTCTCTCTCTCGCTCTGCGCCTTCTGCACCGCTAAACAATTACCCCCCTAGCAAGCTGACCAGCCTCTAAATTAGTAAAATGTAACAACTTAATGTTTAATTCACATGCTCTTGTCACATCGTAGGAAATCACATTGCTATCACCAGATGAGTGTCAATTTAGTTTGGCTAATTTTCGGTAACCAGTGTATGTTGAGGCATGTTGAGTGGGTGAAATTAGCAAGCTAACTTTAGCTAACGAGCCAGCAGCCGGTCGCTCCGCTCCCACTGTAGGGAGACTTCTTTGCCGAGAAAACGAATGACAGACCGGGAGAGGGACAGTCTGGTTAGCCATCTCCCGGTAACACTGTCTTCCCGGCAGGGAGTGAAGTAGATGGACCGTAGGCTCTGTTCGGTTCTGCCGCTCCTAGAGTAAACGCTGTTTGTTGTGGGTATCATAGCAACGGTATTTCAGTTTCCCTTGTTGAATGACAACTAGATTACCACCGCCTGCTGGTATGGGGAGTTATTTCCTCTCAAGCAGATCGTACGTGGAACTTGGCCCCCGGGCTGTAGTCTCTGCAGTGTGTTCCAGTGCTAATTTTTGGCCCAGACAAAGGCGACAAGGGCCAACAAGAGGCGATGCCATGGGTGGCCGTCGTCGCCACTAGTGGCCGTCGTCGCCACTAGTGGCCGTCGTCGCCACTAGTGGCCGTCGTCGCCACTAGTCCCAAGCCGTCGGCTTGGTGTGTCATGGTCTTAAGACATTGAGATTGTTTGATTAAGCCGATGACAGTCTCTAACTGTTTAAATGCCTGGTTTGCAGTAAGGATGGCTTACCAAAAATAGCGTATCATATATATTGATCATCCTTTGGAGCACACTGATGATGGCTGTGCTCTCCTCTGCACGGGCAAAACTCTGGACTGAAAACTCTTTGTCTGAGTTTTTTTGCTTGTGTAAGAGGTTGGGTCCAAAGATGGTTGCTAAATTGAGTGATGTCATCTTGTTTCCTGTGATCTAAACAAAACAGAGGACAGAATTTATTTGTCTGGATAGAACATATACGTTTACACACTTCCATTGGCTATTTTGATAAGGTGGATAACAGTTCTTCAGCTACAGTAATTTAAGAATTCTAGCAACCCTTATGGGAAAATGTGAGTAAGAATTCTTCAATTCAGGTTAAAGTAAAAGCTTTGCTAGTAAAGCTCTCACATCACAGCCAAATTATTATATGTGATTACCCATATTTGAAACCTGAAATTACAAGAAATCTGTTTCTCTCTTTTCTAGACCGAAATTATTTATATGAAAGTCAGCAATGGAGCTAAATTGATTTTCTTTTGATCTTCCCATGTGCTTAAACCAAGGAATGAAAAATCGTACACGCATAGAGTAATTATGGTATTAAGAGTCTTTTTTTATAGACGGAACTTCCTTGGCACCCTGTGCACCTAACACAGCCCTGCCACCATCAATAAGGCTGGCTCTGCCTTCATTTGTTCAAAGAGACCAAGCAGACCTCTTGTTCACTGTTTCAGTATGTATGCACTCGGACCGAGGCCAAGAATAAACTTGTTTCATATCCCTGGGAAACAATTAATCTCTTTTGTGACAATTAGTAGTCAAAATGTAAGATTAATATGAAAAGATGATAATTACAACAAAAGGGACTTTGCGCCCAGACTGGCTATATGGCGTATGAAAGAAATACTGGTTTCTGTAGGTGCAAATACGTAGCTGTTGATATGAACTGTTTCCCACTATGTTGTAATTTACTTACACTTCCTGTTGTTTACAACTCATAAACCAAATGAAATAAATGATGACTGAACAGTATGATTATAGGGAAGCGTAGCGTTAGTGTAATGTGGTTAGTGTTGGTTGTGCATCATTTAATTAAGATACCCACAATGGATGATCATGCATAATGTGCTGCGCTTTGGCACATCATTTTCTTCAAATTAGAGGCTGCAGGTGTAACAAACAGCTGTCTTACTGCTTGCAGATGGCTGCTGGGATTCATCACAATCACATTAAACTTGTAAACAGTTTGTTTTCAGTGATAGCTGCTCACTTCCTTAAAGTGTTCATACTATTCTCATTTTCAGGTTCATAATTGTATTTAGGTGTTATATCAGAATAGGTTTACATGGTTTAATTTAAAAAAAAACAAAAAAAAAACATATTTTTGTTGAACTGCACATTGCTGCAGCTCCTCTTTTCACCCTGTGTGTTGAGCTCTCTGTTAGCTCTGCTAGCTTGTCAGTTGCAGAGCATGAGAGAGTGCCACTCTAGCAGCTAGGCGAGCATTATAATGTGTGTTACAAAGTGACGCACGTTCGTCACAGAAGTAAAGGCTGGACTACAATATATATATATATATATATATATATATATATATATATATATATATATATAACACAATAAAGGAAAGGGGAAAAGCCAAAAAGCATAATATGAGCACTTTAACATATTTTTTTGTACTTGCTGGTGGAATCAACAAGTGTCAAAATGTGTGACATACTGTCAACAAAGCTGGTCCATGGGTGTTTAACTACAATACATTGCCAAGATTTCAACACTGTGTATTGTGCAACCTAATGTGCCATTACACTGTCAACAAACAAAACAGGGAATGTACAGTTTCTTTACCGTGTGTCCGTCATTGTCCAGGCCGTCTTTTGCATGTGCAGCCACTGTGGACAACAAGCAAAGGAGGCGTTGCAGCGTGTCGCTGTTACAGGGAGGAAGCAGAAATATCAGGAGCTGGATGGCGCTCTCTTGGTTTGAATAATCCAGCACTGCAGAAAAAAAGGCCACCACATTGACGTGAATTTAAAAATAAATAAAGTCTACACTAACAACTGCAAGTTTTACCGACCACCCTAACCAAAAGCATGGTGACTTATTTTTTGGCCATCAGGACTAAGCTCCGGACCTGGGGCGACAGAGCCTTCTCAGCTGCTGCACCCACCCTCTGGAACAGTCAAGCACCCTACTATCCTTCAAACAGGTCCTCAAAACTCACCTCTTCAAACTTGTTTTTTCCTGTTCCTTTTCATTGCCCACCTCTCCTGCTTTGCCTGTGCTTGTCCATGCACCTATGTGTTTCCTTTTGTTTTTGTCTGCCATGTTACCTTGTCTATGTACCTTGTCTGTTTAGTCTGTTTTGTTTTGTCTGTTTGTAACGAAAACTGTAAAGCGTCTTTGAGTGTCTAGAAAAGCGCTATAAAAAATAAATGTATTATTATTATTATTATTATTAGTGGTAGTAGTAGTAGTATTGTTATTATTAGTATTATTATTATTATGTGTATGTGAGTGTGCTCCTTACACATTGTGTTGATGAAAGCCGTGTAGAGTTCTCTTGTTAGCAGTGGGTCAGGCATGTCTCTGAGGAATTCTTTTAGCAATGCAGCTACATCATGGACACTGTGCTCCTCATCCAATTGTACCGCCCATCCCTGGTCAAACTCCATGCGAAGCTGGATGAAATATTGTGACAATTATTACAGCAAAAATGTTGCTCATACCTGTAGTTGATACGATTTATTTAAATGCAGAGGTGTGATAAAGCTAACCAGATGACATTGTACCTGTCGCACTCTCTTTTTGGAACTACCAACACGGAAAATTCCAACCGTCTGTAGGCCTGTAGGCAAAAAATGAATATGCTCTCTTAATGCTAATATTGTGGCTAATATTCTGCCTCAGAGACATTCAAATTGTATGATTCACAGGGTTATGAATGATCAAACTACATTTGTTACTAACTCATAAGTTTTCAAAGAGATGAGCTGGATATTTCTATACTACACACTATTTTCACTATTCTTATATAGTGTTACTTTTCAACTTAAAGTGTACCGTGTTTTTCCAGGTGCTGGCAACAGAGATCCACTACCCTGGGCACCTGCCTGTAGATAGGGTTAAGGCTGAGCTTTTTGTCATGGCACTTCTTCCTGTTGCCAACTGCCTCTACTGGCAGGGAGAGCTGAAGGGCCTCCAAGAGCCGAGACTGGTTATCATCAAGATCAGTGATGCAATCCACAGATACTCCGCCCTGTCAAGGAGATGGGCGACAACCACACAGTGACTGTTGTGATCAAATTATTCACTAGTCATTAAATGGCTACGCACTGAGTGAATATCCAAAAAGGTCACAACTTCCCAGAGAAATCTAGTGTGCAAGTGTAATCAGACAGATTACACAGCGTGTTATTAGGTTTATTGACAGAAAAGCCTACCCTTCTGCGTGTCCGTGGGGCTGTGTCTGCTGTGATGAACAGAGGTGATTCATTTGGGGTCTCAGAAGTGGAGCTAAGGGACGAGTTGCTGCTGGAGAACTCCTTGTTGCCCTTTTTGAAGCTGGAGTTGTGGTGGAGGAAGGATAGCATCAATTCAGTGGGGTCACTGTGCTCCTCCCGCGGAGGATCGTTCCGCTGCCTGTGTGTGCGGTCGTTAGATATGACCTGCGACAGCGGTATGCCAAACGCCTGGGGCGTAGTCTCTGTGTGAGGGGGAAGGGCAAGACAGGGAGACTTAAAGTTCATCTCATTGGCTTCAAGTCAACTGGGAGATGTTGAATAAGATTTAGGATGTGTCAGTCATGTCAGCATATCATAAACAGTATGTTGAACTTATATTTGCTGAACAAAGCGCCTAGAACTGTCTTGTGTTTGCATTCATTCTTTATATTCAAACATGATCTTTAAAAAGATGTTGCTCAAAATAAATATGACAAGAAAATGCCTAGAACGACGAGATTAATGCCAGTTCTGCAGTGCACACTCAATATTCAGAGTCAGAGAGCACATACTTTCTGAAGTGCCTTTGTAAACAAAAGAGGAAAAAGAGGAAAGAGAGGGCTGGCCATGCCAAAGGATGGGCTGTAATGAATGAGCCACCACTTAAGATTGTTTTTGTTATTTCCCTCGTCTGGCTGACAGTGAACATCACTTTGCTGCCAGATTGTTGCAGCGGGTGGGGCAATGCGGTGGATGAAGATCACAGCTCCCTCGAAGACTTCTTTACTGTAGATTCTGATCACTCAGTTCTTAACGGGTATAAACAGCTAAGAATGTCTGCTTCAGTAAGTCTATACAGCTTTAGCCAAAAGGATCACAGAGTATCGTTTCAAGTGTCAAAGGCTGACTAGATTAGAAACTGGAGGGGAATACTGACTGACAGGACTCAGCGGAAAAGAACTGTTTATCTTCACTGGTTTCGAAAGACTAACAATAATATAGCTGAGTGTGTTAGAAATTCTTATCGGAAGACAATTTGCAAGGTGGAGCAATAACATCCCCCTACAGTGTGAAGTTTATCCAGTAGATCCCACATTACCTTTGTCTTTACTCTTTTCTTTCGATAATGAATCCAACTTCCGCATGAGGGAAGTTTTGTGCTTGTGGCCATCTGAAAAGAGGCAGGTGTTAAAATAAACAGGTACATAAAGACGTTAGGTTGAAAATCTCACACCATGAAATCAAGTAAGCCGCCAAGAGTTAATTGCAATCAATCATGAGCATGACACCCTTACCCAAAAAGGCAAATTATTCCTTGCATGTGAACAGAAAGAAAAAAAACATTCTGCCATTTTGCTGCATTTCAGAAGACACGCTGTGACATGCTTTTGCTTGGGACAGAGTAGCAACTTGTTGAATAAGGAAGAGGACTATTCGTGTGAGTGTGTGTATGTGTTTTAATACATTTAGGAATGGTGATGTGGCAGCCCAGATAGCGATCCCGAAACAATCTCCTGAAGGCCACATGCTGGAGACGAACCCTCTCTAACTCTGACAAGCTTTGCAGAGGGACGGGCGTCAGGCCAACGGTACGTCCTGACACGCTGTTCCAGGTGAAGTCACCCTGAGGACACACACACACACACACACACACACACACACACACACACACACACACACACACACACTTTTACTTTTTTCTTTTTATGTAATCTAACACCAACATGTTTTTCTAATTGCAGAATCGAGAATTGTGAGTTGGACCAGTTGTCTTACCAGAGAAAGCAGCAAATATATACTGTATGTACTGTTATGTAGATTACCTTATTTTACAAGTAGCAAAAACATGTTTATAAGTAATGCAAACATACTTTACCATTAACTCTTAAAAGTGAAATCTCTTATGCTGTCTTCTGTAATGAAGATTTAGTACTGTGGTAATGATGGGGCAAATAATCTGATGTTAAATCCTCAACCTTTGAGCATCTCCATGATGGAGATTACAGTGCTTTGATCCAGTACGGTCAAGCCAATCATATGAGCCATGTTCTAAAGAGGCTTAGTAACTCATTATCAGGATAAGGCTTATACTAAAGTGGCTCACTCCCATTAAATGAGAATTAGGACTGTGTTACAGTAGCATACTATTTTCAAGTACACATACAGTATGACAAAGTACAGTATAAATATGCACAGAGAACGTAACATGACATATTTTTCAGCAGTAAAAACTATACTATACCCTCTGTTGTCCTTTATTGGATAACTAATAACTCCTATAATTAGATATACAAAATGTTTCAAACTCTCTGCTTACTTTTAACTTTTTATGTGCATCAAATATTCATAATAGTTTGTTCATCATTCAAAAAAATACTCCCTTCATACTAAGGGACATATATAATAATTCCTATACTAATGTATAGCCTATTATTTCTGTTTCTACAGCTTCTTATTACGACTTTTAAAAAAGGAAACAGTGACAGAAATCAACCCAGGCCTGGTGGGGCACTGGATGGCAGGGCACACAACATTAATCTGTCACAACTGTATTCTGTTTGTTTTTTTACCTCAGGTACATCATTTAGCATAAGCATTGCAACAGATGATCAGGAGACAAAAGCAAAAGTAAGCACCATCTACAGCCAAGAATATAAAGATGTAACAGTAGTGTCTGTCTGCCACTCTTTGTGGTGCAATACTGTGAAATAAGAGACCGCGAAATACAGTCATGTTTACAGTTATCTACTCGTTTTGTTCAGACATTCCTCTTGGGTGACTATATGGGAGTGAAAACTTTGTGCCTATCTGATGATGGGTGAGCTGGGTTCCCAGAGTTTCACTCTGTCAGTAAAGTGACACTCTCAAATGAAAGCGAATATGGGCTATTTTTTTGTATAATTCAAAGTATTGTGCATCTTGATGCAACACCCTATTTCATAAACATAGGTTTAAGTGTATCATGTCCAGACATGATGTTTGAGTGCTTCGGTGATCACTTCGGTACAATATTGAAACTCATTTATCCACTATTTCCTTTTTCTTATAGGCCTAATTGTCAGAAGATGGATAAGTGAATAAGAAAATAAACAAATCAACACTTCTTTATAATAAATATAAATAATAATCTCGTTTGACTTGTGGAAGGCTTTTTCAAACAACATTTTATAAATTTTTCATATTTGTGACAGTGGAAGAACAGTATCGCACTGAGCTCACGATTACAACGGTCACTGATGAAGCCACTAGCCTACTTATAACCTTAAAAAGAAAATACCAGACTTGTCCCAGCTGCCTCTCTACAACATCATGAGCTATCTGCACAGAAAGAAGCCTAGCAGTGATTGTTCCTTTGTTCCTAATGTTCCGATTTTGTTTGTATTCATCATTTTTATACTGTTACAACAAAGCAAGCAATAAAGTAAGCATACCTATTGCAATGTATCATCTAATATTTTATCTCAACCCTCTCCTGTGCCAGTGAATACCAAGGTGCGTTTTCCTTGGCTGTGCAGTATCCTAAATTTAATTCGTAGAAACACAACGCTTTTGTTAGCATTCACTGGAATACAATGAGAGGAAATGTGCAAGGTAGTTTATAGCAAGATTGAAAACTCAGTCAGGTTACACTAATCAATCAATCAAGATCCAGTGAGGTGATGAATATTCCTCAGTACTCAGAAAGCATTCACTGGAGGCATAGTGGGAAGGGTTTCCCACAAGAGCCCCTAAACTTTTGATTTCTACATTAAATTCTGCATTAGATGTTTAGAAACTGCACTCCGTTGCAGACATTTGACCCATAGTCTCTTTTTGTTTTCTCTCTCTTTCTTTCTTTTTCTTTCCGTGTGTGTAACAGTGTTGACAAAAACAAAATAACATTGTGGTCTCCATGAAAGCTTGGAAACACTACCGCCGACACAAAAACTAATTCAATTAGCCTACTGACATCTTGCTATTCTTTTTTTTTAAGATTACTTTTTGGGGGTTTTTCCCTTTATTATACAGTGACAGTGGACAGGCTAGAAAGGGAGAGAGAGATGGGGGATGACAGGCAGCAAAGGGCAGCAGGTCAGATTTGAACCCGCGCCGCTGCAGGACTCAGCCAATGTGGGGCGGCCTCTATCTCACCCAGTAAGAGCGTTCGCCCCACATTGGCTGAGTCCTGCACATCTTGCTATTCTTAATATGTAAATACATAAATGTGCTCTAATGTACAGACTACACTTCAGACTGTATAAAATGCAAAGATAGTCTATTATGTTTTCTTAGTGTTTAAAGGTAATATCATACAACAATTCAAACAAAGGTATTACCAATAGATTGTAGGACTGAACTAATTAGGAGTGCGAAGAAGCATGAGGAGTGTTCAGATAAGCTTAGTCAATGTAATACTATCCTGATCAGTAATCAGGAAGGGGTTTCAATAATATGACATGAATCACTGAAAAAACAGATATACATTCATAACACAACACTTTGTGTTGTCTTCTCATCGACCACTTAACTTGTTTTTTCTTGGTCAAAATTTTAAATGAAAACTTATTTTTCAACATTTTGTTGTTCTTTTTCGACACTTGTCACTTTACCCGATGTTTTTGTCATTTTTTTCCCAGGTTTTTTCAACGTTCTTTTGTCATTTTTTCAAATACGATAAAATTAAATAAAACACCCAAAGTAGTGAACTGATAATTTATTTTACTTGTGAAGAGTAATGGTTGTAGGGAACCATCCACGTTATTTTCTTTGACAATTTGGTTGAAAGAAACTTCTTTCTGAAATGCAAACTTTTATTAAAATATGGGTCAAATTTGACCGAGGACAACAGGAGGGTTACATGTAAAGTTAAGGGGTTAACGTTTGATTCATCCACGCCTTTTCGGACGTTTCAATACTTTCAAAACTCGCATACCTGTGTTAATGTTATACTTACCTGTAACGTTAGCTGACTATTCCATCCGCTTTTGTAAACTATTTGTCATACTGGAAAACTTCAGGAAGCCCACATATTCATCGTTGACACTAGCTAGTTACTGAGGCAAACCTAAAATAGCAGCTACTCACAAGATAGGTGATGTTTTGGTCGAGAAAGGGATCCCCCATTACACAGACAGGTCGCCACGGACGAGCTCGTCCCCCCCCCACCTTAAACTTGTAGAACATCACTTAATGCCAAATTAACCGACGCCATTTAACTTCAGGCTAAACACCCCACATAAATACAGTCCACATGCTCACAGCTGGTCAGACAATGTACAGTCAGAAGTGGAACAAGTCCAGCGACTGATTTACCTCACGGTGACAGACGCATTCCCACTGAATAACACTATCGCTCATAAATGGATTGGGAGGGGTTGACGGGATGGGTCAGGGCTCTGAGCTCAAAAACGAAACCCCTCTGAGGAGGTAAACAGGACATTCTTAACTGTAATTAGTTAAAACCATGGATATATTAAGAACTGTTAACACCATAGACTATTCATATTTACAGTCTATGGTTAACAAAACATATTAGATTTATACACGTAATGCTATAAAAACGACTGGGCCGGTTGAAATCGCTCTAAATACTACAATACCCATTGGCCTGAGCTACTGTGCCATGGGAAACAAGTCAATTACAATTACGAATTAATTACAGAGGTAGTAGATACCATGGTAGATACTAGCTGAGCTGTTACCAGAAAAACAATACAACTGCTCCACAGTTGTGGAAGTTATTCATAATTGACTACGAAACCAAAAGTGAACATATTTAAGATGTTGAATGTTTTTGAGCTGTTTGGCTAGATAGCGCCACACAGAACAGAATTATTCGCTTGTTGATTGGATCTTTCTTATCACGATAAAAGCATGGGGTTCGCAATATTAGCTAGCCAGCTAACGTTGCTTAGTTAGCAAGCTAGTTGAATTGACATATTATGTCTATGGCTAATCCTTGTGGCTAATCCTCACCTCAATTATTTGGGGACAGTGGCAAAAGTCTCAGAGACATATATATATATATATATATATATATATATATATATATATATATATATATATATATATATATATATATAACGCTATAACTGTATAACAATAACTCAAGGCATAGTTCAAAACCAAATGGCTAGCTAGCCAAATGTTTAACATTTACCAGCCACTCAATAGATTAACGTTACCATTATTTTTTTGGCTGGTGAGTAAAGCAAATCTACCAACTAATTGCTTATTTTACCAGCATTTGGTGAATGGTGCTTGAGCCCTGGATTTAGGGAAACTGGCTCGCTAATGTAACAGTTGGTCAGGTGTCAAACCTCTTAAACACAGACTTGATGTAAGAACAAATTGATAGCAAGTAGCATAACGTTAACTTAAAACATATAAAAAATAAAATAAAAAAAAGAACACTGTTTAAATCTAATAACTGTTAATGAATGTCCTACTGTATTATTCTTTATATGTCTGGTAGGGAGTAAAGTTATTTTTTTAATATCCACATAGCTAGATAGTTAGTTCAGCTGTTTTGGAAGCACAGCGCACAGAGTTAGAATAGCTATAATACCAGGCTGATGTATTGGTGATAGTTTTGCTTATTGCAGATAGGCCTAACTTTATTTTTGTAACATTATCTACATATGCTGTAGGTCTATTAGTAACAAGGAATGTCAGTAAATAACTTTCAAATATATGTTTATGTTTTATAACGTTAGTTAAGCCACCAGACTGTAAAGAAAATCTGTGGCATTATGTTATCCCAGTAATTATCTTAGTCACAATTCCTGAAAACTTATGTTAGGTAACCAATATTGGCTGATATATGGTTATCAGTTTTTTTGAAACTCTCAAATAGTGATATCAGAATTAAAGAATCCAGAAATATGCAAGTGTCCTTCTAAAAAAAGTATAGGCCTTGCACACCCCCATACCATTAGGTGTTTTAAGTGATTCCGGTTGACTAGACTCTGCTCAGGTTGACGCTTAGGCAGAGAAAATTCTTTTTCACAGTAAACATTATGACTTGTGTTGATAGAAAAAGCACAGGTGTTACTAATAACATTAACAATGGCTCAGTTTTATTCAAGTGTCTCAGTAAGTCATGACAGTGTGACAATAAGCCAGCATTCACAATATCAGGACCCTGAATCTGTAGCAGCTAAATAGAGTTTAGCCATCATTAATTTATATTATTTACACCTGAGTTTTTCCTACTGTGACATGTCAAAATGTCTTTTGTGTAAAACAATTACCAAAAAGTACCAATAGGCCTTTGTCATGGAAGACATTTTGACATGTCCCAGTAAGATGTGACGGGTGCAGAAATGAAATTAATGATGACTGAAAGTCAATTTAGGTGTTTCAGTTTCAGGGTCCTGGTTTTGTGCAGGTTGGCTCACTGTAACACTTTCATGGGTTACTGCATTGACAGGTGCCACATGTCAGTGAGGAAGATGTCAATTAAGCACAGTCTAATCAGGCAAAATAAGTGCAAACACCTGTGCAGGTGGACCGTGGGTGTGTAAGATATTTAATAGTCAGAGAGCAATGGCAGCAGAGTTATTGATATGTAGCTCACAGGGAGGCTAAAACTATAATGGCAGTCACCTCTCCACAAGGAGGTTGAGTTGCCTCCCTTTGGTTGATGTTTAGAACACCTGTAGCCTGGGGAAAAAAAATACCTCAATCTTTTATCTTCCATTGTAGTGAATTACTTGAACAAAAAAAATCAGATGACTATTATTGATGTCCTCTAAATTATGTGTGAGGTGAGACTTAAGACAATTTTACAATTCTAGTTGGGCATTTCTCTTCTATTCTGGAGTAGTTTTTCACCCTGGAGTGCTGGAATGAGGTTGTTAATGCTGTGCAGGCAGATGATAAACAGGAAGCAGCATGTCCAACAGAAACAAACCATTTGGAAGGCGATGTTGGGTGGAGAAATCCTCATTCACTTTAAGAGCTCTTTATGCTGCATAATGTCTTTTGTAAAACTTGAAACCTGAAATTTCAATAATGAAGTCTCAATAACAGTTTTATATTTAAGAATTTAACCTACAACCTAATTTATTATACTAATAGCTTAATGTTTAAGACATTTAAACACAGATAGCATATGCGCATTGCATCATGCTCTCAGTGAAACATTAAAGTCTAGTCCACATATACTGTGCATGCCAAATAATGAGTTTACATGGTCCTAATACAGGGTAGATACAGATCAGGGATTGAACAAGACACATACATCAATATTCAACAGATATGATCTATCATTAATGTTATTAAATTAGTTTGAATAAATATCCAGAGCATATGAGAACTGTCTTGCACAGCAGCTGGGGCAGGTGCTGCCTGGGTTCTAATATAATATTATCATATAATATAATATGGCGAGCAAACTAGCAGCTGCATCAGCCTGCAGAAGAAATTAAATACCCAGTCTGTTGACTACGATTGCTTCACAATTAGTAGTCAAAACAGCAATCACATTCTGCATGTCCATTTTTTGGGAAATCACTTAGGATTCCTTTAAAAGATGTCCCTAGTAGCATTGATGAGTTCACATGAGTTTCAATTGAAAGGTTTAGTGTGGTTTAGCGTAGTATGGTCTAAATGGTTTCCAGTGCTTCCCTATGGTACTGAAAGTACAATGCTTGAGAGCACACTGACAGAATAGATTTTGGCGAGTTACTTCAGTCGTACATATTCATATTAGTATCTGCCTTTAAAACTTTAATTGGAGACCTACTTTCAGCACTGTCTCCAAATCTAACATTTTCTGGAAAGAAGCTGGATTTTACTTGAAATATGTTTCCTCAGTTAATTGTCTTTTCGTGAGATTTAACTGGCTTTGTAACGGAGGGAAGTTTTCAGTTTCCTCCAAGCTCTTTTCCTGCAGGCCGTCTCTCCTCCATGATGCTCAAAGGAATGCAGATGACATTCATTCTAAACACTCCAACAGTGCAGTACTCTCACATTTTTCTTTCTCTGCATCAACAAATTATTCCACCAATATATTAAAGGAGCCATGGGACACATGGTTTTTCAGTTTGAAATTAAACTTGCAAAATTAGAATGTACACTTAAAGCTAAATCTTTGTCCCAGTGATTAATGTCCTCATTTGGTCACTACATTACTGCAAAAGAATAATAAATGTCTCCCCCTAAAGGCTTGATAAGTTCCTGCAATGTACAAGCTTCCAAAGAGAAACCTGAGCGAATGGTGATATTGCTGATGCATATCTGATCTGGCTGTTTGAAGTGACTTACAAGGGTATGTCATCAAATGAATGAAGATCACATCACACACTGCTTGGGGTCATTTCAATATCACCATCCTCCATCGACAAGATTTAATGTGGAAAGAAAGACATTTAATAGGTTTTTTAAAGAAGGGATTTCATCAAAAGGCAATATTTTCCAATATCTTACAAGGTCTTCATATTCATTCATCAATCTTGTCCAATAACCGCAAAATCAGCATAAATGAATCCTTAACATAACTGTAACCAATGCCAGGCACTTATGTGGATCAGAGAAGCGATTCACCAGTCATATTCGGCCGTTATTGACTTGCAGTGGGGCAGTCACGCCAACTGTCATGATATTCAACGGTGTCCAACAGATCAGTTCTACAGTGCAATATGCAGGGCAGATGTACACAGGAGATCAATGCAGATGAAACGCATTGCTGGTTGCTAGGTAAATGCCTAAAATGTACTTAATTAATTAACTAATATACATATTGCTAATGCTGCCTTAATAGCATCTTTGAAGCATGTATTCATGTTTCTGTAACTGTCCTGACAGTAAGTAAGTAATCCGCAATTTAATCTATATTAAAAAACTGCTTGTTGTTCTGTCTCCTCTCCCACAATGCAGTGTGCCCATTGAATTTTGTGCCTAAAACAAGGTAAACATATTGATCTTATTATATGGCCACTTACATTGCTTAGTGTGACACACAGAAGAGAACTGGGGATGAGTAAAGACACGTTGCCTATATAATAACTTTACACTAAATTATGCCAACATTTTCTGACTGGAGTGGAGAGACACTATTGTCCTGTAATCTCATGTAAACTGAATGTGGTTTTTCAGTGCATGTATCTACTGTAGCTATTGAGGCTGGGAATACGCTTTGACTTACAAGAAGCTGATCAAATATGTCAGTTATTATTTGATTGAATTGATGTGATACACCACCTATGTTTACATCTAACCCACTGTTTATTTGTCCTCTTATCGGACACAAACTGGATGCTATGGTGCTGCAGTTTCAAGCCAGCAGGTTTAGTACTATGCCATGCAAACGGACAGTCTCCTGTGAGAAGAAATATGTGCCTGACGGACCATAGCCAAGGATCAAGTCATGCTGCTCTACTGTGAGAAATAAAAGTTGAGGCTTTCTTTAAGTAAACCAGATGTCTCTGCTTTCCATCTCAGTTCAGACTACTGAGACCCCGAGTGAGTGACCGAACACATTGCAATAATGGATTTTCATTGATTGTAGATTCATCTTTCGTATGCTGTGGCACCAGGTATGTCTTGTACACAACCTGTGATTTACTCTTTGCTAACCACAATAAATATACACTGGATGGCATTAGAGAAACTAAATACAGTATTTTTCTTTTTAAGAGAGGCCAGGACAGTTTGAGTTGCAAGACATATAGTATGTCTCATAAAAAGTAGAGTCTTGCAGAGCTGGGGCTGTTATTGGGTGGAGGTGCAGCAGTGTTTTGTGCAAAAACATTTTCAGACTGACTTCACCAATGTTGTTGTGACGGTATCTTAGATACTAATGTCCCCGAATAAACTGCTGGTTGGATATTTGCACACCCAGAAAATGTGGCTTTCATTACGGACTTGGAGTGAGGTTTGCATACAGTAAGGCACTTACTGTCAGTTTAAGCCGACAGCACGGTCATGTGACGTGAGTCTCCAAGAAGGATCTCACACCTTACACCTCAGCTAAACTGGCTGGAGTTCTTCTCACTGGCATGTTGTAGCTCTAGAAATACAGTAGTAGAGCTGTACCGTCAACAAATACCCCAAAAGGTAATCTGCAGTGGAGGTAACATATTCCATCTTTACAATGCTTGGCAAAAACTAGGCTGTAGTGCAGCTCATAATGGTGGCACGCAAGCACTTTCCAAAGTCATAAATCACATTAAATATCCTCTCTGACACAGAGCTGTCTCAAATATTGAGACAGCTCATTGTTAAGGGCTCTGGATATGGGTTCTTGTTAATGACTGTAAGAGAGACCAGATACCTGGTACTCATTACAAGCCTATTATAATGCCAAGTCTGTAATACATTTCCCTTATACTAAACAAACAGTGTTACCATGAGGACCAACTTAAGCACAGCAATACAGATTGGCCCAACATGAACATGTAATACTGCAAGTACTATACATCTAAAATAGATTTATATTTAACAAAAGAAGAGATACAAATGGCCATTGTAATGGAAACAGAATTAAAGAGAAAACACTTTTTACCAAGGTATAATGACCATTAAAATGTGCGTTTAGACTCATTGGGAGTTATATAAGAGTAATGGTCCTGTTCTAAGAGCTATGCACCTATTCAAAATGCACACATTTGATAATTTGGGACACTTTCATCATATTGGTCTTTGTCATGTTTTTTTTAGGCTACTATTGTTAGCCTGGAAGCTTCACTGCACAGGCAATTAGGAAACAGACACAGCCTCTCCCACACTTTTCCCAGAACTCCACCCTAAAGTCTGTATTTGAGAATACTTTAATCTTTTTTTGAGTTAAGTCTGACACTTGCCAAATGTGACAACCGTTTCCATTCACACCTCTTTCAACATTAGCAAGTTGGCACAAGCAAATGCTTCTGCTGCTGACATCATTTAACAAAAGGAATGAGTTGAATCATTTCTGGTGTCCAGTCATTGACGCAGCTACAAAACTATAGTGCATCATACAGTCCATACATAAAAGAGTTCATTTGTTTGTCATACACTAGTCATGGACTTGAGTGAGGGTGATGTTGCAATAGTGGGAGAAAACGAGTTCCTTTTGATTTCTTTCCCGTTTAAAACAATTGCATGTATAAAATGTATAAATAAGTGTTCATTTAAGATCAAAGGGAAATACCGATATTACTTGGCAACATCATCCTTGTGGGAATTCCAGCCACTTCCGGAATCTGGACGCAGGCTATTTGTACAACGCAGAGCTCAAGTTCTGTTCGCTCTTGAGCTTTTATTCTTCTAAGTACCTCATGTAGCCTATGTAATTGAAAAATAAGCACCCTTTAAAAAGTGATGCAAGTACAAATTCTGAATCACATCTTAAGCCAAGTTTTATAGGACACTCGCGACCCCCTCAGTTTATGGAAACACAGTCATTACAGTCATATCAATCATTTAACACCAATACCATTTATAACTCTTATCATTACTGCCTGCAACCCGGTGTAATAGGCTATATTTGTACCAAACATTAGTAAGCAGGTTGACAAATCCAGACATCTTTTACACTGGGTTTCTGGATGCTGTCTGACATTTCAGCCAATCAAATATGACGACAGCTACAATCACCTGCACCGTGAAGCTATCGGGTCACTGACCTTATACGATGTTTCCTCAGATTCGCTACCATAATGTCTCATCAACGCCGGGTCCAAGCTCTTGGTCTGCCTCAGTCTCCGCTTGGAAATAGTTTTGGGGCTTAGCGAGCACGAGAAAACACTGCTTAACAATCCTTGAGCGGACATATCTCCTTTAGCTGGTCAACTTGTGATTAAAGAAAAAGTAAAGAAACATTCATATCTCTGCTACAAGTCCAAGTGAAACTAAGGAACAGCACCGTTTCACAGCAGCTGCAGCAGGTCCCCAGCGCGTCACCATGCTGGAGATTATGAAATCCGCGCCTGGAGTCCCTGGTCACCCCCCCCCCTCCACCTCCCACATACACTGACTCAGTTCTTCCTACTTTCATGATTTTAATAACGACAAAATGTATGTTAATTCCCCCAAAGCATCAAAACAAACAACAAAGCATATCTGTGGGTGTGGCACAGCGTGCGCGTGTTTAGTCCTGCTGTTACATTTAAAAGGCGAATCATAATGCACAACATGTCAGTAGACACGAAAAGAGAATTAAGCTTTAAAATATGACTCATCTAGTTAATGACCCACTTAAAAAAATACTTTCACAGCAATAGGCTCGTATTTATTTATTTATTTATTAATTGAAATCTAGACACTCAAAAACAAATTATACTCGAAACAAAATAGAATTTAAGCCAGAATATTATATATAATTTTCTATATTTAGCCTGTATAGGCTACTGTATATCCCAGTCATAAATAAACAATTGTATAAACTCACTTTAAAACAAATTGAAGAATTAATATTGTGACAAAGATGCATTGTTTCTAGGACACCGTGTGTAGTGTGTATGCTGTATAATGTTGCTGCTTTTTGTAAATCTATATGACCTTATCAGTTTTAGGGTTAATTGGGTCACTATTGTTTTTACTGATGTTAACATACTTTATAGTATGGCAGTTGCTGATTTGCAAGGATTCACAGCATCTGAATGTCTAAAGGAACACTTTCAGAACCAGAATACATCAAACAAACTTAAACTAGGACTATTAAAATTAACCTTTCAATTCTTCTAATTTGGTTCTCACTTGTGTTGAGTCTAACAAGACCCTCATGGTGACAGAAACATTGAACAGACCCTGCCCAAATTCACAGTCATCTTTTGACCACACCACATTTTTTCCTCACCGTAAGGCAGTTGAGATGCTTGGCATGTATTGCCCTGGGAAGAGACTCTTCCTGTGGGAGCCCTGGGGAAGGGACCTGTGTGATAACATGACATGTGAACCAGCACTGTATGGCCACGATAAGGATTCATCAGATACCAGAGTCTACCAAACAGACAGGGGAAGTGGTGATAAGAGGGCAGCTGTGCGTTTGATCCACTTATTTGGTGGTGGCGAGGTTTTGAGAAAGACAAGCAGATTCTCATCAGACTTACCGTTATGTCATTTCTCAGTGGTATTGGTATTGGTATTACATCCACTAACCATGTAACAGATGTCAGAATAAACATTTGGCCCACACAGGTCATGTATGTGGGCTTTTGGAATACCTCACAATTTGTTTGGTTTGGTTTCAGATACTTGCATTCATACTTCTAATAGTACTAAAGTTAATATAATGAACTTTTGATGAATGTAATTCATATTTCTGAACGTAAATGATCATCGCCCTCTTGGTAACCTGAACTGCTTTGTAAGAGGCACTCCACTGTGCAGAGTTTTGCGGTAGGAACATAATGAGCAGTACAATGTGCAGCCTGCTGGCAGGGATCCTGTTAAGATTGCTGTCTAACTGGAACCATATAGGTTTCTGGGGATATATATGGGAGGTCATTTTTGCTAGTGATTTATTAGCTCAATAGTCTGGGCCATTAGAGTTTGAGGGGGATATTTACATGAAAACAAAACAGCATCTGTTGCAGCATTTGGGTTCTCTTTAATACTTCTCTATGTGAGGCTAAGACCTGATGAGAATGACTACAGTGTCAACAGCAGTGCCATCAGGTGAAAATATTTTTTTGGAGACATAATGTGAATATTAGATATTTAAAATGTTCATTTTTAAATTGCGGTTTTTGAAGCACTTACTCGTTTTTTGTGTGTAGTGGACAGGCTGTAAATGATTGTTGAAACTATTGATTGAAAGTATCCTCCCTTTGTAAAAAAAATAAAATATGAAACGACCACGAGACAACAGGCCACTAGATGGGAGAAGGAGTGAGTACACATGCATTGTTTCTCATGCATAAACTGAGTCAGATGTGTAGCACTAATGACTGATTTGGAGACTTTACCTGGGTTGTTGCCATGACCAAATCAAGCTGCTTGGGGCCCTGCAGCAAAACTGAGTTGCTGGGCAACTATTAACCCCTTGTTCAACCCCTTCCCTGTGCACTGTGTACAGTATACAAGAATATTACAGCCCCAGGTTTGCTGTGTGGTAATTTGATTTACCACAAATGAACTAATATGTGGCAAGTAAATGTGTCATAAAATGTAAGATTTTGACGTGGCCTCCAAATCAGGTAATATAGCAGGATCCACCTTAAGGCCCTTCTCATGCAAGTGAATATTGAAGTTTAGTGGTGCATATGATAGTCCCATATTGTCACAAACCAATGTGAACCTGCAGCTTTTTGGGCACCTGAGGATCTGGGGGCCTGATACAGGATTTAGACAAAATAAAAGCAATACCTGTACAATACAATGTAATCCAATACAATAGCAGCACATTCTACCTTTGTGAGGCTTATATTATCTTCACTTGTGTTCAACTTACTGAGTGTGACAGATACACCAACTCAACACATGTTCCAGGCCCTGGTTTATGATGTTGTTGCATTTTGTGGACAAAACATGACCATAACATGAAAAAAAAAAAAATAAATAAACATTGCTGCAAATGTGTAGTTAAATCAACACTGAACAAAAACTGAACAGTATTTTTTTTTAACAGGCATTATATTTGATTAGATTTTGGTATAGGTAACCTTGTAAGTTAAAAATGAAATGCTGAAATGCCATCCAAACAAAGATCTTTCTTTGTTTTGAGTCAGTCTGTTGAGGTCAAACTCCTATACAACATGCCATAAGCAAGCTCTGCTGAAAGTGCCTGTATGATGAGCTCTCTACATAATATCCTGAAACTTTCCTAAAAAAAAAAGGAAATGAAGGAACATTGCAATATTAGCCTAACTTAGTTTAGGCCTAAACCAATGCAGTGCCTTCTTCCTGTCACTTGTCTGTGCTAGTGCACTGTAACCATGTGGACACTGTTTAGTGCAAGCAGCCCATGGCATCATAGTGTTATGAACCTTTAATGTATAAAGATATAGTAGGCCACCAAAAGAGAGCGAAACGACGCCTTCGGAAATGTTGCATTTGCCATTCTGTTTATGACACCTATTTCTTTTCCATTAGTGTGGAGATATTGAGAAAAAACCCAGATAAGCTAAAAAATAAATGGCTGAGTTCTGACTCAAATTATAGCTATGGGAGGATTATTTTAAAGGGCCGTAAGTGGGAGATACAATTTGATTGCATCATTGTGCTGTATGGCTCATTTTCTTTATTTAAGGTCTCAACAAAATGGTCGGCTTCTCTTTAACACAGCAGAGATGCAGAATGTTTACTCAGTGAGTCATCACAGACATCCCATCATTTTCAGGAGATTGTAGGCTATAGTCTGAGATTCAAACACGTGAGGAGCTCATGTTTCTGCCTCCCTGGTGTAGATGCATTTGGTGCAGAAGTGAAAAAAACATTTGTCTCTTGAAATCTGAGATGTTAAGACCAAAACACAATTTCCAATTCCTTTAGTAGAGTGCAACTATATCAGATTGGTAACTGTTATTATTCCTCCGATTACCATCTTCACATTTGATAGCACATCTTCTCTAGACTGAAGGGGAAAAATGGGAGTAATGGTGGGCGGAAAATGCAATCTAGGTGTCAGACAAGCACTTGATTAACCACTTACAGAAACAGTCTCTGCGTCAGGGCAAGGCCATGCCATCTCACATTTCCACTCAGCCTGATCCTTCAAACATTACAGGCCACAAGGTATTGATTTTTCATTCTTCTCAATATCCCTTTGCCGTTAATAGAATTTACCCCAGACTATCAATGTATCAAGGAGGCCTCCCCTCCCCTTACAGTACTGCCAGGATCTTCTAACCCACAAAGAGGGCACACTCGATGCTCGCCCTCCATTAGCTCCAGTTTTGAGTATCTACCTGAGAGAGAAGACATGGAAATTGACAATACAGGCAACAATATAATTTGCGTTAGCAGCAGTTTGGACAAAAACCAAGAGCAGCACAGGTAAGTCTGAGGCTGTTAAACTTCTTTATTTTCCCACAAATGTCAAACTGATTGACAAAAGAGACGTTCAGTGAAGGGAAATTTACGATATTTAGGATTAAAACATGTTGGTCCCCCACCCTTCTGTATTATATTTTACAGGAATTGGTGTAACATATCTAACCTATGACTGCACTAGTATAGATTGTGGACCGTAAGTTTTTCCTTTAAGTTCATTTGAAAAGATATTTAGTCTGTTTAGGTATAACAATGTAACTAAAACTAAACTATAACTATATAAAATATGATACAGTTAAAAAATAAATACTGTTGGGTTTTTTTTAGGACTGGGGTACAAAAACTAATAAAATGAACTAACTTCTCTAAAAAAAATTCTGTAGTAATAGATGACTGAAATATGTAGTGATTTTCCATTCTACCATGGTCACATGCAAAAACCAATTATCTTCCATATTGTCAGGCTAATAATTATCGTAATCCATGGCATTACAAATGATGCGTGTTCTCACAGATGCTGGCTGATAGGCTTGGAGCCCAGCCTGCGGCAACACAGTGCTTCTGATTCAAGTGACAACATCAGCTTGGTGACCTTAGCAGCTTTCCATGGGCACATCGATTTTTCTCCCACATTACAGATAATTGCTAGATACTGTGAAACCTATCCTCCCTGGCCAGCAGGGAGGAGCTTCTGCAGTGTGTTGACACGAGAGTAGCTATCTGATTTGAGGAATGTGATATCCTGCAATCTCATTGACTGCGATTGACTTTTGTGTACTTCCTGTCTATGGTATGAGTATATTTAACAGCTTATCAGAAGAGTTGTTTTCATGCCTGTTGGGGTTGTTAGTGTTCTATTCTCCTGACAGTTAATTGTGACCAAGAAAATATAATGATTAATGATATTCGGAAAAAAGTTTAATTAAATAGTGGACTTTCATGTTAATGTTTGATTGAAACAACAAGAACACATTTCAGACTTCAATGAGAGCAATGGCTTTGTCCAACTCCTTTAATGGCTTTTCAACTTGCTTAATTAATTATGATTAATGACCTATTTGGCATTCTTCTGCGATGGCAAAAAAGATAATTATCCCTATTCAGATTTGTAGCCAAATAGTTTAAATCACATTATTGGAATGAATGCAGTCGACAGCATAACAAATACTTCCATAACATTTAGTGAGGGCCAAGCAGTAGCTCTTATTATATTAATATGAGTTTTCCTGTTCTGCATGGAGCGACTCTCATCATTTTATGCAAATAACTGCATCTAGTGTTTGTTCTGCTCCATAAAGTAATGAAAAAGTCACTTCCTTCCTGTTATTATGTAATGCACATATTTGCTTTGATGGACTCAAAATGAACTTGTACCTTTTACATGTGGAAATAACTGCATCTTTTGCTTTTGCGTCATTATTTATCAGTTATTTCAGAGCATTGGGATGTTTTTGTTAAATTTGCCCTTAAAAGGGTATTTGAGTATTTTCCCATGTATTTGTGTGTGAACAAAAATCTTTGAAATTGGTCTAGTCTTAAGCGAGAACGTTGTAACCGGCAGCCACGAACCAGGGTGCAATGTAACCCTATATGGCAAATGCTCACTGTCAATTTCCATCCACTAACAGTGGTTTGTTTTTGCCACTGACAGGCTCAGATTGTTATTGTAAGTGTCTGACTATGTTATGGAAAGATGGAGAAGTTGCTGATATCTTGCCATGCTTTTGTGTGTAACTGATGTCAGGTCAACACAGTAACTTTAGCTTATAGCATTAGCTTACCTCAGCTCTGTCTGCAGCTCTCTTCTCTCTCTCTCTATCACTCTCCTGTTCACTCTTGGAACAGCTTTAGTATAGCATTTCTTTTCCTCTTTGGCTGGCAGTGACCTCCCGTTCCAATTGCTCTCTGCAGACGTTCTACAAGGCGCAGTGTATGGACCTGAGTGTTAGGATCCATTTGGAGCTGTACAGCACAACTAGCCACAACTTCAGCTGTTCATATCCAAAAGTAACGTCTAGCTGCGTAAAGTGTAGCTCGACATTTTGTTGGCGCAATTCGGAAATGCACAATTGAAAATCTTATAGACATCGCAAACCTACGCTGTCTGTACTCCAAAACAACAAACTCCCAGGAACTCCTGTCTCCCTACTCCTGTTTCACACCACTGTCTTCCGGCAACAAATCACCTCGCGAGATTTCAGAAGAAGACTTCACCATATTCCCATAATGTAGTCAGACACTTATAATAATCTTAGTCTGTCAGTGGAAAAAACAGCACTTTGAGTGGATGGAAATTGGCAGTGTGCAATGGCCCAATAGAATTCCATTGAAGCCCGGTTCGCAGCTGCCGTTTATAGCCTTCTCACTCAATACTGGACCAATTTCAAAGATTTTTGTTCACATAGATAAAAATGCATGTGGAAATAGGGTTCAGTTAGAAAAATATTGAAATTCCCCTTTTAAGTGCATTTTACTAATTGATCAGAAATTCAGAACTGTATGTTGCATCCTATAAGCTGTCAAAGCAATTTTGCAAATAAGCACGCAGCGTCACATTGTTCCAAGGAAACAAATGAGCCATCCACCCACACACAGTGAACAGCAAATTATATCAGATGAGTCTTAGAACAAACATTGCGTATCATCATCTTAAATCATCACTGTCTTGACCCCAAGACAACATGCTAAATGTGATTCTCAGTTGTGTACACTGTGCAGGGGTATTGCACTGTGAACATCCCCTGTCCCCACACTAAGTGGTGCGACCTGTGTGTCACGGAAAAAACAGGCCACTGATGCAGCGCACTGTGACCCAGGGGCGAGTGATAGGCCACATGATTGGATGGATGCACAGTACTTATCTCACAGAAAGGTCTGCTTTTGTCTGCTTAAACCTCACACAGCGCTCCATTGTGGCCATATGGCCTTGCACAGCTACTGTATATGCATACAGAGAAACAGGGTGCGCAATTTTCACAGTGCACAATTGACAAAAACAATAGCATGTTTCTGTACATACTGTATATAGCAAGAAATGCTGTGATGAAAAACACTGTCTTTGTTGTTATATAGGAAGCTGAACTTTCAGTTCTCATAGGCTGCTGTGTGTACATGGCATGGGATGTGTTATGCAAGCAGTTCTATTTGCTTGCAGAGGCAAAGACACGTGCCTCGGTTCATAACTAATGGAAGACTGTGTATGCCATTCATGCATCACAGAGTCTGCATGGTATAATCCAGCATGAACTATCATGATGTTCAGATACCATGGCTTTATGGGAGAATGCCCTAAAAAACAAAGAATTACTAAATATGAAATGTACTGTATTTATTAGGTTAAACATCACAGTATGACAAGCTGCATTATATGGCATTAGATGTGTGCACAATACATTGAAAAACTGAATGATAAAATGACCTGATGCTACTGTATAACATTTAGGTTAAGGTCTAATTCTGTGGTTTATATAGGATTTAGGTTTGGCTCTGTTAAGGATGACAGTTGGCAGACAGATAGTGATAGAGTTTGGATTATGGTTGAAGCTTAATTTTAAGCTCTCATGGATGATAAAACACATGGCATTTCCAAATGCATCGTACATGGATCAGATTCATATTTCAGATTGAGATTTCGTTGTGTGCTGAAATGTTGTAAATAATACCATTGAGATAAAACTTTGTTTGTTTCAGCTGTTGGAAACACTCAATTAGTTTTAAACTCTCTTGCTATGACCATGAAATATGAAATAGGAAAACACCAAAGGTGAATTTCACCCAAAACAGAACATGTTTCCACAAGAGCCTTGCTCATTGAGGCAGCCTTAACCAGCACAGCAACCCATTGGAGTCCAGCTGTTCAGCATTGATCCCTCTGTGTTTTCTGACGCACTGGCCCGGAATGTGATGTTATTTCATTACTGAGGCAGAGGCGACAAGCTCGGTCTCCTCCCCCAGGGCACCAGCCACTCACTTGGACAGGGGTACTGTATGTAATCGTAACTGAATGGCTTAGTCAGACAAGCTCAGTTGCCTATGGAAAGTCCAAATCCAGCAGGAAGAAAGTTTACAGTCAGGAGGAAGGTTGGGAACACACATTAGTGAAAGAGGCTTGAAGGGCCTGGACAGGAAAAACAGAAACAAGTACTGCATTAAAGACCTGTCATCAGCAATGGACCCAGAGGACAAAGAACTCGGCGTCTTCACTGTCATTCAGTGAGTAGTGTGCTGTGGATTGGTGTTCTGTGCTTACTTTATAATTTAGTCAGAGCTGATTACTCACAACTGTCATATCTCTACGATGAGAGCACTAATGGTAGTTGTCGCACAAAAAGTCTTGATTGTTAAGACCGTATATGTATTAGAAGGTAACAGCGACAGTTTAGCTTTCAGCCTAACATCAGTCATTTTGATAAGAAGTAATGAGTGACTCAAGTAGTGCTTTTGGAAAACAGAGAATTGATTTTGTGTTTGTCATTGTGATGCGGATTGCTGACTGCTGGTCGTGGGTTACCCAACTTATTCTTTACCACTGCATCGCAGTAATGATGTATTGTGTGTGTTCCACAGGGATTGGCAAGCTTTTTCTTTGAGATTCACAGCCTTTCAAAATAATTGGTGTTTACAACTTTCCCAAGAACTCTTCCTTTTATATCTTTGTACCTCAGTGACAGTAGCATGCTGAAACGGTTGAGGCCTTTTTCACAGCCACATTTTGACATGTCATGGTAAGAAAAGCACAGCTGTAATTAATAACTGTTGATGACTGCATTCCATTTAGATATGTCAGTTCAATGATCCTGTTATTGTGCATGCTCACACACTGGCTTGGCCTACTTAAATGGAACAGGGCAATCAATAAATGTATTAGTAACACAGGTGCTTATCAGGGGCGCAACTACCCAGTGTCAGAAAAAAAAAGTGTACATCATGTATGGGATTTAAATAATAATGGTTTATTTTAAAGTATATCAGCGACGTTAACGGTCGCCCGGTTGCCCTTGGCAACCAAATTGTGACAACTGGCAACCTAATCATCACCCCTGGTTGATGTGATTTGAGCGGTGAGTGGCTTTCTATCTCTGTCTGCACTATTTCCCCCCAAAAAAGGACACAGTGAATAGGTTGGTCAACAGAACTTCAAACCATACTGGACATTTAGTTTTGTGTGGTCTAATAGAACTCCTACCTGATGTCATCACTGGTCTCATCTCTACGTGATGCCATCGCCGACCTCATGTCTGTCTCATTCACTCCTTGCCTGTCTTCTTCTCCACTAAGACATAATGTCAAACAAACATTATGTAATAGATTTGGTTGACTGCTCCTCAGATCTCTGCATGGTAAATCGAGACAGCTAACTAGACTATCTGTCCAATCTTCTCTCACACAACTATTTTACAGCGGCTCCGTGCAGAGCTTAGCGCCGCCCATGACGATTGTTATTGGTTAAAAGAAATGCCAATAAACCGGAGCACGTTTTTCTCCCATGCCGAATTGCTATCTGGACTAGCTATACCCTCATCCGCTCCGCAGCGTGTGGATGGTCTCGCAAAGCGAGACTAGGCCAAAATAGACTGGCTAATGTCCATGTTGTAGCCGGCTTCCTGCCCAGTGCACGCTGGGAGAGGCTTGAGCCCACATGAACAGGATAAGATGGTTGTAGAAGATGAATGGATGGATGAATGTACCAAATGTGGCCTGCCAATGAGGCACATGAAAATGTCTGATAGCCTGCATGTTAACCAGGCACATAGCACCTCTAGGTGTCGAGCATCTTGGCAGTATCCCCATTATGTTTTATTCACTCCACACAGAATAGGCTACAGCCTCCCAGTGTTACTTTGAACTTTATCAGCAGGTTTAGTGAAACTGGCAAACCAAATCCATAATCTTTTTTAAAGGTACCGTAACTCAGCCAGGTAACACTTAAGGTAATCACTTCTTATCCCAATTAGTCACACCACTGAATATTCATGGCAAAACATCGTTCAGATCTTTTAAACTCCCCTACTAAAGGCTGTTTAATTCAGTGAATAAATCAGACGGCATAATCACTGGTATAATTAGTGTCACACTAACAGGTTGGGAAAGTTGAGGTAACGAGGTGGCTCATGGGCAGAAGCATGTTGACAAACACACAAACAGACAAAACGCAGGGGATGACACAGTTAACTTTGGTTTCTGAGGCCCGTTTGCTGTTGTGACCGCTGACACACATCTGGTTTGAGGTCCAAGGGCCATTAATGCTAAGTTGTTATCAGAGGGCAGTAAAAGCTAAAAAGTCACTTTACTGTACTGAAGTCTATAATGTTGCTCGATCTGCAACACTAAACATGAAAACATGATCGCACAGTCCCATTCTGTGGACATTCCCAGATAAAATGTAGTGTTGTGATGCTTTACAGCATTGAGCATGTATGCCCTTGCTATCCATCATGGTTAGCAATTCATGCAAAGTGGTCATGCTCTGCTAATTTAACCTTTAAAGGTAAGCAATGTGATTCAAAGGCAGGACTTGCACAATTTGAGCACTGCTGGGTTTTAACTGGCCAAGTGCGCCAGAATCACTGAAATCAGCTGTTTTAAAAGGGACTCAGAGAGAGAGAGGAGAGTTAGGGATCAGCAGGGCAGCTGGGTTTTGTCAGTCAAAGCTTCAGCCATAGTCTCCTTAGATCGCGCTCCTGTCTGACCCTAATATCCTCTGCCACTCATGTTGGCCTCTGGGCCGCAAGCCCAAATGGACAAACATAACTGTCCAGAAATACGCTGAGTCTCTCAATCCTCCCACCACAGGACACTGCGGTTGCGTTTGTAGCAAATTGTCGGACATGTTCTCCTTGCTCATCAGTGCATTCTTGAAGTCTTGCGTGTACTCCACAAAAAAGGCTGCCTGTCAGCCTTCCAGGCATATGTCATCAGCTAAACTGTTGTGTTTCAGAATGTGATTAACATAATAATTCACTCCACTTTCTTTTTTTTAAATAATTGGATCAAAAATCCCTTCACAGGTTCAAAAAGTTTAAGTAAAATCTGTCAGAGACAATCCTGAGCTTCACCTTTTTACCTATCTAGTTGCTTCTTTTATATGGCAGCAAACACATCTGAGCCTGAGTGGAAGTGACAACATTCTTTATTGCATGTATCACTCTAAGCAAAGGCACATTGACTCACCCTGCAGAGCCTTACAAGTTGTGGCATTTTAATATAGGAAGGTTGTTTCTCGGCTGTGGAAGCAGTAACAAATCGTAGCAAGAAATTCCTCAACCAGTATTTGTATTTATTTATCCATTACTACCTGACATTTCTATTGATTAGACTGTTTATTATTCTGCCAAGACCCCAGCAGAGATTCACACTGAATATAGATAGGTAGAAGAATATCTCTTTTTAAACTCTTTTTAAGTTGTATTGTGTTGTATATTGTTTCCTCAGTTTATTGACTTGTTGAGCTATATTTATTGATGCCAGTAAATGTATTCAAACAGCCTTTTCTAGCTGTGTAGTTCCTGTAGGCGCATCAAGGATCAGGATAACAGAGTAAATTGTCTGTATTACTGTGAGAAGTAACAATTAACAGTATCAAACCTGCCTGAGCCACATGAAGACATATCAAACCTTCCTTGAAACAGAGACGAGGCTAATTGGCCCTTTTTTACGACAGAGGTGCCTCATCTGTGGTGTTTGATGTGTTATGAAGAGTGATTCTGCCTCTTTGGGATAATAGTGATTCTTCATGTGGTGATGGGGCTGAAATTGGGAGTTACCCTTTGCCGAATTACATGTGGTTTAAATTTTCAGGGCTCTCCTGCTCATTTATCAGTTTAATAGCATTTTGAAAGTACCTGACATGAAATAGAAAGCCCCAAACACATTGAAATTGCCCTACATCTTGAAGTAGTAAATATATGAAAATGTATGTATTTCGATCAAAAGAATATCACAGAGGAAATGAGATGCTTGAAGCATCTATTAACATGCCGACTGTGAATCACAACAGCCCTCATCTTCTCCCCTTTGGACATTGATTAATCACACACATCTTATTATCTACTATGGTATTCCATTCTGCATATGTGGATCCAACAATCCTGATCTTCTTTTGACACCTTGTCAACAGCTTTGTATGTGTTGGGAGGATGGTTAAAATGTTTGGAGACCTTTCATGAATGGCCTCATTGATTGGAAAGCAAGTTTTGAAAGGGTCAAAACAAATGCAGTGTACAGTATGGGCATCCTAATGTGCAGCTGTGAGGCAGAGACCTCAGCTGGGGAGGGGGACACATTAAGTCCTCATGCATCTCCAGCTGCTCTCACTGCTCCTCTGTTGCTTTTGAACTCACATTATGAGTGCATCATGCAGTGTGTCTCTGTCATCTCTCTCATCCTTTTCCTCCTTTTTGGAAACACACCACATGGTTGAGGATTGATGAGGCTAGCCTTTGGGGAATTCTTGGAAGCTGGCTGCATTCTTGAGTAGTAATTATTGTGGCCCTTGCTACCATACACACACACACACACACACACACACACACACACACACACACACACACACACACACACACACTCAACATCCTCTCACATTCCTCATTCCTCTCTCTTCCCCTCTTATCTCCCACCACCATCGCCACCACTGTCCCTCCCTCCCTCTCACCGCTCCTGGCTCTGGCTCTCTCTGCCTCTCTCCAAAGCTGTTGTTACTGTGCGGCTCCCGCATATCATTCCACCGCGATGGAAATTAAATGAAGGTGGCTTAACGCAGCTAACAGAGGCATGCTTTGAAGGATGTAACCGGGGGAAGCTGCTCTGCCAGATCCTTCTCCATGGGCTGTGGATTTGCGCTGCTGAGGCGAGGACACAGCAATCACTCAGCCATGCAGAAGCCCAGACAACAGGACTAATCTCTCCACCTGACTTGTGGAAGCTCCACTTTTTTTTTGACACATGGATGTGTTCAGCTTTGTGAAGATGCCAAAGCTGTCAGGGTGAGTCCGATGGATGCTGTTTGTATTTGCCCGTCTCTGTATGTGGCTGTTCGTTTTCTAGTAGGTGGTGTTTTGTATGTTCATACAGGCACGATTTATAGAGTGACACAGGAATGGGGAGCTGATTAAAAATGCTGAGTTATTGATTGCTCAAGAGAGCAAGTTGTGCAGTCATGTATGATGTGAAATGAATGAGCAAGTGAGGTAGATGGGAGTGGGGAAGGATGCAGAAGCTGATGCGGTTCGCGCATCTAAGTTCATACATTTCTTATACTGCAGACAGTAGTCATGGTGTGTTGCTTACTGTGGTGTCATGAAACCATATATGTTCTGAAACACTACGAAGATAAACTGCATTTGTTTCAGATTTAAATCCCTTCAGTTAAAGGGCCACCGGTAATGATTGCCAATTCACAGTATGGAGATGTCAGTCATTTTCAAACATCATATTTTGGTGGTATAATGTAAATATATATTCTATGCAATTGAGTGTGATCTGTCTTTGGTCAGTAGAGTCATTAAATATCTGCGGTCATTTAATATGAGTGGTCAAGTTTGCTATGGCCAGAACAGGAAGATGAGCACTTATAGATGACGTAGAGAAGTTGAAAGCTTGATGCTTTACAATAAAAACAATAAAATAGTAAGAAAACCCCCCCCACCACATTATAGTTTACATTCTTATTTTCTTTATTTGGCAAATTTTAGTGTAGGAAAGAACTGAAAATAGGGATGTTTGTTTTTTAGTTTTTTTAAGTGATGGCAAGTATGTGGTATGTGAAGTACACGTAACAGTCTTGAGTATTTCATTGCTAGGGCAGACACCTCACCTTATGCACCCATGGGTCTGCTAGATTGAGTTGATCTGCCCCAGTGGACAGTAATCCTCCTTGGGGATTTGGCTCCATCAGAAACACTACAGACCAGTGGTGGTGGGAACCGCAGATCATAAACGGGAATGGTTAAATCAGATACTGTATGTGTCACAAGAATGCACACTGAGTGCATGTCATTTCACTTGTGAGTCATCAACAGACTGCATTCATTTCATTAGTTTTTTTGAACAGACTGAAAGACAAATTACAGCAATTTACTGAAGCATTGAGGCATAATATTTAACCTCAGTATTTAGTTCTTTTCTGTTCTATGCAAATCACATCTTCCTTTTTTTAACATTCCTGCAGGCATTTTCCATCAGATGATAGGACTGTTGTTTTCCAGTTAGTATCCCTCTACAGCAGCATTTCTGATGCGGCTCCCCATGGACCACCAACGTCACTGCATCCTGTCACTGTTAATAATGCCACACAATGCTATCCCTGATTATGAGTTACCACTGTTACACTGGCGGTTTTTTGTTTTGTTTTCTCCCTCTCAGCTGCCAGCAAGAATTTAAGTCAGCAGGATGCTGTTTAGCTAAGGCTACAGAGAAACCCACTGTATGTATTTAGAGGTGTACAAGAAAGGGAACGTTTTCTCTCATTGTCTCTTCCTTCTGCCTCGCAACGCCCCCAGACGTGTCTGCTGTCAGAAACAAAAGCATGCTCTTGCTTTCATTTTCCTTATTCTTTGTTGTGTTTAAATCTAGCAAATATTTTCACGTTTGATGTTCCTTTGTTGAAAGATGACTAACTCAACCCTCTGTCTTGTATCTCAAAAATCAAGTTTGAGCCATTTGACCAAAGTTGTTAAAGCTGCTCTATTTTGATCTTTTCATGCAGAACTTTGGCTTAAAGGGGAATTTAGGTATTTTCAACCTAGACCCAATTTTTCAATGTTTTTGTGTCTGAGTGACTACCGTTGATGTACGTCACACTGCAAGTGCTGTTTTTGCCACTGGCAGGCTCAGATTGCAAATACATTGCCATTATCCTGCCATGCTTTCATGTCTACTGAAGTCAAATTCAACACAGTAACTTTAGCTAATAACATTTCCTCTGCTCTGTCTGCAGCTCCATAATCTTTGAACAGCAATTTTCTTTAAGGAAATCTGCTTTGGTATAGGGTTTTTTGTCCTCTTTGGCTGGCAGTAGTCATCCCGGTCAAAATGGTCACTGCAAACCCAATGGTCTGCAAGGAGCAGTGTATGGACTGTAGTTTTAGGATCCATTTGTACTACTAGCTACAACTTCAGCCTGTCTGTATCCAACAAAGGTAAGGTTAGTCTATGGCAGCTACTCTTTCTGTACTCCAACTCCAACTACTGCATGGCGTTGGCGAGAACATGAATAATATAGAAGAACATTTACAGCTTATTTAGTTGAACTGCATGACTTCATTCCTGGCTGTGTTTTCCTATAAAAAAAATCTATTATGCCCTCCATTGTTTGACATGTTTTGACTGCAAACCTTTTGCACAAGAAATCACTGGTCTGGACATAAATTGATTAGCCTAAATGTTCATCAGAGTACACAAAGACCAAAAGAGCTGTCATTCTTAGCTGTTCACATCAGAAGCTCTCAGGGAAGAGTAGATCAGAAATGGTGCACGGTCAGAAATGGGAGCCAGCTGGCTGGTGGACGAGGTCTCAGGCAACCATTTATTTAGCTCTGTCCTTTAGAGCTTTTAGCATAAAAGCAGCGAGTAACACAATGAGGTGAATGAGTATACAAGTCTAGTTCAGTGCCTACAGGGTAAGTTCATCACTATATTTGCTTGATGTTTTGCTTGATGTTTGAGTACTGCGGAGCCCTGGGGAAAATGCAGAGTAATAATGAAAAGTTACGGTTTGGTTCATACGTCGGTTCAGACATCACGGTTCGGTTCGGTTCAATACAATGGAGGGAAAAGCATAACAAAAATGCAGAAGGCAAATTTTTTTTTTTATTGTGCATGTCTCAGGCTGTACCACCTAGTGTCATACAGTCTATCCCCTGAGCTAGCTGCAACAGCCTTTACTGTGTAAAGTAAGATGTAAACAGTAAACAAAGAGTACCCCACATCATCTCCAGACTCCATCTGTAACTTGTAAACAAAATAAGACAATCAGCTATAAAACTGGAACAGCATCTCTTATTTATGAAAGTACAAATTACATATATAAACAATAATAACAACAACAAATATGTGGACGGGATGGCATGTTGTAACGAGGTTCGAGCACATGCAGCAAATACTTGAAGCCCTATTTGTATTTGTATTTAAAGGCTGGTTAAGCACTGTAGGGAGGAGAAGTTGGACAGTTTTCTTTTGTCTCGTTCCAGCGATTGGTACAGCTGGGTGATGGCGTCGGATATGCATTAGCATGTTAGATGTATTTCCACTCACATACCCAACAACTGCTGAACAACACTGACACACAGTCCTCGTCTTATCCACCACTCTCTCGCCTGTACTACTGTAACTGACCCGAAGACCGAAGTTTTCCAGGCTGGGATGGCACCAGGCGGGAGGGCATGACACGGGAGGCTCCAGGCTTCATCCATACAGTCTCGAAGTTTTCCCAAACTTGCGATCTTAAAGAGGCCAGCGGGTCCTCTAACTCTTGTGGGTCGCCACCCCTCGCCATACTCATCCTTTACTGCTGCTATCTCTGACTCACTCACTGGAATGTCGACCTGCAAAAAACTGCATGTAGGCGGAGAGCTCGGCTAGCTTCAGAGCTAAGGCGGGGCTACAGATTAGGTGTCCTTAGAATCTGCGTATCCAACAGTAGTTCTGCATTACATTAGTTCCACATTACATTAATTAATTTGCACGCAAGTTTTATTTATTTTTATACCGTGTATTCTCCGTGTATATATATATATATATGTGCTGTCTAACAGGTTAACTAGATTCAGGGGGACTGTGAGGTTATTCACTGTAAAATAGCAAGAGTATAATGGTGGGTGGCCTGTTTCCCAGTTGCTGTTTTATTCCCACCCAGAAGAGATTAACTAAGCAGAAACCTTTCTATATAGAGGCACCAGAGAGCTGCTGAGGATAGTGCAGTTGCCCATGGCAACAATATCAGTGCTTCCAAAGACAAACACAGAAATACAATATTCAGTTGGAATAATGGGGAAAATAGGCTCTAAAATTCTCAAGTGAGTGTTATACTAATTCAAGTCATCCAGGCTCAGAATTGGTTGTGAAAATTGATTCTTGCATATAAGGAAAACAAAGCATTCCTTCTCTGATGTCATATAAACACAATGTAAAGTGGACAAACAACAGTGATGTGTAAGTCACAGAATGGGTGAGAAAAGTAGAATGAAATTGAACAATTTTGTATAACAACTTTTTGAATTTCATAACAGCTAAGCATGTATTAGCAGGGCACAATATAAATAGCAGATTAGACCATGTTTGATTGTGCTGCCATATTGATCAAAGGATTAGAGCCAAGGTGGTGGCTGGAGAAGTCAAGCAGAGGGCAGATGTTTTCTGAAACAAAAGCCAGTGTGTATGTGCTCTCAACAGGATGGCGGCAGTCTAAAAAGGAGTAGAAGAATAAGGCCTTTAATCAGAGAGGTTCTTCTCTGTCTGAGCCACTTCTCTGCTCTGCACCGCTGCCCAGCCTCCTCTGCTGTCTCTTCACAGATTTTATATCCAAACAGAATCACATTAGTGGTCTAGCTCTGTATAAATGTCTCTGTTTAACGCAAGAGCACAGACAGAGCAGCGTCATAGCCTCCTAGCCCTTTATCTGAAGTCATACTTGAAAAACTTCACTGCCTGTCACCCAAGGAGACTGAACAATAGTTTTTATTGTACTTTGTGAAGATTTTGGTGTGTGTTCAGTGATTGGTAATAATGAGATTGTCCTCCCCCGAAAAACGTTCCCATAAGTTGTTTGTTTAAGCACCAATTACGACTCATATTTACATTTATAGTGGCTTCTCCCTCTAGTGGCCTCCTGTAATTGTTACGGTAGCAATTTAGGAAATAAGGTAAAAATGTATAACACGTTTTTTTTTTTTTTTACATTACAGAACAAACATAAATATGCGACGTTCTGCGTCACGTGGGTAACCGGAAGTTAAGTAACAGAACAGATGATTTAAGCCCAACCACAATCTTTTTTCTAAACTTAACCAAGTAGTTTTGGTGCTTAAACATAACCAAACTGTGACCGTTTCACAACGTTTACGAGTTGTTTGAAACCGCGACTGTTATGTTCTATGCATGGGCGATTTTAGACCCTCTTTAGGGGGGCTCAAGCCCCCCTAAATTTCAACTCAGCCCCCCTAAAAATTATAATTATACAGTGGTGCTCATAAGTTTATGAACCCATGCTAAAGTTGACTAAAAAGAGGAATAAAAAAATCACCTTTTGGAAATTGATCTTAATGCCTTGATTAAAAAATTAGGAAAAATCCAACCTTTAAGGACACCAATTTTCTTTGGGAATGAATAATGTATCGTAAATAAATAAATGTTCTTCCTTAAAATACAGGGGCATACTATGCATCCTGATAAAGTTCCCCTGGCGTTTGGAATTAAAATAGCCCCACATCATCACATACCCTTCACCATACCTAGAGATTGGGGTACTTTCCATAAAATAATCTCTCAGTGCAAATCAAACTAGCTATTAGGCTAACTGAAATAAAACCATGCCAATCTCTAGGTATGGTACTTACTTATGCCCCCTGTATTTTAAGGAAGAACATTTATTTATTTAGGATACATTATTCATTCACAAAGAAAATTGGTGTCCTTAAAGGTTGGAATTTTCCTAATTTTTTAATCAAGGCATTAAGATAAATTTCCAAAAGATGATTTTTTTATTCCTCTTTTTAGTCAACTTTAGCATGGGTTCATAAACGTATGAGCACCACTGTAAACAATTTTTTTTAAATACATTTTAGTGCTTCAAGTGAGAGTTTGTGAATTTGTCTGTTAGTGACAAAGGACAAACAATTACCATTAACAGAAACGTATGGCCAATCGGAGGTGATTGTGCCAAATTCCCGCCTTTGGCTGAGTCTCTATCTAAACTTTCAGAGGGAGAGCAGGAGATGGTTGTGAAGTTTAATGTTTGTAGTCCCCAGAGAAGAAGTTAGTAATTCCATGGCGCAGATTAGAACCCAAGTTGAAACGTAAGCAACTAAAATTGCAGAATGTTAGAACATTGTGTCAAATTAGTCGTTATTACTGTGACTTATAAAGTGTAAAGTTTAGGGAGGGGGGGGTTAACACTTTTGCAAGGCACCGTATCTGTGTCACATTCCCCCCTAAAGGTCAGATCTTAGAATTGCCCCTGGTTCTATGGTTCAGATATAACAACGGTTTGGAGGACTTGTTGGTCATAACGTAAACAGGCACAAAGATGATCACTGATTTCAGATCCACAAACATGTAATGGATTCAAGAAATTAATCAAGATTTTAATTAATCTATCTTCAAATGTCTGTGTTGTGACAGTGTGGGTGTATTAAGTGTGTGTGTGTGTGTGTGTGTGTGTGTGTGTGTGTGTGTGTGTGTGTGTGTGTGTGTGTGTGTGTGTGTGTGTGTGTGTGTGTGTGTATTTATGCAGCAGAAGCTGTGCTGAATGTTGCTCAAACAAAAGTAAATAGCTTGTTAATACATTAGATCCTATGAGACTGGATCCCTATAATCAATCACACACACACCAAATTGGCTGCACTGGAAGAGAATAATGTGATGTTTGAGTGATGATGGCATATGTAAAGGAAAATTAAAATTAATATGGCTCTCTGAACATGTCCGGGATATTTCCCTGTCTCTCGCCCAGTGCATGGAAAGCCCTTAAGAACCAATAAAGAGTGCAGAGTTTGGTCCTCTGGCAATGAGCATGTAAATGTCAGTAAAAATGTTACCACGTGCAAATAGGAGTCATTGACGCAAACTCTCCTCAGAGGAAATAACTTCCTGAATAGCTCACGAAAAATTACATTTGTTTAATTTTCAATATGCGTAATTGCAGGCCTGTGGCACCAGAGGGTGGTTTCATATAGCCAACCCTCATGGAGATTGTCGATGTAAATTATTCAAACTAACTTGAGTGTCTGTGTTGGAATGTGCTCTTCTTAGCTGTGGCTTGTCTATAATGCATAGTTACTCCCTACATTAACAGGATTTCAGCCTTCATAACACAGCAGAATGCTTCTTCGCAACTAGCTTTTATTCAGAGATGAAAGCGAAAGTGAACTACTGTGATAAAGCAATGATCACATTGTTCATGCAATTTTTATGAAGGACTGAAAAGTGATCTTTTCCCCGTCTTGCAGACAGTACAATTAAATTCATATCTTCCAAATGATAGTTGCTGATAAAGTAACTGATAAAGTTGGATGACAGACTCTTCTGCCACTGTTCCTCTTCACAAAGATATCAAGATAGATGCACACAATGAAGTCTTTGAATACTATTGTGTTGTAGTCTTCCAATTTAGATCATACAACCTTGATGTTAGTTGCTGTGGTAACAGAGGCTTAGACTTTCATGTAGTTGCAATGCACTTTCAGTCATTTTTCCTTTTCCTTTTGTTGTTAAGGACTGTTAAAGATAATGTTTCGATTGCTACTTATTAGTAAAGTAAGCCAAATTCAAATGTAAAAAAAGTTGCTGTGCATTTTGCTATTTTAGTGCAATTTGTCCTGAGAGAAAGTACATTTGCTTCCAACTTCTTGTTCTAACTGTCCTCCCTCTGACTCTTGGGTAACTGATCATGAATTGTGCAGCATGGCTTGCCCACTTGGCGCTCGATTACTTAGTCCGATGTGACTATGCAGGCATCATTTATTGATGCTAGCTGAGTAAGATCAGTTTCACTGTCCACCAGAGGGTGAACCTTTTCAGCCTCTCTGTAAGCTGGAGTACTGCGACTCCACGGCATAATGCACCTCCCACTTGCAGACAAAGGAAATCAAAGATCACTGTATCTATGACTCTGCCGTTAATACAGACACACTGTGGCTGAGGGACAGAAAAATGGATTTTGTGGAAATTTTCAGCTTAGAAACATATTCTCAAGGCACAGCGTCTGAAACTGTAAGTACAACATGCTTCATTATATCGTAGACCTTTGGAGAAATGTCATTGCCACAGGTGTAATCCTGCAGAAATACTTTCATTATAGAATCAGATTCATAATGCTACAACCTTTTGACCTTTTATACATTACATCTGTTGACTAAAATGTATAAATCTGCAACATGAAACAGCTTTAGCTTTATCCCAGAGACTGAAATGGAGGCTACAAGTTGGATTCATCAATGAGGTGAATATGGCTCCAAGTGTCAGACAGTATGCAGTTGTGTCCACACACAGTATTTGAGCTGCAGGAAAAGTTTTCTAAATTAACACCACGGAGGCCTGCTCTCAGATAATGTACTGTATATCAAATAAATCCATTTCCTTGTGGAAACACAAAACCCCCCCAAACACACCACTGTATTGGGTAAGAATGAAAGATTGCTTCCTGTGTTTAGAGCCCAAATTCATATGTAGTGCTTAAAATAAAAACACAATGTTCAGCTACAGTACATGTTCTTTTATGAATTAGTTATGATTAATGCATTCAGTAGCAGTTGAAGTGACCATAGAATACACTCCATTGTGACATTATGTTGTGCCTAACTCTTGCACTGAATGGCTTCAGAACATTTTGTAACGTTTCTCTCAGCTTATACATAGTGTTGATATGTTGGGAATATTTTATTCATACCTCATGCAATGGACACGTGTGCCCATACAGACAGTTGTGTTCATGGGCACACCCTAACACTCTCATGCAGCTCCCAGCACCCTGCACATCATTTATTATCATCTGTACAGTAACTGGGAAAACATTTTAGAGGGAAAGAAAGAGGAGCTTTGAATAATGAATGCGAAGAGCCCTGTTACACGGCAGACAAGCCTTTGAAGTGACATAACTTACTGCCACTGCTTTCATAGCATCACCAGTGTGCAGACACAAAGACAGAGATAAAGGGAAGACAAGGAGGGGGGTTGCAGACAAAAAGACACATTAAAACATTTTAACCTATTACAGTTCTTCTGAATACCTTCACTCTGCCAACTTGTAGCACAGGGAAAAGGTTTCGAAGCAGTGGGTTTTGTTGGTAGAATCAGAAAAAACGTATTTAATCTCGGTTTTGATACTTTCATACAATAGACTGCAATTAATTGTTTTGTTTTGATGGTTATAGCTGATTCTATTCTCTGATAAACTGTATCTAATTGTCTTGGCATTGAGCAATCAAATAACCACTTTTAGAAGAAAAAAATCCTCTAGGCTTCTTTTATAAAGAATGTGCTGACATCTAGAAATAAAACCAATTTCATGCCTCTCAAAGCACAAGAGTGAGGCATGACAACTCCGCCTGTGTGACTAGCTTACGTAATTAATTTGATTTAGATTCACTGAGTGAACTGTGGCTATGAAACATTGTTTATCACGCTTGAATCAATTATCTTATCACTTGCGTTGAATTGCTTCATACCAGGCCACGACTCATTATGATTTAAATATCTCTATGAAAACTATTATTTTGAAATTAGTTAGATTAACTGATTTAGCATATAACCTCCAGGCTTGATGTTACAGGTGTTATGCAAGTAGGTTGTAATGAAACAGCACATTATGATCTATGATCTATGCTTAATTTCTCATCCCTTTCTTCCTCTGCAGCCACAGGACCAAATCATTAGGCCGGCCGCCCCCTTCAGGGACCTGGAGTGCTTCACAGGGACCCCCCAATGGATGGGACATGGGCAGCAATAGAGAGGGGCGTGACTGCTACATCAAGTAAGTGCCCTGTGTTTAAAGAAACAGAGTGGGAGCTTTCTCTGTCCCAGATGTTTCAGACGCTTTGCCAACCTGTGATTATTCTGGCCACGTCACTGCCTCCACACTGTCTCCATCTGTGCGTTCAGAATACTGATTCTCTGTTCCCTCCACTGCTGCGCACACTCTGCCACTGCCTACTCTCTCTCTCTCTCTCTCTCTCTCTCTCTCTCTCTCTCTCTCTCTCTCTCTCTCACACACACCCACAACACTCCACATGCAGTCTCCCAAATTCAGAAGAGGTCTTTTCAGTGTGTGTACGCTGCAAAAATCACCTGTGCAGGGATTTGTTTTGATCTGAGAGTCTGCATGTTCCCTAGAGGATGCTGGGTTGTTGTGTCATCAGCGTGATTGATCCTTCATAATTGGCACTTTTGGATATCTGTACTGGCAGGTAAAAAGAAACTCTGCACTGGATCTTTGTTTGTGTGCACATGCTCTAATGTAACAAGTGAGTGTTTTGCTTTTTCTGTTGATTTGGCTGTGATTTCCTTTCCCTGTGCACACTAGATTCTGACTGTCTGAAATGTTTGCTCCTTTCATTTGTTCACAAGATTGTCACTTCTTCTCCTTTTTACATTTATTATAATGCAACAACATGAACAGTAGCTTACTTTGAGTCCTAGATGCATCTATCTAATGTGAAAACATTGGTGTATTTGCATGGTAGACGGAATAGGAGGTGAGCACTTGTCACACATGGGTTATAGCACAAGAAGTGTGATGTCAGAGGAGTTATATAAGGAGCAAGAAGCAGGAGCAGTGCTGGATGCAGAGAGTGGGTCTGGATGAGGCAGATCATGGAGGCTGTTTTGGCTCCAGCTTTATCTTTCTAAATTTAAAGAAGGCTCATGAATAATCAAATGTCTGTTTCTGTGGCTGTCCATGGACATCTGAGTTTGTCTCTAGGGGGCTGATACTAAATTGTTGTATATCTCAGTGAACACATGTCTAATCTGCGTGACAGGAGAGCACATGAATAAAGCAGTCGCTATTTAATATTTACACTGAAACACATCGGAGTTAACATAGATGTAATGTAGTTTGGAGACTGCTGTGACTTTAGTCTGGAGGATTGATCAATAGAGTAGATAAAGAGACTTCTTCTTTGTAAAGACTGATCATGAGATGGCAGGATGGCGATTTCCTTTCACAGTACACAAAGATGTCAAAGTAAAATGAACAGTAGTTCCATCAGTACTTAAACTGACTTCATTAAGCCCATCATTAAGCCCATCTAAACATCCCAAATTTCCATTTGGGATGTTTAGAAAATAGACAGCAGCTAGTCCCCTAAAAGGAGGAATGACACAGCAAAACATATGCTAATAAAATCTGGCTGAGATTTCTTAATTAAAAGGTGGTGTTCCAGGCAGGGCAAAAATAACAGAACCAACAAGTTGTGAGCCATGTCAAAGCGGCCTTTCAGAACAAGAGTAACAGGATATTGCTTTTGGTAATGAGCTTACTCCAGAATCCGTCCAAAATATGCTTTAAGAAAGCAAGAATAAAAATAGTCCTTGTACAGTGAGGCCAGGATTTCATGCTACTCATTTTTGTTTATTGTGTTAACTGTAGAGCTCACATTGTGGTTTCTGATTGCTGTATAAAGTGTTGTGGAGCTACACTAGCAGCTAATGAGTATGATTAGGGACCATTAGATGCATGGCTGTCTGCACAATGGGAATCCAGCCATGTTTAGCAGGTGGCCGTGCAGGGGAGGTGACCGTACTCTTCCTGAATGCACAGGTCCATATGGTTTAGATTTGTGCACAATCTGTTGAGTTTGTCATTTGAGAGATAAAACTGACATATAAATCCAAACCAAATGTGTTTTCGAGGGACCTTCAGAAATGTAAAGTGATAGAGTTCACTATGCGGTAATTGTTGTTATGAGTTGTCGTATAATGACAAAACAAATTCCCTGCTTTAATGTTGGGGTGACAAGGGTGAGGACAAAATGTGTCATGTTAAGAGGCATTAGAATCAACTATATTATATTTAAAGAAATCGGGGTGGAAACAGAGAAAAGATAAACACAGCCGTGCCCTGCAGGTAGACCAGCAACCTGTATCTCAAACAGATACTGAACTGATACATTTGGAAAACACTTTGATTGTTTAAATGTCTGTTACATTTAAACAACTAAAAAACAATTTGTAAAAAGGATTAGTAAATGCACCAATTAATAATGCATTTATGCATGCTGGGTGTGGAAATACTGATGTGGGTGTGTTATAAATATTTGCCTACTCTCCATTATTAACCGGGTAGCCTCTGTATCCCTTTAATATCATACTGACATGATGTGAGAAACATATCATATAGTCAAGTCAAAGGCAGTAATATGGGAATATTAAACAGGGCCATAAATAATAAAGGTAGTAAACTTCTTTATTTGTTTATTTATTTATTTATTGAGTCTGTCTGTACATACAATAGCATTTCCCACCCTCACATTTTCATGCAGTCCTGTTCAATTATACAACACATCCCCTGTCACTTTTGTGTAATATAATAACACATTTCAGGGCTAATTGTTATTTTTACACATGGAAATGTGTTAAATAGGCCGCCAAGGGGAACTCATATGAACTTATTTGACGCAAACATGTTTTCTTATTTTTAAGATGACAGATTGAGTGATTCCTTCGATGACCCCAGGGGCTCACTCAGCTCATTATTTTCAATTAGCGCCACCTTTTTAGTCTTTTTACCGCAGGCTTGGCACACACCGTTGCCAGTCTTTCTGCCGGCCCATATTACTACTGTACCACACCGCCACAATTAGAGGCTTCTGTGTTGATTTAACACATGAATCAATTAATTTTACAATGGATGTGCAAAATTGGTTTTAAACAACTTTGAAATGGAACTATTTATGCCTTCCTTTCATATAGGCACAATGTGTGCAAAATGTGTGCATGTATGTGTGTGTTGGTGTGAGAATGAGTGAGCATTTTGTGACGTTTTGATGTGATGATACAGTCAGTTATTGTGGCAAATGTCCTACATGTTGTGACATTGTAGATCCAGTGATTAAAACACTTGAAAGAATCTAGCTAAATGGTTGATGGGTTTAGCCTTTAGCTTCTTGGACAGCCATTTTTAAAAGCCCTTTTTACAGATTTTTACAATAGAAGTTAGCACAAAGACTTGCAGAATTACAATGCCGGTTGACAAAGTGCATTGTTATTTGTTTTTTACAGGTGGGATTGTAGTTTGTTCATTTTTTTTTATCTTAGTCTCCTATTTTAATTCTTAAAAAAGACTGATTCTGAAGAAAGGGTTGTCCAAAAAAAAAAAACAGTATGTATAAACAGTCTAAAGTCAAATATATCTGCCAAGAAACAGCCTCAAACACAGCACTCCACTTCAACATTTGTATGCGGGAAGGAAGGTGTGATTTTATCTCTTAATTACACCTTAATGCAGATGTGTTACCAAACCCACCAATGGAACACTTAGGGCTATGTCATTTTTAATTGAAACAAAGAGGATAATATCTTAATTGCAAATACATTGTTTATGGCCTCTGCATAGTACTCACACAGTACTTATTATTTAAGCTTGTGTGTTTTATGGTCTAAATTGAATCAGTAGCGCATTACTTTTGAGGTATTTGTTTAATTAACATAAAAACGAGATTGCCAGCATCCGTGTGCCAGCGGGTCAGATTTAACACAACATCTGCTGGATTCTTTTATAACACAAAGACAAATTTCTTACAGTTAAAACAACCTATTCCGTGAAGATTTGTTTGCTACTTACCATTTGTTATTGTGGTACAGCAACATCCCTTCAACTTAAAGAGCATACCAGCCCTCAAAATATTTGTATCTTCAGCTGAAATACCTTCTTTAGATTAATCTAGCTCCTTTTACATCAGCCTATTAGACACCAGGCTCTTGTTCATCTTGAAAAGAAAGTGGCTTATTAATCTGGAACCAAAAGAGGAGACCATTTGGTTCATTTAGGGAATCGTTACTGTAGAAATCAGTTGTATAACAAGATTTAGATTCAGATTTTTAAAGCTCAGCAAAGTCTCTTCCCAACTATAGCTATGTAATGTAGACCTCTTCACCCCACTCCAAACATTAAAGGCCCCTTTTTACAAGAATTGACTATAAAGTCAATGTTCACATGGTTGTAATATTGATCCTACATTATTTTCTTTTGGATGAGAGTTATTTTGAGGGCTGAGCTTTTGGTTTATAGATGTAAAACTATCTCTTTGATTTCAAGTCTTAGTTCTCTGTAAAGGTGGATGTGAGAGCATCACAAAGATTGGGTTCACTTCTAGGCATGATATGTAGGCATGATATACAGTATGTTCACTTCAGGACTGATGTTTCCACTTCCTGTCATCTTTCGTTATCTTTTTAGCAGCTGCAGTTCACATCCTAATGACAGATCACATATTCATGATGTATTTCTGGTTTCTAGCTCTAGGAGGGAATTGTTAAATCCTCATCTCAGTCTAAATCTCAGTTGACAATCACTTATCTTTGAACATCTTGTTGAATCAGTTTTTTTTTTCTCCTAGTATCGGGATTGCGATTGACAGATCTCTCTGTGTCTTTGTGCAATGAAAGATTAATTGTTAGTATTTAGTGGTGAATAGTACATGTGTCAAGGATAACTGTGAATCACACACTGTCTGCCCCCGGCTTAAATTAACCAACATTGTTGGCACCATACGGAGCTGCTGCTGCTACTTTTGCAGCCAGAGAAAGTGGAGAAACACTGTAAAAACTCACATATTATGTGAAAGCTACATGCAGTTTGTGCATCATCTTTTGAGCTAGAGGAGAGAATAATAATGATGTTGCAAGGACGAAGTAAAGTGCATTGATCAGGGTGACTGAAGGAAATGGTCAAATAAGGTACAAACCATACAGTCTTGGTTTGCAGCCAGCAATTAATGGCAGGATTCAAGATAGCAAATCTCAAACTCAGGCAGGCAGGAGGCTTTAACAGCATGACATACCCACATCATACCTGTCCTGCATCTTTATTAGTGTGGCAAGGCAAAAGCCTATTCTGAAGCATAACAGTGTGAGTACTACAGAAAACTGCAACTGCTCCTTGGTAAAGCACACAGAGGATATCTGTGAGAATAAAAACATTGGAGCTTGGTTACGAGCACCCACTTGTTCTATTTTTGCAGCATTGCACTAGTTCCTTATTTCAAAACCATATCTTGCATCTTGTCTTGAAACATTTGGGATTTAAGTAAAGGTAAAAAAGGTAAACAACTATTTCTATACAGTTAGCAGTTACATGAATTGCTGTCCCCTTTATGCAAACAGCTTTCTCCAGTCTGAGCTGCAGTTTGATTGTCTTTAGGGGGGATTTTTCTTATATATACTAAGACAAATCCCCCCTAGAGACAATCAAACTGCAGCTCAGAGATTATGTACCCAAAAGGAAACTTTGTCAACTTTTTCTGTTTGTTCATTTCACTTCAATTTTATTGCTGCAAAATGGGATTGTCAAGCAGACAAACTGGCCAGCACATATATAATAAAAGATCGATACTTGCCGTCTGTGTATCGATACACTATTGCCACGGAAAATATCGCGATATTATGCTGTATGGATTTGATTCCCCCCACCCCTAATTAAAATTTTCATTATTGCCCAGAAACTTGTCATAAATACCCATCATAAGTTCCCAGGGTGATGTCGTGACTGACTGTCCTCACAGTGAACAAGCTCAAAGCCTAACATTTGACTTTATCAATTAGTCAATTATCAAAATAGTAGCTGAATTTATCATTTATTTCTGTCAATTGACTTATTGATTAATCAACGAATTGTTTCAGCAGCATTACAAACTATTGCACATTTAGGTTCAGGAATACTGACAATTTAATTCCAGTTGTTCTGTCTTCTCCGCAACATGTTTTCTTATGTACCCAATATTCAAAATCAAATCTATCGCTCGTTTGGTGTAATGACCGAATACATTTTCAATACAATTACACAAACATTAGCAATGACATTTTTAAATTCTTATAATATGAAGTATTTATGAAAATTTTACATTTCTGTTTTCCTTGATACACTAGCAGTGGCTTCAGTGCTTTACAATGTAACAAATACAACCAGTAGTGATGACGAAAGCAGGAAACATCCTTTTTATTCTTCCTACAGCCACGTCTCCCAGAGCAGCTCCCTGGAGGAGGTTCGCCTGGACGGGGACAAGTTTGTGCCACAAGCGCCCCGGAAGGTGGAGATGAGACGAGATCCAGTGCTTGGCTTTGGATTCGTGGCAGGCAGTGAGAAACCTGTGGTGGTCCGCTCAGTCACGCCAGGTAAAGTGACGAAATCCTCCAAAAAGTAGCCAGAAAGGAGAGAGTATAAAACCCACACAGGCTGTAGTTTACGTGGATGATTCATTGATTTTAACAGAGCTCAATGAGTAAGCATTCATTAGAGCCTTGAGCCACAAGACAGGAAATCAAGAAAAATGGCATGACTGTGCACAGCTAGTACCACTTCACTCTTGTTTGGTTTGTTGACAGGGGGTCCATCAGAAGGCAAGCTGATCCCAGGAGACGAGATCATCATGATTAATGATGAGCCAGTCACTTCAGCACCCAGGGAAAGGGTTATTGACCTTGTCAGGTATGACACTACATTAAGGTGAGATGTCATTTGCCTGCTGTTGAACCTGTTGTTGATAATTGTATAGTGCCTATAGAAAGTATTGACCCTTTTTGGACGTCTTCATGTTTTATTGTCTTACAATGTTAAATCAAAGTAGATTTAATGTTGTTGTTTTATACACTGATTAACAGAAAACGGGACTTACATGTAATGTTGAAGTGAAAATGTACTGTATTTCTACAAAGTGGCCCTAATTAATTATAAATATAAAATACAGTATTCACCTGCTTAAATAGGACACACCTAAATCCTCAATATCACAGCCAATTAGTTTTATAATAAGTTAAACATGTGCAGTCAAAATACATCTGTATCTGGAATTTCTGAATCAGCATTGTAAAGTACACCATGACAACAAAGGACCATTCCAAGCAACTTAGAAAACGGGTGTCAAAAAGGCACGTTAAGTCCCCTATGAGTCAATGCTGTAAAACAATAAATCATGAAAACTTCCAATGAAGGTGAATACTTTATATAAGCACTGTAGTTCACTTTTGTGAACAATGTAAATAATCAAACTACTTCTCTCTTACAGTTTATGGACATATTGTAGATGGCCACAATACCTCAACTATCCAGAATAAGCTTCTTTTTTTTTTAAACCAAATATTTCGGCTGGGCAGATGTGGTACATTGTTGTAGCCATCTGCTCCATTCACCATGGTGATGTTTTTTCATTAAATGAATATCACTGACACAGCTGAGTGGCTGACTGTGAGCGCTTGGTCCTCGTACGAGCTGTGTGGCAGCCTGTCAACAGTACATTAGTACAGGGAAAGGTGCTTTCCTTTGTGGCCCATGTGGCCTTGTATGGCCTCAGTCTCTGCAGTAAAACTCTGCACTATGGAGGCAAGACAGGCTGCCAGGAGCATCTCTGGGACACAATGGTCCTTGTGCTACCGTCCACCATGATGTCCTAAAAATAACAGTAACTGGAAGAAAACTGAAATGAATTCAGATTTCTCTTAACCACATTATTTTATTTTGTTTAAATCTTTTATGAAAAATAATTCTTTATTTAAAAATGTTTGTGTCTTGCAGGAGTTGCAAGGAGTCCATATTGTTGAGCGTTATTCAGCCGTGCCCAGTAAGTTTCTCCATTCCCTATGAATGAAATCAAGTACATTCCAATAGACTGTTTGTGTGTTTGGAGCTGATTATTTTGTTGACTCTGTGAAAGCATCATTAATCATGCCATATGTTTGTGCTGGCACTGTATCAGTGAGGCCTTAGCTGAGTGTTAGAGCCCCGCTAACTCAAAGGGAGTCCAATTGCTGCAGTCTTTCCAAGTCTTCTCATGTTTTAGCGTCAGATCCTCGCAAGACCTCATGAACCTGCCACATCAAAAATGACTGGAGTCACAGGGCACCAGATGGTTGTGAACGCACAGTGCCAGGAGCATATATCTGGCCTTTGTTTACAGTTAACATAATAAGTCAGTGAAAATGAATGAATTATGCTTGAATTCCCTCCGAAAGTACGTACGCATAGAAAACAACATAAATGCTGTTTCTTCTTCAGTTCATTGTGCATGCATCAGTTTGTTATTTGGAGGCTCATCATGACAAGTGTACAGTCTTTAAAAAACAGCCACTTAACATCTTGAAAGCAAATCTGATTTGCAGGGGAAAAAGTCATGGGTGTAGTATTCCACAATACTCAGAGGACCAAGCAACTCGTATAATCCAGCCTGTAATTGCTTCGGTTTACCAGGCAGCCTCAATGACACACCGGCAGTGAGGGTGTCCTCCCTCTCATGCCCTTACACAGAGCCTCTCTAATTGCATCAGCACTGAGTGGAGAAATGGGAGGTTGTCATGTTTCAAGAAGGCAACATGCCCTTGAATTGTGTGGAGCTGAAAAAAAATACATGACTCATAAAGAAACTGATTGTCCTTTAAAGTTTTATTTTCCTTCTTTCCCTCCAAAAGTCACCCAAATCGGCATTCATCAGCGCAGCCAAAAAGGCCAAGTTAAAGACTAATCCTGTTAAGGTCCGCTTCGCTGAAGAGGTCATCATCAATGGCCAGGTCCCCGTAAGTCACACTGGACACTGAGTCATTCTGTACACATCAATGTTCCGAACAGGAGACGACAGAGGCAGACTTGAACTCTAAAAGTGGGCATAGTGCAGAGTGAATATATCAGAAATCACTAATGGAAAATGAAGACACGCATGAGCAAGAAATGCACCTCCTCCTCTTACACGTTTTCATCATTGGAATGAAATAGTGAGCACGTGGGTATGATTGACAGAAAAAGGGGGACACTCACAGAGGGCTTCCCTGATTTGTTGGATGTATCACACAGACAAGAGACTTTTTAGAGAGCAGCAACAAAGTAAGCAGACTACGAGGCAGTCATATCCTCTGAGCTAAAAGGACAGCATCATACATAAATCCAAAAAGTGTCATGGAGATTAAATTAAATGTGAAAACATACAGTACATGTTTGAAGAAATAGTTTGACATTTTGTGAAATATGCTAATTTCCTTTTTTGCTGAGAATTAGATAAGAAAACATATACCACCAAATACCAAAATAGACACCACTCTCATACAGTATCTGTATCTGTTTAATATGAAGCTACAGTCAGGAGAGCTTAGTTTAGCATACAAAATGGAAGCAGGGGGAAACAGCTTGCCTGGATCTGTCCAACAGTAATACAAAAATCTTCCGACCAGCAACAATTAAAGCTCATTAACTAACATGTTATATGTGATTTGTTTAAACCGTTCAAAAATGTGTAAAAAGGACTCGTTGTGGTGCTAAGCTAAGCTAACCGTTTGCTGGTTGTAGCTTCATAATTACCAGATGGAAATGAGAGTGTATTCCAGCAAGAAAGGGTATTCCCCAAGATGTGGAACTATTCCTTTAATTTTCCCTAGAGTTACTTCACTTTTGATTTTTTTGAATGTGAAATAATTTTCCCATAGGGGTCTTCTAATTTCCGAATCTTCCTCCCATGTACTTTACCTACAGTATATAAACATCTTCCAGATAGAAAAAGTGAGCTTTGTTGATCAAATGATTGCTATTCCATCCTCAGGAAACGGTGAAGGACAACTCCCTTCTCTTTATGCCAAATGTTTTGAAGGTGTACCTGGAGAACGGGCAGACTAAATCATTTAAATTTGACAGCAACACATCCATTAAGGTAGGTGCCGGAAAGAACCTTGCATCACTGTGAAATGCTGTTGTGTAATCTGAAGTGATGTCCAGTTTAAATGTTAAATGTTATTTACAGTTGCACTGCACATAATAAAAGTGCAAACTCCTATCTTCACTACAGCCTTCAGAACCTTGTGAACTGAAAATATAATTCAAACAAAATGTTAAAGCAAATTAACTGTGCAGAAGGGAGAACTTGGTCAGCAATACACATACATTTGTTTTTTTTCTATTGCAGTTGAAATACTGATTGTATGTTCAGTTCATGTTTCTGCGTGTGTTCAGCCGTGAAAATTAAATATGGCCTTGGCATTGAGCTGAGCACAAGCAGGCTGCTGCATCTGCACGGTTCTCATAATGTATTAACTATGACTTTGTCTGTGTGAAAGGATGTCATTTTGACCCTGCAAGAAAAGCTATCCATTAAGAGCATCGAGCACTTCTCTCTGATGCTGGAACAAAGAGCTGAGGGGTCTGCCAGCAAACTCATGCTCCTGCATGAGCAGGAGATGCTAACTCAGGTGAGATAGCTCTCATGGGTGCTCCTAAACAGGAGAGGCAGTTAAATAATAGACCTGATGACAAAACAGAGGGAGGATACCACCCTTGTCTTCAGTATTCAGCCAAGTATTTTTTTTTTTGTATTCATGCTGTAGTACAACAGGAGCAAAACTGCAGGCATAGTTTGACATTTTGGGAAATATGCTTATTCACTTGGTTGCCAAGAATTAGAGAAGACGAATACATCTCTGAAATAGTCCCTGTTTTTTGTGAAAGAGATTGTGTTGTGAGTGATTTAGATGTGCTAGTACGTGGATTTATTTACCTTTGGACAGAGATAGGCTAGCTGTTTCCCCCTGTCTTTAACTAGTAGTCTCTAACTAATCCTTGAAACCCTGTTAAAATTGTTTATTAATCTTGACATACATGATTCAAGTTAACATCAAATGTTGCATATAATGCACCGTCACTGTTCTTATAAAAAAAAAAATCTTAAAACGTGTAAACTCTTGTTACTAGATATGTTGCAGACGCAAACACTTGACTAATGGGTCCCTCGTTATCTTCTGACTTGTGCTCTAGGTGACACAGAGGCCAGGGTCAAACAAGATGAAGTGCTTTTTTCGCATCACTTTTGTCCCAAAGGATCCCGTGGACCTGCTTAGGAGAGACGCAGTAGCATTTGAGTACCTCTATGTTCAGGTGAATCTCACCATATGCAGATAACACTTAACACATACAGCGTAGTTTATGGTGAAAGTTTGCAATTAATGATAAGGAGTAACTGAAGTGTAACCTCCTGTCCTCTCCTTCTCGGCTCCTCCAGAGCTGTAATGATGTGGTATTGGAGAGATTTGGGTCAGAGCTGAAATACGACACGGCCCTTCATCTGGCTGCCCTGCAAATGTATATTCTAACCATCAATACCAAGCAGTCCCAGAAAGTTTCCCTCAAGTATATTGAGTAAGTAGATTGGATTTCACACCGCACCATGTAAATATAGAGTCATTTTGGTTTTTGGTTACTAAGTCCAGAATGCTCTCATACAATGAAACAATGTATTGTTTACTACTGCAATGCCAGAAGATACATTCCTGCTGGTTAGTTAATGATTCTGATTGTACCCTGTCACTTAATCAATTCACCTTCACCTCTGGGTGAATCAATTGATCAGCGGTCAAGAGTGATGACTTGACTGTTTTTCATAGTGATTGAGCGGCGTTCTCTAATCTTTATGAATTGTGTGTCTGCAGGAAGGAGTGGGGTCTGGCGTTGTTCCTGCCTCCTGCAGTTCTGTCTAGCATGAAAGAGAAGAACATCAAAAAAGCCCTCACTCACATCCTCAAAACCAACCAGAACCTTGTGCCCCCTGGTAAAAAGGTAGAGTATGCTACCTCTTCCCTTTTTCTCTCTTCCTCTCTCTCTATCTTTACAGTAAGTCTCTCAATTTCTCTCTTTGCCTTTCAGTACGTCTGAATAGACTCTTTACTACCACCTAGTGGAGTGTTCAGTTTCAAAATAATGGTGCTGGGTGGTTGCTTGAACAGACAGTGCTGAACCTTTTTCCTTTTTTTGAACATACATTCTGCTGTAAATACCTCATTGCAGTAATTTCAGCTTGTATCTCATCCTATGTGTCTTGTTTCCTCCCCCATTCCAGCTGACTGCCTTGCAGGCAAAGGTCCATTATCTGAAGTATCTCAGCGATTTGAGGCTGTATGGAGGACGAGTTTTTAAATCCACACTAATTGTGAGCGAACCCACTTTTTCACCTTTTATGCAGCCAGTGTGTGGCACAAAGTGATACATGTGCTGCCTCTCTCTTCCCCTTTTCACAGCAAGGCGAGAAGCACACAGAAGTGACATTGCTGGTGGGGCCCAAATACGGCATCAGCCATGTGATTAATACCAAAACAAACCTGGTGGCACTTCTGGCTGATTTCAGTCATGTCAATCGTATTGAGATGTATACAGAAGATGAGAACAGGGTTAGAGTGGAACTACATGTTCTGGACGTGAAGGTTAACAAATCCTCTTCTTTAAAAAATATAAAAGCATGTGCTGACTGGTTTTGTGAATATTTTCTGTGGTTTCACCTGAACAACACCAAGTCTGTTTAGCGGCCATTACAATGTTATTCTACAGCCCCACTTTCCCATTTATTTTGCGTTCATTGTCATCTGCTTATCTGCCTCTTTCACAGCCCATCACTCTCTTAATGGAGTCTGTTGATGCAATGAATCTGGCCTGTTTGACTGCTGGCTACTACAGATTACTGGTGGACTCTCGGCGTTCCATCTTCAATGTGGCCAAAAACACAGAAATAAGTAAGTCTGAAACAATTAAAAGATGACTCATCAGAAAGTGTTGTGTTTAAACAAGTCCTGTTTCATCTTTTGGTTCCTCTTTGCAGGCAATGCAGCAAGCGTAAAGCAGACCTACCAGGCCATTGAGTGTACATACAGCACACCCCATAAAGGATTTGAAGACAGAAACAACCAGAGATGCAACCAAGATTATTCTGACCAGGAGTGTGAATACCTCCAGCATGGGAGATTTGAAGGCCAGCGAGTCTACATTACTGAGATCCACCAACCCCAACACTCAATGCACATGGCAGAGAGGGCAGAGTGCTACAGAATCCCTAGCTCCCAAACTTACCTCAACGTCCCCAGGCCCAAACCCCAAGACTCCTCCAGGAGTGCAAAGGTCTCCTTCATATTTGGAGATCCTCCCTTAGACAGTGTAAACCCCCAAAATCTGGGCTACCAGAGACTGATGGATGAGAGCCCAGAGATGTTAGACAATCACAGCCATGTGTATAGGCGTCTCGAGGATGACTATAAGATGATGGATGCCATAGAAGATGGGGACGGGTATCAGTACTCCACCAAAATCTTTGGTCCTACTGAATGCATCGAGGAGCCGCTGCTGCACGATATCTGCTACGCAGACACAACAGATGACGCGGAGGATGAAGATGACATCAGCTGTGAGGAGGACATGGTGATGAGTGACATTGACAAGCCTATGTTACTCTCACTCTCAGGGTCCAGCGATGACATCATTGACTTGACCTCCCTCCCTCCCCCACCGGACGGTAATGATGAGGAGGACAATGACGTACTGCTGCACTCTCTTAACCTGGCCATCGCTGCTCCTCCTCCCGGCTTCAGGGACAGCTCTGACGAGGAGGAGCAGCAGCAGGGGGCCAGCACTCGGGCCCAGGGGCCCTGCAATGATATCCCAGTGTCTCTTATAGATTCAGTGCCCGCCCTCGGAGCAGAAGGCCACGGCGAGCCTCTGAACGATGCAGTGGTGTCCACCTTACAGGCACTCGAGGCCCTCGCTGCGTCTGAGGAACAGAGTCCGGCACAGTCCGAGAGTAGCACAGGTTCTCCTTACACTATTGTAACGTTCATCCATTGACACCGCACATGTTCCAGCCATTCACTTTTGATTTGTCATTGTTGATTTTTTCAATAAAGCCCATTTTTTCCTCTGTTTCCATTTGTGTATTTCTTCAAACAATTGTGTTCATTACAGTACCATTTATTTTTGTCAAGAGTTGTTGGTGTTTTGTGGATCATTTTGTTTGTTTTTTACATTTGCACACTGCACAATGTCAAATTTTTGTTGCTAATATAGAAAAAATCAAAACAGCCACCCATAGCATGCTAATTGTAATTATTTGACTGTTCTCTATCAATACTTTACAGATGCCTTAATTTGATTGTAGTTTTAAGTGCTTATTATATATTGATTTATATTTATTATTGTCTATGTTATTCCAAAGTAATCATTCACTCCGCATTTCTCCCCAGACATGCTGCATTACCATTAACCATATTTGACTCATCCCTTAATCTGTGATATTTCTCATGTGCCTCAGATGAAGTTGTTAATTAAGTGTTTGTCTTTCTGTGGTACACAGGTGTAGAAATATCACGAGCATTTAGTCCTGAGTCCTCAGATTCTGGCAACGAGACAAATTCCTCTGAGATGACAGAGAGCTCCGAGCTGGCCGCTGCTCAAAGACACTCAGAGAACCACCTGAGGATGCATGTAGCCATGACAGAAGGTTACCACGCTGTGAACGAGGAAAAGACAGAGGTCGCTGCACCTAGTGATGGTGGTGCGGGAGCTATGCCGTACAACACCCAGGAGCATCAGGATGAGGAGGCTAAATCATCTGCCGTTGCCTCCTCCCAGATTTTTCACTCCGATGGCGGTGAGATGGAGCCAGAGACAATGGAAATAAAATCAGTCAGTGAATACTTCACTAAGATGCACATGGGCTCAGTAATGAGCAGGCAGAGAGGAAAACAGAGGATGGCAGAGAGCAGAATGCAAGGAGTTACCTGTGAATCCTCTGACAGATCTCACACGACTTCTCACGACTCAGCTAGAGAGGAGGCCCCTCATCTTGTTGGGAAGTATAACGCTTTCACTGTGAGAGATTCCTACTACATGAATCAACTTGATCTGGGGCGAACTCACTTTAAAGACATGCATCAAAAATGGCAGCAGAGAGTGCCCGAAAACAAAATGGCAGAAAATCTCTCTCCAGATGGTGTGACTGATTCACAGGCTTTCCATGCAGACAGGTTGACAGTAAAGGAAGAGAAACAGGACTCAGATGAAAGAAGCCAACAGTTAAATGCTCATCTCCAGTCTCCGTCCAAAGGGCCTGCCCTTGCAGAAGGAGATGCCACTTCACAGGACAATGAGCAGCAGCAAATTAAAAGTCCACCATTGGATCATCATGTCACACGGTTATATGAATACCACGTGAGCAAGCGCATGTCATCGATACAGAGTGAAGGCGTTAATTCTCTCCAGAGCTCGCAGTGTTCCTCTATAGACGCCGGTTGTAGCACAGGCAGCAGCAGCTGTGTCACCCCCATGGATTCTCCTCTTTGTGCCACAGACAACATGCATGTACTGTCAGAGTCCTCGCTCAAGGGGCTGAGTTATGTTACTGCTGAGGAAAAACATTATGGGCCCCCAAGTCAGGGGAGGTTTGGCCATCCCATAGACCCCACTCTGCTGAGGAAGATCCACGCAGCTACCAGTGCTGAGCCTGGGTTTGGGATTACACGAGATAGCAGTCACCGAAAGCCCAAGATAAAAGAAACCACAGGTAAAACTAAAATGGAGGGTGCTCTCTCTTTTCTTTTTCTGTGTAAGTGCATAAAAGGAACAACAGGGACATTTCCCTCATTGCAGGCAAATAAGGGCAGGAATATATTTTATATCGTCACTCAGTTCCCGAAAAATTACAAAAACAAACATTTTTCTAATTTTTCTTAGTCTCTTTTAAATTAAACAACAAACATTAAAATATATCCCTGCCTTCATTTGAGGAGTTTTCTAAAAATGTCACTTTTGTTCTTTCCATCTATTTGACCCTTTAGGAATTAACAAGTATGATGCATATCATAATTTCTGTAAACATAGTACACGTGTTATTATTATTAAAGATGAATATGTGCTGTTAGGGAGATGCTTAACAGTTCTCTTTGTTTTCCTACTACCCCTAGTGTAGCTTGCACACAGCTGAAGAAGGTTGGGGAAGAGTCATCTTTAGCTCTCTGTAATGAGACCAGTACCACCACCACAACCACATCACCATCATCATTAAGAAGTAGCACAGAGTCCAGAGGGCTAACACAGGCCAGCCCCAAGCCCGACCCACACGCCCTGGCTTTCCCCTCAAGCGGATCTTTATGTGACCCTAAAACAAGCAGCATCAGGAAGCCACGCAGGGATCGGATGCTCAGGAGAAGCTGGAGTACCATAATGCCAAGTTCCAGGAGTTTAGAAGCGCTGATAGAGAAGACCAGAGCCACACTTACAAGGAGGAGTGGTGGTCAGAATTTCCCGTCTCCAGATCACCCCAAAGTACAGAGGATATTCTCTGCCAAAACCTTGCCCAAGAGCTTGTCCCAGGGTTCTGTCGCAACTAATTCGTCTGGTAGAAGGCTGCTAAGAGGAGCCTCCCTGTTGCTGCCAGAGTCAACAGCACCAAGGCTGGATGTAGGTACATGGAGGTGCCATGGGCCGTTCAGTCACTGCTTCCTGCGGAGAAAGAAAAACACTGATGGTGATGATGAAGACCAAGAGATGCACTCACATGCTCTGTTCTCTGTCAGCTCGGTTTCTTTCAATCGCGAGAAAAACACAGTCTTGAAAGCTGACTGTAAAGCTGAGCAGAGTAAAATAAATGCAGCTACGAATAACATGAGCCTCGAAGCAAGGCTAGCTCGTGTAAATTCAATGAAGGGAAAAACCTACAGCCTTCATACAGGGTTCGCACTTACACGTAAGGATGCCTTAGAGATGGCTGGCGTGTTGCGTTCCAGCGTCGGCGACTGGTCCAGAGGTGCAAGACGAGAGGTCAACGAGGCTGACATGGATAACTCCTCCCAGCTGCTTTTCATGCAGGCGAAAGTGCTGAGCCGTGCCTGCAGTCAGATGGGTGTAGAGTACAGCAGCCCAGAGGAGTTACTGCTCACTCTGACGCACAGCTTCCACACACTCTGCTGCCTAACGCAGGCCTGCATGTCACTGGTGGAAGGCCTGAGCACCGAGAGAGAGCGGCGTGAGGTGGTAGCCAAGGTGGACGCGGTCGTCATGAACTATGTGTGTTTGCTGAAAGCTGCTGAGGCAGCTTTGGGAAGCTCCCCCAGTGACCAAAGTGTGAATGCATTGACACATCACTCTGCCTCCATGTCTGCTATTATAAATGCACTAACTCACTCACTGAAAACACTGCTCAACAAATAAACTGTTGTTATTTTTGCCCTGATTATTGATTTTAAAGCCATACATAAAAGACATGGGTTTAACAACCAATGTGAACTGCTGTGAAAAAAACTTGCCTTGTGTATACAATATTTTATTATGTAAAGTAAAAATACAACTACTGTATATGAATTATTAAAGTTTTGAATAGATTATATTAAGGCCTCTATGAAGAAGAATATGACCCTCCTCTCAAGTATATTATCTAATATTATATAATAGGGATTATTTTCAAGATGTATTGGTTATATTAGGGGTTCAACATTTAGATTATTACAACCTTATTGGTATCTTGTTTATACATTGTAAGAATATATATTATGTTGGAGAAATGCATACACTATATACAGCTCTAGACAAATCACTGCGCAGGACAAGACATGATCAATCAAGTAACACATGATTTTTTCATTGGCTGGATTCACCTTTATTTAATGAATACTTTACACATGAACACTGAGTACTTTCCTGTTATTTTTTGTGAACATCATTAAAAAGATTAAAACTTTTAAAAAGTCTTCTCAAATTCTTTTTGTTCTATTCCATTACCAAATTTTAATTTGTATTTCATTTTGCAATGGTACATGCAAATTCATGATCATTAATGCTCTTTTCAGTTGATCTCTGTTGATCTAAAAACAGAATTACTTTTCTAGATCACAGTATACAATTTTGCTCCTAAAATTGCATTATTTATACAGAAAAGTTGTTTGACCCATGTTTTATTTCATAACCGTGTTTAATAATTCATGTTTTTATCATTCACTCAAGCCTGAGTGGTGCAATGTTTTTTGCATTAATGATGATGATGGCCCATTTCTCTTATGTGGCCGGAGAGAGTATGTTTGCATACTGTTATGTGTGAGTAGCACATGCACATGTTGCTCATGAGAGTCTACACCCATGCTAGCAGCTCTGTGAGGCTGTACTGTACTGTGAGCAGGTAATGTTTACCATGTTCACCATCTTAGTTCAGCGTGTTAGAATGCTAACATTTGCTAATTAGCGCAAAACACAAAGTACAGATGAGGCTGATGGAAATACCATAAGTTTTGCAGGTATTTGATCCTAAACCAAAGTATTGGACAAATTTAAGTGTTGACCTGATGATGACGCTCGATGAAAAGTTAAACAATTGCCAAATTATAATTCATTCTACCGGGACCCCAAATGCCTGTACACATTTTCAGTGCAATCCATAGCTGTTTAAAAGGTCCAGTCTGGACAAAGTGGTGGACCGACAGACAGAGCAACATTGCCATGCCCTGCTGCCACCATGGCTAAAAAAAAAAACACTTTGTCATCATGCCTTTTTACTAAATGAGGCTGATCAGGTGGATGTTTTTTCTAAAACTGCAGTGTCTATTCCTGCATTGGGTTTCTCAAATAAAGGGCCAAATATACACGCATACTGTCTGGACAGATCACGCATTAGAGTGAATGTTACTCAGCTGTAGAGCCACAAAGTAGCAAAAGATTGAGGAAGAATATTCTGCCTGGTGCCAGAATAGCATGTTTGCCATGTAAGCTGGTAAACCTAAACCTAAGCATAGGTTTCACTTTCCCCTGCATGCCAACAAAAAAAGAAACTGCTCTTTCCATTGGTAGTAGCCACTGAATAACCCACAGTTCCTCCAGCTGTGCTGTTATACTGTACTATAAGAGCAAGCAGCTATCATCCTTTGACCCCTCCATTCTAAAGGCAACCTCCTTGTAGTAATCTCAGCAGAAAGCACGTTTTCACCATTATATAACAAATACGATCAGTCAACCATTATCAAACACACGTAATAAAAGAGGGAAGATTTGGATGTGTGTGGTTTATGATAGGGAAGTGATGCTGGCTAATTATACACACAATGGGCTAACCCAGCCACCTGTTACTTTCATCTCATCCCCTTAGAGCTGATCATCAATGTTACACTTCTTTCAGTACTCGATCTCAACAGAACTAATAGCAGGACTTCTTTTAAGTCTCTCATGTGAACAATGTTCTTCCATCTGGTGAGTCTCATTTATCTTTGTTCGTACACTGTATTGGGTTATAAATGCATCCATAAGTAGTGAAATGAAGGATTGGCTGTGATCAGAATGGCTGCAAACTACATGGAGATGGAGGTGGGAAAATGAAACACTAACTTGTATCAGTTCCTAGTTGCATTATGAAGTAGCATATCTGCACATACATTACTCAAAATGTTGCTTTTAGCATGTGCTTCTTGCATTATGTGTGTTTTCTCAGTAATGTAACTGTGTTATCAGCTATCCACCTGCACACATTTCTCAGTGAACCGCCTGTGTTTTTGTACAGATGTGTGTGGCACTGCTGGGCCTGTGGTGTTGTCTCACCACATCAACAGCAAGCGTTTCTTACCCCAAAACTCTGCCCTGTGACGTTAGAGAGACCAACAACGGGAGTGTGGTGACGGTGGACTGCACTGAGAGAAGCCTCATAGATATCCCCCGTGGCATCCCCAGAGATACTACCAATCTGACGCTCACCATCAACCATATTCCTAACTTAAACTCCACCTCCTTTCATGGTCTGGAAAACCTGACTGAGATTGACATGAGGTGCAACTGTGTGCCCATCAAAATCGGGCCCAAGGACCGCATGTGCACAAAGAGTGTGATCATAGAGGAAAACACATTTACCAGCCTGAGGAACCTGCGAGCACTGTATCTAGATGGCAATCAGCTCTACAGTATACCTAAAGGCCTCCCTCCAAACCTGATCCTGCTGAGTTTGGAAGTGAATCACATTTTTTATATTTCATCAACAAACCTCTCTGAGATTAGAAATATTGAGATGCTTTACCTCAGTCAAAACTGTTATTTCCGTAACCCATGTAATGTTTCCTATGAAATAGAGGATGGCGCATTTTTACAGCTTAACAATTTAACATTGTTATGTCTTAAGTCAAATAACCTATCCTTTATTCCACATCGACTACCCACAAGTCTGAAGGAGTTGTACCTCTATAACAACAACATTCAAGAAGTCACTGATGAGGATTTCAAAAACTTAACTAACCTTGAGATTCTAGATATTAGCGGAAATTGTCCTCGATGTTACAACGCTCCTTTCCCATGCAACCCGTGCCCAAATAATTCCCCACTTAAAATCAGCAAGACGGCTTTTAAAATGTTGACAAAGCTAAAGACGCTGCGCCTGCACAGTAACTCTCTGACATGTGTGCCATCTGAGTGGTTTGCCAGCACAACAGAGCTAAGAGTTCTTGATCTCTCATCCAACTTTTTAGCAAGAGAGATAGGAGTCACACACTTTCCACATTTCCTGGGCAAACTGGAAGAACTGGACCTTTCATTTAACTATGAGCTTCAGAGGTACCCTGAAACACTGAGACTGAGCTGCAATTTCTCATCCCTCAAATCCCTTCGAATTCTCAGACTGAAGGGCTTTGTGTTTCAGCAGTTAAAGCCAGAGAGCATTGCTCCTTTAAAACCTCTAACAAACTTGGAGGTTGTGGATCTGGGTACAAACTTTATTAAAATGGCAAACCTTAGTATTCTGATGGAATTAAAAAGCTTTAAAATAATCAGTCTGTCTGACAACAAAATATCATCCCCCTCTGACGGCCAAGAAGCTATCGGTTTCTCTGGGGGAGAGCCCTTGTACTGGTCTCCCATGTCGCCGGCAGCTCAGTACCAAAGTAAGGAAGTGAGAGAGATTCATTACTTTAGATATGATGAATATGCTCGCAGCTGCAAATACAAAGATAAAGAACTTGGAACGATTACATCCTTTGTCAACAAGAACTGCAGTCAGTTCGGCAAAACCCTGGATGTGAGCAGAAACAACATATTCTTCTTGCATTCAAGATTTCTAAATCTCGGAGAGCTTAGATGCCTCAATCTGTCTGGAAATGCAATGAGCCAAAGTCTGAATGGCTCTGAATTTAGCTATCTGACTAATTTACAATATCTAGACTTCTCCTCAAACCGCCTGGACCTGCTCTACTCCACAGCATTTCAAGAGTTGAAAAGTCTGGTCATCTTGGATATAAGTTACAACAACCATTACTTTGAGTCAGAAGGCTTGACTCACATGCTTAATTTCACTAGACATTTGAAAAATCTCAAGATATTGCTCATGAACCACAACCAGATCTCTACTTCCACTAACACAGAGCTAGAGAGTGAATCTCTAGAGAGGTTAGAGTTCACAGGTAACCGGTTAGATATGTTGTGGAGGGACGGGGACATTAGGTATGTCAATTATTTCAAGAAATTACATAATCTGACTGTCCTCGACATCTCTCATAACAACCTTAATTTCATTCCACAGGAAGTGTTCAGTGGTTTGCCAGACAAACTGTCTGAGCTCTACATCAAAAATAACAAACTAAAAGATAACTCCTTTGATTGGGAGAAACTACAACTTCTAAGTTCTTTGCAAGTCTTAGATCTCAGTGGGAACAGCTTAACTACTGTTCCGCCCATGCTGTCAATCTGTACCAAATCTCTAAAGAAGCTCCTGTTACATAAAAACCAGATCCTAAAACTCACGCCAGATTTCCTCAAGGATGCCTACAACTTACAACATCTGGATCTTAGTTTTAATCACATACAGTACATTGACAAATCTAGCTTTCCAGATGACGTCGTCAATAAGATGAAAATGCTGCTTCTGCACAAAAACAGATTTGTGTGCACTTGCAACGCCACTTGGTTTGTCACATGGCTCAACAGGACCACAGTGTCCATCCCCAGACTGGCCACGGATGTTACTTGCGCTAGCCCAGGGGCACAAAGAGGTCATCTTGTGCTCTCAGTGGACCTGCTGGCCTGCCAGCACAGCTACCTGTCAATCATCCTCTACACACTCATGACTTCCCTCGTCCTCAGCTTCCTCACCCTGTCAATCTCCAGCCATCTCTTCCTGTGGGACGTCTGGTACATCTACCACTTCTGCAGGGCAAAGCTCAAAGGTTATGGGCGCCTGTACTCCCAAAGCTCCACTTATGATGCCTTTGTGATATATGACAAGGAGGATCTGGCGGTAACAGAGTGGGTGATGAAGGAAATGGTTGCTCATCTGGAGGACCATGGAGACTGCCGGCTGACGCTTTGTCTGGAGGAACGGGACTGGATCCCTGGATGCCCCCTGATCGACAACCTCTCCCAGAGCATCCACAATAGCAAGAGGACCGTGTTCATTCTCACCAACAAATATATTAAAAGTGGCAACTTCAAGACAGCTTTCTACATGGCCCACCAAAGACTAATGGATGAAAAAGATGACGTCATTGTACTGATCTTTTTGGAGAAAGTCCCTTGCGATTCAAAGTACCTGAGATTAAGGAAGAGACTGTATAAGCGGTCTGTGATGGAGTGGCCAACAAATCCTCAAGCCCAATTGTACTTCTGGTTCAGCCTGAGAAGTGTATTAGCAACTGAAAGTCACAAACAATACAACAATCTCTTCAAAGAGACACTGTAAAACAATATACTATCATACTTAGTTCCTTCTTAATTAGGGATGGCACTGAATCTACATATGTAAATGAAATTACAATGTGTGAACATCCCACTATTTAAATGTAAGAAAAAGAGAAATGATTGTGACATGAATGAATAATTGTCTATTATAAATTCCCTTTTTACGGTAACCCAATAGGGAACTGGTTGCCACTCTTTAAACATTTACACAGAGAATTATGATTTTGACTTGAGATGGCAACAAAACTGTTTACAGTCATGAAAAAGGAAATGAAACAGATGCACTTCTGCAATTGAGAGGCTACTTCTCTCTCCCCGGAGCCTCTTTGTGATAACCAGCCAGCTCGCTGCTTTTGTTTGACTTCAGCAACAGCAGGGGGATTTTTTTTTATGTGTGTTGTATTTTATAGATTTTAAGTTGAATATATTAACTTTGGTGACTTGATGACACGCAAGACAGTGTCATCAAGTAGTTGGTTTTCAGTTTTACTTAAAAGATTGCCAGTGCCATTGTTTTTTGCAAGGTTGTTATTCAAGAATCATAAGGAATCAATACCACAATGGTGAGTTTTATTGATACAAGTTTCTCTGTACGTTTTTAAGCTTTACTCTATGAATAGCAGAGAAATAGATTTACATACTGAAAGTAATATAAATGTTTTACTCGTCCGACGTTTGTGATGGATTTACTGGTTACCTGTATGAGCTTTTTAATTGGATGTTTCTGTAATATAACCTGTGAGGGTTTTCGTCTTCTGTGAGGAACTGTATGGCACTAGATAATACTTGGACTGTGTATACATTTATTTGATTATGAAAACTTTGACTATTTGAAAACTGGCATTTTTTTATAATGGAGTGTTAATGGAGTTGAATAATTTACATTAAAATGTATTTACAACTGTGTGGAGAAAAAAAAAAGAAATATCATCTTTTTTCTATGAGTATAATATTTGAACAAGCAGCGGTCCATCGTTGGATTAGTGATTACAAACTCATGCTGTGCAGCCAAAGCCACATAACAAACATAATACCATGTGTCAGGCCGACATCTTGTTAAATGTGTCTCAAATCATTCATAAGAAATAAAGAGAAAACCAGATGCTAATATGACAATGCTGAGTCAGTTCACTGACTTAAGGACTTTTCTCAATACTATTGCAGTAGCTTTTGGCTACAATGGCTAAGTATTCAATAGCCATTGTTGAGCAAAAGTTACATAGTCTGGCTGTAAGGGGTTACAGAATTCATCATTTAAAATATGTGAGGGAGTGATATTTAGGCTATAGAGTGCTGCAACCTGCTGGATGCAAGTGGTACCATTCTGAAAAACAATGTTCAGTACTTAGAGGATAGGTTCACAATGTGTCAAGTATGTCCTAAACATTAGTCAGGTGCCCATATGAACATTGAAACTGATTTTGCTTGCTGCAATCATTCCTTCGGACATACTTGAACATACTTACAAATTGTGAATGTATCCTTTAAAACACCAAATGTATGATGTACTGTATGATACAATATAATACATATTCAATACATGTTTATAAAATACTTACTATGAGTTTAGGTTGCTGCATTTCACTAATTCTATTGTTTATCTACAGACAGTGACGTGTTGGATGCACTTGCTGCTGTTCTGTCTGTGTTGCCATTATGAGATCCAGCCTGCTGCATGTAAACCTGTGTGGATGTCACCACAGTTCCCTTGTGATGTCACAGCTGACAATACCTCTCAGGTTCTATTTGACTGTAAAGGGCGTCATCTGCAGAGAGTACCTGATGGGATAACGAGTAATGCAACTGAGCTCAACTTATCAGAAAATTTCATTAAGAATATTTCGGTTAATGCATTTTCCAAACTGACGAATCTGACTCAGCTCAATCTCAGCTGGGCAAACAAGAACAAAGAAGTGATGATTGCTGCAGATGCTTTCAAAAATCTGACAAAACTGACTGAACTGATACTGACTGGCAATGGTCTGAAGGAAATTCCCAGCAATCTCCCTCTCAGCGTGGAAATCCTCCAGCTGAACAATAACCACATTACGTCAGTGGATAACAGGAGCCTGGCTGGCTTAACAAATGTGACACATTTATGGTTATCCAAAAACTGCTACTTCTGGAATCCTTGTGGGAAATCTGTTACGATTATGGAAGACAGTTTTGCAGTTATGAGCAAACTGCAGGCTCTGGACTTGTCGTATAACAACTTAACTCAAGTTCCCAAAAGATTACCCCAATCATTACGCGTGTTATACCTGGGTGATAATGCAATTCAGTACATATCTGAAGATGATTTTCTTGGGCTACCAAATGTAGAAGTCCTAAAAATACAAGGGAACTGTCCAAGATGTCAAACTGCTCCATATCCCTGTGTTCCTTGCAAAAACGGTTCTCTTGGTATCCATCCTAATGCATTTCACAGTCTGACACAGCTTGAGACACTGAACCTGGGAGGAAGCTCACTGGACCACCTGAATCCCTCCTGGTTTGAGAGGCTGAACAAGCTTAAAGAATTGTTCCTGTCATTTAACTTCTTGTTAAAAGCAATTACTGAGGAGGCAACATTTCTAAGATATCTTCCAAGGTTGGAAAAACTTGATCTTTCTTTCAACTTTGCTCTCAAGTTATACCCTACAACATTAAATCTCTCAACAGAGTTTTCAAATCTTACGTCACTCAGAACTTTGCATTTGGATGGTTTGGTCTTCCAGAGTATTGGACCGGGCACGCTCAGACCTCTGTACAAGCTCGAACATCTATCTGCACTAAATTTAGGGACTAACTTCATTATTCACTCTGATTCCACCATATTCAGACGATTCCATCACCTGAAAATGATATACCTTGCAGAAAACAGGCTGTATCCCATCCCAGTGACTAGTCCACCACATCCAAGTAATGGATTCAATCCAAAGAGGTCAGACCTTTCTATTTCACCGCTCATAAAAGCCCATCCGAAAGATTTTGATTATGAGCTGTCACACGGCCTTATCAAGCAAGAGTGCTTTGAGTCTGGACGAGTGCTAATCCTCAGCTCAAATAATCTTTTCTTCATTTCTCCAAAGCAATTCGAGGGCTATGGAAATATTGCATGTCTCAACCTCTCAGGAAATGGATTTTCAGCAGCACTTAATGGAACAGAGTTCTCCTTGCTGCCTAATCTAACATACCTGGACCTGTCATTCAATAAGATTGATCTGGCCTATGACTACGCCTTCAAAGAACTAAAGAAACTACAAGTGCTGGACCTCAGTAACAACGATCATTACTTTAAAGCGTTCGGGGTTACGCATAATTTAAATTTTACAAAAAATCTGCCTGCTCTGAGGGTGCTGAACATGAGTCATAACTCCATTTCTACACTAACGACCAAACAGATGTACAGCAACTCATTAACAGAACTTCAGTTTACAAATAATAATCTTGGGACTCTTTGGAAAGAACGGGATGGCTCATATAAAATGCTTTTTACTAATCTTACTAATTTGGCGATTTTAGATATATCCCACAATAGGATTGCAAAGATTCCAGACAATGTTTATGAATATTTCCCACGTAACCTCACCATACTACGCATAAGTCACAACTTGCTTACTGATTTCATATGGGACAAACTCAAGTTTTTGCATCAAATTCAAATTTTAGACCTGAGCTTCAATTCTTTATCTAATGTAACTCTAATAAACTCAAACGTCATCCATACTTTGACTTTCCTTGACCTGAGTCATAATCAAATTTTCCACTTGGACAATTGGTTTCTAAAGGGTGCAAAAAGCCTGATGTCTCTTAGACTTGACTACAACAAACTGACTATCATCAATCAATCCACTTTCCAATCGAGACCCGAATCTAAGATTCAGACCTTGTTCTTGCAGGGTAACCCGTTCCAATGTACCTGTGATTCATTAGATTTCATTGTGTGGATTGAAAACAGTGATATAAAGATCCCACGACTGACCACCGAGGTGCTATGCGACACACCATCGAACCAGAAGGGACAAGCTCTGATCCACTTTGACATTAACCAGTGTGTAAATGACAGTCAGGCGTTCTTGATCTACAATCTCACAAATTCCTTAATTGTTATTTTTATGTTTGTGGCAACAGTTGCTCACTTATTTTACTGGGATGCTACCTACGTCCTACACTATATGAAAGCTAAGCTGAAGGGATACATATCCTTGAACTCGCAATCTGGTGTTTATGATGTCTTTGTGACTTACGACACCACAGATCCACATGTTTCTGAGTGGGTGATGAGGAATCTGCGAGTTAAACTGGAAGAGGAAGGAGAGAAGCATCTTCCTCTGTGTCTGGAGGAGAGGGATTGGCTTCCTGGAGTCCCACTGGTAGATAACCTTGCTCAGAGCATCCGGTACAGTCGCAAGACCCTGTTCGTCTTAACGGAGGGCTACGTTAAGACCGGGGTTTTCAAGCTGGCGATGTATATGGCCCACCAAAGACTGCTCGATGAAAATGTGGATGTGATCGTGCTGCTGATGCTGGAACCCGTCCTGCAGCATTCTCACTTCCTGCGCCTGAGGAGGAGACTGTGCGAGAAGAGTATTGTAGAGTGGCCAAGAACAGCTGCCGCAGAGCCCTGGTTTTGGCAGAACCTGAAAAATGTGGTCAGAGTGGACAACCAGGTGATGTACAACAAGACTTATTCAAAGTACTTCACCAGCAAGTGAACAAATGACAACTGTTTGGGAATGATTTATAACTTTAAAAATGTGGACAATAACAACAAAGCCTTTTTTTAAACTATTGTTCTATATCAACACCGATGTGGTCCTTTACAGCGTTTAATCACTGCCTAATAGAAGACAAATAAAGACATTCATTATTATTATTGTTCTTTAATAATAATGCTGTGATGCTGATTGAAGAGGAATCCGCTGACACTGATCTCGATTATGAAAAGGTTTATTACAATCAAAGATTCAGCATCAATTTTACAAGCTTCTGCAGGAGCTCGGAGAGGTGACCAACCCAATCTTCAAATATTGTCGCTCTGCCTTTTCTTTGTGTGAACACAGTATATATCCTGTGCATTGTATTAACATAAGACGTGATATATGTAAGTATATGATTGGAGTAGGGAACTGACCAATCAATGCCTTGTATCTGGCATAACTCCAAAAAAGGACTCTTCTGTCTTGGGGGGCCCTCTGCTCATGTTAACAGTTTCCAGATGTTTTCAATAAAAGTGGGGTAAAGTTCATGCATCTCCTTATACCAAATCTTAAGTCAAAGTTTATAGAAAGTTATAGAATGTTCATATACTACATTATTTTTTATTTTATTTACAATGACATTGAATGTCTCACAGTAGCCTATATGAATACATAAATCTATTAAAAATGTGTGCCATTTGTAGATGTAAATGCTTCAGTCTGTTATCTGTTCGCCATCTAACCTAGAAAATATCTTTAAGGTCCCAAGATCATCCAAAAAAAGGGAAATTTATTGGAGCTTATAAAATGTGCTGCATTTTCCTTTAATGTATGTGTTTATTTGTTGTGTATATTTATCTAGACTAAATTATTAGAGAATTAAAAACAGACAATGTCAAGATTTGCACGACCAAAACTCTCAACAATGAAATGTAAATTCTGAATCCACACTGGACGTTTGTCACCATCTTCACGTCCTGGTTATTACTTTGTTTGCCCTCAAGATGTCGCCCCTGACACAGTTTTAATAGGGCACTTTGTGCAAGTTAAACCTAAACCTTCAAATCATTGTCTCACTCATAAATCACCCTGTTGCCTACATTTTGGTCGCTTTGAACAAACAACCTGGAAGTGCTATGATGATAAAGACACTGTATTTAATGACAGCAGAAAAAGCAAAAACACATTTGTACAAAAGCAGGCTTTCGAGACAGTGGATGTGACGTCAGAGGATCATTTGCATACTGCGTAGTATTTAAAGTGTGATTGACGCTGCAGTCATCACTCTGCTCCAACGGAACGTACGCTTTGTAACTTAATTTATCTGAGCTGAAACCCAGGTGAGTTTGTTTGATCATGTGCAAGTTTGTTTTGAGCCTGCTTTTATCTAAGCTTTATTGTCGAATGATTTTAGCCACTCTGTTTTAGTTCGTTAGTTTCTCTTCGTCTTACAATGTCCCGGCTTGATTAGGCTATGAGTGTCAGGTGTGTTAAAAGCTGCTGGAGTTCATCGGAAAAAAGTATTGCCTATTTAAACAAGATGCTATAGAATGAATAAATGGCACAAAAAAAACTCGTCTATGAAACCAAATGCCTCATGCTGTGTCAGTAACTTGGATAATCTGAACCAAACATTGGGTAGCTTACATGTGCGCTGTCTGTGGGTAAGGTTTATTAAGACTGGGGTGTGCTGCAGTTGTACGCAGTCTGCTCATCTAGATTACGTTAAAGGGCGGTGGCCCCTCAGCTGCTGCTAACTGACACAAAGAGTTTCTCAAATCGGGCGCTGAAACGCATGCACATGCGTTGTGGTCTGCAATGAAGTTCATTGTCTTTCTCAGCCCTAGTTGTCATTTCTGCGTAAGGGAGATCATGTAGGTTAAATATCCCGTTATGCTCTAATCGGCTGTCTACATGCCCAGGTGTGTTCTAATTAAATTCAGTTGGACGGTTTATTAAGGTTTCTTGTGTGTTCAGACCATCTGCATCATGTCTGACAAACCTGACGTCTCGGCAGTGGAAAGCTTCGACAAAAGCAAGCTGAAGAAGGCAGAGACTGCAGAGAAAAACACACTGCCAACCAAAGAAAGTATGTGCCGAAGCCTACCTAATGACCTTTTAATCCAACACATTTAGTTGCTATGGTTAACCGTTGGAACTAATGTTTCAAACCTTTTTTTTTCTTTTTCCTACAGTCATCGAACAAGAGAAGGCGTCGGGACAATGAAGACCAGTCCCGTGCACTGTACATTCGACAAGCTTTTGGCTTTTTTTTTTCTCTCTTCCAATATGTTTTCCAAGTTGAGGTACATACTAATTGACAAAACTCTGGATGTAAAACTCTCTGTACAGTAAGGAAGTGATGTCAGGAAGTTGCACTGCATGCATCCTGGTGTCTAACGAGCAGATGTGTCATGAGGGAGCTACACTTTGATTTGTAACCCTTCTCTGGCCAGTTGTGAATTCTCGGTGTGTAACAAAATCTGGAATGCACAAGTTTGTTAAATATGCAAAATAAAAAATGTAAACTGACTTGAATGTGTCCTTGTGGTTTTCCACTGTAGGAGTTTTATATTTAAATTATACCGCCCCACCCTGGGCTATAAGAACCACTTAAAGTAAATGGCCATGAAAGCTTCTCATCTTAACCAGCTCTGATGGCATGCAGCATTTTGGAGGGGTTTGATCGGTCTTTAGAGCCAGCACAGTGAAGCTACCTGACTTAAAATGACTTTCTGCTAAAAGTTAACATTTTCAAACCATACACTCACAGCGAAGGCTTGGCATTTCAGATGTATTCATAAGTCTAATGTACATCTGGACTTTGCTGCTGGTGCACTTTCTACATCAAATGCATACAATTTAGAGTGCCACCTGTAAATGGGGGGGGGACATTTTCATTACCTACAGTATATGTACACAGGTATGACTAAAGCCTGCCAAGCATCAGCTTACATCCTGGATTGAATATAGTTGAAAAAAATCTAGGTCTCCTTGACTGTGGAGCTAACTTTTACTTCTGGTCTAAACTTGTACTGTACAGCAGCTTCCTATTGTAAGAATCACTCCAGCCCAAGTCACATCTTGTCAAATTGAGCCTTGTTTGGATTCACAATTGATTTAAAATGTTAGTATAACAGAATTAACCTTATTGCAGGTTATGTTGATGGAAAATGAATTGCAGTGAGAATTTCTCTCGTCAACTAGGTATCCAATAATGCTCTTTACTGTAATCACAAATGGCAGGTACACACTGAACAGCCTGTACCTGAACTAGGTTGAGGCTGATTGTTGCAAGCTGCCCTGAGGTGCTCTTATACATGAAAGACAGGAGGGCTATAGCTTTCACTGCTGGGTGAACAAATACATTTGAGTACATGAGTTAAGCCTGTGCTTTTAGCTGTATAACTTTATAAAATAAAATAAATAGAAAAAAAAGTTTATTAAAAATAGATAACACATGTGCCCACTCAGGACTGTGAACATTACACGTTACTGTAGCAGAATGAGTGACACGAGTTAACCAAAGCCTTGGTGATCTCATTGAATGTGTAAACCACAACATTGACGAGACTGTCACCAAGAAGATACAAAATGAACGATCTATTTACAGAAGAATAAAAAAAGAGAGAACCTCTTCTACCTCATTCTGCTGCACAGGGACGACAGCTGTATGTCATGTGGGGACGGGGAGAGGGATTATGTAACTGTCTATAGACCATAACAGCTGTGCTGTAACAATAGGCTCTGCTGAGGGATTGGCACAATCTCACATTCATCCCACGAGGCTACATTTGATCAAAGGTCAGTTTTAGTATAGGAAAAAGGACATGTTAATTTATTTTTCTATTTGCCCTTTTAAGAAGCACTAAAATACCCAATTTATACTCTTACATCTGTGATGCCAGCCTCCCCCCTCTTAGTTCTCTACCATCCTTATGTGCAGTCTTGCCACAACAGCTCCTCTGTGTCCTATAACAACGTGTGCTTTGGGGAAAACAGTAGCCAATATCACACGTTACAAGACACAGCTTTCTCCTGTTACACTCTCTCTACGCTTTGTTAAACTGCTACGGTATAATTAGCCTTAGACTGATTTATCTTGACAACCTTCCTACGCGAATGCAGCTCAAGGGTTCAGCAGCATGCTCACGGACACCAGACATGTTGGAAAGATCAAAATATTTACTGTACCATACTGACTTACCTGTTTTAGTGATGCTGCTTATGTGAGTCTGCCCACACAAGGCCTGAAAATTGTCCACGAAAAAGGAATGCAGATGACAATGAAATGACACCGAAATGTGCCGATTGTGGTGAACTTGGCTTGAGGCACCAAGAGGCCATCTGCCAGTGTTGTGACGGGCACCCTCTGGTCCGGCTGCAGCCCACTACTAAGAACACAGATGCCTCCGAGGGTGCCTATGGCTACATGCGTGATGTGCTTTGAGAAGCCACACTAGGAATGCTGCTCCCAAAGGGGCTTATATTGTATATCAACAACCACATTGTAGTGTTATTTTTGCCTAAGTTGCTTAGAAATAACTTAATTGATCTACGGTGCGACATGCAGGATGGTACAGCTATGTGGTTTTAAAAAAAAAAGAAAAGAAGAACATCTTGTACTATTAAGTGCAGGTATATGTCAGGGTGCTACATCACCATACATCTTCCTGGCTATTAAACATAGTATAAGGAAGGTTTAACCACTTTACCACTTCACCTCATGTTTTGGTTGGACATTCACAGTATGAAAGACTGTAGCTATGTTTCAGATTAGATGGATTGTACTGGATGTGACTTTTGATGGCCCCTCTGCTTGGTGCGCTTTGCTGTAGGTGTGTTTCTCTCTCCAGGGCTGCAGACCTGTTAAGAGATTAATCAGAGGCCCAGTGTGACACATATATAAGCCAGAGCAGCAGCAAATCCTGGGTGGGCAGCTCTCCTCCCACCACACATCTTTTTTTTTTTCACACAATGTGAGAAGAAGGGATGATCAATACCTATTTGCTTTACTAATGCAAATAAATTGACTACCAATCAGTGTCTAATTTATTTAAAACCACTACAATACACAAAATACAGTAAGTAAAAAACCCTTGATAATAAGAGCAAATTCCCTGACATAGTCTTTTTATTTAACAGGAAATACTACAGGGGTAAAAACAATGCTTGTTCCTACTGGTTATTGTTCTTACATGCAGGAGGACGTGACAGGATCTCACAGCTGCAGCAGCACGGTGAAACTAATCTCTATGTCTCTGCTCCTTCCTCGTGTTCAGCCTAAAACCTGAATGCCCGCTCCATCTTTCTTGCGCTCTGTTTCCATGGTAGCAGACAGGAGATTTTTAGCTTTCCACACATTTTCACATAATCAGAGACTGCAGTGTTGTTCAGAGCTCTAAATCAATTCAATTAAGCAAGCAATTGTTGACAAGGATCACTAAATCGGTGCAAGTAGTGATGATTTCAGGAATTAGGTTGAGCCTCCGCTTCGCTCTTGACACAGTTTGGTTGTTTTGCTGTATGTATGTAGCATTTCATTAAGATGGAATGTTTTTGTGGGAAATATGTTCAACTATGAAAATAAAGCATTGTAGAGTAATAGTTAATCCTAATAGCTGCTAGGTGAAGTAAAACAAGTGAAACTCTACTCCCTAGTGAACTATTTCCCGCTGGTTTGGTTCACACCGTGCAGGTCGACAGAACGCTTGACACTCTTGACCCCATTTGGGGGAAAAAAGTTGAACTTGTCTACCTGCGCAAAGCATGTTTCTCATGTTTAGGCACAGCTTTACTTTTCCAGAGATTTAATGCTGCACAGCACAAATGTTGTTGACCAATGTTTGCCTTAGCCAATATGTTGTGCTCTAATGGAACACCTGATGCATTATAGCAAATAAATCACAGCTCCAGCATGCTCGTTACAGCCAGCCAGAAGTTTATTGTTTATGCCACCAGTTAAAATGCCAAAAACATTTCCTGAATTGTTTAAGAGATTTTTTTTTTGAAAAAAAGCTTACATTGAACACTGAGACTTTTAAGTTATTATGTTAATTTGTGCTGTTTTTTTTTGTTGTTGTTACATTTCAGTAGGGACAAGAGACATGATGTAAATCATTCAAATGTTTATGAAGGAATCCATTTAAAACAAATGGTACCAAATGGGTGGGTCTACACTGGCATAGAATAACAAAATAATCACAAATATTTATAGATACATTAGGAAGAGGAACATTGTGGAATGTCATCAACAGTAAAATAGAAAATCTAATACTGTTGTAATAATAAGTTATTATGAACATAGCTCAGTCATAGTACAGATGCAGATTGATTTATTTAAGAACGGTTTACTACATTTTCACCATTAACCATATAGTGTAATAAAAAGCTGAAGCTGTGACAAAAATGGTCATGTATCTGTATAGGGAGGTTCAGCGTCTTTATGTTCTTAAGTCACCAAGAAAAGGACAATTCATCTTTGTCTTCATTATCATAACCGCGGTGGGAAAAAGCAGTGCTGCTATTGTGTGATAGGTAGACACAAAGGCTGAGGGTGTGAGCTGGCCAATCCCATGACACACCATAATGGTTGCTATGTGTGACAATAGTATCTCCCCGAAACAACCCCAGAAACGTGCCTTGTGCTATTCGTGAGATATGTGACAGCTGAGGGAGTTTATCCATCTATCTGGCTAACAAACTGATCACTTAGCAGAGACATACAAACATTAATCTGTGTGCGTTATCTTTGATAGGAATCTCTGAAAAAGCTAAGTAGCTATCTAAAATGGAATAAATCTATTTGAAACCACATCGACAGAGCAAATACAAAGGCAGAGTAAATACAAAGAGACCTGTTTCTTATTCTCTGAGGGCTGTTAACCTTTAATTAGAGTAATGAACAGCAAACCCCACTTAGTAAAGAATGCACCTTGCATTGATGGTGTTAGTCCTACAGAATTACACAGCAAGGGTGGCAGCCATATAATAAGAACAGAAAACCCAGAGTTATCTCCATCACAATCACAGACACCTGATCAGAAAAAAAAAAAGTTTGGCAATCAGCAATCAGCTTCTCCCAAATCTGTATTAGTCACAAAAACTGCAAAATCACTGACCGTGCATATAACCATGACAATGTATTGAAAACATAAACTGCACTGAAAAAGGGGAATATGTTGAAGTTGAAACTAACCAGTCAAGTAGCCTGGATTTGGCAAGACTGAGAAACTGAGACATTTCTGTGTAGCCATAAACATTAAAACATCATATATTAATTTAACTGGTTTTATGTCCTTTAATTGTGGTGTTAATGTTGTTTCAAAACCGTTCACTACACTGCCATGTATGTACAACCATACAAGGAAGTGAGAAAGATTACAGGGTTAGTAACACAAAAGCAACCTAATTCCAACAAGAAAGACTTCTTTGGCTTGCTGAACTACATGTTTGCAATCTGGATAGCTAGGCAGATGTCCCGAGTGCACTGACGGAGATGCAGTGTAGTGTGATTCAATGTGACATGTGCATGCAACCTTTCAGCTGCAAGAGTCACCCTGGTGAGCTCGGTAGCTCACCAGCTGTGAGCCTAGAAACCTAAATGCCTCCTTTCAGCACCAATTTCCTCATGTACTTATAGTATATGTGTACGAGCAGGAATAATTCACAGTGTTACATGCTATAACTTTAGAACTCCAAGAGCAAGGTGAGGGTTTAAGCTAGCATGATAATAGTGATCATGCGTGACAAAGAAACAGGAAGTAAGAGGAATACTGTAAGTGTGAAGTAAGACACCAGTCTGCATGTGTTTATTGTGTGACAGTAATCATGTGATGTGAGCACTGGAAATGAGTGTTTTAGGTTGATAGGTAGACAATACAGAGCTCAGACAAGCTGTCTTAAAAGTGATGTATTTGTATTTGTATAATCAGTACTGTGATAAAGCTGCATATTGAATATCTTTAACATTAGTTCAAGCTGAGGGAAATGTAATGAGTTCAAAAAAGTAGAACTAGAAATTTCAAACACTGAGGTGTATATGCAGAAATGTTAACACAAGCAAACTGAGTTTGTCCTTGTGGCTCAGACGCTGAGTAAGTGGTCCTAACACTGGTGGGCCGCACAGCCCCATATAAATGAATAAACACGGAGTCTACAGGGACAAGCAGTTATCAAGGCAATACAGGCAGATGAATTAAGAAATGGAACCAGGGCCTTTTCTATTTTACTGCTTTTACGTAGACCCGCTATCGCTTTCGGATGAAAAAAATCTTTTTTAAGAAAAACTGAGGTGGTTGTTTTTGGAGCAAAAGAGGCAGGATTTGGAAAAACTTGTCCATGCTTTTATACACTATGACCCACCCAGACCTCTCAGGTCATCTGGGACAGGTCTGCTTGCTGTCCCCAGAGTCAGAACTAAACAGGGGGAAGCAGCGTTCAGTTTTTATGCTCCACATATCTGGAACAAACTCCCAGAAAACTGCAGGTCCGCCGCAACTCTCAGTTGCCTTTCTTTAAATAATTGTTAATTTATCTAGTGGTATTTTTGAACAGATAACAGACATATTTCTGAGAATTTCTCCAACGCTTGTGTGACATAGATTTTATGATAAAATCTAAAGGAAAACTGTTTAGGATTTTGCAAAGTTTGCCTTGATTAAACTAAGCCTTATAGCGACGGCTATATTGTAGGTAAAGAGAAGTACTTCCACTCTTGTTATGGGTAACAAGAGTACAAAGTCACATGTTCCTGTGGGGCCCGTGGTGGATGAGATGGTAAAGAAATATGGTCCTGCCTGTTTTTAATTTTAAAAAACATTTTTTTATCGTTTTTAACTGCTCTTTAATGTTTGATGTAAAACACTTTGAATTGCCCTGTTGCTGAAATGTGCTATACAAATAAAGCTGCCTTCCCTTGCCTTGCCTTCTGTAGTGTCTTTTTTTGACCAACCCTTTGTTTACCACATTAGTTTATGTCGTTTCTGCTTTGTCACAGTTGCAGGTTAGGCTGAAAAATGCTACAGGAAACAAAGTAGTTTCCTTTTGAGAACAGACTGCCTCTGTCTGTCCAGAGTGCAGACTAAAGTTGAGCTTGAAGCAGTGACCAGAACACTATATATGTTAAGTCAGACCTCTACCTTCCTGAAGAAAGCACCTCTGTGTAGCTAACCACTTGGAAAGAAAAATGTTTTTCACTGTCCGATATTGTCTTAGTAATCACATCAAAGATTTCTGGCAATATGCCCCATGAATAATAGGACATGGCATAGATTCCTCATTGTTGTGATTATTGTTATTGGATGCAAAGAACCAAAGCTCCACTAATGATGTTTCCCTCCAGTTAAGTCCTTTCAGCTTGTATACATTATACCCGAGCAGGATAATGCTCTTGACAAATCCTCAAAGCTACACAACGTGTCAACTTCTCCTCCTTATGCAGTCGCACTGATGTTTCACTCACTTAACAGTATGGAGTTCCACACTGTCTGCACATGATTAGCATTTCTCTGATATATTACCACATTTTGTGCACTTATGTGTCATTTTTAATTTCCCAAAGCACTTGTAGTGTTAGTATTTGATACTGCTTCTGCAATGGCAATTGAGATGGCAAAACCACTGATTAATATACAAATTAACTCCTTAACACCAGTGATGACAAGACAGTTTTATGACATATCAAATCTTCTTTACATCTCACATTGTGCTATTCACAGTCCTGCTGTATGTTACAGGAGCTTGTTTGTGAATATATCTGAAACCAGCTTCAAAGGTGTGTAACAGGATGTGGTTAAAGAGCTGCAGTGCCATCATTTAGAAGCAGAACTCCACTGTTAACTGTGCTGGTGGACTTACAGCATATGTAGAGTGACATAGTGTTAAAATAAAACTTGTAGAAATAACTATTTCTGACCATTGCTGAATTTGTAATTTTTGTTTGTAAGCAAGACAGGAAGAGAGGAGGAACTTGTTCATCAGCTGATGAAAGAAAAAAAAAGAAAAATACATAATATAACTAAGGCATAGGTAAATAAGGAGGTATGTGTAGAGAGTTAAAGTCGCTTGCGATTATGTCATGTTATTGTCCATGCTAAGATTTTACACTGCTTCTGAGGAACATTTTGCGAATTGTACAATGTACAGAACAGCATGATTTGTGTCAGTGAATCATACTAAAAGCTGCAAACATTATACTTGTGAGAGGAGTCTGTTTGTATATTTTGTAAAATAGTGATGCTCATTGAAAAAAATTTATCTATCATGTACGCAACTGTGCATCCAAGCATGTGTTTAGTTTTTGTGCGTTACATTGTCAAAGCATGTACAGTGCCTGCAAGAATTATTTCAATGTTTGTCTGCTTTTTAATCTTTTACTACTATGCACCATGGTCCAGATAAAGGTTAACTGAAAGTAAATAGCCTTTGGGCAGCATGGTGGCCCAATGGTTATCACTGCGGCCTCACAGCAAGAAGGTTCTGGGTTCAAATCCAGGTCATTCCGGGCCTTTCTGTGCGGAGTTTCCCCCTCCATCAAAAAGCATGTACTAATCAAGGCACTGGCTCAGATCTGGAGTTGGTCCCCGGGCACTGTAAATGGCTGCCCACTGCTCCCTTGACAGATGGGTTTGGGTTAGAGTGTGTTGGCGTAAGAGTAGGGAGTAAAGAGTCTGAGGAATGTGCTTAGAATGTCTTAACTGAATGTATTGGCCAAATGCAGGGATTTACATGTTGATCCTTTGTACATACTTGCAGCTATGTTTACATTTGTAATAATGTCAAACACAAACTGCCATTACATGTAATGTTTGCAGCTGTGTAAAAACCGCTTTGGCTTTTAAATTAGGTCTGAGAATATTTTGATCTCCCAATAGTTAGTGGATAAGCGTGTGTCTCTCTGTGTGTGTGTGTGTGTGTGTGTGCGTGTGTGTGTACACACTGCTCAAAGTGGTTCAGTGGAAGCCCTTAAGACAAAGCTTGGTTCAAAGTTTTAAAACGGTAACTTCCGACTTCTGCTATTTGACATTTACTCACTTCCTTTTGTGCCAGGCTGCTGCCACTTCATGCTGTGCACTGCTGTAGAGGAACCTGTAGGTGTAACATACACGTCTCATTCCTGTCTCCACAGGTCTCGAACAGTATGCACCAAGTAGAATGCGCATGTTAAGTTACATAATTGTTAGGGAATAAATCATACCTACACACAGTATGTATGCATATAAACACCAAAACAAACATACGGTCCACTCATATCTTACAGTTTAATAATATATTGTATACAACCCCAAACAGTTAATTTAGTCTAGTTTAAAATGCCATTCCTGAGGAGACTTGTTTTTATCCCTTTATTGTGTGTGTCCCTGCAGCAATAGATAGAAAGCTTATTCTAACTAGAAACAGGAAATGAACTCTGGTTGTTTTCATTGTGCTGATATACCACACAAGTCTGTAATAGCAGCAGAGCCATTTTAAATGTATTGTCTGGAGCCTATAATCCCTACAATAGTGCAGGCACATTAAAACTCTGGTGCACCCACTTGGTCGGAGTCAAAAGTGATACTGCAGCATGTCTTATTCTGTTAGACATGCAGTTTGCATGATCGCTGGTGAGGGGGGTTCTCTTCTTCAGGTTTGTAGTTGTGTAATTATACCCAGCACGAACCTATCCAGTTAAGAAGAATAAAGGGCAGCTATAGACTCTGACCTTTGGGGTCTGGCCACTTAAAAAGATTAAATGGCAAATTAAGCCCCTGCAGACATCAAAGAACAATGCTACTTTAAGCTACAGTATAAATCTGTATCATTACGATGAGAGGCTTCATTATCACAGAAAAATGGTCCTTTAATTTTAGCTTTGATAATAGCAGCATGGAAAAGTACGTTATGTATTACACCTAGAAAACCAACACAGCTGACAAGGTTCCCAGATCTAACTGAGCAAAGCATGGCTTTAACTACAAAAAGTAGAATACAGCGGGCGTAACAGGTAAAGCAGGAAGGAGAATTAGGGATGAAAAAAAACTAAAGGTTAGGACCTTAGAAAATTGTAAAGTTGTCATTTGTTTAGGAGCATTTTAAAGGTCAACCTCATCTGAAAAGGAGGTTAATAAAAGAGGCTGTGCAAAAGGGACATGGATTTAGATATAGTCATCTTACAGGAAGTGCACAGGGGAAGTTCCTCATTAGCTAACCACTGATTTGAAGAAGTGGAAGTCAAAATACATACTGCAACATCTGTAGATATGCAGTATATGTGATGTTGTTTGATGGTGTGTGAGGCTAAGTCAGAAATCAGCGAGGAGAATGAATCACAAGAAAACAATGTGTTAATTCATCACTGCAAGGCTAGTCTCCTCCTCTACTACTGGAAAACTGTGGTACGACTCCAGCAAAGCAACTGACGTAGTTAGGTGTTATTTCTGTGAAGCTGTATCATCAGCTCAGCAGTGTCTAAAGAGTAGCCAGCATACAGTAAGAGCTTTGTTTGAGACTGTGACATATTTAATAGACTACTGTAAAGTATCTGACCAGGCAAGCCTATTAATAAATAATGGTGAGCCACACATCAAGCCTCTTGAGATGTCTGATGCTTCCCCATCAAGCCACCCTCACAGCATGGTACAACTGCTGCATTATTAATAAGAGGAGAATGGGAGGAGGTGTCCAGCTGAGGCCAAAGCCCATCACACCCATCATGTCGAGGGGCTTTAAAGTGTCTGTGTGATCTCGCAGACAGCCTGAATCCCTAAAGGTCTGTCTCTCTGGTTGGACTGGGTTCAACCTCACTTAGCACCAGTCTGTCATTGTGTAATCTGTGGGGAGCAGATGTTTCACGGGGAGCCCCTGGACTTATAAGATCTACTTTTTGTGAATTACAGGAGGTTTCAGGTTAAGGAAAAAAACGTAAAATTACAACTAGAAGTACAAAAATTGAAACTTGTAGTATCTGAGGTTCTTTTGAACACTGACAGTTGCCGTGTAAGGTAGTTTGTTTTGTCCTTAACTACAATATAGCACTCAAACACATTATTTGATTTGTTTCCCTTCCACCTTTTTACATGGAAGCACCTGCACAAAGTCAATATAACTTTGTAATCACTTGTTTCATCCTCTGTCCTCACAAACGTTTAACACTAGAGAGATGGGCATGCAGGATACTGCAGTCAGATTTGTACACACCCAGTCAAAAAGATTTCTTAAGGCCTCATGTATTATTGCAAGGGGAAGTCATGTCTCCCTCCCTGCACTGTTTAACATATCTTATATACAATTGATCAGGTTTTAGTGGTTTTATAAAGGCCGCAGTGTAACAGAAAATGTCTTATTTTGACGATTGAAGCTTTGAAGGCAGATTGTCATTTTTTTTGTCTGATAGTTACCACATTTAAATAAAAAAGCACCAGTGATTGTTGCACATCACCTTTTTAAATGTGTCTATTATATAGACTTAAATCAAATCTAGACAGCAGTTTTTGAATGTATTTGAACTCATAACCTCAACTAGTGTACCACAATATCTTTGATGAGCAGTGACCTATTTTCACAGCAGTCAGTATTCTCTGCAGTGCATTCATCACTCATTGCATCTCCCACTCAGGACAGGATGTGGTTCTGTACACACATTACTTTCAAAATAACTACTCAACAGCCGTGTCTCTCCTTATATAGCTATGTAAAAGCCTTGCTCATTGTGCCAGGGGCCACAGTGAGTGTGCCCAATAGGGGCCATTGATTTCCTTTAAAAACAAAAAGCATGCATGTTGCAGGGGGGATAACTGGAGTTTGCTAATCAGTTTCAGCTGCATCATCAAATTATAACTTGATCGACTCGTGTCTGCAATGCTTGGAGCCGATTTCATGCCAGGAAGTGGGGCATGAAATCGGACACTAAACCTTTACTGTTCTGAACTCAGCAAAGAAAACAGCAAAGTCGACCACTGACCCATTAGTAATCACCTCTCTTTATAATCAATCTGTACTCTCCTTAAGGACACGACGCAGCTTACTTCAATCAACAAAAAAATATATGCAGACAGGCAGGGCCCTCTGGTGACAGAGAAGAGACAAAGCACACAATAAATCACAACCACTGGTAATATTCCACTCAAAAACAGCTGAGATATCTGTTCAGATCAATGCAGAACACATTAAACCACAAATAAATCACAAACAATGAAGTGGTATGCATAGTCAGTAAAGAATTAAACACATCTGCAATCCATGTGATAGAACAGTTAGATGGTGAAGATGATTGTATGTAGATTACAGGCCAAGTATTTAGCAACACATGGCCTTTTGTTTACCTCTTGGCTCTTTATCTGTGTTGGCAAAAGCTGAACTATGTCTCCCCCTCCTGAAACTAAACGTAACTGAAGAAAAATAAGGAAAGACAAACTCATCTTTGTCGTCCTTGAGGGAGAAATTATTTACACTAGGCGCAAAGCAGACTCTGAGAAACTATACATACTTTTTAATACTTGCACTAGTAAGAACACAGCTACATTAGTCAGGCCATTCTTTTGTGAAACTCATTTATATCTAACCAAGCATGCTTCCTAACTACAACAAATTAAACAAACTCTATGTTTTTTAGTCATTTAAAACATATTCACATAGTTCAGCTGAGGATATTTTGAAATACTGAAAAGCCCCTAAGCTGCACAGAAATCCTGTTTGATGAAAGTTGGAGGGGTCAGGGTCTAAATACCAGGGCTTTCTCTTGGACAGAAGATGGTGCTGTTGTTGTGAGCATAATGGCTTCATCAGGTTCACACCACCGACATAGCATTACCAAAGAAGCAGCTCTAATGTATAGTATGCATGGCCCACATGCTTGAGATGTCAGCCATACAGAGTCAGGTTGCAGACTAGAAAAAGAAATTGTGTGTTATTATATATAAGCATGGAGCCAGAGGTGGTACAGTAAAGACATCAAGCTTGAAATGAAACAAGGACTAGTGACTACAGAAAGTACTACGTATGATGCTAGAAAACAGTTGCTGTACATCATGTAATGCATAATGTACGCAAACAATTATGTTTCGTGTTTAATGCCATAACCGGGCTAGAGCCTGACACCATACAGACAACAACAACAACAACAACAACAACACAACAAGCCATTGTTTGGTGAGAATACAGCTCTCATTTCATTCCCTAATGTTTGCTGTAACCCAGAATCAACCTTGTTTTTGTCATGGAAGAATTCAGAGTATTGCTACTTCCAACTAAATGATTGGAGAAGAACACTGCTTGTGTAAAACTATCTCTTTAAAAATACAATAAAAGTTTTAAAATGCTGTTGCCATGTCTTGTGAAAGTTAGTTTTTTTTTTGGAAAATATTTTACAACTCCCTGCTCTTGTGAAAATCTTGTGACCAACTAAGCTCCCCAGTGGTATGGTTATGCCTAAGAAAGTAAAACTACCTAGGTAAGGTTACAGAAGGATTGTGATCAAGACAGCTAAACTATTAAGCTATGTGATCTTAAGACTTTGGTTAAGGTTAGAATATATAATGGTAATTGTTACTGTCCATGGGGTTTGTCCAAATATTTTCTCCTCTATTAACAGATATTGCATACTTTCTGCCAACAATGCCACAACTTAATGCTGCATATTTGCAGCAACCACTGCCTGCTTCCCAACCACACTTCCTCCCAAGCGCCCTGCTGGATTAGCATTTAGGAATTTCTGCATGTGGATTCGGCAATAGGAGTTCAGTTTCACCTTAATATTTATGAACCACTTGCTCTGTTAAGGAGTGTTTGTGAGCTCAGTGTCACGTCTATGCCACATTGACTTGTTCTGGAGCAACATATGAGCGGAGCTACACCAAAGTCAAATGTGTATTATTTTTGCAATAAATGGGTGCAACAATGGGAGTGTCCAGACTGAATTTGGTTTAACCTCACGCTGTCTAAACAAAACAAGACATTTAATTAGCTGAAACATTTCTGCTTCCTGACCGGTGCTGAATGTCAGGCAAAATAATCACAGACTTGTATTTTTGAGCTCAACTACAGTGTTTAACAGCAGACTTCCTTCTCAAGCTGTTTCCATTGCAGTTTTCTAATCGTCATTTTGAGCCATGGCAGGGGACAGACATGCATTGTGTAAATTAATTCAGCGCAAAAAATCAACTATTTTAAAAGCATGGGAGAAGTATACACAACTGTGAAATAACACAGACACGTCACCTGTCCTTTTCTAAGGGTACAGAGGATCAGGACCAGATGTTGGAGCTAACTTTGAAAGCTTAAAAACTCATTAAACATTTTTATGGCTGAACTGGGAATTAGCCTGTGTGAGAGAGCAAACACTTTATGTGCTACCTGTGAGTAAGACATCAAAGAGCTCTGCAGCTGCTAATGACAGGCCTATGCATGTCAGAGTTCCAGAATTAGCCGATACAGCTTATTATCCCAAAAAAAGAAGAAAAAAAAACGGGCAGATCATCAAGCAACAAATGCATATAAAGTTCATGTTATCCCAGAAAGGAAACAAAATAAAATCAATAGGTTGCGCTGCATTTGACATTTTTACAACAGTATGATTTTTCATACTGCACAGGAAGACTTTCATGTGGTCTTGTATAGGGTTTCAGTGAAGAGAGGAGCACCCCTAAACATAATCCCCACCCCCCTTACAAACCCACTCCTACCTCCAAAAGTCACAACCTATCCCCCACAGTGCAGTGTCATTTCACAGAGTGTCAACCCACCTCTGGAATTTCAGAGAGAAAGAAGAGGAAGCAAACTATGGGACACAGAGTATAGCTGCAGCATTGAAGAGAGAGAGAGAGAGAGAGAGAGAGAGAGAGAGAGAGAGAGAGAGAGATTTTTTTCAACCTCAACTTTGTGCTCTGGAATTACACTAAATCTGCCGTGCCTTGTGTGCAGGCTCAACTAAGACCTGTTCCTGTCTAAGCGTTTTAATGAACGTAAGCCCCCAGGAGGAATAGTCGGAAATCACAGAAACCTAAGTCAGCCCTGCGAGAAGCAAAGCTCTGCGGCTGCTCACGGTCACAGACATGAAGCCATTCACCTTGGTCAGTGCTCTTTTTTTCATGTTCCACATCTCCTCTGGCAGTGCAGAAGCCCATAGGTAAGTCAATGAACTAGAGCAACAGAGTGTTTGATGTGGTATTGTATGTTTCTACTCTAAGACCTGCAGCAGATCTAAACTTCACTTGGATATATACTCAGTCAAGAATCAAAAAGACCTTCCAGGATAATATCAAATAGATATCTATGTATTATAGTGTGTATCACATTGCCTCTGAAATGCACTGGCACCAAATGGCTAATATACAATTTGGCCAACTTCCTGTAGCCATAAAGAGGAATTACTACCATTTAACTGCTAGTTCCTCCACATGCTTTTACTTTAAGTGGAGCTTAATGAGTAAGATGACCCCCATATTTGACACTGAATTATGTGCTTTAAATCTTTACAGGGAAAACTGTTGTTTTGATGGTATTTACACACTTTAACACACTGCACACTGCCAGCAGAGGACTATGACAGTTATGGCAGTGCGTCAGCTAAATGTAGCACAGCAACTGTTAATAACTGAAGAGCACCTGTCACACTAAGGAGCCCCTCTCATGTGGGCTATTCTGGATGATTTCTATCAAGTCTCAGATTCCCCTAGTCCCCCTGGAGCCGAGGCTGGTATAAGATGCTATCCCTGTGACACCAAAACATCTGGGATATTAGAGTTTGGCACTGAGCTTAAATGTAGACATAATGATGCTAAAAGCTGTAAAGTCAGATTTGGATGTGGACATACATTTACTGTCAAAGTCAAATGGCATCCTAATATTTTAATTATATTTACAGGTTAAAAATACACCCATGCAATATAATCTATATGTGGGTTATTTTGAATGTAATGCTGACTCGCTGCCCACCACTGAGAATAACTTTACAGTAGATTTTCATCTGACTCCAGAAATTTGATTCAGGTGAAGCTCAAGGTACAGTGAAAAAGAAGGACGTGGTTGTGCATAAGGTATCAATGTGCAACGCAGGAAGTGTCTGATAAGTGTGCTTCTCTCCATCTGTAGCCTACATCCTGTCAGCTAGCTGTTGCTCCACAGGGAGCCCACTTTTATCACTAAGCAAGCCCGTGAGGGGACACTTTATTTAGGTCTTTTCACACAACTACCAATGGGACCTAAATTAAAAGAGAATGATAGCTAAAATCTACAATTGGGAGATTGCAGTGAGATTGTGGATGTGGATGATACATTTATTTCATGTAAATATATTTTATTTTGTAATAATATGTTCAAATTTTCTATCTGATGTTCCATGCATTAACCAGGGTGGGCTTTAAATGTAGCTGAGACAGTGAAATAACACATCTTACCTTCCGCTCCTCTCTTTTTTACTACAAAGGCACTACCGACAAGTCCTTACTGGAAACCAACCAGGTGTGTGTCGCTATGGCAGGAGGCTGGAGTGTTGCTATGGCTGGAAGAAGAACAGTAAAGGACAGTGTGAGGGTAAGAGCAGTCCAGATTGATTCAAAGACTGGTACTTTAAATATATATACTGCCACAATACACAGTTATGCTTTTTTTCTAATAGGGCTGTGTATTGGCAAGAATCTGGCGATACGATACGTATCACGATACATGGGTCACGATTCAATATGTTGCAATATATTTCGATACTGTGCCTAAGGCGATATATTGGGATTTTTTTTAAGTATAATTTTAGAAAAACTAATATTTAAAAAAAGACATGATGTGCATACAAGTCAAAGAAGTGTACTTTAGGTAAACAATTCAGTACACAGAAAATCAAACTGCCAGTTTGGGATTGTGGTTCACAGGTTGTTAGTGAGCAAATTTTGATATGCTAAAGTAAGCCAAAGTTCAGCCATAGCTACATTGTTAGCTTCTAGCAAAAAGTCAGGCACTGCTAGGCACTGTTAGGCGAGGACACTAGTGGTGCATCTCAGCATAGCCATCTAGCAGTAGGGGGTTTAAACACAACATAAACGTGAACCACTGTCTTACATGAATATTTTTGCACGTAAACTAAAAAAACATTCTTAAAAAAAAATCAATATTGCGTTTTTGAAATACAATATAGTATTGCTAAATAAAATATTGCAATACTCAAGTGTATTGATTTTTTCTTACACCCCTATTTTCTAACCCAGAAAATGTGGAGGAAATGATTAGATTGTCTAGATAGTCTAGAATGAAAAACCTTGCCTGCAAAATAGAAATGTGTGGTTTAACTATAATCCATTATTCTCAAACCACTGATATTTCTGGCTTTATTCTCTTCATGTTAAATGTTTTACCAGCTCAATGTGACCACGGCTGCAAGCACGGAGAGTGTGTTGGCCCCAACAAATGCAAGTGTTTCCCCGGATACACCGGAAAGACATGTAATCAAGGTGAGTAGTTGGGGTCTGGAAAACATGGGTCAAACTGGGTACAGGTTAATCTCATTTCCAGCTGATACCTGGCAATTACTAGCTTATTTTAGGTATGTTTTAATTTCGGCAAATATGGATCTCTTGTGTTTCAATAAAAAGTATTTCAGTTAAAATGTAAATTTTTTAGGTTTTAGAAAACAAGGTGTTGCGGGTGAAAAAAATGAGGGTTACTCTCATTTCTAGATCTAAATGAGTGTGGTCTGAAACCTCGTCCCTGTGAGCATCGCTGCATGAACACCTATGGAAGTTACAAGTGCTACTGTCTCAATGGTTACACCGTAATGCCTGATGGATCCTGTGCAAGTAAGTCCCATTGTGTCACTGTCATACATACCCTATAAAGTTGCCAAGTTTGAATATTTATAAATGTTTGCTTTTTTGTTTGTATTCATGTAGATTCTATGACATGCTCTATTGCCCACTGTCAGTATGGTTGTGAGGAAGTTCAGGGGGAGATTCGCTGCCTCTGCCCATCTGCGGGGCTGCAACTGGCGCAAGATGGGAGGACTTGTGTAGGTGAGCAACAACACGCACACAATAGATTATAAGCACAGTGATTGACTGTGATTGATTTGTAAGCAGTGTGAGAGGGAAAAATCAGATGGAGCATAGCCCTTTTCTAAAAAAAAAAAAAATTGGCTTTGGCTTGTTTCCGAGTATGTGCATAGTAGAGCAATTCTGTACAGATTATATTATGTGGCTTTTGCATGCTTGGCTTGTAATTCAGATGGATGCAATTCAGTTATGTTTCTTCCCACAAAACTGCTTCAGCGATGACAGAGCCAGTCTGGCATACTGATCACAAAGGGGAAGTAATATAATAGTTCTGGAGCATTAAACTTCAGTATTACCATGGATTCAACACACTCAAAGATCAGAGTTGCAGCAGAAGTACACTTTTAATGTACCAAAAAGTACATTATTCCCAGATGTAATGTAACATAACAGACAAATAATGGCCCCTTATGAGACAGACGCATATCTACTGTATCCATCATGAAAGTATAAACTAGTTTCTAATAATGTAAAGTACAATTTTAAACCTGAACTAGAGTAGCAATCGTTCAGTTTGTACTAGACATGATAGACCCCTAACTGGCTGCAGGTCATGACATTAAGTTGCTGTCTGACCATACATACAATGTGAAAATATGCATACAGGTAGATACATATAAGTAAAGTGACATCATGACATGACTGAATGAAAATATGAAGGTCAATTAATGAATTAAAGCGTTGTCTCTAACAGCAATAGGCTGACTACTACAACTATTTGGCACTGTATCACGTTCAAAAGAGTTCCTAATGGTGATGTTACGATTAGCTTAAAAACTGTCTTGCACACCTCCTGTGTTAAGTCGTTCATTGCATCCACAACATCACGAGCTCAGTTACCACACTCAGTGGAAGCACTGCTTTTTAGCCTGGCTTGTGTTCTAACACAAATTAGCAGTGATGCAAGTGGGAAGACAGTGAGTGATCATGTTCATGATCACCAGGATGGTGTAATGCACTCAGTAGGCTACACCAACAATGGTGACGCTCCCTGCTGGCAGATGAAAAACAGCAGCTGATGACTCCATGTGATTCAGAGGAAGCACACAGTTGTCTATAACCGACCCACAACAAATAGTCATTAAGTGTTGAGGACTACAGAGAAATGGAAATAAGCTAAAACAAGTCCATAGTGGACTTATTTTCTCAAGATTGCCTAATGTGACATGTGGTTTAAAGGTTCTCCATGGTCACTTGGGGTGCATATTTGGTTCTTCTATAGCAGAGTAGAGTAGTACCCCACAAAGATGGTGTTGTACTTGGTACAACTATGCTTACATTTTTATGAATAATTTAAACTCGATAAAAATAAAACCATAGGCCCTTTAATGTCCACCCTGGTTTTGTTTCCCTTCAGATATTGATGAATGTGTTACTGGGAAGAACCTCTGCCCATACAACAGACAATGTGTGAACACCTTTGGAAGCTACTTCTGCAAGTGCCAGGATGGCTACGACCTGAAATATGTTGACGGCAAATATGATTGTGTAGGTAAGGTATACAAGTTTATTACAGGAAACATTTGTGATCAATTCTGCTCCTAAAAGGTACAAATAGACTTCTTCCAATTTCAGACCTTGATGAGTGTACAGCCAGCACCCACAAGTGCAGCCACCATGCTGTCTGTGTGAACACTCAAGGATCCTACAAGTGCAGGTGCAAGTCTGGCTTCAGAGGCAATGGCTTTGAATGCTCTGGTGAGATCCAATAACTGCTGCGCAGAATTATGAATTCATTAGTTTAAGGGATGCCTTCTGATATAATACTTCCATTCACAAATATATTTTAGAAACTCGTGTCTCAGGCCTTTCCCAGGTGAGAGTAGTCAGTCAGATAGGTCAGGAGCAGTTTTACAGCCACATATTTCATCTGAACTCTTTAAAACATTAGTAAACAAGAGTCCTGCCAAGGCTAGTTTCCTGCTTTCAGACACCACTCCTCTTAACAGATGTTAGCAAGAGAGAGCCACAGATTGAAAACACACCTGTGTATATGACACTGTACAGTAGCCATCTATCTGAAGAAGGAGAAATACAGGTTGTGCTGTACTTTATAAAGCAGGCCCAGAATACAACAGGTGAAGCCCCATGTAGAAAAAAAAACATAAACAGAATATGCAAGGGGTTTCAGTGTAAATGAAAAATGCCTTTATTTTTTGTAGTCAAGCCATTTTATCAGAGGTCGTGGGATGGAGACAAAGGCAGTGCAGATGATTTCCTCAATGGTGAGATTTTGTGAAATCCAAGACTCTGCTTCCGCTGTTCACGCCCTGCCCTGCATCCCCATTCATTCTCTCCTCTTGCCTCCTACTTTTAAGAACACCTCTCCAAACTCTCTGCCTTGCACATGGCTGGAAACGTTGTACGTCCACCACGCACACAGCTTGATATGAGACCTGGAATCCTCAGCATGACCCTTTATATACAGAACTTGTGTGATAAAATGCTTGTGCAATTTAAACACTAATTAAAGTTATGTGCAATAAACGTTGCTGTCATGCTTTATCTGCATGGAGTAGGACAAGAACAGCAGCTGCAAAACACATGATGACAAACACATCTGAATTCTGGTAAAAAACTGTCCTTCCCACTCATGATTGCGGTTCCACATGTCTAATTGGATTTCTCTTTCTGCCTGCAGCCATCCCAGACTCCCAAGTGAGAGGTACACTGGAGTACGAGGACATCAAAAATGTTATCCCTGAACCTGTCGCAACGCCGCCTCCTAAGATCCGTGAGCAGCCTTTTGACTATGATGGAGAGGTCTACGTTGGCGAGACTGAGCAGAGACTGGTGGATGAATTTCCTAGGGAAGAAGAAGAGGAAGAGGAGGAAGAGGAAGACAACCAGCTCAATCCAAGAGGAGATGTTTTTAGTAAGTGCCCTTTTTCGTTTGGCTTTCTTGCAGTATTTCTGGGTGGTCCACAATGTATTAACCATACTATAGACTAAACAAACTCAGTTTCTACAGAGACTTAGCTCTGATGTCTACACAGCATCTGAATACAATTATCGATTTTTCAGTAGGCAGTTAAAATATAAAATAGTAGGTCAGGTCTAAGACCTTGACTGGAGAAGAAAGGGGCTTGTTGCCCTACGTGGAGTTGGTGGATTGGTGCATACATACACAAACAAACAAACATAATAAAACAAATTAATAAAACATTATTAACTCTGGGAAGGTTTGTTGTTACTGACAATGGAAAAACACATATTTGTGGACTCTTTTTAGTGAACAACATGCTAAGACACATTGATACTGATTAGTCAAAGATGTCCTAGTTATTTTAACAAAGAACCATAAGCATGGTGTCATGTTTTTTAGCATTGTAAAAATAGGGTCACTAACACTAAGATCCTGTCAACTCTCAGCTGGCATTTTCTTTTTAAACACTATCATAATATTAAACCATTGGCTACAGCTAAAATATTAAGATCTAAATAAGAACCCAGCAATGGGTACATGAAGAAATTATCTGAATCAATCTAATTGGTTATAAAACATGATGACTGAGTTGTATTTATATATGCATATTTTGGCAACACATCCAGACACTTTCATCAGATAAAAAGAGAAGAGTGGGCAGCAGTGTGGCCATGAAGAGGTATACATCTCAATGAGAAACCCTATACATGAGGTTACCTTTACCTTTCACCACTAATCTTGATCTTTATGGAAACCCCCGAGCCTGTGTAATAACTCAGATAGCAAGAGGAGACAAGCCCCAAGACATCCGTCACCTCCAAGGAGGAATTTTACTCTGTCGGCATGTGAGAGCCCAGGGATACAACTCATCCTGCTTCCCATCTCCTGGGAGGAGGGTGAGGAAGGGAGGGAGGTCACTTAAGCCTCCAAGCCTTTTATTATGTTTTCCCCAAAACAGCTGTCAGCAAACAGACTTGACTCCTAGTTGGAAAGTCTGTCATCAGCACTCTAGACCTCTCTAACACTAACCCACTCTGGCTGAGCAGGTTCAATAACCCCAGCTGTCACTTGTCTGACTCTCTCAGGCTGCTTGCCATGGGGGTGGTTTGCTGAAAGAGCTTTAAAATACTTGGGGGGGCTGTATCCTAAAGTTGTAGTTTCATCTCAAGACATGAGTGACAGCAGGGCAGGTCTACACCTGTTGGTTAAAAGGCCCCCTGGCTTATGTTTTATCGTGGAAAATATCTTTGCCGCATCATTTTGGAATGTTTTTTTTTTTTTAAGATCACATTTTTTGAGAGGAATTTGTAGGAAAAATGTTCTTTGTTATGTCTATGAGGCAAAATGTAGGCAGCATATTTTGTGAGATTTGTGATAGTATAATTGTGATACAATTGTGTCTGCTTTTACCCATTTACTGATTATTCAATTTTGCTAAAATAATATACATTCAGTTGCCAATTTATAGGGCACACCTTGCTAAAAGGAATGCAGCTCTGGAGTAAATCCTAGCTTCAGTTTTTGTTGAAACTGAACATTATAACCTTTATGAAAGAAGGATTTATTGCAGGACTGTTGTGTGCTAGGTGATACCTAATGAACTGACAAGAGAGTGTACTGTACAGTATATTTAGCTGACGATTCATGAATTCACACTAATTGTTACTTTAATCTCTTAACACAGTATCAGAGGACTTTGAATCAGTGTTCGGACCAGCCACAGAAATCAAAGAAATCGAAATGGCACCAGTTCAGGAAGGTAATCAAATATCTGTTTATGTGCTATTGTTATACAGTGACTGTTTATGTGACTAATTTGCTAATGTGCTCCTATCGTTTTACCCTCTAGAGTTTATCATGGATTGCAACTTTGATCAGGGAGCATGTGAGTGGATCCAAGACAAGGCTGATAACATGGACTGGAGCGTAGCTTACCATGACGGTAACAGAATTATTATTATGTTTTAAGATATATTTAATGTTTGTGAATTTAGATGCATTCACTTATAAGTGCTACAAACTCATTCAGGTGGTGAATACTACATGGCCATGAGTGGGTTCCTAGGGGAGCCAGAGGATATAGCCAAGCTGAGGTTGCTTCTCAGTGACCGGGCCCAGCAGGGCAGCTTCTGCCTCACCTTTGACTACCGTCTGATGGGCCATAATGTGGGAACTCTCAGGGTGCTGCTGGATAACAATGAATACCCAGTATGGGAGCAGAGGCAAAGCAGAGACCAGGGCTGGCAGACAGAGTTCCTCACTGTGGCCTGGAAAGAGGGGGCACCACAATCTGTGAGACATTTTATCGTTTTATAAGACATATTAGTAATAGATGATTGTCAAACCAGTGCTGTAACTGCTAACAACACTAATAACAGCCAAAGTAAATTGAACAGCACAAATGTTGTATAATAAGTCTATGCAGTACATATGTGACTAGCTATGCTGGATTTCTCTCAAAAACTCATGTGGTCCACAGTATGTTTGCAAGACCACCCTGATATTGTTCACTCACTACTGGAATCTACAGACTAAAGATGTGATGGTACTATTCAATGTCTTTCAGATTATCTTTGAAGCTCAGCATGGGAAAGATGTTGCAGGAGAGATTGGGCTGGACAATGTTGTGCTGACCTCAGGGCCCTGTCAAGAGGATGTCAGTCCACTCGTTTAAGAAGTATCTTCACTCTGGATTTACATTTTGAAAATCTGCTCTGACACATGTCAAAGATTCTTGTTTCCTGTCTGTTCTTATGGTCTCGAGTTTCTCAATGTTTTCTAATGACTTAGCCACACGACATCCACAAAAAAATACTGAAACGTGGTCTCAAGGGAAGATGATGTACTATCAGTGCGTGCATGTTTACTCCATCACAATGTTGCTACATCAATACATCCTGCTTTATTCTCTATCGTGATTTTTAAAATGGTCTCTCTTATAATACAGATAACTCCGATCTCAGGAATAGGTGGAAATGCTAACTTTGTCTGTTAGTTAGATGTGACAGTATTGTGCTTAGCCCTTTGTTGTGTATGTGATTGCTGAAGTGAACTTAAAATAATCTATGATATGTAATGTGAATTCTTAGATAAATTATATCTGAAATTCAATCTTAAATGAATAACTTTTTCAAAGGCTGGTTAGTTTAAATATTAAAATGTATCAGTGCATAACTGCTGTAAATGCTGCTTTCATGTTATATTGTACTATTACATTAAATCAGTTTTTTTTCTAACTCTGTCTACCATTCCTTTTTTCCCCACACATTATATGATTGTACACCTGTATGCCGAATCTTCTTGATTATGCCAGTTACTGTAGTTTTCGGCAAACTGAATTTTCTGGTAATGGAAATGTATCATATGCCAGTGTTGCAGTGTGGACAAAATCCAAGGTAATAAAGAATGGGTCAATTTTAGGAAACACAGTCTGCTGACTGAAGAAATGCCACCACAAATAAAATGTACATTTATGGATGCCAGCAATGGCTGGTATTTTATCACAGAAAGTTGTTTGGGGATGTCAACTAATACCAAACTTACTTACTATAACGCCAATAATGTTGCCGTCTGATAACTTGTGTAACGTTATGTTTTAAGTACAAATTTTGAGGTACTTGTGCTTTAACGTTACTTGAAATCGTTACTTGAAATGTTTGCCACTAACGTTACTGCATTTCAGAGGGAAATACTGTACTGTACTGCTCCACGACATTTACTCTTTAACACTACTCGTTAATGCGTCAGTAATGTTTATTCAACGAGGCCACTCTGCATAAAAAGCATAATTTTCGAACGTTAGTAAACGATATGTAGGCCTACATTGTGTTGCTAATATTGTTGTACTGTACATAACTTTGAAGTTGCTGTAGCCTACATTATGGTATTGCTATGAATGTTTAAATTCCCACAAATATGTTGACAGTATGTTAACGTTAGCTAGCTAGATGGTTTTGAGGTCGAGTGGATTTTGTGTGTGTGCAGCTGGAATGCTGGGAGATAACAGCTAACTAAGGTAAATGTCGCTCTCTGGTGGTTGAGCGCATACATAATACAAAGAAGTACATATTTGTTAAAGAACACTCAGCAAAGTCCTTGGTTTAAAAGTAGTTTTTAAATAAGAACGGTATAACGTGTTCGAACAATATAGTGCTATAATGTAGCTAGAAGTTGTAGGGGCCTGAAACGTTACCTCGGCGCTCATTGGTTGTTTCTGTCTTACAAGATCACATGATCCGAGGCTGCCCGTGTATCGTTAGCTTCTTAGCAGCTAGCTGCGTAGGGAATTGAGCTTTATGGGTTCACCAGGAAACGGTGCGACCTTATCTCGAGCCACACCAAGACGAGGCGCTGTCAAACATATTTATTAACGTTAATATTATTTCGTGTTTCTTGTTGACTCAACCGCTGTCTGGCCCAAAGTGTAAGGTACGCTACTAGCAATATTACCTGCAAGTAAACCTGAGCTAGCGAATGCTGTGTATTTCATTAATCTAACTCCAGCTGTGTTCCCTTGTTTTCCTTTTTTATGTTAGCCTAGTTTAGCTAACACGTAGCTAGCTGAGAGACACACACAATTCAGACTGCATACTAGCGTGCTACCATGTTATACAGCTATTAGCTAGTTTAATACCGTGTACGTTATATGTCACAAGCTAAATCGTATACCCTGTTGGACTGCTCGCAAACAAGTGTATTGAACGTTTGGTAGCAGATTAGTGATTTATTGCAATGGGGCTTTTCAGCTGCTGTCATGGGCCATCGGTTAATCAGGAAACTGCTGTGTTACAGCTGGCTGAACGTTACCTACATGGCTGCTCGCATCAACATTAAACATATGAGCATGTGACCAAGGACTAGGGTCTACAGCACATGATCTGGACAAGTGGAGGAGGCCAAAATCCATCAGGGGTAAAACAAAAATGCTCAAAACATCGCTAAGAAATTGTGTTTCTTAAAAAAAAAGAAGTGGTTATTGGTCACTATTTTATTAAAAAGTATATTATAGTGTTGTACAGGTAATAGAAATCTATTTTGCACATTGCATCTCTCCATTAGGTACATTATTTCAAAGTGGTCAGTCGGGAGTGAATAGCCATGACAACAAAGACATCCCTGCTTAAAGTCATTCTGCTGGGCGATGGTGGTGTCGGAAAAAGCTCCATCATGAATCGTTATGTTACCAACAAGTTTGATGCACACCTTTTCCACACCATTGGTGTAGAGTTTCTCAACAAGGAACTGGAGGTAGATGGCCACCAAGTTACCCTACAGATCTGGGACACTGCTGGCCAGGAGCGCTTTCGCAGCTTGAGGACTCCTTTCTATCGTGGCTCTGACTGCTGCCTGCTCACATTCAGTGTAGATGACAGCCAGAGTTTTCTCAATTTAGGAAACTGGAAGAAGGAGTTCATCTACTATGCAGATGTCAAGGAGCCAGAGAAGTTCCCATTTGTAGTCTTGGGCAACAAACTGGACGTTACAGAAAGGCAGGTGTCTTCTGAGGAGGCTCGGCAATGGTGCCAGGAGAACGGCGACTACCCCTATTATGAGACCAGTGCCAAGGATGCCACCAATGTAGCGGTGGCCTTCGAGGAAGCAGTGCGTAGAGTGTTGGCACTGGATGAAAGAACGGACCACCTCATCCCCACAGACACAGTTAAGCTTCACAGAAAGCCTCGCTCTGCTACCACTTGCTGTTCATAACATTCAGGGGTTATTACTAACAATACTTTGCTGTTATGTGATGAGGCTGTATGTTTACAATGCTGTAATAACATCTTATTTAAACAAATTATGCTACTGGCTTTATGATTTGTTATACTGTTGAAGGTTTGATAATGCTAATAATCTGACTTCTATTTGAAGGGAAAGAGAAAACACTAAATTCATCCCAGTGTAATTACAAATAAACATGAAATCACTGAATCATTTACTCAGCTCTGCCACAGTTCAAAAGTCAGGCTTTGCATGGGTAGCAGAAAAATAAACTATATTTTGTGTTGGCCCAAGACTACTTGCTGGGAACTAAAAAGCTGTCATGATAAAACAAATGCAATATATTTGAAAAGTTTCACTTCCCTCTCAAATGGTTTTCTGTCATGAATGCATATTATAATGTGAATCTTAAAACTACTACCTGTGTACTACCTTGGAAGAGCGATCATGAAAGGGTTTCTGAACTTTACTCCTAAATATAACACAGAGTGATGGCCTATATATTTATATACAGAAAATAACTGCCTTATTAATTTATACAGCCCAATAACATTATTTGTGAGAATTATGAAGTAGCTAAGGCACTACTATTTGTAACTAACAAATTGAGGCTTGTCGTGATTATTGCACCTTTAGGTCTTCTTCGTGCACATTTTGCTTAGTGAATAGATTATATGCTGAAAGCACTGAGGGACAAGATCCCCAATAAAAGATCGATATTAGAGCAAAGTTAACATGCATGGCATATGGTGTATTTAAGTTTCTGGAAACACTTGTACTTTGTAAACCGTTTTTACCTTAAAAATCACTGAATCAATATTGCCTTGAGGACAGTGTATTGGAATAGCAGTCATGATTGAGTAAATGTTATCCTCATTGTTGGGTTTGTTTTAAATAATGATTTTGATCTTTAAAGCACTCTAACATTTTTATACTTAGTTTAGTCTTTTCCCATAACTTAATATTTACAATGCTGATTTATTTACCTTGTTTCTTATTCACATTTCATTTATAGTCAAAGTTGTATTACTGGTATGGCAAATGATAAATAAACCACCTGAGAATTGTCTCTTAAAGCATGTTTTGTAGCCTGAAAACTAAGTGTGTTTATTATCTTAATATTCAAACTGAATGTTAACATTCTGCTGTGCTTTGTAACCACTGCAATGATATGCCTAAACCGCTAGATACTGTAACAAAGTGTCTATGTCAAGGCACAAGATTGTATCTATTAATCACAATGTGTATTATTATCGGTCAAATACTCTTGGGATAAGTTTAAGTTTGAATGCCTTAAAGTCTAATGTTGATCAACACCTTAGCCATACTTACAGCTCACCCCATTGCAAGAAATAAAAAAAAAATAATAAACTTTACCTTACATCAGACAAGAAAATGTTTAATAGAAAATCTAGGTTGAAAACATTTTACATTTGTGAAACAGGAAAAGAAAGACAGACATCAATTATGTGTTAGGTATATGTACAAATAGGCAAGACGCATTAAAATCCTTGTGCGTGTGAAGTAATTAACTCAGGAGATGTTTCTTTCCAAGAAACTGTACTTTTCTCTCGAAAGCTGTTGAGCGGATTGGTGCGTTGATTTCATAAAATGGATTCATTGCAAACTGGAAGACAAAATAAAAATAAATCAAACACTGAAGGAAGAAATGTACCAAATGTTATGTTATACAAAGTTATTCTAATCATATGGGAGACCACTTACCTTAATGTATAAATCATATACATCATTAAAGAAGTTTTTGATTCCATCTTCTTGTCGCACATCATGCAGCATGATTAATCTTATATGTACGGCAAATAATTAAAGAAAATACCATGCCAATGAATTCCTTGATTATGACAGAATATGACTGACTTCTAAAACAAAATCACATACTGCAAACTAACATGTTAAATAGTGGCAGTGGGGCTTCAGCTAATAATTATTTTCATTATCAATTAACCTGTTCAATATTTTGTTCTGTTATTTGTTATATTGAAAAATGCCCATCACAATTTGCCAGAGCCTAAGGTAACATCTTACATTTGCTTGTTTTGTTCAACCAACAGCCCCAAAACTCAAAGTAAAATATTCAATTTACAATGATATAAAACAGAGAAACGCAACAAATCTTTACGTTTAACAGGCTGGATTGAAAGAATATTGGTCATTTTTAGTTGATAAATCAAAACTTGATTTATTTTCTGTCGATTAATAGACAATCGTTTCGGTTATCTTGCATTTTTGTATCCAAATTACAGATGTACACCTCTGAAATTAGTTTATTAAACATGATGTTTCAGCCATGTAGGGTGTTTTGTTTCTCTTCTGTCAGTAAACTACAACATGGCAATATTTTATCAATTATTGATTGCGAATCAAAAATTATGTATAGTCTTCTGTGAGGGAATACAAAGGGATGAATCAAATGGAATAAAAAGGATATGTCCTGCAGTAACAAAGGCAGAAACAAACCACTCGTTGAACTTGTCCACAGTTTTCAAGTACATATTGTTGGACAGCCACATGTTTTCATCAACCAAATCCAGGGCAGCGTGTGCAATGAACTGGTTCAGGTGACGATGGTCATCCTGTGGTTAATGACACAAATCATATCAAACAACATATTAAATTAACAGACATTATCATTTCCTATAAATAACTGTAAAGGTCCTGTACCACTTACATTAAAGACTCCTAGATTATATCCTGACAATTATGCTGTAGATTATGGCTAGGCTAATGAATAACACTTATAATTTGTTTACCACTGTTATTGTACAAGATGTAGCAGAATAGTTGCTGTTGTTATTCAAAAAAGCCATGTTACCTTTGATTCAACCTTCCCAGCTGGCAAGAACTCCATCTCAAACACAGGGTTGTCCTGATGACCAACCATGACAAAATAAAAACTTCCAGACATCGTTTCACCTTCTTCTTAGCAAAGCCAAACTGCCCTGAAAACAATTCAAAACAATAGGTTAAACAATTTAATCTTGCAAAATATCAATGTCAATATCACCCAATTGACTGAACCTTTCAGCTAGCAAGCTAACGTTAGCCGCAGTGCTCCACAGACGCTTGACGTCGTTTAAGTCTTTAAGTGATTCTTGTGAGACTATAAAAGACGCATTACGCCTTGAAAGAGTAAAGGAACGGAAAGCAAGCACAACAGTGACAGCTTATTACTTTGATACAACTGACTTTTGTTTACCTGTTAATTTTGCTTCCTGGAGAGAAACGATAGCAGTCGCACAAAGATGACGACATGGTCAAGCAGCACTATCTATGCAATCTAATTATCAGTTATCTGCTGGAAAACGGTTCAGCGGCAGCGGTTTAGCTTAACTTCATAAAAATCCGTATTGTATTAAATATATATATATATATATATATAATAAATTACTGAACTGATATATACTGATTACTGATATATAATAAATTACTGAACAAGTTTTTCTTTTTTCTTTCGTTACATCATAACTGTGCGCCCGGAACGAAAATGTCCGTTGACGGATTTAAACGGTTCTATGGTTGAGGCACACCTCCTCGAAAGGGACGCCTAAGACTGGTCGTTAGGCTGGAAACTAAAGACTATTCTCTTTGTTGAGATGCCTATTGTATCAGGTGTTAAGAAGACACAATAATAACAGTACAACACCAGGTAAGACCATTTTAAAAGTTGTTAAAAACTGCAGTTTTTGTTCTCTAGCTCGCCGTGTCAGCTTTACCGTGTTGTTGTCCTTTAATGGTCTATGGTTGTTGGCTACTTTTTTTTTCTCCTTCTGTCAGTTTTAGGACCTACAAAACAACACTTGACAGTTATGTTCTCGGCCAAGGAAGACACGTTATCTCCAGATGAGCTGAGGAAAAGACTTTATCAAACTTTTAAAAATAAAGGAGTGCTAGATACACTCAAAGTAAGTCATGCTAATGAAGTCGCTGCAGGCTCTTGTAGCCCAATCTTCTAACCTCCGCGTTAGAAAGAGTTTAGTTTTCATTCCTCTTGTTCTCTTTCACTCTTCTGATCTGATTCAGACACAGATGCGGAATCAGCTTATCCAGGAGTTAAAACACCCACCTTTGACTGGAGGAGAACCAGTCCCCAGACCAGTAACTGTGAAATCGGAACCTCTTTTGGTCTCAGCCTGTAACAGCATAGTGTCTGATCATCTCCGCACCTCAGGGTATGAGTACACCCTTTCTGTATTCTACCCTGAAAGTGGCCTGTGCAAAGACAAGGTGAGCATAAGCATTTGTCTAATTAACTGTATCTTAAAAAGCACATCATTGCAGATGAAGATTTTGGTCTCTTATCCATTTTGGCAGGTTTTCACAAAAGGAGACCTTCTTCAGCTTCTTAAAATTGACCCCAAATCAGCCCTTTACAGATCCCTGGTAATAATAACATGATTTAGCATTTCGAATATTGATCTTGAAATAAATAGAAATGTTGTCACTAATAAGAGTTTTTTTTTTATTTTTATTTTTTTATACAGTCTTCAAACAAAGATAACAATGATAAAGGTATGCCACATTGTGTTCCTTTTTTAATAAAGTTGCTCCTGCTCCTAAGGTCTGTCCTTTGATATATTTTCTCTTTGTCTAGCAGGGTTCCTGATCAGCCTTCTAACACAGCTAACACACCATTATACTCACGGCCTGTGCCATGATGCTGACACTCAGACAACCAGCATAGCAAGTTACGGAGCGTCTCTTGGTATGATGAAATAAAGTCTTAAAATTGGCAACACATATTCCTTTCAATGCAGTTTTTAATGTTTTCTGTCTTCCATACACAGTTGAGAAGATGAAAATGATTGATAAGGAATATGAGAGCTTCAATTACAGTGGGGACAAATGGTTTTCATTCCAATCCAAACTGGCTGCCCATAGAAAAGAAATTGATGCACAGATGCAAGCAGAAATGAACACAAAGGTATGTCACGTTTTTGCAAAGTTAATGAATCAAAAACTGTATGAGCAGGTTGGTGTGAAGCACAGCTACATGTACTTTTATCTTCTATCACATTTTTAAAAGGTATAAATGCTTTATGGTGTTAATGTATGGCATGAATACTTTACCTTTTATGAGTGGCTGATATGTAATCATGTAGCTTACCTCTGGGCCTCAACATTGTTTTTTGTTTCTTAAGATGCAACATTTTAAAGATGTTGAAATCGCCAAGGTGAGGATGGAAGAAAAAGCGAATTTTCATAAAGAATTTGATAAGCTGAAGCAGGAGCTGGAGAGGACTTACGAGATGAAGGCAAAGGCGTTGATGGAGCGGGAGAAAAATGCCATTGATCGACTACAAAAACAACAAGAGGTAGATGACTGCTAATATGATGTGCTCTGTTTCTTCTTTCACGAAACAAACCTTTGCATGTAATAATATAATTTGGTGAAATCTGAGACAGTGTAATTGATGCTGTTGTTTGTATTCCTCTTCTCTTTAGATTGAAGAAAAAAACGTGTATATGCAGAGACAATCTGTCCTGAAAGAAATCGAAACGGTGCGAAACAGAGAGAATGAGCTGAGGATGAGAATTGAGGCTTTTGAAAAGTAAGAGCTTTTTAAACCATTCATGTTAGTAGAGGGGTGCTGTGCTCTCTCACTGTGAGAAATGGCTCATGGAGAATATTACTATGTTTGTATGATGATAGGACTTGTCAAATTCATGAGGAGAAGGTCAAGACCACTGAAGAGCTGCAGAGGAGGAGAGAACTGGCATTGAAGACGATGGAGGACACCCACGACCAAAGGCTGAAGAATGAACTTTCCAGGTATTTTCATGTTGTCCGGGTTTTTATTTTTTTAAATATTTTGGCTCACATTGTCCCCACCAGTTAGACATATTCAGTCGGTTACACATAGGCAGTCTCATTTGATATATTCTCTCTGTTCGTTCACTTTTATCTCTCAAGTTTAGTGTAGGTATCCTTGTTAGGGATATTGTCATTGTGTGACCAGAGGATGTCACTGTTTAGTAGATTTAAAGTAAAAAACGTATCCTGTATGTACAATGTATACTGGAAATACTTTAAAGATTTATTCCATCCTACAGCAAATTTTGAATTCTGTCATGAGACTCATTCTTCTTTTCAGTCAGTCAATAAGTTGAAATTGAGATCTCTACACATATTTAGAGTCCTGCGCCAATATGCTCATCAGTTATTACATCAAAACTATGACTTATTATTTATAATCTATTATATAGATACATAGTGCTTAAGACGTAGCGGTTGGCAGTCTGTCAGCAGCTATGACTATGGAGTAACAATATGGGACCTGATCGTCCACTTGACCAAATGATGTGTTGCTTTAACACGTTTAGATGGCAGCTGGTTTGGTTAGACTGTACCTGTCTGTAATAGAAAAAGGCCACATGGATTTCCAAGATTGTTTTGTGTTGATTTTAGTTTCAGAGCTCTTTTTGATTGTTGTTCTTATGTCTTTTATAAAATTAGGTATCAGCTTGAGTTAAAGGATAACTTTATCAAGAGAACAGAAAAACTAACGGAGAATGAGAACCGAAACAAAAGTGAGTACTTAAATGAATGCAAGATTACTGACTGGTTTGCTTTTGCCAATGTTTTGGTTTGATTTTGTGTTTACATTCCATTTTATTTCTCAGTGGAAACCATTCGTATCCAAAAGGAGTCGGCTGTAATTGATGGCAAATTAGAGGAGCACAGCAGAGCGTGTTCAGAGCTGAGACGGCTGCAGGTAAACGACACAACCCCAGTCATCCTGCAGCGTTAACCTCACCCTCTTTAATTTGCAATTGAACACTTGTATTCAGACAAAACTCGTAATCACTCAGTGTGATGTGATAATATTGTAATGTAATGATTATGGTACACAGTCTAACTGATTAATTGACTCTTCAGATTTATTTTGCCTGCTCTTTGCATGTCTCTTCTGTTGTTTTCCAGGTTGAGCTGGACACAGCACAGCAGCAGATTTCTCTGCTGACTCAACAGAAGGAGCTGTTAAGGGAAAGACTGGAGACCATGAGTGACTACCCCAGCTTGAAAAGAGAGAAAGCAGAACTGCAAGGACAGCTGCGGCTGCTAAAGAAACAGCTGGAGGAGACCCAAGAGGAGAACCGGCTTCTCCATGCTGGTGAGGATTGGCTGTAATAATGTACAACTGATTCCTTTTGTGGCTGTTAAATTCAATGTCTGAGAGTTAATTATTATTATTAGTGTGAATGCCTTCAGCATTCACATCTATATTCTTCTACACTAATATTTCTTTCTTTATTCTTCCGCCAGATTTTTGCACCTTAACTCCTTCCACATTTTTCAACATAGAAACTACATTCAAACATCAAAACGTTCGGCTTGATTCAGAATGGTGTGCTACTATTTTTAATATTAACATTTATAATTACTAACATTATTAACATAATAAACGTTTAGCGGACATTTTTTCCCCATTAAAGTGGATGGACAGAATGTTCAAAGTTGACACATTTTCAACTGCTAGCTACTCATTTCTACATTCGCCGAGAAACTCCATTCAAACTTTAAAACGTTCCCCATCTTTCATACATTCAGCGTTGGTATTCAACTTTCAAATCCCATTAGTACTTTTTAAAAATAATCAGTCTTCTTTGAGGCTTAGAACTAATGTCTTTCTGTCATTATATGTATGGGATGGAATGTTCGGCCTCAGAGGGCAGGGCCCAACTGACCGAGTGGAAAGAGGCAGAAGCTACATTTTCTTTACCTTGCGATACCATCCACAGTTTTAACTCTTCATACATTACTTTTACATCAAAATGTAGGAAATCTTGTGCCCTTTCTAACAATGTGCTCAGTGAGGCAATGTGACTTTCACACGAGCCACAGTGAACTTCCAAGTGAAGCCATGTCCACCAACTGCCACACTGCCTTGTGTACTAAATCCTACCAGAAATACCAGGAGGAGAGGAGAAACAGGCCCTTTTCAGACAGCTGCTGTCCTCACATGTCTTACACAACACACACCATTCTTGGACAGGATGATCAGCAGGGTGTTATGTCTCTCACAGTATTAAACATTAAGAGAGAGGAGTTAGGGTTTTTGAGCTAAGAGCAGGACTATCAAAGGTGCGTCAGAGCTTCGTTTCTGTGAGAAGGCCTCTCTGAGGCAAGAGTCGTCATAGAAACCTTTAACTGCAGTTGGTCATGTGACCTGATCCCTGACATGTTGACCAATGCTGTGAAGTTACTGTTCCTAGTCTCTGTGAGAACAGCTGCTGGTGTTGAGGCCTGAGGTCAGTTATCAGAGTCGGTCAGTTAGTCCATCATCACATCACGTTAGCTTACAAAAACATCTCTTCTCCTTTGTCCTCCCCTCTTCCTCTCTTCTTTCTCTACTCCTCTCCTCTTCTTTCTTCGTGTGTGTGTGTGTTCTTCCTCTGTTCCTCTTCTACTCGTCTCCTCCTCCCTCGCCTATACTAATGGTAAATTATTCCTTAGGATTATGGTCAATCTTTCATTAACTGAGATTTATACAACTGTGTGTGTCGAAGCGAAGTCAACTGAAATCCGCCAAAGCTGTGCAACTAAACACAACTAAGTATAATGTAAACAACCTAACTGTTGTGAAAACGTCCTCGAAACTGTGCAAAGTTCTGCAAACTCGTCCTCCTGTGTACCTGCTGCTGCGTTTGTTTAGCTGTTGCGCCTGCATTTGCCGCGGCTTTTTAAAATGGCTCTGCTGCTTCTGCATAAATCAACCTACCCTCAAAGATTCACTCTGATTGGAATTCTTCCCAACTTGTCCCACAAAAAAAGAGTGGTTCTGATTGGATCTCTTCTCCATTCGTCCCTCCCTAACATTTTCGTCTCATTTTTATTTGTTGACTAAAGTGTCTGTTATATTTCGTCACAGTATTCGTCACCATATCTGACTTTTTATTTAGTTTCGTACGTGAAAAAGGTTAGTTGATGAATATTTTTCGTCATAGTCTTCGTCAATGAAATTAACGCTGGTGTGTGTACTGAACTGCACTGAAGGCTCTGTCATCTAAAGTATGGTAATAATCGTATGAATAATAGAAATTATGTTGGTGCAGTTGACACTGAATATTTGTAGAATGTGTGTGCATTTGTAAAATAAGTTAACATGGTTATAACATGGTTTAAATTGTTCTTGATTATTAAATATTGAATCATTATATTCCACATCTTTCAAACATTATGGGTGTTATTCAACTTTTCAAAAGACATTCAGCCTTTTTCAAAAACAAGATATTCCACATATTAAAGACATTATTCATATTATACTTTTCAATGATATTTATACTTAATAAACCCATTCCCACTTTTTCAACTAAAAACAATTAAAACATGCCACACCTTTCAAACAATCTAGGTATTATTCATCTTTTCTAAGGCATTCATACTATTAAACCCATTCCCACTTTTTCAACTATTCTCACTACTTTACCTTATTCTAACACAATTCAAGTCAGCAATCAGCAGTGTAGCGTCAGCCTTTCAACATACAGCATTCACGCCGCAATTTCTTCAGAAATTGCATTCTCTAGTTATTATTATAAACCTTGAAAATCAGTACCTCAGAATATTCTAAAAAAGTCTTTTTTTCTTTTTTTTTTCCAAACTGAGATAAGTCCTGTTCCTATGTTGCATTCAAAGTGCTTGAGTGTGGGCTAATTGTGAACTGTGGGAGATGCAGTGTACTGTGAAGCATTCATGTTAGTCTGTCCCACTGCTTCTGGCTCAGCTGAGTCTTTTTGAATGTGTCTTGCCTGCCAATGTGGGGCCTCTGTGCTGTCTTTGTAGCTCCGCAGACTACTCTCTAAAAAGTAACCAGTGAGGGAGTGGTAATGAGAAATGGAGTGAAGGGGAGCAGAGAGCACAGTGTGCAGAGACAGAGGGCTCCCTTAACCCATGGCTGAGAACCAAGGTTGTGCCTCTCTCTGAGGGGTACAGTATTCTTCCTGTTGGAGGAGGAGGAGGCATGGGAGCGGTGGGCCTCTCTCCTCATAACGAACAAAAGGCAGAAACATGGTGCGAAGCCCCATGTGCTGTACTCTCATGCTGGTCAGATCCATACAGCTCAAACTGTGAACTGGAGCACTTAAACATGACACCCTAAATCGGAGCAACCCCTGTGTATCCCCACATGTGTTTTCCTCAGATAGCTTTCCTACTGAAATAGACATTGGACTGGCAAAAAGGATGCACTTTTAAATCATGTTTTGACTCTAACAACCCCTCTTTCAGATTTGGGCCAGCCGTCCAAGGAGCAGCTGGTGCTGCAGATGGAGCTACGGAGGCTGCAGAGCGCTCGCAGACTGGATGAGGAAGAGTTTGGCAACCAGAAACAGGTGTTGCAGGCACAGCTCCAGAGTGAGGTCAGTCACATCACAGCCTCTCGCTGAGTGTGGGAAATTTTGTGGTCAGGTTTTTTTCCACACGGTTTTGTCTTCTGTTTGTCTGTTTGTTCTTGTGTAATCTGTTTCCAGCAGCACATACCTATACTTTTCACAGACCGTACACTGTGTGCAAACAGTAACTTCTCATGTAATGTCCTCTTGTCTGCTGTTTTCTGCAGGTAGAGCGGTGTGCTCAGCTAAAGGCTCAGTTGACAAAGTGTGAGGAGAGGTCACAGTGGATGACTAACCACATTGAGGAAATAAAGTTACAGCTTCGCCAAACTCAACAAGGTACCCCATGAACGTCTGCCACATCTTAGTGTGATTGATCACTTTGAACCATGTAGGTTTCTGTATGCAGTTATGAATGTTACAATACATAACTGTAGTTACCTTTTTATTCCTGCTTTTCATGAACTGGCTCTCTTTCTTGGAAGTTCTTAAATAAAAGACCTCAAACATTCTCCCTGTTTAAATAACTATAATAATAATAATAATAATATTTAATAATAATAATAATAATTTTTTTTTTTTTTTAGGAAAAACAAAAAAGAGAGGCATGTAGTAGCAACCAGATTCTAGGTGTAAATGCATGTAAATAGTTCTTCAAAATTAGTTGTAACAACCCTTTTTTACTGACGTGCTATTTAATGGTGGTTGGTCTTTCGTATTAGTGTTCAATTCTCTTCCTTTTTCTTCCCTTTCTTTTGTGTAATCGATGCGACGATGGCAGCTCTTGAAAATGAAGTGCTGCGTAACCCCAAGCCCTCTCTTGTTGATCACTCAATACTGGAGCTGAACGCTGACAAGCTGGTTCCCCCTGACTTCTATGTGGACAGAGCTCTGCTGAGGGCCAGGGTGGGTTATGATGATGTTTGTGAAGCAGGTGGGCCCATGCGAGGACACAAGTCGCCTTGGAATGACTCTCCAGACTCCGACATGGAGCTGGTGGCTGAGGCCAAGGCTCGGATTCAGGAGCTACAGGAGGAGGCTGAGACCTTAGAGGAAGCCTATAGGAACTACCAGCAGAGGGCAGTGCGCTCCACCATCTCACACATGCTTCCCCCAAGACCTCTTTCCCCACAACGAGCACATCCTTCACATCGTCCCGACTCTCCCCTGAGAAAACAAGTTTCTCACCATTCACACACCCACTCCCCCCTCAAATCAAAGTTCTCACACAGACCACCGTCTCCCCAAACTACCAGAACCCCCTCCTATGCACCCTATGACACCAGAAACACTGTACCACCTTCACAACCAAGAGTGACCTTTTTAGAAGACCATAGCCAACCCCAGTCCACAGCTTTCACTGATCACAGTCTCCATTTGGTGACTGAATCTCTGTTTATAAGAGATGAACACCCCCAGGATGCAAGCAGCCCTCCACCCAGACGTTTGTCCTCCACATCGCACTCGTCCTCCAGGAAAAAGCATCAAAGAGAGATTGCCGAAGGTACCTTCAAAAAATGGTTTATCCTGTGAAAACACTTCAAAGGGGATTAGCTGCGGCAAGCTCTTTTAACTGTCAAAATAAGTTAAGAATATAATAGGTTCATGTCGTCAGCACCCATATCCTGCACATTTAAGACTTACTGTAAATATATTCATAATGTGCCAAAACGTAAATCTACACCTTTTTCGTGTCAGCTTTTAGATCCTAATCTTTCTCCTATGAGGATATTGCCTAACCTGAAGTCTTTGCATCTGATAGAAGCAGTTGTGTCTCCGATGACGTTCCCGGAGTTGTCGCTTGACAGACGGCTCCCTCGTGACCCCCGCGACGAGGTGGAGACCTCCGGTGACTTTTCCTCTGAGCTCAGTCCACCTCGCAGTCCTCAGCTCAAGAGCACAGCACGAGACCAGTCCAGGTACCATCTGGCAGCGCTTTGGCAAGGACATTACAACACTCTTAATACACTTTTAGAGAGTGCATACTAATGCCCTCATTTTTGCCCCTGTTTCTGTCAGTCCACCAAAGCTGCACCCTGTGTTCTCCAGCTCAGAGTCTTCTCCACAGCCTGAGAAAATAAGCCTAGAAGATCTCACAGGGATTTTGTCAGGTACTAAACTATTTATTTTTATTAACTCGTTTTTTTTAATTATACTAATGCACTGCAGCCTTCCTCTGATGATGTGAAACCCAGTTTAGATCTTCTCCAGTTTGCAAATACAATGCAATACATTGGTCAGGTCATTGCACTTGACACACAGGAGCAGTATTGATGTAATCAACAGGGAATGTTTAAGTAGGTACTCCTTATAGTTTATAGTTGCATGTTGTTTTACTGTCTGGAAGACATGGAGAGATGGTAAGCCCTTTATGTATGTCAAAAGCACAATTTCCTTAATAATCAGTACCTGGAGGTTTTCCTGTTCTGCCTAAAGATTTTACTGGATCATTTGATGAACAGCCTTGCATAAAAACAAAAATCTACATTTTCATTATCATTAATTTCAAAAAAATCCCAGTAACAAAATGGAGTATATCCGGTGTGGAGGTTTTGGATTTGAGAATGGTTTCTTTTAATGAGTGTGTGACTGGCCTTCAAAGTGTCCTTTCAGTGGCCCCGCACAATGGTGAAGATGAAGGGCAGCTGATTATGTATTCTGTGCTGGTCCTCTGGCCTGTTTGCATTATGGTGGAGCATAAAAGATCTCTTTGTGCATGTCTCCCTCCAGAGCCGGGCCACATTCCAGAGCTTCTCCTGGACACTGCCGTCCCTCTCTCTGAGGAGGCCCCTGATGGCCCCGCTGTCCCCCGCCCACAGGACCTCCCAGAAGACCCGATAGACTTGCAGGGCCAGGCGGGTGAGTTAGTTAGTCGTCGTCGTACCCCCCCCCCCATTACTGACCATGATCTTGGTTGACCCCAAATGACAAGAATGGCCACCTTCTGCTGTACACCATCAGTCTGACTGTATGAATCTCTCATATTTTGCTCAAATTGTGGCCATTCTGGGGGTGCACTGCTTCTTAAACCAACAATAAAGTGATGACTGACAATTGATATGACTCATGTGAATCCATATGTGTTATAGAAGTCCCACAAGCCTCAGGTGAATCTGCTAGGGATGAAGAGGATGAGGAGCAGAGGTGGGAAAGAGAGCGAAAGGAAAGACTAGAACAAAGGCAGAGGGAGCAAGAAGACGCCAGAGAGAGGGAGCTGCAGGAACTTGAAAGACTGGAGAAAGAGATGGTAATGAGTATCTTGCACCACGTTCCTTAAAAACTCCTCTTTAGGAAAGGTAACCTGATTAAATGAGTATTGACAGTATTTATGTCTATCCAGCTTTTGCAAGAGATGGAGCAACCAGGACAGAGAAAAGAAGAAGAAGAAACTGGAATTAAGGAAGGAGCAGATGAAGAGCAGAAGCAAGAGGCAGATAATGACGGGGAGGAGTCCAAAGGTGAAAATCCATTGGAGAAATACATGAAGATGGTCCTGGAAGCCAGAGAGAAGCAGCATGCCCAGGTGAGTTGCATGCACTCTTGTAAAACATTGCTTTTGTGACTTCACTTGTAGCAGCTGCCCTGTGTGTTTAAACTGAGTTTGGGTGGTGGTGGTTTCAGAGCCCTGGAAGAGAAGAAGTAGGACATACGAGCCCAGAGGCTCAGAGTTTGTCTGAGGAGAAAGACGACAGGTAACTAAAAACAGTTGACAAGACTTAAGGCTTAGGTTTTCTAATTCAAAAGTAATGCTGTTACTGTAGGACAGTTTAATAAATATGTAAGCCTACATAATCCTCCATAATTCAAAACAATTTAATTTATTTTGTGGTTTCTCATCTCCTGGTCTGTTCAATGTTATTTGTTCTAGAAATGATGTTGTCTTAAGGATAAATTCATTGATTTAGATGGGGGGGGTTTTCTGTCCCTCAAGGCTTTCACAAATTAACTTGATATTGTTTTCCCAGCATTGCAGCATTTTCACACAAGGATGAAGATGATGATTTCTGGTGAGCTGGTTGTTCCAGATTGCCATCATCATCAACGGATGAATTAGCCTCTGTATTCTTGGACAGTTTGTAACAACCCTGAAGCATTGATTGTTTTATATTTTTAGATGTTGCTTTTCAGTATGTATAGTTGGCAGCATACGTTTTGAATAAATCCTATTGGATATTTTTCTTTTGGATTGACTGTACACCACCAAACAAGATATTCCTATCACGAAAAAAAGAAAAAAAAACACTGCAACAGAGTGAAGTTTGTTTTATTTTGTTTTTTTTATTTTCATAAAAACAGTCAACAGGCCAGTTGAGTAATGTCATAAAGGGATTTCCAGTCAGACAGGATGCTGGATTGTTGTCCTCCTGGTGATTGATAGATAGTCTTTATTCTTTAGTTTTTGGTTCATTCAACAGGAAACGCTGCATATTAAGATGAGATATACAGTACATTGGCATCATGTACATCCGTCATCTTTCTCCTTGGCCATTGTACACAGACATATGTATATGATTGTGCACCTGTAGCTATAACTCCTGCAGAGAACTATGCAGGTTGTGTACTACAATATCTCACAGATTCTGTGTAAAACACTGGGCGGAGAGTCACAATGGCATTCATACTTTGGCTAACTTTAGCATTTAGATAGCCGTACAATTTTTTTAAATGACTGGTGTTGCATCTAGTTATTTGAAAGTTTTAATGTTTAAAACATTTAAATGTTAAGCATCAGATATTCACGAAGAAGCCCTTGACATTCATAGACAATACAAGTATACTATCAGGCAACAAAATAATATAAAACATGTATACTTTTGACTTTAAAGAAAAGAACCTAAAAAAAACAACTAATCAGCTACAAAAAAATGGATTAATTTGTATTTAATTAGAAAAAAAGGAGACAGGCAAACACTGCCTACTACTGATGTCAGTATACATGACTGTACATCACGTGTCACTGCAGAAACAGTTGTCTTCATGCAACAAAGAAACTTATCTCTGTAACTAAACTAATAGAAATAAAAGATTACATGAGTAATTATGTCAGCATTATGACTGCAATTGCACATCAAAAACTGGTGCAATAATAGAAAATTAAGAACACAAATGAAGTGGTTTTATCTTGAAAAATAAGCTAAAAATCCTGACTTTTAACAAGTTTACATTTTTCACACCTTAAGTTCTGTAGATTTTTCCATAGTACCATGGGACATACTTACACTTGTTCATAAGGTTTTTCAAAATCAAGTAATTTTTGATCATATTTTACAATATGAGATATTACAATAGACAATGAGCTAAAAAAGCAATTACGATGGATCAGAGAGCGCTCTCTCTGTCTTTTGTCATTTGCATAAATGAATACACGTGGACCAAACTTTTAAAGATATTGAATACACTGACTATCCTTTTGTCTAATTATTGGCAACAGTTCACATTCAGCAAGCTAGTTATTCTTATGGCATTGTCCATAAAGATTAAACCCTATGATAATGTCATGTAGAGGAGCTCCCGGTGTGTGTGATTATAATAGGATCTTCAAACCATAGTTTTGCAAAGGAGAAGTGTACTTCCAAGAAATTGTTCCATAGGCTCTAGTGCACACCTGAGGTAGTGTTATTATAGGCCATGAATGTTCTGCGTGACTTTTTAAGTAGCAGATAGTATAATGAAATCTAGAACCAAATGATTAACATTGGGATTAAGATGCAGTTAAATACCACCGAATACAACAGAACTACTGGGTCCACATTATAGATTTGACCTATTTCCTTGCTGTGAAGTCAAAGAAAACAGTCTTGTGTCAATATTATCTTGTGTCATTGTAATTGGATTCTGACATGCCATCTAGAAATGTCACGCTAACTCTGAATGTAAGGCCTTTCATGTTGTGTATATTTAGTCTGCATTTTTGATTGGGGAAAAAAGCAAACCAAATGTTGTATTCCCTTGTTGAAAACTGGCCACTACAGCTCAAAAGAAAGACAGAGCAAGACCGTAAAACAAACAAGGCATCGTTATGCGTTGTATAAGAATAGTGCAATGTCTCAAGCATCGCCAGCAAAAAACTGGCTATAAAAAGGGCTAGACAAAATCAAACACTACATGAATATTATAATTCAAAATTGCCTTTTTTTCCTTCATAAAAATAGAAATGAAATTTTAACTAGCAGTTTCAAAACACTTCTTGGTGAGTTAGTGCAGAAAGCAACACTGATGCATTAGTTTGTTAGGAGCCTGGTTAGTACTGCACAGTGTCACGGCAGTTATTTTAGCGGAGCGTTGTCTTGGTCCAAAGGGGCCACAGTGGTTGGCCACAGTGTCTGTGTCTTTACATGTGTGTGTGGATTGTGAGTGTGTAATATCCTTATGTGTAGGAATTGAGACATTCCTTTGAGCGTGAGGTGATGTCCTGCAGCTCCCGCTCTTCCTTCATTTTGATGTCTTGGTAGGCATGCATTTGACTGGCATCCTTAAGGTAGGCCCAGTTTGCTGAGAGAATCATGAGGAAGTGGATCTGGAAGAGAAGGGTGAGGTGGATGGCCGGTGAGCATGTCAAAGATGCAAAGCAAGCTACAGGAGTCAGAGCTACACATCACAGACAAACAGATAAAGTTATGCTTTTAAAAAGACTTAACGAACAAGGGCGACATTACTCAAAAAGACTTGTTGTAACATAACTGTTACAATCATTACTAATACTGGAGTTATGTTACTATTTTGCTATGCACAATACTACAGAACACTTTTTAGACGTGAGAAAGAGAAGAGAAAGAGTGCCGCAGGTTGTGCATGCGAGTTTTATGCAGCAGTAAAAGCTTGAGGTTAGTGCAAAGCATGAGTTTTTGTGAATCTGACCCTGATCCATATGCAGTTCAGTATTATACTGCTGTATGATTGATAAGAAATAGACCAAGTAGGGATACTTTTGTAAACAAAGATTGTTTATTTTATATAGAAAGTAAAAGCTACAGTCTTCAAAAACTTAAGAGAAAATTAAATATATGATATATGGAGTATAAGTAACTATAAACAGATCAAAGAATCTGAAAAAAATGTAAGCATGCAGGCTCAGTGTTAAGATAAAAACAAATGGCTCTTTAACGGCACTTTGAGAAGGAATAAAAGGAAAAATGTAGGAAACAAAACATCAACTTCATAGCTGAGGCTATACCAGCATCAGCCCTCATAGAAAAAAATACATTTACTCTACTCTAAAATAGGAGAAATTTCTTTTTTTATTTTTTTTATTTATAAAATACATGAAATAAAAGTGAGGCTTAGGGCCTCATGCAGAAGTATACCCCTGGTACTGGCCTAACCCTTCATAGTGTGCTGTTCTACGTAGGTATGTGCAGTTACTTTGAAATCTACAAAAAACACTGGTCACCATAATACTCATCAGCATAATACAGTTGATGAAAGGTTTTTAGTTCAGTTTAGAATCTAACTTGTGACAAAAGAAATAATACTGATAATACTGAATATTTTCCATGTAACACTTCATGGTTTCATGGGTCGGCACCAAAATTTGAAGGCTAAGGAAAGATAAACCAAAGAAATATAAGGCAATACAAGGCACTTTGCCTCTGTATCTCATCCTTTTACAGATGTAGCACTATAATTCATCCTCGCCAAAACTGCTAATCTGGCAATCAAAAACAAAGCCTGAGAACACCTTTAATATTTGTCATCAGATGTCCTCATGGACTAATTTCAGAGATTTATACTGCACATCTATGTGGGCGTGGTGCAGTGTATGTCTTGATGGTCTCATTTCCAACTTAGATCATTTTTTAAAAGTGTGTGTTACAACCTGCGCAACAATCTTACATTAATGTTCCACAAGTGCCTCAGGAGTTTGTGCACAAATTCGCATCTCTGATTACAGCTCTGACTGCAGTCAACTGATGCTCGTCCTTTTATGCAAGAAAGTGACGTACTGCAAGCTAAATACTGTAAGTCTTAAAAAATAATTTGAAATACTACTTTTATGCAGGTCAAAATCAGCTTTACGCATTACGAATATAAATAACACTGTTGTGGATTTCTAGCTGTGTGCATTTCAATAAAATCTAATGGTGACACATTTCTAAAAGTGAGTGCCAAGGAAAGCAGAACAAACCAGCCAACTAAACACCACCCCAATCTGAAGACAACTTTCATCAGGTGTCCTCGGACAAGAAATATCCCCGGATACCAAATGCTAAAGGAAGCATACAGTCAGCTATTTACACTTCATATGATTACTAATGGAGAGATGTTGATTTTTCTATTCTCAGCTTTTTTTTTTTTTTTAGTTCATTTGTTGTCAGTGGCAACTGTCTCTAATCAGTACAGTCTCAAATGCTGTACCGTGCACCTAAAACAGTTTAAAACTTAGTGCAGCAGTCTTCTCGACTTTTAAACTTCAAAACAGCAAAGTTATAAGTGGTAGCCATCATGTAGATCAGCTGGTGGAAGAGAACAGAAAAGGTTGTAAGAGAACATGCCAGTGATCTCCTTATCACTAGTACTCTGACAAGTTAGTAAAATGACCAATTATTTTCCAGCAGTACAAAGTTAAATATAATTTTCCATTATTTTTTTTTAGAAATTACACTCTTTAATGGCACAAAAAGCAAGCCAAACTGCACTCTCTTCCATCCATCCTAAAATTAAAACAGGGCCATGTGCTTCTAAGCAAATGGTAAAGAGCAAATGGAATTGGAGCTGAGAAAATGCCTACATGTAATTTTCCTTGGTCTGGGAATGAGTAGAGGAGCACTTGACATGATCTGTGGATACAAACCATGCAAAGATGGACTAAAGGGAGAGGATGGAGAGAGCGGGGGGAAGCTTACCAGAGCGATCACAGTGGCTCCTGCCCCGGCACACGCTACGATGTACAGGTGATAAGACAGGTAGAACTGGAAAAAGACAACAAACAGTGATTATTCTTCAGTTTAAAAAGTGATGCCATGCTCCTCTGCTCTTCTCTGCTGATCTTTGTGGATAAAAAAAAAAAACTTACCTCGCTGGTGTTGCAGATGTCACCTAGCGTAGTTCCACAGGCCTTGCCTGGTGTGGCATTCCATGGAATAATTCCTGTAGCCATGAAAATCAAAAGGTTTTCATATACGCTTAAATTCACTGTACCATGTGAATCATGATCAAACCTGTCAAGTACTATGAATTGAGTCTACTGAGATAATGTCCACTGAATACAAAACACAAAATAATTTTTCTTGCTAAAACGTCGTAACGTCGTAACGTGATAAACAAAGATGTAATGGGACACTCCACCGATTTTACACATGAAGATCAGTTAACTCATCATGAGAAGTACTCCTAAGCCTGAGAAAACAGTTATACTGCATGATGTCTTCTGTGGTTCTGAAGAAGCTTTGTCAAGTCTGAGAGAATAATTGTCTCGGATTGGGCTTCAGACTTCAAGCCTGCATTACAAACTGGGCATGTGGAATATGCTGGGCATATCAATCAGGGAGGGTCTAGTCTGGCTGTATAGTGCTGGGATGATAAAGCCTGACATCCAGTGCTCTTGATATCGCCGCTATTGTGGCTTAGCACTTAGTACCACCCAGGACTGTTGTGATTGGTTTAAAGAAATACAAACAAGCCAGAGCATTTTTTCAGAATAGATAAGCAGTGTAGTGGAGATAGGTCTGGCAATGCGAGACTAGGGAGGTTCTTGCAGAAAGATGCAGTCGAGTTGCATTATTGCCTGACCTATAGAGTCTAAAAACCTTATGAAAGTTCAATAGTAAGATGCTAGAGTACTCCTTTAAGAAGAACGTAACAATGATGTTTTTTTTTGGGGGGGGGCGGGTACTCTTTGTTTGAAATTGTGAAATGGTCACAATCACAAGACATATGCAACAGGTGATGAGGGCTCACACGTAGACCTTGCTTGGCTTTAAGGGTTCCTCTAATCCCCTAATTTAGATTATTACTGTATATTGGTTCAAAGCCCCCTCAGTGTATACACTAATAAAACAAGGCATATTCTCAGACAAAGTGCTTTTCTCTTACCGTACTGACGAACATCCACACAGATGGAGTCAATGTTGGTGAGGTTGGCTATGGGAGACCTCATGGCCGCACAGGTAGACCACATGTTGTAGAAGAGGAAGACTGGCACGGCCGAAAAGCCAAACACACCGAGCCAGGCCACACCCAGAATGTATGTGAGGAACACAAACTGAGGACACAGACATGGCACCATGTTGGCATTATCAGATAACCATGAAACTAAACCAGTTGTAAAATGTAAAAATTCATCATCTTCATCTTTGTGTGTATTTAATTATCTAATCACATGGCATGAAACCTTTTTTTAAGCACTCTGTTTAAAAATCAGGTTGGACACAGCGATGTGTGGTTGTATTAACATACCATTCCACTGATGCAGCGTCCACAGATGGTAGTCTTGAACTCACTGTGCAGTTCCTTTACGGCACTGGTTGTGTAGAAGCCCTCAGCCAGCAGAATGATCCCATACAGGAAGAAAAATGAAGCAATGCCATAGATGACATACTGCATCAGCTGTATTCTGTTAAAGAGCAATGTCACACATCGGCTTAGTTGTGCCTGTAAAGCTGCAATGGTTTCAAAGCACATATCCAGCACTAACATGCATTTAGCAGTCCAAACGTAACACCTGGAGAGACCCACTCAAAATTTGAGGTAAAGTAATAGCATGATGTACCACTGTCTGGTGTGGAAAATAGCTGCTTCCAATCATTTTAAGGTTTTTTGCATGCAATCTTTAAAACATAAGTAACCTGGGCTGGCTGATTAACCATAAACAGATGGTTATGATTAAGATTGTGATCCAGCTTCCCAAAGATGTGCAGAGAGACCAAATTTGGAGATAACAGGTGATGAATGTATCTGGAAATCATCAGCCAAGAGACTGACGGACTGCCTCTGTAGACTTTGTCTTTAACTAAATAGTGCACTCCAAATCTACACCGACATAAAACATATGTGCAGTCCTGTCTCTTGTCATTCCTCTTTTATTGTCTCGACTAATGGATGCACTGTAAAAAAAATAAAAAAATAGGTCCATATTAGGACTGTTCACCAGGATAAGGTGAACATAGGAGATGTTATCGGCTAAAAATAACCTACATAAAGACAACCTCATTAAAAGTGAGAGCCATCTTACTTTTAGGCCTCTCTTCATTGTGATGGTTATGTAAGAGCACATTTTTACAGTGAGCATATTGTGTAATGGATCCTACTGTGACAAGCATTACAAGCAGCCATGTAGCACACACATAGAGTACAAGGTCACTTACACATCAGTCAGCATGGCGTGATCACTGGTGACCTTGGAGAAGTGGGTTTCCAAGATGGTCACTGTGCCAGTGAGAGCCACATGGCCACATCCACAGAACAGGGCAACGCCAGAGAAGCAGAGGATTGTTGCCACCAGCGACGCATACGGCACCCCGCCTAAACATTTGATGCAGCACTCAAAGCAACCTGTAGGGGGGGAAAAACAGACAAATTGGGTCAGCAACAAGTGTCACTTGATATCCTGAACCAGTGTTTTATACCAGATCGTTTTGCTTTAAAAGGCAATATTGGAAATTAATTGTCAACATCAGCTCCCAAGTCAATGTAAGGGATTATGTTTCACTTGCAGGACAGGAAGTGATCTCAGGGGAATGAAGTATAAGATTATTATTCATATGAGTCATCCATTCATCCATCAAGCCTATCCCAGCACACCCTGGACAGATCACCAGTCATGTATCATGTTGTAACTAATAACAAAGGATCAGGACTCCTTAAAGAACACTGCCTTTTCACTTAGATATCTATAGAAAAAAGGAACTGACACAGACAAGTCTGTTTCAAAATAGGTTTCATAAAACTGGTCTGTGATCACGCTTGATGAGGAATGAGTCCTTTTGCGACTTCTGCAATGGAAAGTACCAGCGGAAAAAGTACAGTTTGCTGTGTGAGGCTGAAGTTTTACAGTCTATACTGCCTTTAAGGTTTAACCTGAAAATTCATCACTACACTTAAAGGGCACTAATGGCCATGCAGCAGGTCAGAGCAATTGGTGTCAGCCAAGCTGTAATGGAAATCAATGGCAACTCACAATGAGGGAATGAAGTGACCCAGATGGAGCTGCCTCATGTGATGTGTTCTAATGCCTTGAAATAGAGCCAGTCACCACAATGTGCTGTCTGTAGATGCATGCAAACAAACCACAGTGTGCTTCCAATTAGATCCAAATGTGTTTGACAGGATGATGTTGAGTCATAGGACATCCAGGTCAATGGCTGTTTATGCTTTAAGCTCTCACAAATGCCTGATCTCACACAGCAATGAAAGTATTTAAAGCTGCTATAATCAATATGTTTACATTAACAATGGATCAATTGATTGTGTGTATGTGACAGAGGGCCCTTGTAGTGATGAACCTACAGTGAATTATCACCAACTGTACAATTCCCCTCAGCTCTATGAAGAATTTTAGCCTCTTTCAGCTCATTGTTTTGGTTGCCACGTTTTCAAAAGCAGGTCAGCAGTTTTAAGTGAAAGAAATGCCAAAACATTAATTATTACAGGTTTAAGAGTAGAAAATTAAGCTTATTTATATTGTTCTGGCTTTGAAAGAACTGCACCAACCACCACAGAACAGATCAAGCAAGATCAAGCAAATGCACCATTAGCCAAGCACAGCCTATGTATTAGAAACAAGACAATGTGATTATAATGTAATGGAAATTATTGGGCAAAGGTTTGCAGCAAAATCGGTGTACATTCTGTTCCATATCAGCAATGTAAGAGGGGGATAATTGAGAGGCTTAACACAAATTTGTGAAAAACGGATCAAAAAATATTTTCTACTTGCTTGCTTCTTCAATGAGGCGAGAATCCTGAAAGTTCATCTGTGTTTGTGCTCTTTGTCATAACAAAAGGAAATTAAAACAGATATACTGCTGCTGGGCCAATACTTTAGCAGTCAGACGCTTCATCCTGACTATTTGTGTAGTACAGGGAGATAAAAAACATTTTTGTCCCATGGTGGGTGAATAGGAGTTGTCATGGCAGAATGTTAAGCACAACTCAATGAGGTTGCCCACAGCAGAGTGGCTAACGTCTACCGCAGCCGACATTTTTCTGATGAACATGTCGGGGAGGGTGAGTGGGCTGCTGGGAGTCAGAGCACACAGGATATTGAGCCCAGCTGCAAAGTAAATACAGTCCATTTTAAGGAAGAACTGCTCTTGTAGTGAATGCCACACGCACAATGCAACTGTATCTTAGCTATAAATCCACTAGGTCTCACAGTTCACCCTCCTGAAGAGAATAAATGTTTCCCTAGGAAAAGTCTGCCTCTATTACCAAATCTCTCAAATTAAATGTGCATAGAGTGACAGAAGCAGTCACAAACTGGTTTATTGTAAATTCATTTGATTGTAATAAATTGTGGCATGTCATGGATGAAAATCAGTGTCTGTTTTCAAACCCTGCCTTGAAATGTGTCACTATTCCCATTAGATCAACTGTCTAAAAGTTGAATGCATGGTGACAGTCAGTCTGCATTTTGATTGCCTGAATTTAGCTGGATCTGAAAATGAGAAAAAAAAAACACATACAGGGATGTCTAAAGCTATAAGAAACTAAACTGTCTTCCATGAAGTCTATACTGAATGTAGGAAATGCTTTAAAATGTCACGTTGACCATGCACCACCCTCCCTTGGAGCATTTCATGGACTGATGTGGATCACCTAGAAAGACATTATGTTTGAAAGCCACCAATCCGATTGATAAGCCACATGTTTGATTAGTGTTCATTCCACAGGAGTGGTTTGCTTTTGAAGCATTCATCCATTCAGATTGAGAATATTGGAAAAACCTTGTGTCACTTAGTGGTTGTTATCCTTAATAACACAATAATTCCAAGGTGGTATTTTCACAGCTGGACTGGACATGTTGGCAGGTTAGTATAACTCTGTTCTGGCTGACTGAAAAAACACTGGCACAAGGACAGGCCCGCTGACGAGGTTCAACTATTAGCAGCCTCAGAAATACTACTCTGTTCACAAAAGGCCTCTGTGAAAGCTTTAGTCTTGGTATTAGACATCAGGGGAGACATAACGAACATCAAAGCCACACCACATTTAAGCAGTTCTGCACAAAGCACCATGGGGACGGTAGTCTGCGCCAAAAGTAAAATCAGTCTTATTCAATTGATGGATTCAAAGCAGAGGTGGGATTTTGGAGTAATTGCTGGATCTGTGAGATATTACGTGCATCCTTATCATTAATTCTGCCTACTTTATAGAAATCATCATGTTTCAGAATCAGATATTGACACCAGCTTTGTTTTTTCTCTCTTCTTTTTTAAAGGGAGGTGGGGCTGCACTGTTGGGTTAAGGAATAATTTGACATTTTGGGAAGTTCACTTGTCACTTTATTGCTTTTCCTCTAACTCTTGGCAAGAAAGCAGATAAGAATATTTCCCATGGTAAACTATTATTTTAATTTACTGTAAAAAAAGAAAAGTTCATCTCTAAATCAAACATCTATTATTATTGTAGATGTATTACTTTGTTTCCAAGTTAAACATAATTCCTTGGTGTTGCATCTATTCAAATTACAAAGTCTAGTTCAAAGAGGTAGATGGATTCTGCAATTAGACTGCTGATGGTTAACACAATTCCATACATGATGTTGTAATGTGCATTTGAGAGTTATAAGACAGCCAGTATCAGTAAACCTACCACACAATAATGTACAGTCTGTTTTCTCTAAGTGTACTGTGTGGGATTTCATAGCGTACAGGATACTTACCTCCTCCACAGGGGGTAACAGTAGGAGGAGAGTAGGAGAGTGACTCTCTCAACAACAAGCTTGTACTAAATGGATCCTGCTGGATTGTTCTGAGTGAAGCACACTTATAAATGAAATCACATTGGGCCTTATCCCTCTGATGACTTTCACATGCTCCCAGTCCTGGTTAGACCTCAAACCACTTCAGGACTCTCCACTCTCCAACTCTTCGCTACAGTACATGAATGAGAGGAGAACAGAATGAAAAACAGAGCGAGACAGATAGACAAGTTAGCGACTGTTTGTATTGACAATGTGAGGCCTTACAGCAGAGGCTACATTTGCCACATCGGGATCATGAGGAGAGAGGGAAAAAGACGCTTGTGTGAGAAAAAGTGTGTGTGTGTGTGTGTGTGTGTGTGTGTGTGTGTGTGTGTGTGTGTGTGTGTGTGTGTGTGTGTGTGTGAGCGTGTGTGTAACATTGTGTGAGAGAGACAGAAAAAATAGAGACAGAAGTCCAAGAAGCCCTGATACAAAGAGCCAGTGTGTGCAGCCCTAGACTGTCCATCACACTGGATGGCATTCAGAATGGCAGTGAACCACGGTCCCGCGCTTCCGGCCCACAGGCTTGAGGCCCAGGACAAGTCCACTGCTGAGCTCCATCCTGTGTGCCCCTCCAGCACTGCACATAGCCCAGCCAACAATGGGCCACAGCAGTCACTTCACACTCCAGGAGGATCCTGTTTGTCAAAGCAGCTCAAATCATCCAATGTGTGAATGAGATGGCTCATTAAGACCAACCCGCGGACAGATAAACAGACACACCAGAGTGACCAAGAAAACAAGGGTTCATTTTAGCCTTGTGTCAATAACCACAATGCTGGCTAACCAAGTAGGCAAAATGGGCAACTACCCCAGGGCCCCAACTTCCAGGTCTACTTAGTTCGTGAGTGACCTGGTTTTTGGTTACTTGCAAATTTGTTAGGGAATTAACATCATTAAAGGACAATATCAACTGGGTCCCGCATTAATATACAGTATAATACACCTTTATTATTTTATTGTATATTGTGCTCACCTGGTTCCTTTTTCTTAAATAAAGCTGTGTTTCATCATACTTCGGTAAAGAAAAACTGGGGCCAGGTAATATTTCAGGAATTAGAGCTGCATCGATTTATCGAATGATCGATTAATTGATTAGTTGACCGACAAAAAGCAAACAATTTTGATAATTGATGATAATTAGGTAAGTTAATTAGTCATTTTAAGCAAAAATTTTAAAAATTCACTGTTTCCAGCTTCTCAAATGATCTGGTTCTCTTGATCTCCTGATAGAAAAACGAACATCTTGGGGTTTTGGACTGCTCATCACACAAGACAAGAAAAGAAAATGCCTGCTTGGACTCCAAATAATGAATCCAAAAAATAATTGATCGATTTATCAATAATGAAAACAATTGTTACTAGCAGCCCTAATAGGAAGACTACTTATACCAGTAGCAGTTGTTGGTTGGTTTTTCTGCAAAAATATAAAGAAGCTGCCTTCTATAGTTTTCTCTGTGCACTGTACTTGATGGGTACAGGTGGCAACAGGGGCCCAGACTGCTCAAACTAACCCCTGCAGCATGGTTCATGCTACCACCCTCCATCCTTCGATCAGACTTCACGTAAACACAGCCTGTCAACACCACGAAAACAGCTGGGACCCTCAGTGGAAAGTGGAAAAATGTCTAAATTCGCCCCCGATTCAAGTCAGCAGCAGACATTTTGAATAAGATTGTTTAATTTGATGTCCATACCAGACATAAACACAAACAAAAACACACCTACGCAAACAACGAATCACATGCAAGACAAACAGAGAAACACCACATAATCATACGTACATGGTAAAAGTATGTATATCATATACAAATAAATCCCACTCACACAAATTGGAAGACTTGGACAGGCACAATTTGGGATGAAGACGCTGCAACTCTTCCATCTTATAGCCGGGCCCTGAACAACAAATTTGCTTCTAGCTCCAACATCCAGTTTTAATCTAGCATAGAGCCTCATTGCTAACAGATGTGTCTGTTTACAGCTATGTTAGGTATTGTTGTTTGTTGCTTCATTGGGGCAAGCTGCCAATACACTATTTATGAGAAACAGTCTCATTTTCCACAATCTCCACTTTGAGAGGAGACTTAAAAATGCCATAATGGCCATTCTCGTGGGACAGGGGTGATTTGTGCCTGCCAATTAGTCATAAAGTGGTCTTACTGTTTACTTACCTAACAGGGAAACTTATACTCTTTCAGCTAATAGCTGATGACTGCAGCTCAGCTATGACTGTGTGTAAAAGGAGCTGAGGGGGGATGTGTGGATGTATTAACAATAAAAGGCAATGGTGGCTGTAATGGGTCATACATTGCGCGTTTGGGGACAGCTGAGGAGTAAATTTGTGAACATGAGCGTGTGTAAGGAAATGATGGGAGAGTTTATTCAGGTCAACTCTTTTTATAGGCCTATGGCCAATATCACATACAGTGTCTCAATGGGTTTACAGACCCACAGGTTTCCGACTCTGGGTCCTTTTAAAAAGACATAGCTCAAAGCCCCAACCATGTTATCGCAACGTCCTCGATTGGAGTCCGGCAAGGGAACTTTGTTGCATGTCATTCCCCATCTCTCTGCTATCATTTCCTGTCAGCTCTATACTGTCCTCATAAAGACTTAAAATGTCCAAAAGTGTAATCGGTTAATATTTTAAGGTATTTATCAAGCAAAAATACTAAACATTCGCTGGTTCTCAAAGCTCTAGCTTCTCAAATATGAGGAGTTTCTGCTTTCTCAGGCAAACAGACAACACTGGGACTCTGGGAAGCTGTGATGGACATTTTCCCCTATTTTCTGACTTATCATTAGTTACAGACCTAGATGCATGTGTCTTTGTCTACACTGTCAAAGGTGCAATTATTTATAGATATTTGTTTTGGTACAAAACTCTTCAGTTATACAAATTCAGAGATTATAAAATATCACTAAAAGAAAAGAGAGGTTTAAAAGTCACAGACTTTCTTTTTTTTCCACAAATATTACATTATTAAGCAGTACAGCCTTTCTTGGGAAAGTGCCTGTCTGAATGTTCATTATTTTACCTGGAATAGATGTTCAGAAAAGAGAGCAATAAAATAAGAAATGGTTCCTGCTGATTTCTACAAGATGGGGTGAGCAAGTTACACTCTCTCTCTCTCTCTCTCTCTCTCTCTCTCTCTCCTTAGTGTACACACTCCTTATGGCTGTCTATTTGCGAGGCTGGTAATGTCTCGTTCATTTATCTTTGTCCTTGTCAGCCCTTCATCCACCTCATTAATCACCAGTCCCCCTGAAAGAACAACTCACACACACCCTGCAGGTTTGATTGATCTGCTGTTAATTCTGCAACAGACTCATTAAGTGACACTAGCTTGATGATGACCAGCGGCAACAGAGCATCCCTGCCACTGCAAGAGGTAGGTCTGCTAAAATCATCCCATATACTTAGTCTAATTAGATCATAAAACAAAAACAAACAAAAATACTGCAGAAAAAAACATCAATCAGCAACTGGAATATAAACAATGATGTGCATACAAACACTAAAACAAGGATGCCGTGCTGACATTTAAAAGTCCCATCTGAGAAAAATCTACCCAACTATTGTTTGGAGTGAAACCAAGCAGGCTGGAGTAGGTTAAAGCCCCAGTAAACAGAGCAGTGAAAAGAACTGAACTGGCTCTTTGTGAACGCTTATTGGTACCTCTTTTGTCCTGCCTCTGGTCTTGGTTTTCTTCTGATGGAGTTTCCATGGTTGTTTTTCTCCCATCCAACAAAAATGCTTCCTTTCAGCAAATTCTCTCTTCCTTTCTCCCCTCTCCTCCCTCGCTCACTCTGCTTTACGCACGTTTCTACTCTCTCTCTCTCTCCCTCTCTCGCTCTCTCTCTCCTTCACGTTCGCTCTTTTCGTCTCGTCCTGCCTCGTGAAGGCACCGCTCCACTGTAGATCACAGATCCTATCCAAGGCTCAGAGGTCTCGTCAGTAGGGATTTGGTTGAGCCCCAGTCATATATCACTTAAAACCCAGTTTCACAGGCAAAATGTGCACCTTTTCCATTTGTTTTGGCTGTTTTGCGATTCAGTTTAAGTCAAATCAATTTGTCCTCCTAATGACATATAAATCCTCGTCCATGCCCTGAACAGACTCCCTCTTCTCAGGTGTGCTTGTCTCAGAAACAAAAGTAGAACCCTGATTAGCAATCCGATGAGAGCAGGCTTGTTATATCAGAGAGGGTGCAGATGGGTGAGAATGGACCCCTACTTTAGTCGACTGAGTGCTGTATAGGCTGAGGCAGAAAGCATATCAATGCTCTCTATTTCACATCTGACCACAGTTCAAGAAAGAGGGAGTGTGTGTGTGTGTGTGTGTGTGTGTTTGTGTGGAGGGGGGGGTTGGGTTGGGGGTTAGCCCTTCATCTTCTGATTGGCACCATATGCCCTCTGCTCCTGCAGAATACATTAGCAACCTCTGACCGCTGTCTTCCCTCCATCTGGTGCCTTCTAACTCACATAAAAAGCACAGGAAAGAAATGCAAATGTGCATTTCCTAAACAAGGACACATAGCGTCTTCTGGGCTGATAGAAATAACAGAGGAAACAGCATGTGAAAATTGGGGGATCCAGAGAATCATGAGGGCAGAAACATGAAGAATGTAAGCTAAAAGCTGTAAGCTGTCCTAAAAGGACGGAGAAATAAGAGAATGCTAAGGGGGTGATAGAGTGAGAACCAAGTTGTTAAAAATAAGCAAGAGATTGCCGGAGAAACAGACAGCGAGGGAGACAGGGTAGAAGATCTTGGCAGTGTTTGTTTGGCAACAGCAGGCTGAGGTGCCCTAGGGGCATGCTAATGAGAGAAAGGCCTTTCAGCGGTGGGGGGAGAGCCCTGCTGGAGCGGAGCTGGAGTGGGGTCTTCTCACGGATACCAGACCTCAGAAAGGAGGGGGATCAGCAGGGGATGAGAGCCTCAGGGGTCAGGGAAGTGAACTTAGCGGGGATCCCACAACAACAAATGCAGCACTAATCTTTAGTTTTTTCACCGTCAGGCCTGTAAAACGCCAGGAGGACTGACATCCTTGTGAAGTGGAGAAGGGAGACTCATATGTAGAAGTGATTGCAGTATGCAAGAATACAGGTGATTTCGAGGTAGCTGTGCTTGGGATTTCCCCATTAATTGTACTGAGGAGCTCAGGTGAAGCTTCAAAAAGAAAAGGAGTTGATACACAAGACAAGTTGTCAACAAGCCAGTGATCCATCTGCAGCCTTTTAAAAGAACGAAATGTTTGAGTTCATTGCACACATGCAAAAGAAAATTCAAAACATGTGATCAGGCCTGGTCAAATTGTGCAGTCAAAAAGAGTGATCTGTTTCAGTCAAGAGACACTTATGTCAAGGAAAGCCATTAATAATAAATGGTTTTTCAATTAGCTTTGGCGTAAAAGTCTCTACTCTTTGAATGAGCTGTCAAAGAATCGGAGCTGCAACAAAAATGTTATAGGAGGACTAATCCCCCCTTTGGGTGGTGGCTATCGGTGTGGCAGCAAAGGGCGCTGGCATGTAGGTATCAGCAGTGTAATCGTGACAGGTGTCTGGTTATAATGACCATGCTATATAGTACAACTGCGTGAATACGACTGGACATCACTAGTGACATGGACAGTCGTCCAGTCATAGTGATTGTGAAGCATGAATGAACTAATGCCAATCAGCTAATGCAAGCACAATTTGCCTAATTCTAGGGATTTAATGTACAATATTATGTCTACTTTGTGTATTTCTTAGGGGCTTGAGAGTTCTCTAACATAGAGAAACCACTTTACAATAATAAATAATGCAAAGAAGATACAGTATAGTGTTTATATACTTAAATATATAAAAAGCTTTCAAACATAACTTCAGTGGTAAATAAATGCTATGTCATGCTATAGCAATCGGTAATACGCTGCTGTAATGTCTAATAATATATCTTGTGCTGCAAGATGTTTATTGACAAAATCTAACGTAAAGTGGTACCAAATTAATTAGACAAGAAAGGTATTGTTAGACACATAATGAGTACTAGACTGATTGGAGCTTTACCAAAAATACTGTGACAGGCTGAGTGGCTGTGGGAATAATCATGTGAACGTAGGAGGCAAAGCCTGAGAGCTGCTTGCTCAGTCCCAGTGTTGAGACAGCGCCACTCCCCTACTTGAGGACACAATCTGAATGATGATGAAGCTCATACAAATGGAGGAGGCTTCATTGTGGGTCAACCTTTCACGCTGTGAGACTGGGGGCCCTGAATGCTCCACAGTGTTCAGTCACTCATGAAGACTTGCACCCTGCTTGGCTCACAGTTCTCAGGGATGCAGGCCTGTGCCCAGGCCCAAGTACCTCTACGAACACTGACAACGGCCTGAGAAAGCAGGCTCACCACACCAGAGCAAAGAAGCACAGATCAAACCATGTGAGGTATGCCTCATTGTGAAGGCCAAAGCCTGTTGAAAGGCAGAAGAAAGCCAAAATAGAGAGCAAACTGGTTGTCAAAATATCTGTGAATATTTTGCTGCTCTCATGGAAAAAGCTATACCATTCCCTTTCTTGTATATGACAATGATTAGTGGCACATTACGACATTCATGGAGACCTAGATTCTTATAAACACTGTTTACTGTGTACTTTTGGCAATTTGTTGCAGTCAGTGAAAATCATTCTTATGTACTGTGGGGGCATTACTGTCCTAGATTTAAATGCAGGCCATCTTCAAAGGTCAGTCTGCTCTGGATGTCTGCCTTCATGTTTGGCGTGCTGAATCCAAATCATTGATTGGTTTACAAAAGCAGTGCACTACAACCCCATTATACAGATCCATTGGCTTGTTTTGCTGACCCATTTTCCACAGAATAACAAATGCAGTGAAAAAGACTTTTGTTCAAAAATTCTGCATATGATTTGTTATAACAGTCATTAAATCAAAATGCATGCCTCAAAGTACAGCTAATACGTCCATGGAAATACAACCAACATGAGCCTTTAAGTTGTATTCCTATTTCCTAAGAAAAGAAATCCTATCACTGCAATGGAAATAATGAATATGCTAACTGTCCTCATCCATTATAACAAAATATGTGGACTGTGAGAGGGAAAACCACAGTAAACAGGCAAACTTATAATGATCCAGGTGCTTTCTTTTGGCTCTGTCAAAAGCTATAAACTAAGAAAACTCTCTTTTTCTCCACCATCATTGTTTGCATAGCAGAAAAAAATCTAAAAAGAGGAAACGCCATCAGTGTTTGAGTAGAGTGAAGGTTCAAAGGTATTTGAATCTGTTATGGTATCATACTTAAATAAAGGCTTTTCAACCTTTATAATTGAACTTGAACAAGTGCCTGTGATGTTTCTCTTTTGTTGGACAGTTTAAATAAAAAAGTACAAAGATCTATGCAGTCCACGAATTATTCTTCTTCCTTGTCAAACATTGGCACCTACATACAGTAACCCACAATGCAACTTGACCGCCAACAGTTTGGTCAGGGATTCGGGTGTGTCATGCTAGTAGCCGCTAATGTAGCCTCGAGCCGCTAGCCTTGAGTTGCTATCCTCAAGCAGAGATGACCAGTGGGCTACAGAGGTCTGGTAAGCTTGTTTCTTTGTAACTCAACACCTCCAGATGTTTTTTCATTTTCACCACCAACCAATGTTGTGTGACATTACTTGAGGCAATTTATCAGAGTTCACACAACTCCTTTTGTAGCCTCAAAAGGATTTATACAACTTTTTCCACGTATAAAGTATACTCTAAGTCCCCAACACCTGAACATTTTGGAAAATAGCAGAAATCCAACTCTGCTATTCAATTTCAACCATTTCTAATAGAGACATACTTTATGTCTTGGCGTTTCTTCCTCTGTGCAATTTCCAGATTTAATGTTTCGCTCCAATGAAATTAGTGTTTAACCAAACAATTTCCTGGGTATCTGACTCAGCACTTCTCTAATTGCATGTTTCTGATACTATATCATGTTAAGTCTGGAAACAGAGAAACACTCACTCAGGGATGCCTGGCAGCCATGTTTTTTTCTCTAAAAATGACTTCACAACCCTGACTCTCTGGCACCTCCACAGCCACTGTGGTTTTGGCCGAAGTGTGTTGCAGAGAGAGTGGGAAACACAGATGCTTCGTATTATCCAGGCTTCCTAGCTTACAGTACCTTGGACATTGCCACTATGGCTTGGCCGGACAGAAAAACCAATGTAATATCAAAACCTAAAGACTAACGATTTCATAATTTCAGTCTGGAGTCAAAAATGCAAATCAATGCCAGGAAACAGAAACATAAAGCTGGAAAAAAGTGAAAGAGAGAAAGGCAGAGACAGAGAGGAGGTGTTTATAGTAGTGGTACAACCTCCTCCCTCACAGACCATGAACTTCTGCCATTTTAGAGAAAAGTAAAAGGTCTTTGCGTAATTGTTTGTTTTTCTTTCAGTGTCCTCCAAATATTTTAATGATGCCTCAGTTCTGGAAGAGGCTTTGCGTCTTTGTGGTCTGCCACGCTTACATTATGGAGCCAATGAACCAGCCAAGAGGCACTGCAAGCGAACACCTCTCCATTATCCAGTTAGAATAATGCTACATAATAACCTTTGGTCTTTTTGATGTATATTGTGATAATACTTTGCCAAAATGTGGGGGTAATGAAAATACCCAGCTACCCTTGAATAGTTGTCTGTAAGAAAAAATAGGGGGTTTAAAACACACTTTTATTTCCCAACATGGAACAACACATATCATTCGGCAGTTTCTCCAGAATAGACGAACCTCAGGAAAGATTATTTGTGGAAAATGATCAGGACGCTGACTGCCTATTGACCCAATGAATCATCTTGCCAAATGCTACCAATAACATTAACCTCAAGTCTATATCTCACAGATATGATCTCTGTTTGGTCTCCACAAACTCTTTAGGGAAATATCTGGCTGTTGAGATGCTAAACTCAAAAGTAATTTCTATTCATCCACACCTTACTCATCTGTATATCTGTGTATATATACTGTCTGTTTATATATGGGTGTTGTGTACATATGTTTGTATTATTACTATTATTATTATTATGACTAATTCTATTTTTTTTTTCTATTTCTTATAATATTTTCTGTATATTTTTTCTCCTATGTCTATTCAATGTGTATTTGTGTTATTCTGACGTGTGTACATTTTTTTCTTTTGAGCTGCTGTAGCACAGGAATTTCTCCAGCGTGGGATTAATAAAGTCTATCTTATTTTATCTTAAACGTTCCAATGTGGTCACCAGCTAGTAGCGAACTTTGTCTGTCTGTCATTTACTTCTGTACAGAGATTTGCTTAAAATAGCTGCAAACAACGAAAGAACCAAACCAACCAACAAGAGATGCTATAAAGCAGAACTTTAAAGTCAGGTGATAATTTTCTGTAGGTTTGTCACAATGGGTCTACTCTCTTTATATCCATCTTTCTCTGTACACATTAACTGCTTCCACCCTGCAGTCATTTTGACAGTGAGCCCCTCCCAAAGCCATTTGAAATGTATAAATGTCCATTAAACTGCACTAAGAGTACAAAATCCCACAGGGACTTCCCTTACTGGTGTTAGTCCTTTAAACTATCTCAGTAAACATTTTTATATTTATCTCAACACACAAAAGACCACTGAGTTGCCTTCTATGTTACATTAGTGACGGGACAGCAGTCAATTTGAATTATAAGGAAGTTAGCAGGTTATTTGCTTCAATCTTGTACTATAGGATGTGCACATAATATTGAACTATGAATATTCTGTTATCAAATGAAGCACACAAGCATATACAATTTTGCACTAAATATATTAGGAAAATCTAGCATGTTGTGTCAGGAGGCCTAGAAATTGTGTAAAAGCAAATTAATTAGTTTGATGTCTCACACGTTTCATTCTTACACTGATGAGGATCTCCACAACTTAAACTTTCTCACACTGCAGCTACTGGAATTGCAAAAAGCACAGTCTTTCATTTTCCTACTTGTTGCACAGGGCAGAAGCATGTAAACACATATGTACACACACACACACACACACACACACGCACACACACGCACACACACACGCACACACACACACACACACGCACACACACACACACACACACACACACACACACACACACACACGAGACAATAATGAAGGGACATCAGACGAAACTCTCTAGCTAATCTTGGGGTTGCTTCCCATGAACAGCCCCCACCATCCACTGTGTCTATCCCAGCTGCTGGGATTTCTTTCTCCCGCCAGTCCTATTGTCCTCTGCCTCATGCTGCCAACCTCTCACCCCTGACCCGAGACTTCACCCTTTTCAAACCTCTCCTTTCCTCTCCGTTCCCCCAACCCTCATTAGAAGGAGAAGAAACCTCCTCCTTTTCGCCCCAACCGACTGGCTGGTCTGTGAAACAGTTGGATCCCACCGTGTCAGGATTCATCATCAGCGCTATGACAACAAAGCAGATGACACGGAGATCACTTTAATGCCATTGTTCCACAAGTCTCTCCTCTCGTGTCTCAAATCCCTGCGTCCTGAGGCTGGATCCTGGAAGGACAGGGAGTCGGCCATAACCTGAACCTGACACTTCCACCCCTGCAGAGATGTGTTTGTCCTCAGATTCATGATGGAAACTGTTTAGACGTGGAGTAAGTGCTTAACAATAAGTGGCAAATACAGCTCATCATAAGAGAAAGACAGAAGCTAATCTCTCTAGCGCTTGGCATATACTCTCCCCTGGCTGAACGCTGAGAGAGTGGGTCAATCCATTACTTTATTGCTTTAAGCATTGATGGGCAGTTTTCCCAATTGCACAGACTGTAATGACCTCTTGTCCATCATAGTGGACTTTTCAAAGCATCTACTGTGCAAAGTAGAACTCATTTATGGCACCATCTGATGTGATGCAGTCACTACATCACTGTCAGTGTCTAAACATTTACACTCTCACGAATGTATTCTGTGCACACTCCATTTAAATTATGTGGATGTCTCTGTAGATGGAAATACACGATGCAACCACCAAGATTTGTCTTTCTTAAATAATTTTGTTGGAATAAAAAAACATTTATCTTCACCCCTAGAATGTGTTTTCTACTTTGAAATCAATAAATACAGAAAATTATGGACATTGCATGCACACACACACACACACACACACACACACACACACACACACACACACACAAACACAGTGAGGTTTGTAGCACTATCTTTGTGGGGACCCGTCATTGACATAATGCATTCCCTAGCCCCTTACCCTAACCTTAACCATCACAACTAAATGCCTAACCTTAACCCTTACCCTCACCCTAACCATAACCTAATTCTAACCCTAATCCTAAAACCAAGTCTTAACCCTCAAACAGCCCTTTAAACTTGTGGGGTCCAGCATTTTGGCCCCAGAAAGCTGTCGGGACCCCACAAGTATACTGGACTCCCGGTTTTTGGACCCCACGAATATAGTTAAACAAGCCAACACACACACACACACACAGCAGAAGGTTGTTCTATACATTCCATATTCTCAGTTTCTTCACAACATTACTTTCCCCTATTCAGCTGCGGACACTATTGTTACAGTATTGTTTTCCCATAGAGTAGAGGTCAGAAGCTAAGATGACTTATGAGACCTCTCAGTGGAGTAGCTGTAACATTCATACTGCTAACTGATCTCTCCTCTGGTCTGCACGTGGTTTACGGGGTCAAGCTGTTTTTCAGACAGAAACATCTGGGATTTCCTCTACCCTGAAGCTGCTGTTAGCTGGTATGTTTCTCCTTTCCTCTCGTGTGAACCTACAGCGACACATAAACCTTACAAAACCATGAAGTGTACAAATGGTAAAAGCATCACACATTACTTACTGTCTCAATTGTGTGGGATCAAGTTGATTATTATTATTTTTCTTTAAATCCAGCATTCAACAATTTAGTCTAATTGAAATGCATCCTCTTAAACCTCCAAACGCTCTGTCTGCGAAGCAAAAATGCTCCTCAAACACTCTCCCTCAGCTTTTGGATTTCCTGCAGCTGTCGCTTTATAAAAGCTCAGCTATTGCAAATTTTCATCTGCTTGGAAGAATTGCCTCCTCCTGCCTATCAAGCAGTTATCTAGAGAATAATAAGCAGACAATGAAAACTCTCCCTTAGAAACCTTTTTCTTGGGCAGGAAAATAATTTCTGGTGGAAGAGAGTGTGTGTCCAGTGGCCTCTAACTCGGGTTTCACTTTGTCACATGTAGCACCACATGAGCAAAGATGAGTCATCAGCATTTCCTGCAGCATCTTAGACACAACAAGCTGTGAAGAAATACGTCTTCACAAGGTTTGTTTTTATGAGTGCTATCACATAATCCTGAATATAGAGGCAAAGAAAAAGTCATGAGGGTTTACATAGGCATTCATTTCAATTCCTGCTTAATTTATCCAAAGCATAGCATTTGGCTGCATTCAAATGGTCTCAGGCTGTCTGGCACAGCTCTTCATATGGTGAACATTTCTCATCGGTGTGCTGGGGTACCCCAGATGCTTTTGTCTTACGGTTGTTTAGCAGCTGCGTAAAAGCGCAGAGGACAAAGATCTATCTGTGAAGGGTTGAATACACTCAGTGGGCACACAGCCAACAGCTCAATCCTACAGGCTCCCACAGTTGAAAAGCAGACTAATGCATTCTGCTCTCACTGCGAACAGATGATCTTACAGGGAAATTAGCTGGATGTACTATTATTTCTTCTCATTTCAGCATTTCACAACTGCTTTCACATCTGAACACATCGAGCACCTAAATTATTATCTACGTAGATGTTTTGGAAGCTTAAAACAATACTTTGCATTTCCTCCCAAAATAGGAAAAATGAATACATTGTGCTGAAAGAACCAACCAACTTTGGTGACACACCTCCTCACCCCCGTCTCCGATTAAAGCATGGAAGATATCAATGTAGCATCACTGACAACAGGTGTCTGAAGGGAGATTCTGAAGCATTACTACTTGGCAGTTATTTTTACATTAAATTTTAGCAAAAGGGATGAAGCCTTGGTAATGCTACTGACCACAATACGCTGAGACACCTGTCAACTATGGATTTTGTCCCCATCACTTACATTGGAAACAATCTTTTAATGGCCAGTATAAACATAAGGTTTGTACTGGTTCAAACAAGCAAAACCTGTTTCGAGGTTCACATGTGTACCTGAATATTGTTTGAAGACCGACTTGAAAAATCGTAAACCTTTAAATCTTTAAAGACCATGGTTCTTGAAACAAACCATGCGTCGTCTGACAACATCTGATGCATTGGTGGGGGCGTGTTGCTTCAGGTACCGATGAGACATGAAATACGTTCCAGGAAGTCCAGCTTGAGGAAAAGATCAGTGAGTTTGAAGGCTTAAGACCTTAAGACAGGTTCAACCAACTTCTTTTACTGGCTTTAGCCATTAACACTGGTGGTCCCCCCATGGCTCTAATCCTCTAGCCCAGATCCTGGCCATCACAGAGCAGATGCATTAGCTAGCATAGCCCTCTCTGCCACAGGCATCATTTTGTGTAGAGCAATCACACTGTTCAGTCACTTTTAACACTGACCAAATAATGATCTTGCCAGTCTTTGGCGAGAGAAAATAGGTCATTCCGTGAAAACATTATTGATCATTAAATCAATGTCCCCTGCTCATGTGATACAGACTGAGTGAATCAAGGCCTATGCATTGTTGTTGTTGCTGTAGCAAATGCGGTCATACAGAGTTGCTGTAAAGTGGTTTACTGTAGATAGCAGAAAATCCTGCAGTGAAGCTGAACGCCTGTTGAATGAGTGAGTGAATGTTCATCAGCTGCAGAGGCTCTTTGATCTCCCCAACCTATTATTTCCCACAGGGCTTCTGGAACAATCATCTGACTGTGAACAAAACACTGATAGATTGCTGCTCCACTGGCAAATATCACCTCTGCACTCCATGTACATGCAACGATGCCAACATTCTGTAAAGTTGAAGAAGAAAAACCCAAATTAGACCTTATTTTGCATGTATTTGGCATTTTAACCCTTGAAAACCGTGGGTGTTTGTCTGAAGTCTTGCAGATAAAATAAAGGCCAGATTGTATCTTTGGCATATTTGATGCAACACCAGGGTTCATATCTGAAAAGCCTGTGGTCTTTTGCATATAGGGACTATTTTCTGATATTTAAATGCCATCCTGTTTCTACCATGTTGCAGTTTGACTGTAATATCTTTCTAACAAGAACAAACGTACACACACACACACACACACACACACACAGACACACACACACACACACAGTCACCCATGCACCCACACTTGCATCCCTTCTGTTCAACTGTGAATACGCTTTTAGTAACAGCCAAGGCACATGCTATAACAAGCATCCCCACTCTCTTATCATTTCATGTCACAATACTCAATGGCCCTCTTTGTTGTCGGAGGAGTTATTAAGCTCAACAAATTATCATGACTGCTCTGGCAGACCTGCAGGGCTGGAGAGAAACAAAAAAATGAAGTCAGAGGAAAGCAGTGAAGATGACCCCGAGAGAGAGAGAGAGAGAGAGAAGGGAGATTTCAGAGGAAACAAAGTGGAGCAGGAAGGGAAGCAGGGGATGAATGAAATCTCGATTGAACTAAAGAGTCTCTTTTTTAAAGCTGCACAGTTGCAAAAAAGTACTCTATGGGCCTCATCTGCTGTATAATTATGAAAGATATTCGGTCATATCCTTTGCCAAATGGAAAGAAGCCCAGAAATCATGTAACCATGACAGCAACTCACCTCATTATGGGGGATACTCAGTGTAATTAATGATTGCAAACCGAAGACAAAAAAGCAATTTAGGAATTATTGATGGTGACAGAAATGGGGGGATCATTCATAACATTTTACGACCGCATACTTTTTTTGGACTGAACTGAAATTCAAGGAGAGCATCTTTTTGGAGTTAACAAATGAATGCTTTGATTCAAACAAACAAACTTTCTCTGTGAGCACCCTTTGACCATCTCTGCAGTGACTCATTCTTGCAGTCCTGTGTTTTTTCTCGGCATCTCTTGGAAACAGAAGCATGTGCATGACCTGCAATATGCCTCTGAGGACAATATTGCCATGAGTCAACTAAAAGCAGGGTCAATTATCTGACTCTCTGTTATTGCTCTGGCATCAGTTGACAAGTTGTTGATTCCGAGAGCACAAAAACACCTCTGCTGGCACAGCGTTAGCAGTCATGGGTCTTTCCTCTCATTTCAGTCATGGGTCTAGACTCAGGATGCAGGGTCTCACAGCACATGTGTCTGTGACAGTGATCACTGCTGATGTGCGAGCTAAATAATCAGACACTTTCCAGACATCCCAGTCCAGATAGAGGAGAACTACAGGTTAAAAGAGCACGAGACAGCTAACAACTCTGAGACAGTTCACAGACACAAATGTAAAAAAGCATTATGAAGGAGACTGTCCAACCTCTGTGTTTGTGGATCATTGAAGGACAGAATCAGTCAGAAGAAGTCTTCACTATAACCAATATAACCGACTACTAACAGTTGACAACAGGATAGCCTCCACTTAGTACACCAGCAAACCAAGTGGCATTAACAGCTGAGCTGTTGAACTACAGTAAGATGTTTAATTAAAGACACATTTACAACTGTCGGCTTTGATTTACTCTCTTTTTCTTAAAATACTCAAAAACAATGATGTAACATTTGGATCTGGTTTGCATCCAGCCTTGATGACCTTTTCCACAAGCCCACCACGCTGAAGACAAAACACTCCGAACAGAGGGTTCATGAGTTTCCATGAGGAAAAAAGCAATCCTTCCTTCTTTTCTTTTTGTTTTTTTTATCAGGATCCAGCTCCAAGAAGAACAGACACAGTGTTAATAGTCGTGTCCATAATTTGCTGTATTTGATTAGTTGAATCTCCTGTCATAAGACAGCTTTAAATGTTAAGCACATAATCAAAGTTAAAATATCAGATAAACGTTGCTAATGTTTGACACATTTTTCTCTATAGTGGAACTCAGGGGCTACAATCTGCAGCAAGGTAAAACTATTAAGCTGGCTATGCAGGGTAATGTCGTGCTTTCCTTGGTAAAGTGAGTATGATCATCACATGCAAGAAAGAACATTTTTATCTTTAGGCGTTCTCATCCGATAATAAAAATATCTGAGTAGAGCAAACCACAATTGTCTCTTATGTATTTAGTTATCAAGTAACTTGGCAACAAAACACTGTTGGGTGAGTAAATAGTCACAGGGCAAACACCAAGAACCTAACAAGATATTTGAGGAAAATGACTTGCTGTCTCCCTCTGAACAGTGGACTGAAGCCAAGTTATACTCCCACATCCCTCACACAGGCCAATGCACTGTTAAATTGTTCACTGCAAGGACAGAGGAGAATCTCTCTTAAAAACATGTGGTCGCTGTAAAATCAAATCATACATGAGTTATATAACCTCTGAATGACATCTTCACTTCACAGCTCCACACACAATCGCCTTCAAGACATCCTGTTTATTTTGGGCTGAACAGTTTTGTGCACACAGTTAATCCATTTTCTGTTTTCAAAGCTATTTCACGTGAAACAGCAAATCAAAGCCCAGCAGTATGATATCAGTTTCTCTGACACAACAAAAGGAAACCTTTAAAGCAACTAGCAAGTTTCCAAATGAATCCTCTAATGCCCACAACAGAAGGCTATACTACAATTCCTGAAAGGGCCATGGAAGGTCTTTGAATAAAAAAATGGGAGCATTTGGACAATGCACAAAGTCGATTGCCATGCAGAGTAATATCCTCTATGAGACAGTGAAAGAGGGTCTGTGAGGCATCAGTTCACATGGTATCCACTCTGAAACTTGCAATTTGGTGTTCTTCTCTCTCTACATTAAGAGCCACTGAAGTTGCACAAAGGAGCAGCTCCAAATTAGAAGCACAAAGACGCCTCTGTGAGAGCTTCAGAGCGAATTAATGAGCATTGATACACATTCGCACACAGTGTTCTTCCCTGGCCTCAGCTGGGCTGTGGTACACAGAAGCCAATAAATGCTGCCTAATAACCAACACAAAAAGCTCAAATTGGTAGAATTACAATTATTGGATCCATTCTGTGTCATTTTACTCTAAAATATCTACCCCAGTGCAGGATGAGAACAGTTGGGATGTCAACGTCATATCTGGTCTATAGTTTATCACTGTTTCAAAGTCTCAATTTAGCAAGAAGTTACTAAACATCCAAGGCATGAGCGCCTCACTCCTCCCATGCACCCCCCACCCCAGGTTGGGAGCACAGATGGCCAACACTTGGGACTGATTTTAAAGATGGGACCTTCTCAGCTCAGACCTTCAGATAGCAATTACAAGTTCTGGCATAACACAAAGCATGCAGGCTTCAGCTATGGAGGATCTGACTAATACAATATGTTGCCTGTTAGTTTTTTTCCAGTAACTTTTAGTCATTCTTTACCAGCAAAACATTACTGTACAGTTTGGTTTTGAAAATTACTCAATAATTATCAACCATGCAACATGATCAATCACTGCTGACCAATAATGATCCATAAAGTTGTTGTTTTTTTTAAAGTTTTGATCAAATAGGACTAGCTCACTCCCAATAGTTCAGCACCGAGGCCCTATTAAAAGCAGTAACAGAGACAGTAGAGGCAGCAAGTTGATCTGGATTTAACACCTCCGCAGACTCGCACAGAGTTGACTGCAGGAATCCAGATGGACCTAATCTCTCTAATCGCTTTCCCCAAGTTGCTTCAGCAGGCTGCTCTAATGCTGATTCTCATGAAACCGGGTCAGGTAACCTACCTCTGCAGCACTAGTAATAGAAGTTGAGTTTACGTTAAAACAATCAGGCGCGCCCCGAAAGTTGGAGCAACAATTACAAAGTATGAAGCGTGCTGTCATCACGAAAAAAAAGAAGCGACGTTTATATCCCGGCGATAGTAATGAAGCATGTGTTGCTAGAAACTTACCCATTGTTATTAGTTTCCCAAAGCGTCCGAAGTGAAGCGATCAGCTGAAAGTCGAGCCCCAGCTACACTGATGTTGCGTCCTGGGATGTACACACTGGCCGCCTAGCTGCTCAAACACTCAACGCTGCGTCCGTTTGGAAACAGCCTGAGTGACGTCACCACAGAGGGGATTACAGATGGGAGGACGGCCCTCACCCCTCACCTCCTCCTCAGCCCTCATCAGAAAGTCATACTGGTCGCTCTTCTCATTATCAGCCACTTGTATCTTGAAGCATTCCTGCAGCGCTGGGCTTAATGTCCTCCAGACATAAGATAGATGATGCCTGGATTGTCATAAACCTCAGGAAATTAATCAAATTAACTGATTTCAATCAAGATTATGTTACTATGTGTGGGCTATTGGTCATCACAAACACATAGCAAGACAATGTTGAGGATTAAGTGTTACCATGTCAGTTGTGTCAAACTGACAACAGACAGGTCAGAGGCTACTATATAAACTGCAGAGTCAGGAATTATTCTAACACTGGTCTGTGCCGGTCTGTGCCTTTCATGTGTTACCATTACACGCCAGTCACAGTTAAGCATTTGTTTTTCAAATAAATAACCAAGGGTGTTGAACAACACTTACTGCTGATCTGAAGATATTTTTCACAATCCTAAAAGACTCTTCTATCTGGATTAAGAAAAAAAAGTCCACTGTATAATAAAGATTTTACTGTTGTTAAGCCAGACAGAAATGTCATATCTCCACATAAGAAAAATATAAACATGTTATTTTGAATGGAAATTGAAAATGGTAAAGTGTAACATCAATATATACAAATATATTTTTTATTTAGTTTCACGTCATACAAATTGAGCACCGACATAGAGCAATAAGTGTTAAATGACCTTCTGGGTTTTTCAAAGATCAGTGGGGATTTTGTGTGTGTGTGTGTGTGTGTGTGTGTGTGTGTGTGTGTGTGTGTGTGCGTGCGCGTGTGCGCGTGACAGATGCTTAGCTCTGTGACTTGAATTTAATAGTAATAAATTAGAAGCAAAAAGTTTGGCTGTCAAAAAATGAGAGAAAAAAGTTTCACTTTTAAACTTGACTTTGTTGCATAATACTGTAAATACAAATGCAGATCACTTCTTCTACCCCATTCCCGAAACATCCCAACTTCCCTTCCACCATCACAATTTACATTTAAATGAATCAGTACACCCATAGTAATCCACGTGTGCATGTATTTACATCTATTTCACAGTGTTAGTGGGAAAACAAAACCCGTAACACGTAACCCTCTTTTCATATTCCCTTGCATGTACTGTATACCCATGTAAACATTGGTGGATAAGGTGTCTGTTTTAAAGCTATATCTCATGTTTGACATCGCGTCTGTGGACTGGGATAAATTGCAGTCTTTCTCAAAGAAAAGGCCTTTACAGAAACAATGCCACTCACCATCAATTCAGTGTGCTGGTATCCGGATCCAAGGAGTTCTGAGCACCCCCTAATCCAAGCCATCTTTTTACTGGTGGCCAAGTGGCAACTCTCAATGGCTTGTTTCATGGCCAAACAGGGCATCTGCCCAACATGGCATACACAAAAGCCTCCGAATGACAAATATTTAACTGGTCAGCAGTTAAAAAGATAACCACCCACCTTTTTTACTAAATATATTTTTTTATTCTTAATCCACCATTTATTTATTCTTTTTTTGTCTGCTTTCCATGTCACTTTTGGTTTGTGATATAGCGTAGGTGTCAGCAAGTTTTTCTATTTTTCTATTTTTTTTACATTTGTGTTTCTTCAATCTGTAAATCAGCTTGTGTGGATGATAATCAAATACAATCAGATCTGAAATTCCTGCACATATACTCTCCAAACATATTATGACCTGAATCTGTGAGAGGTCAACATGGCAGCCGTGATACAGAGGTATATTCAGTCACTTATATTACATATATGTATCTGTATTTTTTCAAAACTCTTTTGTCATTTAATGTCGGGACTGCAAGTGTCCAATAGTTTTAAACTTATTTTCCTTTTGTGTCATAAACCACATTCAGTAAGTAGGTCCGCCATACAGAATACATTTGGCTGATATATATGTATGTAGCATGAGCCTGTTATTAGAAATCTGCATCACTACAAACTGTAGGCCTGTGTACATGAGCTGGATGCCAGTGTGTGTGTGTGTGTGTGTGTGTGTGTGTGTGTGTGTGTGTGTGTGTGTGTGTGTGTGTGTGTGTGTGTGTGTGTGTGTGTGTGTGTGTGTGTGTGTGTGTGAATAGAGGACCTGCATGGGAACATTCCAGCACTGTGCTGGCTGTTACAGCAGGCACAGCAGCTGGCAGACAGAAGGCATACAACTGTTATTAGGGTGGACCATGGCAAAACAAAACACATCGGACAAAGCCTTTTATCTGACATTACACAGCACACATGGCTTTGTCACTTATAGACCAATAAGTCCAGGGCATGATGTTTTAATTCAATGGGGGATGCTGTATCTTCCAGAAAACATTGGACATTGGACATTCATTATTTTGTTAAATGTGATTCAGACTGCAATCAGAGCAAAGAGGCTGTGCATGAAGTTTTCTGTGTTTCTTACAATTAAAGCCATAATTGCAATTGCAATTGGGGACGGTCTAGATTGTTTGTTTTTCTTTAAACCAATCACAACCGTCCTGGGCAGCGCTAAGCCCAGTAGCGGAGACAGCGAGAGGGGAGGAGCATCCACCACACGAGAGACACGCCGGATGTTAGGCTCTATCCCAGCTCAGTGCATCCATTGACACTGACTAGTATATCAGTAATTAATATGTGATAATATGTCCATTTAAATTGCATTGTGGAAATACTTTGTGAATATAAATGGGCACTTTGCAGGTCCAGCAGTGAATCAGACCCTGGACAAAGCAGTTTGGAGCTGTCAGCACACTGATTGATTGAGTGTTTGATTGGTGCACTCTCAAATATCTCATATGGGCGAAGTATCAGTAATATTGCCCCTCCTTAAGTGTTTTTCTTACCAAAGAGGCATTATAAGGAGTCACAGCTGAAGACCGGGCATATCTTGAAGCAATTTAGTTCGCTCTCATTCATGTAATGTTTCTTATTAAAAACAAGCAGAGTGAAACAGGGATGGTGGCAGGCAGTGGAGGCAAATTGACGTAATCCTGCAGCGTCTAATTGCAAATTTAAAAAAAGCTATTGAAGCGCTTCACCAAACACAACAGCCACCATAGTTACAAACCACTGAGAAAATGGCAGACACCCTGAATTGGCTGAAAATGAGAGGTGGTTTAAAGTGTAGTGTGAAGTTGGCATCATATCAAATGTTACATGACTTAGTTGGACAAATCTGGCCTGCAAAGCGCTCCTTAATATGTCACTTTACAATGCAACGGGGTGACCTCTTGCTCACCCAATAAGAGCATGCGCCCCATGTAAGCTGAGGCCTTTGCAGCGGCCCGGGTTCGAATCCAACCTGCCCTCACATCCCCCATCTCTCACCCACCTTTCCTGTCTAGCCACTGTCTCTCACTCTGAAATAAAGGGAAACCCCCTCCCAAAAAAATCTTTAAAAAAAAAGAAATGTGTCAGTAAACATATAGTTACTGCACGCATTTACTGAAAAGGCAAAATGAGGTTGGTGCAGACAAACTTCTTCCAGCTCAAATGTTTTGTGGCTGAATCTGTGAGCGCTAATTATGTGGACACATTTGACTGTTTTTCCAGAAAAGCCACAACTCTGCAAACACAGAAAAAAAAATCTCATATATATTGTGCATCTGTACTTTTATTGTCTTCATTCTTTGTCACAGAGCAATTGTGTCATTGAATTACTTATTGATGAAGACTGGCTGCAACTGATGATGACAGCGTCTTTTAGACTTGAAGACTCAATTCAGTATCATGTTTTCCCAGCTGACTTTCATGTTTCAAGATAAGTTGAAGGGTTAGTTGCTCTTTGAACTCAGAGAATACAATTGTTACTGAGACTTTGACCTTGTGGTAAAGTGAACAACATATGAGGTTTAGTGTGGAACCAACATCTGGTTTAGTATTTGAGAAGAAATGGAAAATAATGTTTCATTGCCATCTCAGGGAAAACTACAGGGGAAATACAGTATGTTGTTTACCACTACCCACAAAAGGCTGTCAAAAGAGTTTAATCTATTCAACTTGCCTATAAAACTAAATACTGCTTACAAGTTGAAAACATATGCCACTTAGGGACAAGGTATGTTTGTGCTTGAATCTTTTATCCAAATGCTATTCTGCATTGATCCCCAACCTGACTGGGGATTTCTGACTGTCAACTTTTATTGAATCTTAAAATTGGCCTCTTATAATTTAAGTTCTTCATGGAGTTTAACAACATAAATGTCATGTCTTGGAAGGGTTTTGTATGTAAGTCAGTCTCTGCTGGAGGTTCTGCAAACACACTCACCAGAGTCAAAACAGACAGTGGTGACCGACTCCAGCAGGTCAAGGGGAGTGATGAACATGTAAGCAGCTCTGAGCTAATTGTAATTTATAGCACCCAAGGCCCCAGGCACAGGGCAGTCACAAAACAGCTCCATGCACAGCTGGGGGCTGGGCAGGAAGTTACATTCAGGCGAGTTATCTCCTCAAGTCAATGTGTAAAAAGAGAGAGCAAAAAAAACATGCTCAAAGTGTGAAATGAGTGAGAAAACAGAGTCCAGCTGCAGTGTGTAACAGCGCTGCAAATTGTGTTGCATCTGTTGCCCTTGGTTTCTGGTGGTGTTAAGAGTGCAAAGAGTTGGGAGTGGCCAGATTTTGGAGGACTCACTCAACAGACAGACTTAACTCTGGGAATGGAAAAACAACAAGAACAACTATGCACACCCTCGTGACTCTGCCTCCAGAGATAATTGGGTCAACTCTCTCCACGGTATACAGGATGCATCACGACAAAACCATCAGCTGTGTGTTGAATGCTTAGAGATGAAACATTTCTGTACATGTAAAACAAGGGGATAACGTAAATATGGACACTGGATCAGAGTTAATTAATCTTGACTAGATACTCTCTCAAGCAAACAGTGCCCTAATACTGATGTAAACTATTCCTCCACCACTCCCATCATTTGCTGGCTGGCAGCAGTGGCCATGGGCAGGGACCACATTACAGTAAATAATTCATTCTAGCAGAGCAAAGCTGTGTTGTTGACTAGATTTTACATTTTGTTTCAAACTGATGAATGTGGTGTACAGGTACATTTGTGTAGGAAAATAACCTTGGACTTTATTGTTGCAGTAACTGAACTAACGGCAACCGTTTTAATACTAGTCTATACTCTGCTGCCATCTAGTGAATTATTGTGTGGGGGCCTTTCAATACCATATGGGATTTTATCGAAGAAAGATTTTAAGGAGGCAACACAAATATGATTTTTTTTTTGCTGTTTTGCTAAACTGGAACATGATTTTAGTTTGTGTCACCTATTCTCAAAACTGTGCCTTTTGTTTCTAACACGGCATTCCAATTATGGGTTTTCAGGATTAAAATGTTTTTTCCTGAAATGTCTTTTGTTTTTTGAAATAATAGCAAAGCATGTGGAGTACAGTTTCTACTAGACTTGCATGCTTGTACAGAATATTACCGGGCACTAAAGTCAAATATATATTTTAATTTTAGAGTATACGCTGAAATTTACCATTGGGATTAATGAAGTACTCTATCTGTCTAAATGTGGCCCTGTTGTCCGATTTGATTATGTGTTTGTCCAATTATGTTGTGTTTTGCATATTAAGGCCATTGTATTATTTGGATAGCATTGTGACATTTGTTATCACTCATTGACAGAGAATTCACATTTTTTTCCCTCACAATGCGGTACACCAGAGGAAACCTATGGAACAAGAAGAACAAAGTTTGACTGAAATGTTTTGTTGGTGAATGAATCAAAAGCTAATCACTCATCTTGTGTTCAACCCAACCATTCACAGAACAGTCTCACTCATTGGTTGACTTTGATAGAAGTAGACTGCATGTACTAATGGCACATACAGCATACTGTCCAACAGATTAGTCAGTATTTTTAATTAACAAATGGCATTAATGTGATTGTTCTTCCTATCACAGATGTTGAAAGTCATGTCAGCCCAAAATGACTCCTGTTACGTTACTTGACAGATTAAGAAAGTAGTGCTCCTGAGTTTACCTGAGGGAAATTATCAACTCATTGGTTGACAGCCAATGTGTTATTTGAATGATATCACCTCCAAACAGCTGCTCTCCTGTTGACTCCTGAGTCTGAAATGAAAGCATGTAGTCTTATGTGTGCATGTGTGTGCTTCACTCTCTTTCCTTTTTGAACCCTTAAGATTTACATTTCTCTTTTTCAAAAAATATAAATCCAAGGTGCAAGGAGTCAATTAGCCTACTGGACTGTGAAAAGCTTGCTGCATTTATTTGTCTGATATGTTTCTATTATTGTTTGAATATTTTACAAATATTTTGCACATTTTTTCAAATAATTAACTATTTTTTGTCGGATATGTTGCTGATATTCTTTGGAAATTAGTGATATTTTTGTTATATTTTACCTTTTTTCCAGATATTTAGTTAATTTTTGTCTGACATTTTAATAATCTTTTTTGTAGGCTATATATTACTGACATTATCATTGTATTACTAAAATATATTTTACAAATATTTGTAAAATATATAAAATTAAGTTAATTTAACACAACAATCCAGTTTGAAAATGATTTTTTACAGAAATGTTCCTAACAGTAAGCTAAATAAATAAATAAAAGCAGATTGAATTCTATATGACAAATAAGCGTCAATTATCAACTAAGATGCAGTGAAGAAAGTGATAGTTTTGACAGGATTTACATAATAGAGGGTTGACTATTGTATTTGATGGAAGCCCATCTGCTGCTGAACAAAGGTGTAATTACATTTGCATCTTCTATTAAAGATTCTTTTCTGTTTCACCTTTGTTAAAACTGAAACTGTGACAATTTACCTCCATCATCATTTAAAAGAATGACAAGATGTGCTCTTACTGTATATACATAAATTCATCAAATCAATATATGGAATAGCTCTGTTGCATATGGATACTAGTTGTTTTGTAAAACATGTTTTATCTTTGCAACTATTTCCATTCCCAAAAAGCAATTATGTCAAATTGAATAGCAGCATCAATCGAGTTTTGGATTGAAGTAATGCATCATAGCGTCCATTTGCACGCTGATTACTCCTCACCTGCCTTGCACATAATTTCCCTGCTGAGTCTTTCCCCAAACAGAATATCAATACTAATTAGAGATAAAGGCGTCTTCTCATATTTTATTCATTTAGAGGTTTGGTGACCTTCAAGTGGTGATGTTTCAATGCGGTTTTGTACTTACTTCAACAAACACGACATTGTTTTGTCAGAGAAGCCATTAGTGCTCTAAGCAGCACATTAATACGCTAGTAGACTGTGAGCTCCATGCATTGATTTGAGTGACTTATTTGCCAAATGGATTTTACCTACATGCTGTTGTCACAGTTCTTGTTCTTTGCTTTGAAGGAGCAAATTAAGTGAATGGTGTAGTAGTGTGGGGTTCATAGACAAACGTATTACAGTAGAAAGTACTTCTTTTTCTAAATGATCACATTCAATTTATTTGCCAACATGTGCCTTAACATGATCTACATGTTCTGCAATTTTGCTATACTATGCTGTTTATGTTAATGTTACTGTTACTGTTCCTCCTCTATATCAAGGGAAATTGGGCTTTTATATTGTGAACATAATGGTAGTTTGTTTTTGCTGACCTGGTTATAACAGGCAGTCAACAACACAACTTCAACAATTTCTGTGTTTTAGAAATGGCAATCAGGATAACAAAAGAATTCAGGATAGGGGAAAAAAAACAGTAAAAGATCTCATTTTTCTTCTCATGCTCCCCCTGTTTCTTTTGCAGCATAAAATGGCTTTTCAGGTAGCAATACATATAGGTTCATTTTCTATTTACGCACCCACTGTACAAAGGGAGAGAAACATGGCTGGGCTCTACTCACTGACTGAGTCCAGTTGTCACTATTTCCTCTGGAGTCCCTGTTTCATTAGAAATAGATGCATTCATCAGACTGCCAGCAGGGAACGAGTTCATCTCTGAGCCTCACCCACATTGATCCACAGTGAGTGCAGCAACAGAATGAGAAATGTAAACTTCTGAGGTGTTTTATCAAAGCAGACAAAACAAGTTATGTGTTAACTAAAAATTGGGGTGACATTTGTCACCAGTTGGCGTGGTATTTCACCATCTAGTTCACTGGTACTCTACCAATCAACATGCTGTTGATGAAGCTGTACGTTCTCTGAGCTTTGTAGGGACAAGGCTTTTTTTGTGTCAGCGCTCTCGTACTTTCTGTGCAGCCCTTTTAGGACCATAAAAGCCACAGAGGGGAGATGTGCTGCTTTCAGGCAAAGCATCTCTCACGACACCATCGGTTGCACTCTGATCAAGTTCTGTCTGTCCTCCCAACAGCTGAGTCTCAGCCCATAACCCTGGAAAACATTCTCAGTGTACAACATTAAAGATCCCCCGCCCCCAGACAATTAGAATACTCTACTTGGTATAACAATATAATCAAAATATTGTGTCTGATGGTTTTTCCACAAAAAGTGCTGCTGCCCTCATTTAAAAAAGTATTGTTTGCACATGCATTATTCTGCACAGCACATGTCAATAATCCAAGTGAAGTAACAATGTGCACAGCACATTTTTGAGTGCTTACAGAACAAAATATGATACGCTCTGTTCTGTAAACAAAGTGAGCGACACATTATTTATGCTAGAAATTAAACTCAATACTTTTTGACTCAATTTTCTTGGATTATTATTTTAAAAACATGTGTTTCTAGGCAACTGTTTCTTTGTCTTCTTCTTCTTCACCTATTGACTGATGCTAAATTAAACTGTGCCTGATTGTTTCTCTCGGGCTTGATGAGAACAGCTGCACCAGATCAATATATCCATTTGTAAAGTAAAATCTAATTGGAAATTGTTGCCCATTTGCGATCACACTCAGCCACACAAGCAGACCGGCAAAACCAGATAAGAGTCATTTGTTATCTGCTTCATAATGAGAAATCAAACAGGTTCCTCTGCTTATGTGGATCCCCATATCCCGAATATATTGGTAGTTTTTAATTGTGTGCGCCAACTGAAACCCTCTCAGCTTTTGAGGTTTCATTTGTCATCAGAGAAATACAGCTGCTCCAATCCGCTTATCAATGTGTGTCTCGGGGATGTTTCCATGGAAACTGTGTTTACTGCCCCACAGTGTTCTAAAAATGGTTCCAAAGTGATAACGGTGCCTGAAAGCAGGGCAAAGACGAGACGGACAATGACAACATTTGACATTGTAACAAGTGAAATTTGAATGTAGACATATAAGCCATTACTCTTTATACACTGTTGAAACAAATTCAATGTCTAAAGCTGATTATTTAAAGCTTTGAGGAAAATGGTAAATTAAAAATATCTCTCTTTCCCCCCTCTTCTCTCCGTATATGGCTCTTTTTCTTCCAGCCACTCTTCCTAATTCTTGCTTGCTGCTCTGGAGAGGTGCTGAATATGTTGAGCTGATGAGCACAATTTAAATAGAGACAAATTAGAAATTGAAGTTGACCTTGTGGCAATCTATGCTCAGTGTGAAGTCCAAATAGTGGAATTAAAAAGGTTAACTAATGTCATTATTTCTCTTTCTTTTTCTAATAATACAGGCTTTTGTTGGCACATTACCCAAGCCTGAACACCTTGAGATAGTTCCTTTTATGCCACGAGAAGATCTTTTTGTGAGTCTGATTACGATTACGAGTCTGTACTGCTGCGACAGCGCCCTCTTCATTTCAGCGTCCTGATTATTCTCCATCAGTGCTTTCACTTGAAGGTGAAGGATATGATTGAAAATTCCAAGCTAATTTGCTTTTTCAAAAGATGAAAGAGATCGCATATAAACAAATCACTTTTATCCACAACGATCTAGTCATAATCTGTTGTATTGTATCTAATTCTCTATACTCTATTATTACCATACAGTTTTTTTTTCTTACACTGTGAATGCTGTAAGATGTCTTTTGAAGAAGACAATTATCAGCTGTCTTAGATGGAAGAGACAGTTACCACACTGTTCCCATGGCGATCAGCTAGGAGGAAATAACTTTGCATTCATCAAGTTTAAAGTAGGATTTTTCTATCACTGGGGAAAAGTTGGGTTTCAGTTAAAGCTCTGATATCTCGTTCAGTCATTTCAATGTGATCAATGTGAAGGAACTTTTTTTCCATTGAAATCTGACTGTTTCCCTCTTACACAGTATATGACCTTGATTTCTTTTGTTTCCTTCTGCATGCTATTTGATAATGAGATTCATTAGTGTACTCTGTAGCTAATTTAACTGCTGAACACGTAAATCTTTTACTTTTATTTTTTTAATGAATGGAGTGAAATACATTTAATTTGCTACAAAGCAAAACTGCTGGTAAATTAAAGAATATTGTGTGTTGTCATTCTACACTGTGTGATTAACTAAATGCCTCCAAGTTCATGTGATTCATGGTTGTGAATGAATGAAAGAAATGGCTTTGATAGTTCTTATTAGATTATTTATAAGTTCAGACCACTTACTGGTTAAAAAGTGAATTCAGTCAACCTTTGACTTAATGAAAGTGGAGCTGTTCCAAAGACACATATAAGACCTGGAAGCTGTCAGGTGTCTTCTCTGGATGATCTGACAGCTCCACACCGTGTCCACCACCCAACTAGAACCAAAGAAATGTTATTCTGAAATGAGGTCTGCACCATTTTACTGTAAAATATATGACACTCTGACAAAGTGAGTGCATCAAAATGTGTTCTCTCTTGATAATTCCAAACTTGTAGCTTTTAGTTATATGGTAGCAACATCCAAAATGACATAATCTGTTTATAATGTTTTTGAGCTTTTTACATTAATCACATTACTACCACTTTTAAATGAGTCACCCTTTTTTTAATTATAAAAAGTTACCTATATTTTGTAGATTAGTTATAAACCATTAATAAGAAAATGCTTTGGGTTAAAATAGATTTTTGGATTTTAGTTAATTACTTACTAACCAATAATAAAGCCAGTTACAACCAAAACTTTTAAAGGGTGACATATTAGAAAGCAGTAGGTCTGTTGTTTCATAATAAAATGTTTATAGTTTTATAAAGCATTACATACTTTAACAGCCTTGGCACTGGTTATATGATTTATACTGTTACTCACATCTTTTCATGAAGATGCACAATCACAAAGGAGGAGATGAAGATATACTGAAGTGATATGCAGATGATGCAATGAACTCAACATGAAGATGTCTTTAGTATCTTGTGCACTTTTTGTAAAATCAATCAATAGTGGTATATTTGAATATGGTATACTGTATAAGTCTTGTTTGAAAACGAAATAACAGAATAAAAATAAAATGAAATTGTGCAATTGCAATGGGACGTTTCAAGGATTTCATTGTGGTTTTATTACATTCATGAAAGCATTATAACACATATCCCTGTAAATAACCCACACTAGACATGCCATAAACTAGTCAGATGTGATTAAAATCAATTTCAGTTTTTAAATAAAGGTATATATAGTGGTGGCACAGCTGTGAATGTAGTACACCTTCAATACTTTCTGACAGTTCAAAATAAGACAAACATGAAGAGTAGTAGAAGAGACGTGCCAAGTGTGCATTCAAGAAGATACTGATGCCTGATAATAGAGAACAAAGTGTATGTGGGCTGCCAGCAAACCTTTGCTTTTTTACTTCTGGAGAACAAATAGCAGCTTGGCTTACAAGATAAAAATGTTATGCTTTACATGTAGTTGGTATTTCATTTTAATGCAACACTGGGATGGAAAACAACATAGACAGTGGAGTGCAGCATGCACTATAGAACTGGATTCATTTTGAGTGTGACAGTCAGTCATCTCTAATGTGTTCTTCCATTTGACAGGCTGCATGCTAATCACTTTTATGAAGCCATGTTTGTGCAAGCATACCATGTCTTGTACTCTAACAGTGCGCCTCTAACTGTATATCTGCACACACTTCTCTATATGACAACAATTATTACGTTCCCTATTTCTTCTGACAGACCTGGTGAGATGTTGCAACCGGCTAAATTTGACAGTATTTCCTGCCACATGAATTGACACATTAGGGTGGAATACCAACACATATTAATATTCAACACAAGACAAGACAACAGAAGAGTTATTATATATATATATATTAGTTCCCCCATAAATATCTAAAAAAAGCCAGGGAACAAGCGCTACCACTCTGCTAGTGTCCCCCCTGGGTTATTGCTCCCATAACATACATCTAAGCTCCACTGAAAAGAAGAAACTGACGTAAACCAGTTCAGCAATGGAAATTGCATTCAATCTTCAATCTGTTCTTGCATCACTTTGACAACTGCACAACTCCAGCGACAACAACGCTCAGTGAGACAAGCCTGCGAGCTATAAATAGATAAATTGTGAGCCAGTGTCAACATGGAGCAGAAATTTGTCATAGAAAAGTAAGTGTATGTGTGCTGTTTAGGGTTTGGGTGACTGCATAGAAACTGGACCTCGGGAGACATCCTGACATGAAGGTCTGAGAAAAGGAATGATGGATTTCCCCTGTCGCTTGAAGAGTAATTGTTTAACAAACTGAACGCAAGTGTTCGATATGATCTATACACCCTGTAAAAGCGACATGGCTTTTTATTCAGCTGTTTGGATGTGCAGAGGAAGAGTGACTGTTGAGGGTGTATGGGGGTCTAGACTGAGGATTTTCCGTGCTCAGTGATGGAGAAAGGCTCTGTGGCTGCCAGGTTGCTCCCACTGATGAAGGGAAGCTGTGATTGACAGTCAAGTCTTATGGAAGACCAGCACTGCTCTCTTCACTCGGCCTGAGGGATAGCATGACCTAAGGAGAAGCATCCTTAAGCGGCATTTAGGCTGTTTGTTCACTCTGTAGGGTAGTTCAAACATTTCACCATGTGTCTGTGTGGTAGCCAGGATGTGTGTGTAATCTAAACATGTTTATCATTCTCCTTTGTGCCTCAAAATAGCCTTTATTTTGCTACGACAGAGATTATGATAAGTGTGTTGGTTGTTGTGGCACTAGAGGATTCGCAAATCCTTCCTTCTCTTCAAGAATCCACTCATTAAATCCTTTGCATTCTTCCTCCGGCTTGTTGCATCGTCTCATCAAAATAGCTTCCACCACAAGTTACTCCTCTGTATCCCTGCTAGGCCCGGGATCAGCTCCATGAGTTGAATTATAGAGCGAAAAAGTCATTAAGTGGGATAAAGACACAAGGAATCGATGGAGCAATAGATACTCTGCAGCTCTCAATTGTCTCCAGTCCAGTGCACATGAGCATCGGGGTGGTGAAGCCTGCTTATTGTTTCCAGGTGAGCTGCTCTCCAGCCAGTCCACAACTCTTCAGTCACTGAGGGGGATCAATGGCAACCTCATACCCAGACTACATGGAGCATCCAACTGCTTGCTGCTTCAACCTTATATATCTTAAACAAACTATTTTTTGTGTACAAATATAGATGGAAATATTACAGTATCGCTAAGCTGATATGTGCATCATTTTCGGCTGTAATATCATAACAGAGAGATTACAAAAGACTTAATTTAAAAGCTATAAATTGTGCTGCAAGTCCTTTTAGACAACACAATAAACCAGATGATGTAAAACCCTTAATTCCCTACAGAAAAACAGGCGGTAGCAACCAATCTTTGTTGTGTGTGGGCAGCTTTAAAATAGCGCCTTTTCCTGTCTTGAGCCTGTAATTTTAATGGATATAAGGAAACTGCTGGATAAATGAAACAGACAACTCTAGTCTAAAGAATTGTTCTGTTTTACTCTCTCCTTTCACACACACAGAGATGAGAGGGGCACCATACATCTCTCTCTCTCTCTCTCCCCTTAATGACACCCAAATTTGACTTGTTCTCCTTTAATTATGTGACCCACGTGGCCCCAAAATCTTTCCTTATGGAAACTAATGGCCAACTGAAGCTCTGGTTAGTTGTCATTACACAGACAAGCCAACTGCAGCTGTTTCAGAGATGCCAAATAAATGACTTGAGTACGAAGAGAGAATTTTGGCCTTCAGAAATGTATTCATTAAAGCGACTTCACAAGATATCTGATTTTATAAATGTTATTTTTTGCCTCGGATCAGGCACAATGACATTGAAGTCATCTACATTGATGATGTACTGCTCATCATGACACTTGCAAGAACAAGTGTGTTTGTTTCCTTTTGTCAATAAAATGCCAAAATATGGACATGCAGTACGCATGTGCCTGTTGGTAAATAATTCACACATGGCATTCAGTATTTATTGAGTCAAACATGCTGCAGAACAGGCCATGCACAAGACCTCTGATGACACATTGATGTTAAATCCCCAGACCAGAGTAAGCCATACGTTTCCCACCCATGAGATACAACTTGACACTTGTAATTTGGACTTTAGCATGAAAAGGGGAGGAGAACATGATGACTCCCCTTCAGGCTGACACAGGCCAAGATGATCTGAAAACTGGTCAGTAACCAAGTGTCAGACTAAAGTGTATTACAACCCCAAGCATGTTACAGCATTGATGCATGTGATGTGCTGAGAGTCATCTCACAATACGCCTGTGGTTGGCTTGACGTGAATGAAATACCTTTTTTTTCTCTCACTAAGTTTAGCTGTTTCTTCCACAGTACATGCCTGTGTGTTCATGTGGAATGAGTCATTCATGCCTGTGGTCCATGAAGCCTCACAGCCCACTCACATCCTCACAGTTCCAGGTTCCCCATGCAGCCTCTGTACCAATACCAATAGCTTATACACATATTGAATAATAATTACTACTCTGTGGTGGTGGCCTACTAAACCTCGGTTCTCCACCCTTTGGCTTCAGCCAGCCTATAGTATATTTCCTGCCGACTATGTCTGTGTCTCTGTCTGTCAGTCAGCTCTCTTTCGTGTCGCTCTGGGAGGCCAACCTTTCAGCATTTCCAATGATGTGCCTCGGAAATCTGTTTCCAGGGCAACCGGGGTACCAAATACTCTCCCAGCGGCATCTCGCTTGTGCGTCGTTTGTTTACACTTTTCATATATCTGAGAGGATGTAGGTTGCTCTAACCAGACAAGTATGGGAACAAAAAAAGGCACATTGCGTAAAAAACAACCAAGGATGATGTCAGAGTAACCCAGACAATCTTATGTTATACACCCACAGTATGTTTTCTTGTGATTTGCGTCCCCGAATGATTATGAGTGTAAGTTACATTTTTACTAGAGGATGTAAATTTAGACTCCCCACATTACCCATGTAATGTCTTGTACTTAATTACACCACTGTGGAACATGAAACAGTCCTAAAGCCAGTTGATCCTGATGCGCAGATGCCTGCGCTCCCGTGAGACGAAAGCTGTAACATTTCAATCAATCATTCCATTTTTATTGTCATTTAAAACTGACACCCTTCGTTATGTAAGAGACATGGAAGACATTTTTTTCCATGTGCTTTTGATGATTACCTCCTTCGTTTACTGGATTAAAAACCAACTCACGTCCACCACTTTTAAAGCTTGCGCTTGCGCGTAACAGAGCCGGGAGCTGTTCAAGTGCTGAAATGAGAAAAGGCGTTCCAAGCCCATTCCTCAACAGAGGACGGTCCTCTACCTGCGAAAGATTTCACTTCACAAGTAACAACACGGGCGAGCGGGGTTGTCTTCACAGAGCGAGCTCTTAGATCTGAGCCAACGCCAAATGCTTCAGGCCGATGCGTTTTTGGAGTTTCACCCTCTCGGCGTCTGACCACAGGACTGATGTTTCTTCACACCTCCGCTTCGAGAAATCTGGTTTTGGGAGTCAGAGTTTCATGAAACTAAACTATGATCTGTGGCTGCGTTGAGGAATGTCTCCTGTATTTTTGTGTGACACAAGAACACCCACACGCCCACGACTTGGTCAGAAAGAAAGCGGTACCCCTATTTGGATTATGTGTTTGACCAATGTAAACATATGGAAGATATAAAAAAGTGAGCACATGGGAAAACCACCAGGAATGAATCGCTCCTTTGTTAAGGTTTTGGCAGCTTTATTTACATATTTCATGGCGACAAACAACTTCAGGTAGGCCAATTAATTTACCAAACATATATGATTTTATAGATTGAAGACAAATTATTTCTTCCTTTTAAAGTTTGGAAAATAAGATCATTCAGTAAAGTAATTGTAGGCGTAATTAAAGAAACAATATGCAAGCGACTTTCTGCACAGACTAAGTGGGTATAATTGCTTGAGTGCTGCTTTGATTAAGATTAAGATTGTATTTTCAACTGTTTTAATTGTTTTTGTGTCCACCACATGGCCCTTAAAATATACGTAAAATATATAATGATATGTTTTGGCCTGTAGTACAATGACTTGTCAAATGTACGCACTTAATTGTATTTTTATTTATTCTCTTGTGACACCATGACAACATTCCTACAACGTGAAACTACAGCACGCTGTGATATCTGTGTAGTAATCTTGCGTGATTTGACAGAAATATAGCTCTTTCTCGTGAAAAGGAAAAAACGACGTCGAAATCACATAAGATTCGTCAGATATGTGTGTGCTCTTAAACGCAATTTCTAGTTTCCCTGTGCTTGCCCATCACTCCAAGACAGCTGCTAGGCGACAGATAAGGTTTAACTCCTGCTTTTCAGCCGCAACTTCAGTCTGATAAAGTAATTTTCCTCACTGTGTTTGTCTGTGTGTGTGTGTGTGTGTGTGTGTGTGTGTGTGTGTGTGTGTGTGTGTGTGTGTGTGTGTGTGTGTGTGTGTGTGTGTGTGTTCCAGAGTTGTGGATGCCAAGGAGCATGATTCCAGATCATCATCCTCCAACATGTCTCCATCAGACTTTCTGGACTCACTCATGGGTCGCACGTCTGGGTATGATGCACGAATAAGACCAAATTTTAAAGGTTTGTTTATCACTTTTGGAATTTTTCACACACCTCACTTTATACTACCACAAACCACAAACACACCACCTTTTCTCAACATGTGATGCACATGGAGTATTTGTGCATGCAGAATACAGTATCCATCCCCCCTAAACACACCAGACTTTGGCATTATAACTTATCTGGAGATCTATTGACTGTTACCTGATGCTAAGATACTGCGCTGCCAGTCCTTCCATAAGAACAATCAATCACTTCACTTGACAGTAACATGATTGTCCTGGCTTGAATTAAATGATCAACTAACCCCTCATTGTAAAACTGCATGCTTATTTTCATTTGGTAAAAGCATGTCAGATAGAACCATAGCTCCATTAAGTAATAATTTGGAAACAAAATAAAAAAGGCTTGTAAATATCACAGTCACAGATGCAGACAGGGATGCCACCATGACCGGCCAAATGATGGTTGGTGCGCCCATGGCAAGGCTGCAGGCTATTGACTTCCTCTGTTGTTGATCCTGTGATACTGGGGACAGACACAGCATCTGTAACTGGAACAAAGCTGAATGAGGAGAAGCCGGCCCGCTGGGACTCAGGCCCACTCCAGGCTGGGTCAGGTGGACTGGGATTTGTTGAGAGTAGGTTTGGTGATTCCAGTTGTTGATGCGGCAAAGACAGTGTAGCACGGGGGATTGATCAGCAGGATTCAGAAACACGTGGCCCAGATCTTTCCTCTCCATCTGGTAGAAAAAGGAAAATGTTGACAAGATTGCTAAAATGAACTTAAGATGGGAGGACAGCCTGTTTAACACCGGCTGGCTTTTTCAGGGGAGGGATGTAGTGAAAGCAACTGTTTACAGCTAATGAAGAGAGGTTGAGCGCACATGGATTAAAAGGCATTAAGCATGATTTTAATGTGGTTATATTTGTATTCTCTCTGTATTTTAGAGCAGATAAAGCTCCCTGTCGTATACAATCCAGCATCTTAGCTAGAAAACAAACACTTTTGCATGAACCCACTGCGATGTAAACAGATGATTTTGGTTGCGTACCTGCTAGTCATACTTTGAAGACAGTGTTGAACTGTGTTTCTGAAGGCTGACCTAGATTTCCTTGTTTGTTGTGAGGAAGTACTGCTTTTATTTTTCTGCTTCTGCTGTTAAATGTAGCTACCTGGCGACAAACTGAGGCAAATATTAATACCAAATGCCATGCAATATTGATGAGCAAAGCATAGGGGAAGGGCACTACGAAGGGCTTACAACTTCACTTATCAGATAGGGAAAAAAGATTTGCTGTGACTTTAAATGGCATAACCTTCCAAGCCTCACAAAGAGATTTCAGTTTATGCCACTAAAAGGAAACTACTCATTATAGCATGCTGGGTACTTTTTACTCACAGTGTTAGACAGAGAATGCTCTGAATTGATACTGGAACTAACACATTTCTTTAGGGCTGCAACCAATGAGTATTTTCAATGTTGAATAACCTGTATAGAACTCTCTTGACTCTTTGTTTATTCATTTAGTACATTTAGAAATATTCAAATTGCTTGTTTTTTTCTGACCAACAATCCAAAACCCAAATATGTTTTGTGTTATATAGAACATTAAGAAACTATTCACATTTTAAAAGCTGTAAAGCTGTAAACTTAAAAGTTACTTAAAACGATAAATTGACTATCAAAATAGTTGCAGATTAATTTTCGAAGTGTCAAACGATTTATTGATTATTCGGCTAATTGTTGCAGCTCTAAATGACTGCTTGTGTGTGTGCATGCATTTGTCTGTGTGTTCATGTGTCCTCTGCTGACAGGATGTAGAAAAAATAAATTGACACTGTGTTAGCCACAAAAGATCACCACACAAGAGATCACTAAATAATTATAAAGATTATAATAAGCTGACACAGTTTGATGTCGTTATCGATTATTATATTCTGTTTAAATATAACTGCATTTGAACAACATTCAGCGGAATTAAAAAAAACAAATATATAGATCTTGTGATCTTTTGCGTTTGGTTTAACAAAGCATGCAACATGTCACCATCCACTCCTGGAACTCCTATGAAATGAAAAAATGAAGAAGAAAAACAGTGCTTGTTGGTATTAATGCATGTTGACACACTGTACACAGTGAAAACAGCAGCTTGTGAACCATTAGACCCAAATTTTCTGATTAAACATCCTTCACCGCTACAAACCCAGTCGTCCCTGATAATATGGTTTAAGGCTTTTTCCTGTCATGTTATTGTCATTCCATTTCACAGGTCCCCCCGTAAACGTTACATGCAATATTTTTATCAACAGTTTCGGCTCTGTCACAGAGACAACTATGGTGAGTTCCTCTGGCTGATTTTTGCACAATGTGTCAATGTGTTATCTATCCCTCAACCTGCAGGTTCACCAGTTAATGTTACCTGCAACATATTTATCAACAGCTTTGGTTCTATAGCAGAAACTACAATGGTGAGTTGAGCGTTGTGCTCAGATATGTTCTAAAGCCCTGACCCTTGCTCAGGAGTTAAGACTGAATCATCCTGTTGTATTTTTACCTATCTTTTTTTAAAAACATTTATCATTGCTATGTCTACATGATCACTTTTTGTCATCAAATGTATTGTTTATTCATTGGGGAACATGTACATTATAATTGATAAATCTGTTCTCTGGCTATCCAAATAAGTATTGGTTTCTTCTCCCATGTTGCCCCTTATACAGTACATGTGTTAGTCCAGGTTTAATGATTAATACAATAAATCCCAACCAGTAAGTCACTTAAAGTGCAGCCAATAACTGTGGGTGGGTGGGTGGGTTTGGGCAGTAGATCAAACAAGCTGATCTACAATATGTAATGTGTGAAGGCATCCAGCTGCCCAAGGGGTAAAAATATAAAACCTGCAAGGCTGCATCGACACTCGTCACGATCAAAGGATTCATAATGAGTGATAATAACTACTTAGATCGTGAATGAAGGATGTTAATTTGTGCAGGAGCTGGGGCTTACAAGATTGCCAGGAAATTACACAGCTTTAGACACGCATGCCAATATTTGGAACCGAGCCAATATTCTGATGAAATGTCAAACAACATAAGGGCCTCTCATCAACATGACATATCAATTACTCTGAGAAACTAAGCTTTGTGACACTCAGTTTACTTCTAACTACATGGTCAGAGTTTTCCTCATCAGCCACTATATCTTATAAATCCACTATTAGCTTCTATAATGGCGCTTACATAATTATGGTTAATAAGAAAAGTTGTTATAAGGTCAGTGTTTTGCAAACTGGTCATGTGAACACGGTTATAGAATTTAAGATTATATAGGCACCTAGATGATAGTGTTGCTGAAAGATATAGATTTTTGCTAAATGTGCATTGGAATTCTTTTTTCGTTCCTCATCCATTTTATTATTTGTCATGTGTTGTTTGTTTGTTTTTGGAAATGTTTTGTATTATAAGAACAGCTGTAATTGAGCAAATGCGACAAAGTAAAAGTAATTAGCAGCAAAATATACTTAGTTTCAAAAGTCAAAACTCATGCAGAAGGGCCCCTTCCAGAGAATTGTTGTATATTTTATATTATTGTTTTACTATTTACTATTTTTTTACATTAACATGTAAAACGCATTTTAATGTTGAAGTTTCTCAAAGTCGAAATCATTTCACTGCTTCATATGTTGAATGTAAAATCTTAATCTACAAAGTAGCTATAGTTGTCAAATAAATGTAGGCGAGTAAAAGTACAACATATGCCTCTAAAATGTTGTGAAGTAAAAATATTAAGTAGCATAAAATGGAAAGAGTAAAAGTACAAATCAGAATTGTACTTGAGTCATTTGAGTATCTGCTTGCTTGTCATTTAATGCCATTTTATCAATATGATAGATGCATTTCTGTGTATAAGAATAATCATGAAGATGATGAAGGTTACCAATCTAATCTTCCTATTTACCTCATCAAAAGGAGGATATATCATTTTAAAAGCCGATATTGATGACTGCTTTCTCACAACCGCAATCACTGGACTACAAAATATGCAAAGCTGCTTGTCATCTCTGCAGGATTATAGAGTGAACATCTTCCTGCGGCAGAAGTGGAATGACCCTCGGCTGGCGTATAGTAAATACCCAGATTCCTCCCTCGACCTGGACCCGTCCATGTTGGACTCCATATGGAAGCCTGACCTCTTCTTTGCCAACGAGAAAGGGGCCAACTTCCATGATGTCACCACAGACAACAAGCTGCTGCGAATCTTTAAGGATGGGACAGTCCTCTACAGTATCAGGTGAAATGTTGGACATGTTTTCATAAATAACAACAGAATTGCAAAGGACTTAAGAGTGAAAGATTGAGCTTTACACTAGGGCTGAACCATTGACTATTTGATTGGTTGGTTGATTGACAGAAATTTTATCAGCAATTATTTTGATAATTGGTTAAGAAGTATGCAAAAACAGGAAAAATTGACTGGTTTTAGCTTTTGAAATATATCCTGGTTTTCTTTGTCTTCTATGATAGCAAACTGAAATTCTTTGGACTGTTAGTCATACAAAATTAGAAAATAATAAAAAAATAAAATGTTTCACTGCTCGCAGTCCACCACCATCTTGATTAATTGAGATTATTGAGAATAATCAGTAGACCGGCCGATTATGAAAAGAATTGTTTGTTGCAGCCCTTGTTTACACAATTTGGCATTGTAGGAATCTGTGCTGAGAGAAAAATGGTACTGCAGAGGACCAAAAACTCTGATGCATAGATTACCCCCAGGACATGTTCACTTATCGCTTTCCTTACATTTCCTATCAAACATCAAAGACTGTCAATCTAAAACATACAGTTTTAAATGGATTGTATGTCATTATAATCACTCCTTTGAAATGGCACAATTCACTGAAGTACAGTACATCCCCATAAGCGATGTAGATTTTTAATAAAAAGAACAGTGATTGCAAGATGGCAAGCTAATCTCAGGGGCATTGTTGAGTACCCGAAGTGAAGATAAGAATGGAAATCCTTTGTGTTGGTCTATCCGCATGCAGAATATTGTACTCTGAAACATGCAGTCAGGATGGATGACACTTTAATGGTCCCACCAGCCAAAATGTGAGCAAAACTCAGTACAACATATGAAAATATGTTTCATTTCATTTTAATACAACCTCAATCATATGTTGCATTGAATTTTCTCCACAATGATGCAATATAAAACAGATCAATTTTGAGTCCATTTAGAGAGGCTCAGGTGTGGAGGCAGAGTGGGTCAGCAGGAGAAATGTGGTTAGCCACTCTCTCCATTCATGAGAGAAGTGACAGTGAGCAGGCCGCCGACCACAGTGCATCACAGAGACAATAAGTGCAGTAATGAAAGTGTGATAGGAACCTGCTGAAGGGAATCTTACATGATATGTCCGAGGCTATTGCACAGGAGAAAGAGGCACACCATACAGAGTAACCAAAGAAAGGTACCAACTGTAGCAAGCAAATTATTTTCAATTTATGTGTCGACTATAGTTCAAGGTATATGTCTTTCAAAATCAAATATATTCATTGGTGTATTACATATACTACATCTGACTGTGTGACTTTGTCTCACATCATAGGTTGACTCTCATTCTGTCCTGCCCAATGGATCTGAAGAACTTTCCGATGGATGTCCAAACTTGTACCATGCAACTGGAAAGTTGTAAGCATTAACTTCACTCGCTTTTATCGCTGCACTTTCTACACTTGCATAATTATCTAAGTTTTGATTCATCCATTCCTTTCTGTCTCTAGTCGGCTACACCATGAATGACTTGATCTTTGAGTGGCTGGAGAACAGTGCAGTGCAGGTGTCAGATGGGCTCACACTGCCTCAATTCATTATGAGGGAAGAGAAGGAGCTGGGCTACTGTACAAAACACTACAACACTGGTCAGAGGACACAAATTATGCTGCTTATATTTCACAAAGCTAACATTTCTTCCAGTCTGGTAGCTGAACTGCATTTGTGTTTCAGGTAAATTCACCTGTATAGAAGTAAAATTTCATCTGGAGCGACAGATGGGGTACTACCTGATCCAGATGTACATTCCTTCCCTCCTCATTGTCATCCTCTCGTGGGTGTCTTTTTGGATCAATATGGATGCTGCTCCTGCTAGAGTGGCGCTGGGCATCACCACTGTGCTTACCATGACCACCCAAAGCTCCGGCTCCAGAGCTTCTCTTCCAAAGGTGAACCTCATTTAGTTTTCTCAGCAGCATAAGTTTGGGATTTTCCGGTATAATATGTTGTGTTAATATTACATCTTTAATGTAAGTTTGGCTACTCAGATGTTCAGGCAATAAATTATGCAAGCCATGCATACTTCATGACTGTGTTCATGTTTTTACAGTTGTCACAATCACAAATCTGAGATAAAAAGATGATGTTCTGTGTGTTAAGTTTTGTTGAGACGGAGGAAACAAAAGACATTTAAGAACATCATTTTGAAACATGACACACTTCTGCAGTTGTACATTGATACAAATGGCATTAATTTATCATATTAAAATGTATGGAGATCTCTGATATTAACCAACCCACGTCTTAAGATTCTTTTAAAAAACAAAAACAGATAAATAAATACATCATGTGCCAATATCACCGATAGAACAGGACACTATATTTTGCTCATTACATAAATAAACACATGAATAAAAGGTATATTTAACATTTGGCTTAGATTAATACTAACACTAAAACTGAAAACTGTTTCAGGTTCATTACTGGTGGTCTTTAATCATATTGTTGTTAAATAGGTTTTTAAATATACATTTTAAATCTATGATCTATACACCTATTCAGCATATTGTTTCTAGTGGTGCCTCACATGTAATAATTTCATTGCTAAAAAATATATCTAAATATACACACACATTTGCATTTTAAGACGTGTACATTTCAGACTAAAAAAAGAAAAGAAAAAAGCATTTTAATAATCTCCCTAAGCCATGTATGACAGCATGGTAAATTAAAAGGTAACCAAGCTACAGGGACCTAAAGACCCAACTGTATTTTAAAAGTAAGAGCATTCAATAGATTAAATTAGATTGTACTATTTATTCTGCATGTAGCCAGTCCTTAGGAGCTTGGCTGTGTGTTATTTTCTTCTCTCTAATTGTAACTGTAACATTGCAACACTATTTTGCAGTTGTTTCAGACAGAGAATAGATTCATAACCCAGGAAAATATGAAGACAAGTTAACAATCTACACAAGAAGTCAATGCAAGAACCAGGGATGAGTGAAATAAAAGAAAGGATGATTCACTGCTGACTGTTTGAAGAACTTAGAAAGTGAAACAATTGTGTCTCTTTCATCCGTTATGTGACAGCTACTGTATAACTTCAGTGGATAAGAAACACCTCATTTTAGAGATGATAAAACCATAACTGAGAAGCTCTTTTGACCTGGTTGGTGCAAATCACAGCATCCAACATTTCCGTTCCAGCAGTGAAGATGTTGCCATCTAAAGTATGCATTGCCAACAGCAGTGGTAGCCTCTTTTCAATCAAGGTAAATTACCATGCACACTTTGTGAAGGACACTACAGGCACTGAGAGTCAGATCTCGATGATCAATCACTCTCTACGCATCAGTCTGCACCTGAGCACCGAAGGCCTCAGCTGCGTCAGGGATTCTCACATAAAAGACGTGCATGCTGATACATATTTAGAAATAAGCTTTTGAAAGCCTTGATTCAAGAAAACAATAACTTAATACGCCTTAACTACCCTCAAAAAGCTGAGTTGTTTTCTCCACATGCTAATCAGCTGTCATGGAGTTAGGCGGTCACACTGAAGATCAGAAAAGGCTTTCAACTTTTCTCTAAAGAAACGGGTCAAAAACAGTGCCAGAAACTAATACTACAATTCTCTTGCTATTGGTAATGAATGCTGCAATTATTTCCCACTGTTTATGGTCATGCAATCACTGACTTTACTGGCAGCTCTGATACACTTGTTAGCAAACATTACCTATAATTACAGTCATTTAGAAGTCCCAGTTAACTGGCATAACGAGCACGATAAAGGGATGAAAAAAGGATAGAAAATGCAACTGCAGATCATCAGGTATATCTAGAAGGTCCATGACTTAAAACAAATACAGAAAGGTTAAAAAAAAAACTTATTTCAAGTCAAAGCATAAATTCATACTGCATTTCAACTACTAGCTGGTGCTATCACCTTGGAGTATTTAACAAAGGAAATCTGTTTTCTCTCCCAGGTTTCTTACGTGAAAGCCATTGATATCTGGATGGCTGTGTGTCTGCTCTTTGTATTTGCTGCATTGCTCGAATATGCTGGGGTTAATTTTGTCTCCAGGCAACAGAAAGAGTTCCTACGCCTGAGGCGAAGACAAAAGAGGAATCACAAGGTAGGCTTTCAAAGTCCATACAAGGTTGCTGTTTGGTTAGCAAACTTTTTAGCCACATGTGG